>NC_092164.1:37126717-37726717 GCF_045791955.1 Oncorhynchus clarkii lewisi | reverse complement strand
AACGCCCTACCCGTGCAGACTGTCCACCAATCACGTTCACATGCTGCGTCACGCGGTCGCTAAGCTAATCGTTACGCAATCCCTTCTCAAAGTCAGGGTATATGTCGAGAAATGTGCCTATTTTCCTGAAAGGAAGGAATGTCAGGATTCCAAAGCTATACGATACTACAGATGGCAAGTTAATTATCCCACATCTCATAAAAGATTTGTAATGTTGTACTTCTTGTTGATGAAATGCGTGCTAATGTTCGGTTTTTGAGCTAGGACCCAATAGACTCCCATTCACTCCTTGAAGGCTCCTTGTCCCAGAATCGTCCAGAATGGACTGTGCGGCCCATTGACGTAGCATGGGCAACGTTTCCCATCTCCTCAAAAGTATATCTGCTGTTGCGAATGTTCGACTCCACTCTGTGAGGCACATAAATCTGCAGGTTGAACATGGTGAGATAGACTCCTAAATTGATAGTGCAGTTTGTTTAGAAGATTTTACAGCTAACTAGCTGCGTTACATGCTGATATTGTCTTTGGTATTATTGTGTGTAGCTAGCTAGCCAGTCGGCCCATAGAGACAGCATTGCATTGTAGATTTTGTAGTCGACTTGACCTGCAACATATTTCTACAGGGATTTTCCATGTTGCTACCAACCTTATTATAACGCAAAAATATTGTCCTCACGTATTAATGTTAAATAACACTAAATTAAAGGAATGAGTGGTTTTGGGTGGATTTCAGTACCACTCCAATGTAACACAACCCCAACTTTGTCCCTAACGAATCATCTCGCACTGGTCTAATCCTATCACACATTAGAGTCAAACTTCGCCATGCATGCCTTTTAAATTAGGGTGGCTCATTTTGTCAGCACCGCCACCCCACAAAGCTCTGACTGGTAGTGCCATCTTATGGAGATCATTCACTACTACATTATCTTAGTAACTCGCAGTCCAGGGCCCTTTTGTAGTACTTCAGAAATGCATCCTTCCTTCCTACCTGTCTTGAAGTAATCAGAGCTCTGAATCAGTTGGATTGGTGATAACATTGCTTACACCTATCCGATCACTTCTAAATCTGTGCTTACCTCAAGGACGCAAGGAAGGAAGGAGACATTTCAAAAATATTCGAGGAAACAAGGAAGGAAGGATGCATTTCTGAAGTATTCAAACAGGGCCCCCAGTGTCTCTCGTTACTTATCACAATGCTGAGCACATCTGACTGCAGCATCCTGCCAGCAGAATAATTCCCTGTGCGAATGAATGTTTCCAGTCGCATAATTACCAACCCTGTTGAAGCACTGTTTGGACCAGAGAGGTCACACCTACCCCTGCGTTGCATTCTAATAGTCTAAGTTGTTATTATGTTGGCCCAAAAGTACATACCAGCAGTGCACTATAGACATGTATTTTTCTTACAAAAAATGATTTGTGCATACAGTATGTATATTGTTTTTGAAATGCACGGATCCCTGTTTACATGGTCTAGAACTGACTACAATCCTCCTGTCTGTTAGTGTAGCAAGGTTTGGAGACAGTCATCCCTGGAGTCCCTGTATGACCTCACTACATAAATCTTTCCCCCTGATAGGGAGTTGTGGTGTGGTGTTGCGGTCCTTATGCCCATGTCGTGTACTGTATGTGCTTCTGGACATGGGATCTGAATGGCATGTGCTCGGCATACAGTAGTGGCACGAACAGCCATCCCCATGCACTCACTGTGTAAGGTTGTGCATTGGGCGGCAGAGGTGTAAAAGAATTACGGGTATGCTCAAATCTTTTATGGAACTTTCCGATACAAGAGAAAGGGACGTTTACGTTTGACTCAGCTTGAATTTGAGTTTTTATCAATCATTTATTAAGTCTCCCCAGGAAACTATTGCAATAACGTTGCCTTTCGAATGGAAGACATCAAGCACATTTCTAAAATGTCTCCATTTCATATTATTTTCCTGCCAAGAGGACGCCTTTATCTAGGGCAATGTACATAACTCACACTCACTTTGGCATAGCGTCTTCATATAGCAGCTTTAAAATAGGCTTCCAGTTGACTCAAGCAATACAGGTTTAAAGGCCTTGGATCTTGCTCAAGGGTATGTGACTACTAACTGTTATAGACCCTGTGAATAGATCCTGAAAATCCAGCTGCTTAGCTGGAATCAGACAATACTGTCTCCTACACAAACCCAGATTGACCATGGATAAGCTCTGGCAAAAGGCAGAGTACACGGTTTGCCCCTGGCCATTACTCGATCTCGCTCAGCCTACGTCACACCAAGGCTCTATGCCACCTTTCTGATTTGAAGTGCTGCAGCCACAATTCTTGAATCTACAAAGTCCTAGCAGGAGCCCCAGGAATCCACCTTCACCCCCTTTCCTGACATGAACTCGTCAGCAGGCCTGTGTCTCTAGTAAAAAAAACATTATGTCATTAACAGGTGGTTGTCAAAAATAGAATGAAGAGACACACACACTAAATTATTTTGTGTGCGCGCTCTGTCTCTCTCTCACACACACCCAAAAACACACCCAAAAACACACACACACACACACACACACACACACACACACACACACACACACACACACACACACACACACACACACACATGCACACACACATGCACACACACACACACACACACACACTATCAGGTGCACGCTCACACACACACACACATACACACACACATACGCACACACGCACACACAGACACTGATATAGTGATATAGAGTGATATAGAGTGATACACACAGAGATATAGAGACCACACACTCTTGACGCATATTCTCGCACATACATATTACAGGGGCCAGCAAAGACAGATAGATCCAGCACAACCGTACGTGCATGTCTAAACAAACATATACACAGGCATAGGCGTGTGGCCACATAGCTACTAAACACACCCACTCACACAAGACTACTTTGGCCTCCACCCTCTTTCCACTCCCCATACCTCCTTTCCTCTCTTCCTCTGCGACCCCTCTCTCGCGCACTCCCTCTCTTCGCCTCGCCCTGTTTCATTCCCGAACTGAACCACACGCACACCGAACAGGTCAGCAATTTCTTCATATCATTGTTATGATTCGTAATGTGGCCATGACTGAGTGTATAGTAAAGCTAAATTAGTAGAAATAAATTAATTTGGGTCCGTCGTA
Source organism: Oncorhynchus clarkii lewisi (assembly GCF_045791955.1). Lineage (NCBI taxonomy): Eukaryota > Metazoa > Chordata > Actinopteri > Salmoniformes > Salmonidae > Oncorhynchus > Oncorhynchus clarkii. The sequence goes on along the minus strand of NC_092164.1, from coordinate 37,723,564 downwards.
GAGAGATATTGAATTACATAATTGAAAAATAAATGGAATTGCTTGTGCTTATGATGGCCTTTAAAGTTGCTCTGGGGTGTCGGCATTTGTTGCTGGTCGAGTTTGCGTTTTTTTGCGTATTTAATGGAGTTACTGATCACAATGTTGTATATTTTAATAGGTATTGAGATGGAATAAGTTGATTTGAATGGAATATTGCGAGGCACTTTAAAACCTCTTCAAGATTGGTGGGTCCCGGTTGAGCTAACGTAGGCTAATGCAATTAGCATGAGGTTGTAAGTAACAAGAACATTTCCTAGGACATAGACATATCTGATATTGGCAGAAAGCTTAAATTATTGCTAATCTAACTGCACTGTCTAATTTACAGTAGCTATTACAGTGAGAGAATACCATGCTATTGCTTGAGAAGAGTGCACAGTTCTGAACATGAAAAGTTATTAATAAACAAATGAGGCACATTTGGGCAGTCTTGATACAAAAGTTTTAACAGATATGCAATTGGATCAGTCTGAAACTTTGCACATACACTGCTGCCATCTAGTGGCCAAAATCTAAATTGCACATTGGCTGGAATAATACATTATGGCCTCTCTCTTGCTTTTCAAAGATGATGGTACAACTTTTTTATTGTTTTTTTATTGTATTATCTTTTACCAGATCTAATGTGTTTTATTCTCCTACATTCCATTCACATTTCCACAAACTTCAAAGTGTTTCCTTTCAAATGGTATCAGGAATATGCATATCCTGGCTTCAAGGCCTGAGCTACAGGCAGTTTGATTTCGGTATGTCATTTTAGGCGAAAATTGTAAAAAACAAAAAAAAGGGGCCAATCCAAAAGAGCTATTCAAGACTGAATCATACAGGACTGTTTTGCATCTGTAATTTGAATCTTTATTGTTCAGAACTTCCTCTTCAGATCAATTTTTATATCCTGTGAGGCTAACGGTAATGAGGTGCAAACATTATTGCTGAAGCCTTTTCATTGCCTTATTTTGAGTTAGCGTACTTGTTGCTTAGACTTCTTTGTAAGATACAGTGGCAATGTGTTGTCCATCTTTCAGTCGACATCTAAATATAGATATAGTTATTTAAGAAAAAAGTGACTTTAACACAACTCTGACTTGATGATAGTAACTGATGTAATATGTGCACACAATATTTGCTTCGAAAGGTGAGAAAGGGTCAATGTAGCAACCATGCAGTTGGAAAATAATATGTGCAGCATTAAATTGTCCATCATGTAGTCGTCAAGATGAAAATGATATTTGCCATGTTGGATTTTATCAGCCACTATAAGGGGGATACGGTAGTTTTAACATTTCGTTTATATTAACATTGTGATTGTTTAAAAAGGCAGTAGATTGTCTTCTACTGATGTTAAAACTCTCTGCTTTCGCCTTCTCCTCCATAACTCTGTTTCCCACCTTCTACCCAGAAGCTACCTCTGTTTTTGATCTTTTTTTCAAATCTGTTCTAATTTATGACCCATTTTTTCATTATGACCCCGCTCATCATTGCATCCTTCTTCCAAACCACCTTTTACATCAAGCTTTCGATGTCTGGTGTTACTAACTTACAATTAATAATTTGTGCCGACACCCAAAAAAACTAAGCAAAATATATTTTCTGCACTGATAATCCGAAACATGATTTATCCTTTTTTATCATGGGTTTTAGCATGTTTGCTTCATAAACTGAGTCAGCAGTGCTGCTAATTCCCATTTGCCTTCTTTTCCTGTCCTCCCACATCTTCCTGTTTCCCTCCTGTCCTCCCACATCCTCCTGTTTCCCTCCTGTCCTCCCACATCTTCCTGTTTCCCTCCTGTCCTCCCACATCTACCTGTTTCCCTCCCTCCATCCCGCTTGCCAAAACAACCCCTGTCTATCATCATTTCTATTGCTCCACTGCCACTTCAGCATAGAAACCCATTTCCTGTCTCCCGCACTCTCTACCTGTCTTTAGCCATTATTCATATTCATTTTTTCTCTCCAATCGTGAACATCTGCAAAGCTGTTATGTGGTCCACCTTCTTTCTGCACGAAGAGGATGGCAGGCCGGTTCCACCGGGGGTGGGCGTAGGACCAGGAGCAGGTCTACTGGGACTGACCGGTGTCATGGGTGGCAGAGGGGCTGGGGCTGGTGCTATGGGAGTTAAGCGCCGGGCAAACGCGTTGACATCGAGACACCCAGGGAACATGAGCGAGGTCCAGAAGGGCAAGATCAAGCTGGCATTCTTCGTGGCCATCGTGGGCGTGGTATTGACAGTCTTGGGCTTGGGCACAGAGTATTGGGTGGAGCTGTCCCCGCCCAAGAACTTCTACAACAACCAGACGTGTCTGGCGGCTCACTACGGGCTGTGGAAAGGATGCTCCCGGACTCTGTGGGTGGCGGACATAGACCCTGAGCGAGAGAGCTGTGGGCCGGCTGAACTGCCAGGAGGTGACTGCTCTGGGGCTGCATGAATAGGCCTACATGATTTTGTGTAAACCAAACAGCCTTAACTCAAACTCATTCATTCCAAACTATACAAACCCACCTATCAGAAATCACAGACCGGCAAATTTTGAATACCGGCAAAGTGTGTAAACCAGACAGAGTTCACTCAAACTCATACATTCAAAACTAAACAAAACGCTCTCTTGAGAAATCCTATGGACCCTTCTATGGCAGATTTGAAAGGGGTAGCTCAGCCAAATCTCATGATTTCAAGGCCAGAAGTGACAATTATTATTTCATTACATAGCTATAGCCCCCACCGTTAGATACGGCTAGATATCAGGTATTAGCATTGTGTCCACAATCCAATCACTGGATGCAGGTGTAGACTGGGTCACAGATGGACTACAATATACATTTACATTATGTAGGGATAGATGCTTACCTTGAACAAACACACATATTACTCTCAAATACTGTACTAAAATAGAATAATAGTGAAGGCAGAGCTGTAGTATATTTGTATGGTAGTCTATATGTAGGATCAACTGCATGTATTAGATTACGAGATGTCATGACACTAATTGTATAGAAGAGATAACAGCCTTGGTATTGTCATCAATGTGCGCAAATGTACGACAACTAGTGTGCAGCAAGCCGTACGAATCGCAGTAAGATTATGGTGACGGGCAAGTGGATAAGGTCTCCATCCGTTTCAAATAAGTTCCTCGTCTCTCCTCATCTCCTTCAGAATCTCACTGCAACTACTTCAAGTTCTACACCACTGGAGAGAATGCCGTCATCTTCCAGAAGACAACAGAAAAGAGTGAGTCAAGCTTGTCCCCTGCCCTCTTTCAACCTATGACCCACCTTTGCCCGCCCACTCTCTTTCTTTCTTCCTCGAGTCTGTCGTCTATGTTTCACTGGGTCAGCCATTGACTGCAGTGAGTGTCTATAATGCATTCCACCCACTCCTCTTCCGTTACAGCACTGAAGTCAGCAAGACAGCGTTTCTTCGTGAGTCTATGGGGACCAATTGTGAAATCCTGTTTTTTTTTTTTCTCGAGCTCTAAACCAGAAGTGTCGTGCACCATATTGTTTTAAGAGGGCCACTGATGGCCAAATTCAATATCTTTGGATTTATTATGCTCAAAAGAACAATATCTTCTGTGTTTTGCATTCGTTTCAATGGGAATGATGCCCTATATTTATTTTGATTTAACTAGGCAAGTCAGTTAAGAACAAATTCTTATTTCCAACGACGGCCAAGGAACAGTGGGTTAGCTGCCTGTTCAGGGGCAGAACGACAGATTTGTACCTTGTCAGCTCGGGGGTTTGAGCTTGCAACCTTCCGGTTACTAGTCCAACGCTCTAACCACTAGGCTACCCTGCCGCCCGCATATGTCAGGAGTGTGACATTTTACGCTTCCCACTATCCTCTTGGCTAGTCAGAGGTGATGCACCAATATCTGTTAGAATTATAAGTGGATGCCATGACCTTGACCTTTTTGTCGATTGCCATTTTTGAACACTGTTTCACGCATGTGGTTGTTTAACTTACCTTAGTTGAATGTCCTCATTGCAAGGCGCTCTGGATAAGAGAGTCTGCTAAATGACTAAAATGTAATTGTACCTGGTGCCAATGTACTATGAATGATGGAATGTACCTGTATCAAGACAATAACCGTTTCTCTCTTCCCAGGTCTGAATGTCGCGGCAGCCATGATGGCCCTCTTCGGTCTCTTCCTGATGGTCATGGGGGCCATATGCATCACCACAGCCCTCAGCAAAGGAGAATCGTTCTTCCTCAAGCCTGCTTCGGTTTGCTTCGTTCTGTCAGGTGAGCGGGTAGACATGTGACAGCCAAGGTATTATACAGTGTGTGGACATAACATTAAGAATGCCTGCTCTTTCCATGTCATAGACTGACCAGGTGAATCCAGGTGAAAAGCGATGATCCCTTATTGATCCCTTGTGGGAAGCATTAGAGTCAACAGAGATAGGAGATAGGATGCGAGGAGAACACCATTCAGACCGTACCCATGTTGCAGAGAGTTAGGACTTAACCTGTGCAGGCAGCAGAAACAAAACAAAGCTACTGGTACTCAACACAATTATTATTTTTTAAACGAAAAACATAGAGCCATTGTTCAAGAGTATCAAGGGAGCTAACTAATTAGATACAAAGGGCATTAGTCATGGCTCCTGTACAGTCCTGATATACTCTGAGGCTCTGAGAAGTGGATGATGAAAAGGTCATATACTGTATATCAATACCACCTCCACCATCCCATCAGTAAGGTGTATTTACCATCTCCACACACACCAAGACCCTAATATCTCTCTCTCCTTTGTTCTTCATCCCTCTCTTTCTCTCTCTTAGGCCTCCTGATGCTCCTATCTCTTACTGTTTTCAACCAATCGGTCCTCTCCTTCCTAGCCAGTGACCACTCGGTGCCTTTGCATCACGAGCTGTCTTGGTCAGTGTCCTGTATTGGGTGTGCAGGGGTCATGCTTATTTTGGGCGGAATCCTCTTTCTCTTGCTTGCACTGCCATTCAGCCCCTGGCAAAGGTGTTTTCCCCCCAAAAACGAAAGTGACAGCTAGTGAAGAGAAGGAAGTATTGCACTTTATCTGTATGTCTTATAACTGTTGTTGAGAAATGGTGTCTCTTGCAGTTTTACATTTTACGAAGATGTTCCTCGTCATAAATGTTTTTTTCTCTCCTTATTTTGCATAAATCAGTAGAGCTCATTAACGGGACATTATACTGCTCTTGACCTATGAAAGCTGAATAATTAACACTGAATAATTAACCAGGTTTCCATTCCACATTTTTATGTGAGTAAAATGCATGTTGTATAACAAAATGTCATGACAGGCGTGAAACATATTTTTTGGGGGGGTAAACTTTCCAAATGTCAACAAAACAAAATATGGTGGGATCTTTCTTTGTCGGTAAAATGAATTATGCGAGAAATGTCGGTGGAAACGATTTTAACAATCATATCGAGTAAACGTTGAGTCACGCATTAACATGTAGTGTGGTCCTCCCACTACGACTCGTCGGAAAACATGCAGTCTATTAGGCTACAGATTAAATCATTTATGACAAACTTCACAGGCTGGTGAAAGTGCAAGGTGATGAGCTTGATGCTCCTTTCCAATAAATATTGAGGGTCTTATTCTGGTGAACTGATAATCGATGCTTGGCTGCCGTTTGACAAATAAAAAATAATAATGGTAGGCAATAGGTGCGCTCTAGGCAACAGCGAAATGCGCGTGCGTGGCTTCAAGCTCAAGTGACAATACCAGTGTAGACGAACACGCTATATACGCAACCTTTTTGTTGTTGTTGTGAGAACCATCAGTAGAGTCTAAAATGCGATGGAAACCCATTTAATTTGTATTTTTTATTCGGTACAAGGGAATGTAACAGCAAAATTTATTTTATGTGCACTACTTTATCACGCACAGCCTTTTATCTTCAATAAGTACATTTGATGGAAACATGTCTGGTGGGAAAATGCACATATTTGTTTTTATGAACATTTTAGAATACTCACCTGAACATCTGTCACCAATTGGAAGGAAGCCTAGCTACTGACACATATCTTGGGAGAATCGAAGGTGTTAATTGACAGCAAAAATATCACATTGCTTGTGCAAAAATGTAATGTGCTGGTATATTCAAACATCTCCCCAAGTGTGAAATTCAAGTTATTCAAAATAATATTAAATTAATGTAACATGTTTTTTTTAAATGTGTAAACATTACTTCTTAATTATTTTTGCCAAAACTTTGATGATATTGTGATCAACAGTCTTATCAGAGAGTATACTTTTAAAGATAGTAATTGGAATTCAGATGTATTACACAGAAAGTACAGTACAAAAATTCTAGAGTTTCTATTAAATAAATACATACACAATCCCATGATATTGTAATGTTTTTACAACTGCCTTTAATATACAGATATATACATATACAGCATTCGGGAAGTATTCAGACCCCATGACTTTTTACACATTTTGTTACGTTAAAGCCTTATTCTAAAATGTATCACATTGTTTTTTCCCCCCTCATCAATCTATAAACAATACCCCATAATGACAAAGCAACAACAGTTTTTTAGATTTTTTTCTACATTTATAAAATAAAAAAAACTGAAATATCACATTTACTAAGTATTCAGACTCTTTATTCAGTATTTTGTTGAAGCACCTTTGCAGCGATTACAGCCTTGAATCTTTTTGGGTATGACGCTACAAGCTTGGCACACCTGTATTTAGGGTGTTTCTCCCATTCTTCTCTGCAGATCCTCTCAAGCTCTGTCAGGTAGGATGGGGAGCGTCACTGCACAGCTATTTTCTCAAGAGATGTTCGATCAGGTTCAAGTCTGGGCTCTGGCGGGGCCACTCAAGGACATTCAGAGACTTGTCCCGAAGCCACTCCTGCGTTGTCTTGCCTGTGTGCTTAGGGTCATTGTCCTGTTGGAAGGTGAACCTTTGTCCCAGTCAGAGGTTCGGAGCGCTCTGGAGCAGGTTTTCATCAAGGATCTCTCTGTACTTTGCTCCGTTCATCTTTCCCTTGATCCTGACTAGTCTCCCAATCCCTGCAACTGAAAAACATCTCCACCGCATGATGCTGCCACCACCATGCTTCACCGTAGGGATGGTGTCAGGTTTCCTCCAGACATGACTCTTGGCATTGAAGCCAAAGAGTTCAATCCTGGTTTCATCAGACCAGAGAATCTTGTTGCTCTTGTGTGAGTCCTTTAGGTACCTTTTGGCAAACTCCAAGCAGGCTGTCATGTGCCTTTTATTGAGGAGTGGCTTCCGTCTGACCACTCTAACATAAAGGCCTGATTGGTGGAGTGCTGCAGAGATGGTTGTCCTTCTGGAAGGTTCTCTCATCTCCACAGATGAACTCTGGAGCTGTGTCAGAGTGACCATTGAGTTCTTGGTCATCTCCCTGACCAAGGCCCTTCTCCTCCGATTGCTCAGTTTGTCCGGGCGGTGTGCTCTAGGACGAGTCTTGGTGGTTCCAAACTTCTTCCATTTAAGAATGATGGAGGCCACTGTGTTTTTGGAGACCTTCAATGCTGCAGACATTTTTTGGTACCCTTCCCCAGATCTGTGCCTCAACACAATCCTGTCTCGGAGCTCTACGGACAATTCCTTTGACCTCATGGCTTGGTTTTTGCTCTGACATGCACTGTCAACTCTGGGACCTTAATTAGACAGGTCTCTGCCTTTACAAATCATGTCTAATCAAATGAATTTAAGACAGGTGTACTCCAATCAAGTTGTAGAAACATCTCAAGGATGATCAATGGAAACAAGATGCTCCGTAGTTCAATTTCGTGTATCATAGTAAAGGGTCTGAATACTTATGTAAATAAGATATTTTTTTGTTTTTTGTTCAATACATTTCCTAAAATGTATAAAACCTCTTTCCGCCTTGTCGTTATGAGGTATTGTGTGTAGATTGATGAGTAAGAAAATGTTATTTAATACATTTTAAAATAAGGATGTAACGTAACAAAATGTGGAAAAAGACAAGGGGTCTGAATACTTTCCGAATGCACCGTATATATAAATATATCAAAGAGACATTACCCTCTGAAATTGAAATATTTTCAGAACTCAAAGGTAATGTCACGATTAGTCTACGTCCCAGGCCATCATGTCTTGTAGATTCAGTTATATTCCGCAATTTAAAAGTAATGTAAAAGACCATGTAAATTCCAGAGCTGCGGTGCTTACCTTTTTCATTTATTTGTGTAGCTTGATCTACATAACCAAATGGCGTGGGATGTGTCGACTCACACTGACATCAGACTACTTTTGAGGTCTTAAAAACATCTGACAAATGTTGATTTTGGAGTTCAATGTCCCTTTAAATGTTAGACGCGCCATCTGCTCCAGGTACGTGGGTGACCATATTATAGAAATGGCCATAAATTACTAAAGCGGGCACTGTCTAAAAACATCTCTGGCTGAAAGAACAGGCAATTTCATCGTCAATCATATTGAAGAGGTAAAGTGGCACAATTTACTGCAGCATTTAGGCTACTAACCAGGTGCAGTGCCTTCTGAAAGTCTTCACACCCCTTTACTTTTCCAGATCTTGTTGCGTTACAGTCTGAGTTTACAATGAATTAGATTGCAAAAAATGTTTGTCACTGGCCTAAGCAGAACACCCCATAATGTCAAAGTGGAATTATGTTTTTGAAATGTTTACAGATGAATTAAAAAAACGAAAAGCTGAAATGTCTTCAGTCAATGAACTCTTTGTTATGGCAAGCCTAAATGAGTTCAGGAGTAAAAATGGCCTTAACAAGTCACATAATAAGCTGCATGGATTCACTCTGTTTGCAATAATAGTGTTGAACATGATTTTGGAATGACTGCCTCATCTCTGCACCCCACACATACAGTTAGTTATATGTAAGGTCCCGCAGTTAAGCAGTGAATATCAAACACAGATTCAATCACAAAGACCAGCGATGTCTCGCAAAGTAGGCCACCTATTGGTAGATGGATAAAAAAATGTTATAAAAAAGCAGACATTGAATATCCCTTTGAGCATCGTGACGTTATTAATTACACTTTGGATGGCGTATCAATACACCCAGGCACCATAAAGACACAGGCGTCCTTCCCTACTCAGTTGCCGGAGAGAAAGGAAACCATTCAGGGATTTCACCATGAGGCCAATGGTGACTTAAAAACAGTTACGGAGTTTAATGTCTGTGATAGAAGAAAACTGAGGATGGATCAACAACATTGCAGTTAATCCACAATACTAACCTAATTATCGGAGTAAAAACGAAGGAAACCTATACAGAAAAAAAACATTCCGAAACATGCATCCTGTTTGCAACAAGGCACTAAAGTAAAACTTCAAGAAATGTGGCAACATTTTTATTTTTGTCCTGAATACAAACTATCATGTTTGGGGCAAATCAAATACAACATGTTATTGAGTATCACTCTCCATGTTTTCAAGCATAGTGGTGGCTGCAACATCTTATGGGTATGCTTGTCATCGTTAAGGGCTGAGTCGTTTTTCAGGATAAAGCAAACCTGAATGGAGCTAAGCACAGGCAAAATCCAAGAGGAAAGCCTGGTTCAGTCTGCTTTCCACCAGACACTGGGATATGAATACACCTTTCAAAGTACTGACTCGGGGGTGTGAATACTTATGTAAATGAGATATTTCTGTTTTTAATTTTCAATACATTTGAAAAAACGTTTCTAAAGACATGTTTTCACTTTGTCATTTAGGGGATTATTATGTGTTGATGGGTGAGAGAGAAAAAAACCTATTTAATCCATTTTGAATTCAGGCTGTAACACAACTACATGTGGATTATGTCAAGAGATATGAAAACGTTCTGAGGTCAACATGTGTAAGGTTGCTATTCAGAATCATACGAGCCTTCAGTGTTGTAAATCATTAACCCAAGGACATTTCATGTGTTCTGTGTAACCGTTCATAAATACCGTAAGACGTTTTATCTATTTGATCTTTTTGTAGTGAGAGTTCAACGGGTATTGGAAGGTGAATTGTTTCTGTGGTTTTTAATGAAAAACAATTGCGCATGTAAGACTGGATGTAACTATTAAATGTGAAGACGAGACATATCCCCATGTCTTGTGCCTTTTTTCTGTCCCCATCATTCAGCTCTCCGTCATCTTAAACACACATCTCAGTCACCATCTTGACCTCTTTCCAGCTCTGTTTCCACTGTCTGCCACATGTTATCACCTTCCGCTACAAAATGTAGAGCTTGGCGACTACTGCTGAAGTGGATAAGAAACACAAAACCCCCCAAATCTCCCCAACACCAACTCAGCCCGCTCTTCCCACAAGTTTTTAAAAAAAGTCATTCCGGGCTGGTCCTCGTGTAGGCCTATCATGTATCTCTATAAATGCCACACACACTGTTACTCATGTCTCACCCTGCCTCTAGTGGCTGCTCCTGTGGGACGGGGTCCAGACGATTAGTGGTGGGGGCTACGCTGTGTTAACCTCTACCCCCGTTCTCCACCCTCCTGACCTGGCATGTAGACCTGAAACACGAACCAACCGTCTCTAGACACCTGACTCTTGGCCAAAGCTGTATATATAACACGTTAATCATTTTTAGTGTGGGTAAGTGACGTGAATGTGTCTAATAGTTTACAATGCGTTTGCATTGTAAGTGTGTGTAGCCTGTATATGTGTGTGTGTGTGTGTGTGTGTGTGTGTGTGTGTGTGTGTGTGTGTGTGTGTGTGTGTGTGTGTGTGTGTGTGTGTGTGTGTGTGTGTGTGTGTGTGTGTGTGTGTGTGTGTGTGTGTGTGTGTGTGTGTGTGTGTGTGTGATGGTGATCATGGGTGTTATGACCTTTTGTGTGTGTGTGTGTCAGCAAGAATCAAGATGTATTAAGAAGAACTGGCCTCTCTTGACATTACCAAAATAAAGGAAGCCCCACCACCTCTTAACTTAACTTGTTATGAATGTCGCACTGAGCCAGCAGGGATCACAGGTCTCCTTTCCATGTCACTGGTCCCTATTCCTGTCGGGGTGATTTCTAGGGACCAGGGGCACATTACAAATGTTCACACTATCGTGCCAACCTGACCCAAGGTATTTTCTCTTCACATTTACATTTATAGCACTGTTCCAGGAACTATGGTTCAGAACGGGAAAAAGTTTTACCTGACTTTTTTCCAAGAAGAAACACTCAAATGTTTTCAAATGTTTTGCTACAGTGTACCCTACTGAACACAACCCAGGGCTCTCCAGAGAGAAAGGACTAATTAAACTCCCCAACTAAATCACACATGAACTGTGCACTCCATGCTGTTGAACAAATAGAGCATCCCTCTCCCTCCCTAGCTCCCTTCATCCTCCAAAGTCATTGCTTTAATGAGATTAAAACAGTCACTTTCATTTCCATCCCAAGAGTGAAGAGATTCAGTGTTATTCAATTATTATTCAATTAATCAACTGTACTTGTAGTCTTGTGTTAAGGAATTCTGCTGCTTTTCTGGGCCTGTGTCTTTCTTAGCCTCAGCGTTCATTTCTGTGACCTTTGACCCCAATATCAACTGGACAATCAAGGTTACCTGTTAAGGTATTGAACAAACTTTACACATGTTTTTGTCACCTCAAAAGGGTTCATCTGTTGAGATGAGTCAATGTCCCAGTCTGTTTTGTAGATGTCACACCCTGATCTGTTTCACCTGTCTTCGTGCTTTTCTCCACCCCCCTCCAGGTGTCACCCATCTTCCCCATTAAACCCTGTGCATTTATACCTGTGTTCTCTGTTTGTCTGTTGCCAGTTCGTCTCGTGAAGCCTACCAGCGTGTTTTTTCCGCATTCCTTTTTTTCCTAGTCTCTGTTTTCTAGCCCTCCCGGTTCCAACCTTTTCTGCCTGCCCTGACCTCGAGCCTGCCTGCCGCCCTGTACCTTTCAGACTCTGACCTGGTTAATGAACTTATGCCTGTCCTCGACCTGCCTATTGCCTGCCCTTTGTATTTTAATAAATGTCAGAGACTCGCACCATCTGCCTCCTGTGTATGCATCTGGGTCTCTCCCTGTGTCGTTATAGTAGATCCAGCTATATGAATGGAAAAAATTTGCACCATTTAATTTCCAAACATTTTTACATTCATTTGTACTATTACCATCTAGTTTAGATGTCAAATAATACACTCCACACAATACATTTTCATATATAACTTTATTGAATATATTTGTTTTATTTTGTATTTATTTTTGAGGCTCAGAATGTTGTATTGCTTACCCATCACAAATGTCCTTAGTTTGATGAATGTGTATTCGAGTAGAAATATAATTTATTATGATCACAGGAACATAGGCTCTCAGACCCCTAACCCCAAGGTAGGATCTTTAAAGCAGTGGTTCTCAACTGGTTTTTCCTCTGAACCCAAATTAAACCAGGTTGTTTTAGTAGTGACCCAGTATTTGCATTGTGATAATATTCAAGAAGTTACAATGGGTATACCAATTCAAAACCTCCCGTGAACCAAATTTGGGTCGCGACCCACGAGTTGAGAGTCACTGCTTTAAAGAAGAACAATAAGAATACAGTACATACCATCACTAAAATAAAGCCTATAATCTAATACACTTGTCATGAAGAATAAAAAACACAGATTAGGCTATGTTGGTTATACCTGTAATAACAAAAACAATAGCCTTAAAAATGGGATGATAACAATAATTATAACAATAATAATAATAATAGTAACAATTATTATTAATAATAATAAAATATATTTAAAATAAAATACAAATACAATATTACACTCATAATTTGGGCACATGCTTCCTGCATGACGCCCATAGATTTAATTGTGATGGAGCTAGAAATCAATGAAAACTTTAAAATACAAAAATCATAGTTCAAAATGTACAAATTTACCCTTCATTTACGATTACAAGAAACAACAGCAATGTGATCATATTCAAGAAGTTACCATCTTTACAGTCTTGTAACCTGGCTATGATAATCAAGCACTCGGAATGATAAGACAAACCAAAGTTTACAACTATAGACATATTGTGCATTTCAAAATGAATATATACTCAATACTGTTGTTAATAATACATTTGATATTCTCGTCAGTGGAATAGATATATTCATAGTAGTCAAAAACAGACTGAGATGGCCCTGCACCTCCATGGCTCTTGCTCCTATCTCCAAGGCTCACACTGGCGTGGTTCTCCTGTTCAGCGTGTCCGAGTCAGTGTCCCTGTTCCGTTTGCCCCCGAGGCGGTCCAGGGTGCCCATGCCCCTCTCTCTCTCCATGGTGCCAGTGGACAGAGGTGGCTGCTGGGGGGTAAGACCGGAGGATGACAAGGTATTCAGGGGCGCAATGGCAGTGCCGCCGACAGCGGCATTCTGACCCGCCGCAGAGAGGTTGGACTTGGAGAGAGAAGGCAGTGTACCGCTCATCATCACCCCCACTTCCTCATTGGGGAAGTAGCTGTGCAGCTGGTAGAGGGAGGCCCGGTCCACCGTGCCGTAGAGGGGGGGCCCGCCGCCACCAAGACTCCCCATCTTGGAGTCCCGGGTCAGGGTATACATGGAGATATCGCCCCCTACTCCTCCACCAGCATGGTGCGGGTTGGGCAGGGTGGCCACAGAGAAAGGCGGGGCAGACGGCGGTAATGCAAAACTCTTGGCGTCTGTGGGTGAGGTGTCACGGGGGGAGCGTGGCGGGTCGGTAGAGTGCGAGCTGGAGCGGGAGCGCCGGCGGAAGCGGTAGCTGGGCAGGCGGAGCATGGCGTGCGTGGTGCTCTTGAAGAGTTCGGTGCGTGAGCGGCAGCGCAGCTCCTTGTTCTTCTCGATGTAGATGTTGACGGCAAGGACGCCCACCATCTCAGCCAGGATGAAGGAGAGGCCTCCGAAGTAGAAGGACCAGCCGTACGAGTAATGCCACTTCTTGTCCTCGTCCTTCTTGGGCGAGATGTCGCTTAGCGCCGCAGAGATGTACACTATCACGCCGATGATGTTGCTCAGGCCTGGGGGACAGACAGAGGTGAGATATAGACTCGAATATACACTGAACAAAATACACGCACAACATGTAAAGTCTTGGTCCCATGTTTCATGAGATGAAATAAAAGATCCCAGAAATGTTTCAAACGTAAAAAAAGCTTATTTCTCTCAAATTTTGACCACAAATTTGTTTGCATGCTTTTTAAGTGAGCATTTCTCCTTTGCCAAGATAATCCATCCACCTGACCGGTGTGGCATATCAAGAAGCTGATTAAACAGAATGATGATTGCACAGGTGCACCACTCTAAAATGTGCAGTTTTGCCACACAACATAATGCCACAGAGTTTTGAGGGAGCGTGCAATTGGCATGCTGACTGCAGAAATGTCCACCAGAGCTGTTGCCAGAGTTAATTTCTCTACCATAAGCCGCCTCCAACGTCGTTTTAGAGAATCTGTCAGTACGTCCAACCGGCCTCACAACCACAGACCACATGCAACCATACCAGCCCAGCAAAGGACCACCACATCTGACTTCTTCACCTGTGGGATCGTCTGAGAGTATTTCTGTCTCTAATAAAGCCCCTTTGTGGGGAAAAACTCATTATAATTGGCTGGGCTTGGCTCCCCAGTGGGTGGGCTTGACTCCCAAGTGGGTGGGCCTATGCCCTCCTAGGCCTACCCAAATCTGTGCGCCTGCCCAGTCATGTGAAATCCATAGATTAGGACCTAATAAATGTAGTTCAATTGACTGATTTCCTTATATGAACTGGAACCTCAGTATCATCTTTTAAATTGTTGCCTGCTGCGTTCTTTTTACATTTTTGTTCAGTATAATATGCCATTGATTTTCTCTGAGCTTTTCCATAGGGGGGTGAGGGAATGGCTCTAAACGAACCGTCTCAACTTGATTACTTCTCTTGTGTTATGTCTCATTGACCCATATCTCCACTTAGGAGGTAATATATGGCATATTACTAAATAAACAATATGTATTACTTCTGTTGTGTTGTGCCTCATTGACCTGAGTCTCCACTCAAGGGATGATATACTGTATGTGGTGGCAGGTAGCCGAGTGGTTAGAGCGTTGGGCATAACCGAAAGGTGGCTGGATCAAATCCTCGAGCTGACAAGGTAAAAATCTGTCGTTCTGCCCCTAAACAAGACAGTTAACCCACTGTTCCCCGGTAAGCCGTCATTGTAAATAAGAATTTGTTCTTAACTGACTTGCCAAATTAAATGTAGAAAAATCTCATTTACATTTACATGGGAAATCTAAGCCGCAACCAACATCATTAACATGAAACGAGTTATAGGGAGGGAAAAACAACACAAAAGTGAATATCATGGATGGATGAAATGATGGGGATAATTATATTAGCCTTAACAACAACACTCGTTTCCGAGTTCAGAGACCATTGAGAACATTTAAGGCAGAGTAGGGCATTCCATCATAACAAGAGGAAAAGGAGTATGAGACACCATCGAGCATGATTTGAACTCCAGAACTAGGCTTCATCTGTGTCCAGGAAACCAGCCCCATGTGTACTGAGTAATAGAGAAACTGTCAAGAACAAGACGCCGGCGCCTTACCAGCAGCCACAAACAGGATGCCTCCTCCTAGGATGATGTTCCTCTTGCTCTTGTAGAAGCTGCTGGATGCAACACATATCGCTCCCATCAGGAGCAGTATAGCACTCAGGATGGGGAAGATACTGGAGGCTCGGACAACACCTGCAGACGGAAGGTGGTGAAATGTTCCTTAGTTGCTGATCTAAGGTCAGCTTCTTGTTGACAGTGGTTAATGGTTATAGTTGTGATTTGGGAAGGGTAATTTGAGCCTAGATCTATGCCTATGGGTATCTTCTACCTGGACCTTTGCTTAGATAGGAGATCCTATCCTCTGATAATATTGGAAGCGACTGCAAACGTATTGTGTCGTAACCTGCTGAGCTTAGCAAATACGTATATTAAAGATAAAGTTGTGAAGGTGACTTGCAGGGGTAGAAACCCAAATTATTTCCCACTCGTTTCGTTCCGAACAGAACCATTATTTGTTAAGTTACGTTCCGCTGTTCCGACCAGCAAAATAAAGTTCTGAACCGGTTTGAACTCCCCAAAAAGTACCGGTTTATATTATTCCTTTCTGTTCATTTTAAACCTCTAAAATAGTTGGGGGGAAATTACATTTAGCTGTAGATTAAATTACTTCACCAATCAGTGCAGCTAAACGAGCAGGTAAGCGATTTAATCTGTATAGGAAAGTCACAAAGAGCTAATTATATTTTGCCGTAACAGCATGGTTTTAATCATAATGAAAGACAAACACAGACACACTGTGCTGCCAGTCACAGTGTAAGGCGCCAGATGCAACTGAAATGTTGCAGGGGAGGACAAAGCAAGAGAGGATGGGAGGAAGCTTGCCTTGAAGCGCTGGGAATCTTGTTATGATGCATTATCTGAATTACGCCCACAGAATTATACCTACGGAGGATCAGCTCTATGGAGGAACTTGAATGTCTTTGAACTTCTGAGTTGGTTTAATGTTGGACCAGAGCAAATGTACCTAGCTAACAAGCTTGTGTGTGCAGAGCAGCACTAGAATTAAAAACACATCTTACCTTTCTGTACTTAATACATCCAATGTGGTAACTATAGTGTATCTCCCCAATTTCTGAAACCATGCTTGTAACGTCATCAGGTGGCTACAGTAACCTATGCAGGTAGCCTACACACACACGTACACGCACTGGTAAAGATTTCCAGCTGCCAGGCAGACGCTGGAATATGTTTCTGAGTGACACAGGGGCTTTGTTGTGGACTGGAAGAAAAAAAATGTCCGGAATGTAAAAGAATGTTATTGACCGGTTCCCATGCTTTTAAAATAACGGTTCCGTTCTGGAACAGTATAGATCACGGGCTCCGTTACTCAGATAATTGTGTTATTTTCCAGTTTTTGATTCTGTTCCCTGAACTGGTTCCAACCCTTGCTTTTCCGGCTGCGTATGTGACATTGTCACCATCTGGGGTAGAGTAATATGCCACACTAAGCATTTATTTTGTAACACCTTTCATAAATGACTAAATGTATCCTACATTCTTATTCCAACCGATGTTCTGGTTGGATTGGAAGATCCCATTCCTTTGTTATAATTCCCTCCGGCAAATGAGAGATACTGATTGAGTTAGCTAACTCATAACCTTGTACCTCGGCATTCACTAATGCTGTTTCCCAGCATTTCTTTTCAATTCGACATCACATCTTTCTAGTGACATCCTCCCACTGCCCACGTCCCCTTACTCACGCAGGAGATACTCTGCTGCATCCCACGTCCCCTTACTCACGCAGGAGATACTCTGCTGCATCCCACGTCCCCTTACCCACGCAGGAGATACTCTGCTGCATCCCACGTCCCCTCACTCACGCAGGAGATACTCTGCTGCATCCCACGTCCCCTTACTCACGCAGGAGATACTCTGCTGGATCCCACGTCCCCTTACTCACGCAGGAGATACTCTGCTGCATCCCACGTCCCCTTACTCACGCAGGAGATACTCTGCTGGATCCCACGTCCCCTCACTCACGCAGGAGATACTCTGCTGCATCCCACGTCCCCTTACTCCCGCAGGAGATACTCTGCTGCATCCCACGTCCCCTTACTCCCGCAGGAGATACTCTGCTGCATCCCACGTCCCCTTACTCACGCAGGAGATACTCTGCTGCATCCCACGTCCCCTTACTCACGCAGGAGATACTCTGCTGCATCCTGATCATAGTCTGCATCGTCCGGGAAATGATTGATCTGAGAACACACTCCTCTCTTCAGCCCTGAGAAGGAGAGAAAGAGAGAGAGAGACCCTTGAGGAAGAGACGTGCCATTTCCAGGCCCAGGGAAATGTGCTCATCTGTGGGGACACAAATGTGCGTACAGGAACACTACCTGATCTAACGAGCACACTGTACTTTGTCAATGGTAGGTTACAGGGGGACTCTTTGGGAGATTCACCTACTGCTCACCTCGGCCACAGTACAGTAGACTATATGATTACAGACATTGACCCTTTCTCTCTCAGCTCATTCACTGTCAAGCCACTAACACCTCTGTCTGATCACAGCCAAATTACATTGTTCCTCAAAAGAACAGACATGGAAACAACCACACATTCACAGCCCAGTAAGCTATACAACATCAGCAATTCATACAGCTGGGCCCAAAACAACACAGAAGAATACCAGAAAGCAACCTGGAACCAAAATATCCAAACACTCTTAGATAACCTTCTGGATACCACATTCACTCACAATAAAGAAGGCATCAATCTGGCAGTACAAAATATCAACTATATATTCAGGCAAACGGCAAAAGAATCACAATTGAAATTGAAATAGATAAAAAAACGAAACAAAAAAGACCACAGATAACAACTGGTTTGATGCAGATTGTAAAATTATAAGGAAAAAACACTGTCCAACCAAAAGCACAAAGACCCAAATAATGGTGAATTACACCTTCATTACTGTGAGACTTTAAAACTCTATAAACGTGCACTCAGAACCAAAAAAACACAGTACAACAGCAAGCAGCTGACACTAATTGAGGAGTCCATAAACACACAACCTCTGGCAAAATTGAAGAAAAAAAAAATCTAAACAAGAGGAATTAGCGATACAAAATGGTGACATATGGACGACCCATTTTAAAACACTCTACAACTGTAACGGTCGTCGTATGAAGGAGAGGACCAAAGGTAAGTGTTCATCTTGATTTTTAATAAGAAACGTGAACACTGAAACAAAAACAATAAACAACAACGTGAAATAACTCAACCGAAACAGTACCGTGTGGACCAAACACTGACACGGGAAAACAAACTCCCACAACTCAAAAGTGAAACCAGGCTACCTAAGTATGATTCTCAATCAGGGACAACGATTGACAGCTGCCTCTGATTGAGAACCATACCAGGCCAAACACAGAAATAGCAAATCATAGAAAAACTAACATAGACAACCCACCCAACTCACGCCCTTACCATACTAAAACAAAGACATAATAAAAGAACCAAGGTCAGAACGTGACAACCAGACCGTTCAAATTGACACAAACGCAGAACAACGCCCAATTCATGAGAAGTTGAATGGATTAGAAAAAGCTATAAAGGACAATCAAAATCCACTGGACTCCCCAATTACTGACCAGGAGCTCTATAAGAAACTTCAGGCTCTCAAATTTAAAGAGGCATGTGGACCTGATGGTATCCTAAATGAGATGCTCAAACTCACTAGTGCAAAATTTCAATTGGCTATATTAAAACTGTTTAATTTGATCCTGAATGTAGGTTATTTCCCTGACATCTGGAATCAAGGACTCATAACCCCAATCTTTAAGAATGGAGACAAATTTGACCCTAACAATTACAGAGGCATTTGTGTGAACAGTAACTAGGGGAAGGTTTTCTGTAGTATTATAAACTTCCTTGATAAGCACAATGTCTTGAGTAAAACCCCAATTGGATTTATACCAAAACATTGCACAACTGATCATATTTACACCCTACACACCCTGATAGATAAACATGTCCACCAGAATAATACCAAAATATATGCATGGTTTATCGACTTCCAAAAAGCATTTGATTCTATTTGGCATACAGGACTATTCTACAAAGTTATTGAAAGTGGTGTAGGGGGTAAAACATATGATATAATTAAATCAATGTATACTGGCAATACGTGCAGCATTAAAATTGGTAAGAAAATAACAGAATTCTTTAACTAGGGGCGGGGCCTTCGCCAGGGTTGCAATCTGAGCCCTGCACTCTTCAATATTTACATTAACGAATTGGCCACTATTCTAGAAAAATGCTCAGCCCCTGGTGTTAGTCTCCACAATTCAGAAGTTAAATGCCTACTCTTCGCAGATGACCTATGCCTGCTGTCACCCACAGCACATGGCCCACAGCAGAGCCTGGACCTGCTAGAGCAGTACTGCCAGACCTGGGCCCTGGCAGTAAACCCCAAAAAATACTAAAATAATGATTTTCAAGAGAAGATCCAGATCTCAGGGAATTAAACCAAAGTTCTCAATTGGTACAAAATATATAGAGTACTGTACACACTACAATTACTTAGGTTTAAAAATAAGCTCAACTGGACACCTTAATGAGGCAGTGAATGAGCTGAGAGAGAAAGCACGCATTAAAAAGCTAATTCAAATTGAAATACTTATTAAAATGTTTCTAAAACTAATTCAATATCTCATTGAACCAATTGCACTTTATGGCAGCGAGGTGTGGAGTCCACTTGCAAAACAAGATTTCAACAAATGGGACAAACACCCCATTGAAACCCTGCATGCAGAGTTCTGTAAGATTCTCCTACATGTCCAGAGGAAAACTACAAACAATGCATGCAGGGCAGAATTAGGCCAATATCCACTAATAATAACAACTCAAAAAAGAGCAATTAAGTTTTGGAAACATCTCAAATACAGTGACCCCCTCTCATATCATTACCAAGCCCTGCAATGCCAAGAGCTGAGCAAAGAAAATAGTCCCCTCATCCAGCTGGTCCTGGGGCTGAGTTCACAAACCTGTTCAACTAACGCACTGAAGCCTCAGGACCAGATCATCCAATCAATCAGGATAAACCAAATTACAACACAGTCAAAACAAAACTATATTGCTTATTGGGAAACACAAACACAAACACAAGCACAAAGCAAAATGCAGTGCTATCTGGCCCTAAATCGACAGTACACTGTGGCTAAATATTTTACCATGGTTACTGATCAAAACCTTAGAAAAACCTTGACAAAGTACAGGCTCAGTGAGCACAGCCTTGCCATTGAGAAGGGTAGACACAGGAAAACCTGGCTCCCTGTAGAGGAAAGGCTGTGCAACCACTGCACAACAGCAGAACCTGAGACGGAGCTGCATTTCTTGACAAAATGTCAAAAATATAAAACAATTAGAGAGTGTCATTTTCCCAAATTTGATGGATGGATGGATGGATGGAGAGAGATGGACAGAGAGAGAGAGAGACAGAGACAGAGAGAGAGATGGACAGAGACAGAGAGAGAGATGGACAGAGAGAGCAAGATGGACAGAGAGAGAGAGAGAGATAGGCAGAGAGAGAGAGAAAAACGAACAGAGAGAGAAAACAGAGATGGACAGAGAGAGAAAACAGATGGACAAAGAGAAATACAGAAATATGGGAGAGAGATGGGTATTAGAGAGTATTAGAGACAGAAACAGGACAGGACAGATATCTGGGGCTTGGTGTATGGACATATTAAGTATTCATTTGAATCCCTTTTCAAGTCGGTTGTGACAGTCAAATGAACCACAAACAACCCTTTGTACTCTGAAGAGGACAACAGACTTCATCAATAATTAAGAAGCTGTAATCAGTATGTTGAGCATCTGCCACAAATATTATATATAATGGCTGTTGTTGTCCTCTTTTGCGGTCTATCACTTACTGTAGGTAGCAAATGGAGTCCCACTCCATCAGACTATAACTAATGACTCATCACTCATACTTCTGACTCGTTACAGGAAACTAGGCGTATGTCCGCGTCACTATTTCACAGGAGAGACATTTAATGTGCCTTAATATCTTTATTTATTTATTTTAATTTTACCCCCTTTTCTCACCAATTTCGTGGTATCCAATTTTTTTTTTTAGTAGCTACTAAACTCCTGTCGCTACAACTCCTGTACGGGCTCGGGAGAGACGAAGGTTGAAACATACACAACCCAACCCAACCAAGCCGCAATGCTTCTTAACACAGCGTGCATCCAACCCGGAAGCCAGCCCCACCAATGTGTCAGAGGAAACACCGTGCACCTGGCAACCTTGGTTAGCGCGCACTGCGCCCAGCCCGCCACAGGAGTCGCTGGTGCGCGATGAGACAAGGACATCCATACCGGCCAAGCCCTACCTAACCTGGACAACGCTAGGCCAATTGTGCGTCGCCCCACGGACCTCCCGGTCGCAGACGGTTACGACAGAGCCTGGGCGCGAACCCAGAGTCTCTGATGGCACAGCTGGCGCTGCAGTACAGTGCCCTTTACCACTGCGCCACCCGGGAGGCCCCATGTGCCTTAATATCAAACAAAAAGTCAGCAACCTTCCCGCTTGCTATGATTGGCTGAGATAATGAATGGCTTGACACGCCGAGAGATGAGTCTGGATTGGTCTGCCATGTAGCAGGCTTTTATCTATTTAAGCTGGTCAGTATGTGTAGGTAATTCTGTCTAATGTAGTTTACATATATATATATATATATATTGCGTAATAGAACTGCATAAGTGTTGCTCTCCACTTTCTCGAGGACCGAGTTTTGAAATCAGTGGAATGCATGGTGGAATTAGAGTATGATACAGTAGCTAAGGAAATGGAGAAAACACTCTGGATTACATTTTCAAACTAAGGGCAACCGTGACAGAGAGGGAGAAGCATCCATCCATGTATATGGGTAAGATAGTCTAGCTAGCTACATTTTCTGATATTACACGTTTCGAATTTAGTCAGAAAGTCATTTTCATTTCAAGTTAAAGTGTACTATTAGCTAGTTAGCTAACGTTACATGTATGATCTGTGTAATAATATTATTTGTATCTCAGAGCCATTTGCTTTGCTAGTTATAGCCTAATGTTAGCTAGCTAACATTGAACCTGATTGGTTAGCTACCTGCAGATTCATGCAGGGTAGTAACATCGTGAGTTGGGATTATGGTTCACTGTTTAGCTAGCTACATGTCTTAACCTTTTTGGGATAGGGGGCAGCATTTTCACTTTTGGATGAATAGCGTGCCCAGAGTGAACTGCCTCCTACCCTGTCCCAGATGATAATATATGCATATTATTATTAGCATTGGATAGAAAACACTCTGAAGTTTCTAAAACTGTTTGAATGATGTCTGTACAACAGAACTCATATGGCAGGTGAAAACCGGAGAAAAATCCAACCTGGAGGTGGGAAATCTGAGGTTTGTAGTTTTTCAAAGCTTGGCCTACCGAATACACAGTGTCTATGGGGTCAAGTTGCACTTCCTAAGGCTTCCACTAGATGTCAACCGTCTTTAGAAACTTGTTTTAGGCATCTACTATAAAGGAGTGGGGAATGGGAGCTGAATGAGTCAGTGGTCTGGCAGAGTGTCTCAGGCTCGTGACGCGCGGTCCCGACAGAGTTCGCTCTCGTTCCAGTGCTTTTCTTCAGACAATGGAATTCTCCGGTTGGAACCTTATTGATGATTTACAGTGCCTTGCGAAAGTATTCGGCCCTCTTGAACTTTGCGACCTTTTGCCACATTTCAGGCTTCAAACATAAAGATATAAAACTGTATTTTTTTTGTGAAGAATCAACAAAAAGTGGGACACAATCATGAAGTGGAACGACATTTATTGGA
Organism: Oncorhynchus clarkii lewisi; assembly: GCF_045791955.1. NCBI lineage: Eukaryota > Metazoa > Chordata > Actinopteri > Salmoniformes > Salmonidae > Oncorhynchus > Oncorhynchus clarkii. The sequence goes on along the minus strand of NC_092164.1, from coordinate 37,700,183 downwards.
TATTTCAAACTTTTTTAACAAATCAAAAACTGAAAAATTGGGCGTGCAAAATTATTCAGCCCCCTTAAGTTAATACTTTGTAGCGCCACCTTTTGCTGCGATTACAGCTGTAAGTCGCTTGGGGTATGTCTCTATCAGTTTTGCACATCGAGAGACTGAAATTTTTTCCCATTCCTCCTTGCAAAACAGCTCGAGCTCAGTGAGGTTGGATGGAGAGCATTTGTGAACAGCAGTTTTCAGTTCTTTCCACAGATTCTCGATTGGATTCAGGTCTGGACTTTGACTTGGCCATTCTAACACCTGGATATGTTTATTTTTGAACCATTCCATTGTAGATTTTGCTTTATGTTTTGGATCAATGTCTTGTTGGAAGACAAATCTCCGTCCCAGTCTCAGGTCTTTTGCAGACTCCATCAGGTTTTCTTCCAGAATGGTCCTGTATTTGGCTCCATCCATCTTCCCATCAATTTTAACCATCTTCCCTGTCCCTGCTGAAGAAAAGCAGGCCCAAACCATGATGCTGCCACCACCATGTTTGACAGTGGGGATGGTGTGTTCAGCTGTGTTGCTTTTACGCTAAACATAACGTTTTGCATTGTTGCCAAAAAGTTCAATTTTGGTTTCATCTGACCAGACCACCTTCTTCCACATGTTTGGTGTGTCTCCCAGGTGGCTTGTGGCAAACTTTAAACAACACTTTTTATGGATATCTTTAAGAAATGGCTTTCTTCTTGCCACTCTTCCATAAAGGCCAGATTTGTGCAATATACGACTGATTGTTGTCCTATGGACAGAGTCTCCCACCTCAGCTGTAGATCTCTGCAGTTCATCCAGAGTGATCATGGGCCTCTTGGCTGCATCTCTGATCAGTTTCTCCTTGTATGAGCTGAAAGTTTAGAGGGACGGCCAGGTCTTGGTAGATTTGCAGTGGTCTGATACTCCTTCCATTTCAATATTATCGCCTGCACAGTGCTCCTTGGGATGTTTAAAGCTTGGGAAATCTTTTTGTATCCAAATCCGGCTTTAAACTTCTTCACAACAGTATCTCGGACCTGCCTGGAGTGTTCCTTGTTCTTCATGATGCTCTCTGCGCTTTTAACGGACCTCTGAGACTATCACAGTGCAGGTGCATTTATACGGAGACTTGATTACACACAGGTGGATTGTATTTATCATCATTAGTCATTTAGGTCAACATTGGATCATTCAGAGATCCTCACTGAACTTCTGGAGAGAGTTTGCTGCACTGAAAGTAAAGGGGCTGAATAATTTTGCACGCCCAATTTTTCAGTTTTTGATTTGTTAAAACAGTTTGAAATATCCAATAAATGTCGTTCCACTTCATGATTGTGTCCCACTTGTTGTTGATTCTTCACAGAAAAATACAGTTTTATATCTTTATGTTTGAAGCCTGAAATGTTGCAAAAGGTCGCAAAGTTCAAGGGGGCTGAATACTTTCGCAAGGCACTGTATGTTAAAAACATCCTAAAGATTGATTCCATACATCGTTTGACTTGTTTCTACGACCTGTAACGGAACTTTTAGAGTTTTTGTCTGGACGTAGTGCTCGCGCCTCATGAAGATGGATTACTGGGCTGAACACGCTAACAACAAGTTGCTATTTGGACATAAATGATGGACTTTATGGAACAAATCAGTCATTTATTGTGGAACTGGTATTCCTGGGAATGCATTCTGATGAAGATCATCAAAGGTAAGTGAATGTTTATAATGTTATTTCTAACTTCTAACATGGCGGATATTTCTTTGGCTGGATTGGGCTCTGAGCGCCGTACTTAGATTATGCTTTTTCCGTAAAGTTGTTTTGAAATCTGACACAGCGGTTGCATTAAGGAGAAGTCTATCATTAATTCTGTGAATAACACTTGTGTCTTTTATCAATGTTTATTATGACTATTTCTGCAACAACACCGGATGTTTTGGAATCAAAACATTACTGCATGTAACGCGCCAATGTAAACTGAGATTTTTGGATATAAATATGCACATTATCGAACAAAACATACATGTATTGTGTAACATGGTGTCCTATGAGTGTCATCTGATAAAGATCATCAAAGGTTAGTGATTCATTTAATCTACATTTCTGCTTTTTGTGACTCCTATCTTTGGCTGGAAAAATGGCGGTGTTTTTTTTACTTGGCTCTGACCTAACATAATCATATGTTGTGCTTTCGCTGTAAAGCCTTTTTGAAATCGGACACGATGGGGAGATTAAGAAGAAGTTTATATTTAATTTGCTGTATTGGACTTGTTAATGTGTGAATGTTACATATTTCAAAAAAATATTTTTGAATTTCGCACACTGCCTTTTCAGCGGAATGTTGTCGAGGGGTTCCGCTAGCGGAAAGCCTGCCCTAGAAAGGATAACAAAAGACTCCACTATGCACGTAACCATTTCAATTGAATGTTAACGATGTCACTGCGACAACTGTTGATATACGTAGCTGGTAAATTCGCTCTGGCTATCTACTCCGATTTCAGAGCACTCTCGTCTGAGTTACCAAGGCTCTGGATAACATAAAAACAGCCTAACCAGCTCTGCTAGGGCGAGTAAAATAGTCAGAGTGAGCTGTTCTCTCATTTGTGTCTGGAAGTAGCTAGCAAGCTGGGCCAACATTAGCCAGTTAGCTTGGGTGCCCGACTGCTGTTGTTGGACAGAACGCTCGGATCAACTCTTAAAGAGACGGGTGGGGCTAAAGCTTAAGAGGGTGTGAACGATGTTGAATAGGTGTAAACAAAAAAGAGCTCTTCAATAGGTGCACCAAAACATTCAAAGGCCATTTTCTCAAAAGTGAGGTTACAAGTTTATCAACTTTCAAAGCAGAATTACATTCCCATTGTTCCTCAACTGTAGTGTATGATAAACCATTTTCTAGCTCTGAGTCTCTACCTGTATCCAATGTAAAAAATAAAATTAAAAAAATACAATTTCAAATTTGCTACATAAGACTGAACCGAATTGGTCGATCACAATTGCCTCTTTAGCATTCGCTGGTCTCACGAAGCCAAACCTTCAAAATCAAGTCATTGTCACGCATGGTTCTCGACAAGACTAGTTTCTCGCAGATGACAATAGGGTAAAAATGCTAATGTTAGATCATGTTAGATAAGCAGCTCTTGAAATGTGCCTTTTTTTCTCCTGACTGTCTGCCACTGCCCACTGGATGTCCTCTAAATGCACTCCAGGCAGCACTGTGTCGAACCGTGTCTTTCATGGTTGAGCTGCTCATCAGCTGCACAACACACACACTCTTGTACACACACCTGCACATGCACGTATGTGCACATAAACGTGCGATCCAAACACAGTGATCCACCCACCCACCCACACACACCCACACACACACACACACACACACACACACACACACACACACACACACACACACACACACACACACACACACACTGAGGCATTCATCTGACCCCACCAAAAGCCTGGAAATACACTGATCCCCCATCACCCCTCCCCACAAACATCTAGACCTCCCCTTACCCTCCAGACAGCAGATCCTCCAGAGGCCAGAGTGGGTGAGGGCACCAGGGTCTTTCTTGTCCTTGTTGTTGGGGTCGTCCTGGGAGGAGTTGGCCGTGCTGTTGCAGATGAAGGCTCGTGCGTACAGCCAGTAGTCCGTCCCAATGGCCACCGCCATCAGGGAAAAGGCTGCAAACGCCCCCAAAGTGGTGAGGACAACCTGGATCCCCTTCTCCCACCACACCATGACTGGGCCGGAGAGAGGGAGGAGAGAGAGGGATTGAGAAAGAGAAGAGCTGGTGAAATGGAAAAGATAACTGAAAAGCTACAAATCAAGAGTATCCTCTTGAATGGTGTGGGTGTGTCTGTGTTTCAAAGGAAACAACCGATATGCCACAATTGACCCGTTATTGACCTGGATGTCCAAAACCTGGTGTGTCGATTTCAATTCAATAAGACTTTATTAATCCCAGAGGGACAATTAGAAAGGCATTGTCAGTTCTTTGTCTCTCTGATGACTTGTAATTGTTTAAATACAAAAGCCCTTTGAGAAGGGAAAAAAACGAAAACTTCAGTATAACTGTCTAGTCTAGTTACAGAATAATTACTTGGGTAAATCATATGGTTTCATTTTGAATCCAGGCATCTGTTAAGCTGTCTTTGGTTAAGTGTTAACGTTAAGTGTGTGTGCGCGTGTGTGCGCGTTTGGTGAAGTGTGTTTCTAGTGAAATGTGTGTTACCTTGGGGCATGCCTCTGCCTTTTGCCTCCATGTCTGCAGCTTGCTGTTCCTCGTCAGTGAAGAGTGCGCATTCAGAGTCCCCTCTGTCCAAGCCGCATCCATAGACCGCTCTTCCTCTCTCGTTTCCTCTCTCGTTTCCTCTCTTCTCGTTCCCCTCTCTCTCTCTCTCTGCTCGCTGTGTTCCTCCCCTTCTCACTTACCTCCGTCTCTATGTGAACGTGGATCCACAACTCGAGGTTTCGTCCCTCTTCTCAGTAAGTGGCCATGGCATGGGTCTCAGCGTTGCTCCTGTGGGGTGAAGAATAAGAAGAAAAAAGAAAGGATTTAATAAATGAATGTGATGTGAGAGGGAAGCCAAGTAAAATGGTATTTCTTAACCTTACAAAAAGAATCATGAATCATTAATACAACTGGGTTTGAACATTATGCGATGACCAACCCAAAAGGAAAGAAGCTGATCCGTTTCCACATTTCACCTAGAGAGAGACAGAGGGATATATAAAGCAAGAGGGAACAGGAAAGAAGCGAGAGAGCGTGCTCTATTCCATTGCCATGGCAACAGCAAATTCCAAAGTCTAGGACGGAACAGAACACTGCAAGTGAGAAGCGAGTGGGGGGTGAGGGGCAGCTGAAACAGCTGAGGGGATTTTGCCGCGATTAAACAGTAAATAAATACTGATGCTGAAGATCTCAATATGATATATATTTTTAAAAGAGTGAGTCATTTCAAAGCCATGATAAAACATGTAGAATCCTAGTGTACTGTTCAATTAAGGGAAGTAATCAAGACCATTCAGATGATGACAAGCACTTCAGTATCATTATGTAGTTGAGCTAACATATGCTGTATGTGAGCATCTCTGGTACACATCATGGCCATTAATATGGAGTTGTTCCCCCCTTTGCTGCTATAACAGTCTCCACTCATCTGAGAAGGCTTTCCACTAGATGTTTGAACATTACTGCGGGGACTTGATCCCATTCAGCAACAAGAGCATTAGTGAGGTCGGGCACTGATGTTGTGCGATTAGGCCTGGCTCGGCGTTCCAATTCATCCCAAATATGTGTTCAATGGTGTTGAGGTCAAGGCTCTGTGCAGGCCAGTTAACTTCTTAGTGATTCCTTCACGCGCCAATCCCGTTAACGGGATTGATTTGACAACACCCAGTAAAATAGCAGCACACCAAATTCAAAAACAGAAATACTCATAATAATCATTCATAAATCATACAAGTGTTATACATCGGATTAAAGATGAACTTGTTGTTAATCCAGCCATAGTGTCAGATTTCAAAAAGGCTTTACAGCGAAAGCAAACCATGCTATTATCTGAGGACAGCACCCCATCAAACATTTAATAAATTACCTGTAATCCTGATCCAAACATTTCAAACAACTTTCCTAATACAACTTTAGGTATTTTTTTAACATAAATAATCAATCAAATTTAAGATGGAGTAAACTGTGTTCAATTGCAGATAAAAACAACGTGGAGCGAGCTTTCAGGTCGCGCGCCCCAACCACAACAGTACACTTCACTCGACCCTCGTTCTGAACTGCCCTACTTCTTCATTTCTCAAAGGAAAAACATCAACCAATTTCTAAAGACTGTTGACATCTAGTGGAAGCGATAGGAACTGCAACCAAGTGCATTAGAAATCTAGTTCCCCATAGAAACCCCATTGAAGAGAAAGTGACCTCAAAAAACAAAATTCCTGGATGGTTTGTCCTCTGGGTTTCGCCTGCCAAATAAGTTCTGTTAAACTCACAGACATAATTCTAACAGTTTTAGAAACTTTCCAGTGGTTTCAATCCAAATCTACCAATTATATGCAGATCCTAGCTTCTGTGTCTGAGTAGCAGGCAGTTTACTTTGGGCAAACTTTTCATCCGGATGTGAAAATAGTGCCCCCTAGCCTTTATTAAGTTCTTCCACACCGATCTCTAAAAAACATTTCTGTATGGACCTCACTTTGTGCACAGGAGTATTGTCATGCTGAAACACGAAGGGGTCTTCGCCAAACTGTTGCCACAAAGTTGGAAGCACAGCATCGTCTAGAATGTTGTTGTAAGCTGTAGCATTAAGATTTCCCTTCACTGGATCTTAGGGGCCTAGCCCAAACCAGGAAAAACAGCCCAGACCATTATTCATCCTCCACCAAACTTTACAGTGACACTATGCATTCGGGCAGGTAGTGTTCTTTTGGTGTCCATCGAACTACCAGATGGTGAAGCGTGATTCATTACTCCAGAGAACGAGTTTCCACTGCGCTTTACACCACGCCAGCCAAAGCTTGGCATTGCGTATGGTAGTCTTAGGCTTGTGTGTGGTTGCTCGGCCATGGACAATACTTTCATGAAGCTCCCGGAGAACAGTTCTTGTGCTGACTTAGCTTCCAGAGGAAGTTTGGAACTCGGTAGTGAGTGTTGCAACTGAGGACAGACAATTTTTTTCGCGCTACGCTCTTCAGCACTCAGCGGCCCCATTCTGTGAGCTTGTGTGGTCTATCACTTCCCTTGTTGCCCCTAGATGTTTCCACTTCACAATACGAGCACTTACAATTGGCCGGGGCAGCTCTAGCAGGGCAGAAACTTGACAAATGTACTTGTTGGAACATCACTGAGCTTTTCAGTACGGGCCATTCTACTGCCAACGTTTGTCTATGGAGATTGCATGGCGGTGTGCTCAATTTTATACACTTGTCAGCAACAGGTGTGGCTGAAATAGCCGTATCCGTTCATTTGAAGAGTTGTCCACATACTTTTGTTTATCATAAGATGCAAACGTACATACAGAATGATTCATGAGCAGCAAATACAGTTACGTTTACAGAAATGACCTAAAATGCAACTTTTTTCTATATTAAATTAGGTGATGGATGCATCATTCATCAAATGATTCAGTGTACTGCAGGAGGAGCCTTGTAATGATAATATAACAGCCCAAAAGTTAGGTGATAGTCATCAAACAGTGGTTTATGACTCACTATTCCTACCCCAGTTTCAAGAAGCAAAGTTAGTTCAATCCATACCTGAACCTACTGAAACGTGTTTAAATTATACACAAAGATGATCTTCCTCCATATTAAAAACCATTAGAAGGTTTATGTTTCTATAGTTGTTTCTGTACGTACTGTTTAGAAAGCAAATAACCTAGATGCACATATATGGAGGGGTTTTGCCATCGGCAGCACATCAACACAGAATGATGATAAAGGAAGAGATCGAGTTCACGGACAAACCAGAACCACATACTGAAATGCATGAATGTACAGCTTTGGGGTACATGGGGGGGTGCAGTGAGTGAAAAAGCTGTTTTTGAATAAAAGGTCAAATCAGACGTTTAATTCCTTTAATTATGTCATCCATTATAATAAACATTATTGCATAAATGAATAGGCTAGGATTTTTTTAACGATTATTGGCTCATTTATCAAGGTTTATTAGGGAGGGGGGTTATAGCCTATGAACGTAATGCCAGTCTCAAGTGGATTTATTAGGCCTACATGAACCATCTTAAGACGGTATAAAGGTCAACCATTTTGGTCCTGGAGTTGTTACACCATGCCTTGCAGTGCTGTGATATGAGACTGTCTAAACTAATGAATTTGAAGTATTCAATCTGCACTGTATGCCAATGTTTGTTAGCTAGCCTGACAGTTTTAGAGACATAACTTTTTCTAATTAACTGCCAATATGCCAACATTCCATTAAAACAATGCAGTCAATCCACAGCCAGACACTGGATGAAATCAGTTGATGATAGGACATAGACAAGTTGTAACTGCAACAAGTATCATATTGTATCATACAATAGCAGCCAGAGTTTTACAAGAAAATAGAAATTGAGACATTTATGGTCTGTTTGCATGTATGTTACAGGCTATTTATACAGAAAATTGGTAAAAACCTGTATAAACTGTATCTATATTTATATGAAAATACTGTAGCTTAACAATAATTATATTACACAATATCTGATATGTCACATGCCTTACTTTGATGTTCCTGCATAAGTAAATGTAGGATTATGCCTCTACTGACATTCATTCCAATTAGAACCATGGCTGCCATTTTCACCCAATTCTGGCCCCTCTAGTAATTTAATGTGTCCACCTCATTTTTGAACATTGCTATGGGCAAAGCCAAACAACAGAGTAAATCATTTGAAAGAGACAATTTGTAGAGTATACAAGTCAAGTAAACAATTATAAATGTGAGTGTACAGTTATAATTTTCTATGTATTTCGTTCAAGTTCGCTAACGCTAACGTCAGCTAGACTTACTAGTAGGCTAGTTCTGTTGTGATAATTAGTTGTGTTGTGTCAGAGTTAAGGCCTGAGCCATCCACCAAGTCAATAACTATAACGATAACTCTAATGATAAACTATAGGCTACATAACTATAAAACGTTGGAGGAAGGAAAGTTTGGAGGAAAGCTTCTCATGTATCGTTCAACAGCCCTACACCTGTCAATCAACTGATCAAGGCATCCTAATGCACATCTTCTCTAATACACAGATACTGAGATACTGGTTCAGACCGTTCAGTGCTTTCAGGGTGTATTCATTGTCATAGTGACAACTGCAAATAATACTTAAATGTACATGTAGGCCTAATGAAAATATAGTAACTCGTATTTAAATGTGGCAATTCAACAACAAACGCCCATTAGCCAGCGCATCTTTTACAGCATGTATTGGCCTCGTTGCTCAAGTGGTTTGCCAGTGATTTCCGACATGCATTTTCTATGCTGTAGGCCTGTCATACATTCAGCAATTAGCAAGAGCAAAGCCTGCTTCTTTCCCCGAATAGGCTGTTAGGCCTAGTATTAAAACATATTTTAATAAATGTCCTATATCGTTTGTAGCCGATAGCTTTTCCTGGGATTTCACGAGAAGAGGAATTGCCTATTGTGGAGAGGCTTGCGTAGTCTATCGCCTGTTGCGCACGGTAGCAGCTGGAAGAGAGAGGCTAATGATGTGACCCCGAGGGAAAAAGCGAAATATTAGCTACATATTAGGCTATTCATTAGTTAAATATTAGGACTATAAGCTAAATATTTACCTGGCAAAGTGCAAGAAAAATAAATTAACAAATTATGAAATTAAATTCATCCAGGCTGCACTCTGTGGTCCCTGGGCACGCAAAGCTCCACTATTGACAAGGCCCACATTTTTTGACAATTATTATCAAGTGAATACACAATTATTGTTCATAGGCTGTAAACTGCAGTGATGTATTGGGTCATTTTAATAACCACGCACACATCCTGTTTTGTTTCATGATGAAAAACTGCATAGGCCAACAGTCTAGGCCTCATTATGCAACTATTTGGATCAGTTTGGGTCTTTCCTCGTTAGTTTAGAAGGTCCCGAAAGGTACATTAGCAGGCCACTCATGGCGAAGGTCTATTTTGTCAGGATGTGACCCGGTGTTAAGATAGGCCTACTATAGGAACATATAGGTTTCTCCTTTCCAACTCTCAGCCCGTTAATGCTGGAGCCTATTTTACATTCAGCAAGCAAGAACAAGCTTGCATCTCTCCTCCTATAGGCTAGTAGGCTAAAGAAATCGAAATAAGTGTCCAACAAGCTTTTGTAGTGTGGCTTTTCCTGGAACTCCACAAGATTTAAAAGGAATAACCATGGCAGCCGGGGAGGCCAGGTGCATAATTGCACTACAGAACAATGAAGACAGACAGGCTGGGAGATGTAACATGTAGCCTATGTTAGAAGCGTATGCATATTAGCTCATTATTCATAAACTCAATGTTAGGCTTCATACCGCAGTGAATATATCCAGTCAATTTACAAAGAGAACGAAATGAAGTTGATCGTAGGTAGTTCACGTGAGAACAAAACTCTATGCTGTAAACTGCAGTGCCTATGTTGTTTGAATAACCTGCTCAAAAGCCTGGCGTTTTGAATGCATGTTCATTTCGAATGAACTGCATCTAGCCTGCCTGATTGGGCAACCATTTGCATCAGCAGTGGAGTACAGTACTCAAAGTAAAAATACTTTAAAGTACTAATTTAAGTTTTTTTGGGGGGTATCTGTACTTTACTTTACTATTTATATTTTTGACACTTTTACTTTCATTTCACTACATTCCTAAAGAAAATAATGTACATTTTACTCCATACATTTCCCTTGACACCCAAAAGTACTCATTACATTTTGCATTCTTAGCAGGACAGGATAATTGGTCTAATTCACGCACTTATCAACAGAACAAATGGTCATCCCTACTGCCTCTGATCAGGCAACTAACTAAACACAAATGCATAGTTTTGGAGTGTGCCCCTGGTTATCCATACATTTTCAAAACAAGAAAATGGTGCCTTCTGCTTCGCTTTATTTAAGGAATTTGAAATTATTTATACTTTTCCATTGACTTTTAATACTTAAGTATATTTAGAACCAAATACTTTTAGACTTTACTCACAAGTAGTATTTTACTGGGTGACTTTCACTTTCAGTTGCAGCGATGAGACAAGCCTGTAACTAGTACCAATTGGATACCATGAAATTAGGAAAAAATTATATTTTTTCTTTATCCTTTTTATAGTTAAGGAAACTAAGCAGCACATTCTCCCATAAAAAAATGAAGTCCTCAAGAATATTAACAATTATGAATATCACTATGAATATCTTTCCATAATTTCTATACATGTAGACAATGCCAAAATAAATGCAAAACAGTTTCTGGATGGTCAACCTAAAAAGTATAGTTAATATTAATGTATTTTTTTTGTTTCTTTAGGTAATGATTCGCAGGGTAATACTTATGGATCATTCTGTAAGAAACCTCTTTGACCTTGTTAACAAGCAGGTATTTGTGTGGTAATAACCAGACATTTTCCAACAAATATCATTGATGAATGTATTCCAGTAAGTTGTGAAATAAGGAATGGAAACAATGTCCCTTTGAAATAAAGTATTATAGATCTGTTGTTCTGAGGGAGCAAGGAGAAACACATTTCTCCTATTGGAGAGTCAACTGGACTAAACGAGGGAAGGTCAAGAAGGTGAGGTCTGGTTACACCTCTAAACAACATGAGAGTTCCAGATGAAATAGCATCAAAGACTATGACAAACTCTCTAGGTGTAACAGGGATATTGTTTTTATATAAAAAATATCCTTATTGTTCCAAATGAAATACCTATGCAGGGGGAAAATTTGGTTTATATATTAACGACCACGCTAGGAATACTTCTCTATGAAAAGCAGGTCATTTTGTAGGAATCTTATCAATGTTATAGTTACAAAGTAACATAAAAATGAAACCACCAAAACGGGAGAAGATATAACGAGGGATGAAATTCCAAATTGAAGTTGGATTCTTTAAGAAGTGTTTAGCCCAATTCATCTTAAAAGTATTATTCAAAGTTGGAAAACCTACAACATTGTGACCACCAAATTCTTTCTTATGTGTTCATAACGACAGATTTCCTAATATAATGTGTATGACTTTTCCAGATGAAGTTGAAAAGCATCTGGTCAACCGCTTTACCTATTTTGTTGTCAAGATGTGGGGACTGGGCTACATAAGTACGTCTGGAGATACCTTCAGCTTTAGAACGCAATACTACCTACTTTACCTTTCAAGGATAAATCCCTCTGCAAACAACCAATGATTCAACTTCTTTTCTTTTTTTTCAATAATAGGTATGAAATTGAATGAGCATCTTCCCTGTTGATCCTTAGATATGGTAAACCCAAGGTATGCTATTTATTCCTTGACTGGAATATTGCATATAGAAGGTATCACACAGTCTTTAACAGCAAACCATTCACACTTATTAAAGTTTAGGCAAAGACAAGAAAATATTTATCACATCGACTGCTCTAGAAATCTGGTCAGCATCTTTCAAAAAGAGGATTGTGTCATCTGCAAGCTGACTTATGATAATATCTGTCAGCATTAGAGATCCCTTTTATATCGCTGGATTTAACACAACTTGTAAGAAGTTGGGTTTGCAAGCAGGAAGAGGTAAGGTGAACTTGGGCAACCTTGCCTAATTCCTATTTTCAAATCAAATCTAGGAGAAGTGCCATGCTTTAATTTAATGGAACTGTTCCCATTTATATAAAGTTTTAATAGTACTACAAAATAATTCCCCAACAGTAGGCGAAGTTATGAGGGTGAAAGGCACCAAATTATTACGGTGAGGCACATGGGCTTCTAACAGCTTACTACACAAAGTACACTTAGTATTACGTTCTTAGCTACAGTATACATATCTCCCTGGCATGTTACATCCTTTATGCCTCAGCATATAAGACATTTTTGGACGCACCTTGTTGTGCTGTGCTCACTTGAACTGGAAGGTGGCTCGGCTGTTCTTGTGGGCCATGTTTGTCATCAAACTTTGGCATCAAAGTCTGGCATTCTCTGGATTTATGATGCTTTCAGAACAACTGGGAACTCGGAAGAAAACAAGGTCAAATCACGACGTCAGTGTTCTTCAAGTCGGAGCTCTAGAAAGAGACCCGATATCCCAAGTTGTAATTCCCGAATTTTAATGACCGTTCAAAGCAAATTTTCCCAGTCGAAGCTAATTTTTTTCAGAGTTTTTTTTTTTTCAGAACTCATTGAAGTCTGAGATTTCCCAGTTCCGAGTTTCCAGTTGTTTTGAACGAGGCATAAATCATGCTGTATTGACAGCATGGCCAATGTATTCAACTTTTTCTGGCCCATGGTGTTGAATGTTTATCTTTTTAAACTTGGACAAGAAACCTTTAAACACAGACCTGGACCACACACCCATTCCACTGAATAGCAGGCTAGTGATTGCTTTGCAACGCTTGCAGTTAGCCACTGATTCCTTCCAAACCACTCATTGTTGAATTTGTGATTTCCAACTTCCTGTGTAATGTTTATGTCCAATGGCCGATGAGCACCAATATATTTTCTTTATACTTTCTCTTCATATGGATTGAAAAGGATTTGCCAGTAGATTGTCGACGTGATGCATGATGACAACTGCTTGTCTAGTTTGCTAGCTAAGATTTTGAAAGTATGATGTTGACATGATCAGACCAATCAAAGCTATGGTAGATATAACATGATTTGACTTAATTTTATCTGTGGCAAATGACCTTGAGCCTTCTTGGATGGGCAATTCTAATGTAACTCTATGGCCGCACCCGAGGGGCTTGAATTTTTTTAGCTCTACCCGTAGATTTTGCGGTGATGTAGTATCCCCATGAGTGACCGAACCCTAAGCCAATCCCGGTGCAACTAGAGAGCATTACCAACCCATACGCTCCATATTTTTTTGCTGGCTGCCCCACCACTACAGAAAAAACTGAGCTAGGCTGAAACACCTGCATTTTGGAACTGCCTTACTCAAAGGAAACAAAAAAGAGACCATGTTTGTATGCGGCTTTATTAAGTCAATTATGATTTTTTTCCCTTGTTTGGAAACTGATATGTGACACGTATTAATGCCAAAATAACAAGCAACAACAAAAAAAATATATACAGTACCAGTCAAAGGTTTGGACACACCTACTCATTCAACTCATGTAGTAACCAAAATAGTGCTAAACAAATCAAAATATATTTTATATTTGAGATTCTTCAAAGTAGCCACCCTTTGCCTTGATGACAGCTTTGCAAACTCTTTTTTTGCTAAACAGGTCACCACTGTTAATAGCACAGATAGAACAATCGTTGGTAATATGGTGTATTTTGTCACAATGTATCACGGTGGATAGGATCTCTGTGATACAGAAGACATGGGCTGTGTTCATTCGCAGATATAGGCTATCATCAACAGTTCATGGTATTGGCTTCAGTTTGTACAACGTTTGAAAGACGTTTGACTGCGCAATCTGAAGTGATTTATAGTTTATGGTGGGTCAATTAATGAAGTCAATTGAGAGAAAAATTGCTATTCAGCCCGGCATAAGTCGTGTAACACTTAACTGTGACAATGTGTTGAATTCACCCTACGGTCTTTGTCAAATCAAATCAAATCAAATCCAATTTTATTTGTCACATACACATGGTTAGCAGATGTTAATGCGAGTGTAGCGAAATGCTTGTGCTTCTAGTTCCGACAATGCAGTAATAACAAGTATCTAACTAACAATTCCAAAACTACTGTCTTGTACACAGTGTAAGGGGATAAAGAATATGTACATAAGGATATATGAATGAGTGATGGTACAGAGCAGCATAGGCAAGATACAGTAGATGGTATCGAGTACAGTATGTACAAATGAGATGAGTATGTAAACAAAGTGGCATAGTATAAAGTGGCTAGTGATACATGTATTACATAAGGATACCGTCGATGATATAGAGTACAGTATATACGTATGCATATGAGATGAATAATGTAGGGTATATACTGTACTCTATATCATCGACGGTAAGCCTACTCAGAATTTGAATGATATTCCTATGGGCATAAAACATATTACGAGCCTGAAATAACTGTTCAACGCAAACTTCAATGGCTTTCCTTTGTATTTCCAGTTTATCCAAAGGTGATTCTGTATAGGTAATGTGTAATCTGTACTCTCCCATCACACGCACACACACACACACACGCGGACTTGTGAGCTGGTCATATATTTTTTTTAATTATGCCAGCATCCAAAACGTGCACTGTGCACCCACCAACTTTCCTTCAATTCGCATGGCTGAAACAATCTCACGGAGAAAGCATCCGAGCGAGTGAAACAGCGCCCCTGTGTCTTACCATATGTAGCCCATGTATCTGATGCTGACTGGCCAAAAAGAGTATGGCCTTCACTCGCTCGGATGCTTTCTCCGTGAGATCGTTTCAGCCATGCGAATTGAAGGAAAGTTGGCGGGTGCACAGTGCACTGTTCGGATGCTGGAATTATTTTGGATGAACGCGCAAAGGATGACCTGTAACGGTCGTCGTATGAAGGAGAAGGAGAGGAGGACCAAGGTGCAGCGTGGTAAGTGTTCATCTTGTTTTAATAAGAAACACTGAACACTGAACAAAACAATAAAACGACAAAACGAACCGTCCTGAACGGTGAAACAAAACACAGAACAGAAAATAAGCACCCACCACTCAAAAGTGAAACCAGGCTACCTAAGTATGGTTCTCGATCAGGGACAACGATTGACAGCTGCCTCTGATTGAGAACCATACCAGGCCAGACACAGAAATCCCAAATCATAGAAAAAAGAACATAGACAACCCACCCAACTCACGCCCTGACCATACTTAAAACAAAGACATAACAAAAGAACTAAGGTCAGAACGTGACATAACCTACTCTTTGAAGTGATTTGACAATCAGATGAAAACGTCACTGCTGGTTGAGTTCGTGGAACATTAAAAGGCAATACATTCTTACAGAGAAATTGCATCTTTACTATAAAACCCATGGGGGCCTCAGACTGGCCTCCTCTGCCTGGGGCCTCCAAACTCCACCCACCGCTTTACACACACACACACACACACACACAGTAATGTACAGCTAACCTTGTGGAGACCCACAATTCAGTCCCATTCAAAATCCTATTTTTCCTAACCCTAAACCATACTCTTACCCTAACCTTAACCCAAAAACCTAACCTTAACCCTAAACCTAACACTAGCTCCTAACCCTAAACCTAATTCTAACCCTAACACTAATTCTAACCTTAACCCTAAACCCCCTAGAAATAGCATTTGATCTCGTGGGGGCCAACAAAATGTCCCCAGTTGATCCAATTTTTGTTTGGTACTATTCTTGTGGAGACTTCTGGTCCACACACTACACACAGTTCACACACACGCAAAACATCGTAACACCCATTAACACCATTACACACACACACACACACACACACACACACACACACACACACACACACACACACACACACACACACACACACACACACACACACACACACACACACACACACACACACACACACACACACACACACACACACACTTGGAACTGCTACATTTCTTATGGCTTTAAATAAGCAGAGCTTTGGATTAAAACACAATAGCAGGGGGCATTACCAAGATACTGAGTATGTCAGTCTCCAGTCATGCTATTCGTTCTCTACTCCAGTGTGCAAACAGGATTTCATCTCAATATAGTTTAGCCATGTTGATCTTTTCAGCTCTAAAAGTTCCTGACATCAGTGGTAGGTGTGTTTGTGTGTGAGATTGTGTGTGTGTGATTGTGTTTGTGTGTGTGTGTGATTGTGTTTGTGTGATTGTGTGTGTGTGATTGTGTTTGTGTGTGTGTGTGTGATTGTGTGTGTTTTGTGTGTGTGATTGTGTGTGCCAGACATCTGACCACAAACATTAAGCACACACAGGTTTACCTCTAGGATTTATTCATTAGTTGTGGAACAATGACGTTAGTCAGCAACCCCCGGGCATCGATCCAATAACAAATGGTATCTCAGGTATGAACAATCTCTTCAGATTCATTAGTGCATTGCTTAGCAAAAAGAAAATGTCATTATTGTCATTATTACCATTAAATCGTTGATTTTGTGGTAAATATGGGTAACATATTTACACTAATAATAATAGTAACAACAATAAGAATTATATAATGATCATGATAATAATGAATAGCTTTGATCTCCGCTACTGTTGTTAGGCACAGTTCATTTTAATAAGCTCAAAGACAGGTTCTAAGAGAGCGCCTTAACAGAAGAAGAAAGAAATGGAGAAAGAGTGAAAAACGAGGCCTGCAAAGAGAAGAGACAGGTGGAACAAGTCTGCCCCACATTACATTAACGGGGATTTGAGAGACAAACCAAGACAAATGATCAATAAAGTTCAAAAGGTAGGATTTACCGGGGGTGGGAAGCAAGAGGAGAAACAAGTGAAGGCAATAAAAGGAGCTTGAGGAAATCAATGAATCTCACTTGAGCTACGGAAAAACCACAATCGTCCTCAACTCCAATAACATTCACGGTCTAGTCAAGACATGGCTCTCCGAAAGGAAACCTCAATTTAGCAGAGTAGTATAATGAGGAAAAACAACAGATGATAATATTTCATTGACAACATAAAATGTGATACAATTCTTATAGCTACCCCTTTCACCTCTCTCTCTCCCTCTCTCTCTCTTAATCAACCTCTCACACCAAATCAGAATAGGCCTACTATATTCTACACTATAGAGTTCATAAAACTACACCACTACACTATTCTACCTATTATGATTACAGAACAAGCTACAAATATTATTTTGTTATAGTTTTCCCTCCAGCAGGAGCCAGTCCTGTTTGCTAATGCGTTCATATATTTGACTCTATACTATATTATAGGCTGTATATCGCTGTCCTGGGTCCCAAACAAACGAATGCTACCACTCATCACATGTGTATGTGCATCTGCTACATAAAAAAAACAATATAGATATTAAAAAACATTTGATCAAGTTTTCTGGTCGCATGAAAAGATCTGGAATTCGGAAAAACAACCACATCATACTAGGAAAACAATTGGAATGCAATTCAATGTCTCAAATTGAAATGAATGTACATTGATCGGGAATTAGTTCACTATTTGTAGGCAGATATTGCAAGACTTTGTTATAAGTCATTCTTCTATCCCCCAAGTCCGGAATTGCTATCGGTTCGCTAGAAAAAATGAGCATGTCATGACACAAAAGGCAAAGTTCAACCTCGAGGGAGAGCAATCAGACTCACGACAAAAGCACTAGGTGGTGCTACAGAGACCCATTGGTCATGTTTTGCTCTCGTTTAGACCTTCATTCACTAAGAGACGCTATTGTGAAATTCACTGAGTATACAAAGCATTAAGAATATCTGCTCTTTCCATGACATAGACTGACCAGGTGAAAACGATGATCCTTTATTGACGTCACTCGTGAAATACACTTCAATCAGTGTAGATGAAGGGGAGGAGACAGGTTAAAGAAGGATTTTTAAGCCTTGAGATAATTGAGACACGGATTGTGTACGAGTGCCATTCAGAGGGTGAATGGGCAAGACAAAAGACGTACTGTAAGTGCCTTTGAACCGGGGTATGGTAGCAGGGTTATCCCACGCTCGACAGTTTCCTGTGTGTATCCAGAATGGTCCACCACCCAAAGGACATCCAGCCAACTAGACCAAACTGTGGGAAGCGTTGGAGTCAACATGGTTCAGCATCCCTGTGGAACACTTTCGACACCTTGTAGAGTCCATGCCCCGACAAATTGAGGGGGGAGGAGGGGTTTCTAATGTTTGGTACACTCAATGTTGATTTCTGTGCTTTATATTAGACATTGTTAAACTCTTATCAGCCTCTCACTTTCTTTCTCACACAACCTCTATGGTTTTATTATATATTCATATATAGTTGCATTTACTTACATTATTATAATACAGATGTTTATAAACATAGATAATGATAATGGTCACAATCTTTCTTTTGATATTAGTAGTAGAAATAGTAGTAATTGTAGTTATAGCAGGACTGTGGCAGCTGGTTTGTGTGTGTGTGTGTGTGTGCGTGTGTGTTGCATTTAGTATAAGGATACCAATAAACATCAGAATAGAATGTAAACATGTTGTGCATTAGGTAGGCTACATAGGCAGCATGTATTATATATACCGAGTCACAGTCAGAAGGAGAAAAGTCAACATTTCAAAACAAACACAGTCTTTACTTCATCAATCTACTCCATTGCTGTATGGGAAGCTCTTTTGGTAACTATGAATAGAAGGAAGATACTCTACTGGTAAGCAGCCATGTGCTACAGAATATGAACACTCAAGCTAATTAGCAATCAAAGGAGGATCATATGTCTCATGGAATCTGCAAATAGGCTCTCATTCTTCGTAGTAAAATGGGTGCTTTTTTTAATATTCTCAGAAATAAATATTTGTTGGAAAATGTTGGAAAGTTATGGATTTTCTTTGTTACCATGACATTTTAGTCAAAAACATGAAACAACAATTCAAGTGTTTTTTTATGGATGCTGAAGCCTATGACCTGGACATTTATACACACACACACACAAAAGATGCTAGCTAGAACCTTTTTCGGCTGTCCTCATTGGAGAAAAAACATTTTTCTTTCCAGGTAGAACCCTTTTGGTTCCAGCTAGACCCATTTTAGAATCCATGTCGAACCCTTTTCACAGAGGATTTTACATGGAACCAAAAAGGGTTCTACCTGGAACCAAAATGGGTTGTCCTATGGGGAAAGCCGAAGAACCATTTTGGAACCCATGGGGAATCTGAGATGTTACAGTATGTGCAGATAAGTCACAGAACCCTCTTGAATGATCTTCAGATGTCTCAGATTTCCGTCTTCGTACTCACAATTCTTGCCTCTCAAATACAAACGATGAATGAAATGATAGAACTAATCATACAGGAATACACATCTCATGAAAGACAAACATGGTTAAGATTTCAACATTTGTTTTTCCAGGACTTAGAGAAAGAAAAATGTCTATACAGTTTAAGTATAAATCTCTATGCATATACAATTTGTTCTTGATTCTTGTGTGTGTTAGTGCTTGAAATGCGAAATTCTTTTTCTTCTGAAACAGCATCACCCTTTCTTATAAACCCCCCCCCCTCCTCCCTCTTTTTCTTATTGTGTAAATGATGATCATATCCCTCCCTCTCTCTCTCCCTCTTTTAAAATATCTGTCTTCATTTTAAGCACAGCATCAATTGTGAATCATCCTCCACCCATCTCGTTTTCTTTCCTTCGTTCATTCCCTTCTTTCTCTTGATCTCCTAAATATCCTTCCTTCCTCCCCTCTTCCATCTCTCCTCCCACACTTCTGTGTGCACGTATGTGTGCATGTGTGTGTGTGTGTGTGTGTGTTTGCATCTGTCTCTGTGTGTTGGACGTACGACAGAGCCAACCCCTGCTCTGTCTATCCCCCCCTCCCCTCCCTCCCTCCCTCATTCCTCACTCCCCCCTTCTAGCACGGCGAGGCACTCATGTGCATGTGTTGGTGGTATCGGGGAGGGGGCTGGGCAGAGGGGGGCATGGCCATGGGCATGGACTGGGGAGGGGGCCCGCTGGGGTGGGAGGACATGGTGTGGTGGCTGGAGTGGAGGGGGTGGGAGGACATGGAGTGGTGGGGGTAGGAGGAGGAGGAGGAGGACGGCTGGTAGCTGGCGCCCGAGGAGGGGCCAGAGGACGGGGCCTGCTGCTGCTGCATGGAGCTGCCCTTGGGCGGCGGGGGCGTCTGGTTCAGCTGGATGGAGATGTCGCTGGAGACTTCAGACGCGCTGCGGCCCCTTTTTGGAGGAGGCCACGACTCGGGATGAAGGTATTGGCCACTGTAGTCGCTGCACTCGGACAGGCGGGGGCGGTAGAGGGATGGGTGGGGCCGGTACATCTCCTCCTCGGCGTAGCGCTTCATGAAGAGGTACACTGACATCACCCCAGCCCCCTGGGAGAGAGCAGCGCAAGCACACTATGAGATACCATGACTCATATTAACGCATGACATGAAACTGAAACAACATCATAAAGAAGTCATAAGTGACACATTGGGCCATCATACATACATCAGGCACACTCTGAACCACAGCAAAAAGAAGTCTAACTAAAAATAAATCATATTATATAAAAATTACATACAGTACTGGGCCATGAAATACAATAAATACTGGAACATTTAAAGGTCCAATGCAGCCATTTTTATCTCAATATCAAATAGTTTGTGGGTAACAATTAAGTACCTTACTGTGATTGTTTTCAATGCAAATGTTTAAAAAAGAAAGAACAATTGCTTCAAAGCAAAGAGCCATTTCTCAAGCAACAATTTTGCTAGGACTGTCTGGGAGTGGTCTGAGTGCCGAGGGGAAAACTGAAAACAACTTTCTTTCTGATTGGTATATTAACTAATTTGTCACCTAATTTATCACCAGACAGGCCAAAACTCCATCCCACCCAAACAGGATGACATTTCATGAGTTCTTTTCATACAGCCCTTACAGTAAAATGGCATTGTAATAATTTTCACAATTTCACAGTATTATTCCAACCTCACAGTTTAGAAATATATATAAAACACAGGAAAATCTCGTTTTTGACTGCACTGGGCCTTTAATAAAGCACAATACCCCTCAATACAACACGATGTAATATCGCATCCTGAAAGATCTACAAACATTTTTTTTTGAATCAATATAAAATATGAAACATTTTAATAATATGATGCACAAACCTCTTAGGGTCTTAGCAACCTACCCTGCAATGCACTGAAGAGACAATAATGCTCAGGCTCAACCAAACCGCTCCTCCGTGTAATAACTCATTATCAAAAATGCATTCATGTTGCGCCAAGCATTTACACCTCATCCACTATTCATCGCTGACATCTTGATACAACATCCTTGAAACTTGAGCACATCGGCGCTGGCGCTAAGCGCTATTCCCTCTCCTCTTCCTCCTGCCGCCGCAGAGGGGCTGGAGAAAAAGAAAAGCCCTCTAGCGAACTGTATATTCATGTGACGACAGCAGCGTTTTAAGCTGCCGCTGTGACAGAGCTGTCACCCTAAAGTGTGCGTTATTAACATTTATGAATGTTGACGCAAGGTGGTTGGGAGGGGGGGGGGGTCCTAACAGTGAAGTACTGCGCTAGACGTTGGTTAGCAGTTAGAAGAGGTTAGTAGTTAGTGGTCGGGCGCTACGCTAGCAGGCCACTGGTGTGCTGACCTCTTTGAGGAGGAAGGAGCTGGCAGCGAAGGCGAAGGACCAGCCGTAGTGGTAGTGGAAGAAGTGCTCGGGCTCACGTGGCCGGTTCATCACCTCGTCGTTGATGCTGCTGATGTAGAGGACCAGGCCCACCACCAGGCTCAGCCCTGAGAAGGGGGAGAGGAGGGTGATGGAGAGAAAAAGAGAGGGAGGGAAAGGGGGGGGGGAGAGAGGCAATGGAGAGGCAGAGAAGCAGAGAAAGACATGAGAAGGAGTAGGTGAAAGAGAGCGAGATGGAATGGAGAGTGGGAGAGAAGAGGGGAGAGAAAGGAGGAGGGGAGAAGAGGCGGGGCCAGTGGAGGGTGAGAGCGGAAGAGGAGAGAGGGAGAATGGAGAGAAGGAGTGTACAGGGTTGGGAAGATTATATGAAACAGTGAGTAACAGAGAAAGGGTATTGTAAATTAGAATGAGAGAGGGAGAAAAGGGTAGAGGAAAGAGAGAGGAAGGGAGGAGGGAAGGGACAAATGCCAGTGGCAAGAGTGGATGGGGGAATGGGTCAGAGAGTGTGGACGTGAAGGGGAGGGTGGGTGGTAGGGAGAGTGAGAGAGAGATTTGGAGACAGGGGGATACACAGTGGGCAAGATGGAGGGAGAGAGATGGAATGTTCATATGAGTTCATCTCTGACTGCTTGTTGCCTTGGCATCCAAATAGATCCTCTTGACATAAAGGGCGAGACAGCTGGAAAGTGGGACAGTATGTGGCCTATAGTCACACTGCTGGAATGGGATCAAAAACACCATATTTCGAGCCAAAGTCAATAGTCTACTCAAAGGGCATAGGATACAGACAGGAGCTTTGAGGACAACCCATTGTTATTGTTCTTTTATGAGAACATTATTTTACAAAAACAAGAATCATAAATTCTAGATTGTAAAATGTGATTACGATACACTGCAAATGACCAACCATTGCTACTACTACTACAACCAACCAACCACTGTATTACACTAGACTAGCTAAATTAGTGTCACCACTGCAAAACAAATATCATAGTTTCTCAAATGTTTTCTCAGTTAGCCTTCCAAAAGCCACCATTTTTGCTACGTGTTTCTGCCTTCACACGGAAAAGAGCTCGTATGGCCAAACATTTGAGCACATTTACCCTGACGCATTAAAAAGCAACAAGAAAACAACTGAATAATGTCCTCAAAACTTCCTCTTGAAGCACATGTTAACGATTCATTATTTGGAATAAATTAGCCTCATTGTACTAAATGGAAACCAAATCCCAACCACTGCCTGCGAATCTGCGATAAACAAGGACAACAGACAAGAGCAGTGGTGGAAGAGAAAGAAAACCTAATTAAAGGACGTGTCTGTGCTTTTCCCCAGCCGGCCAGCCTCAGCTGCTGCTGTCTCTGACCCTGAAATCCTCCTCCACCATTAACCAGCACAACAGCCCCACTGCATAATCAACCCTGACCAGCACAACAACAACAACAACAGCAGGAGGAGATTCAGGCAGCAAGCTCGAGCAGGCAGCAGTAGCAGCAGCAGATGCAGCGGCCAAAGCTCTTGGGAACCAGTGACCTGGCTTCCCCTTACTGGGTCAGCAGGGGGAGCTGTGTGGCTAGCTGCTGCTAGCTCCTCGCCTCGCCTGCTTCCCTCTCAGCAGCAGTCAGCCGTTCTGCGTGGGCGTGCTAGAAAACACTGTCCTTCTCTGAAGAAAGGCAGGCTGCACCGGGAGCCAGTTTGAAGCGTCGTCCATTCTGTTTCTTCAGAATGGTTTGGGTTAGGAAAAGGTGTATGGAGAGCTGATCCTGAATCAGGATGTGAAAACGTTTTGTTTGCGAGGACTTTTTTAGTCATTTGTGTTGTGAAACTATGATGAAATGTAATTCCATGGCAACCACATTTTTATAGAACAGACATTGAGAACAATGTCATGCAGAAAAACTAGAGAGCTGTCAGTTTGTTGAAATGGTTTCAGAATAACAGAATATTTTCTCAAGTCCAGTGGATTTCTCAAGTCGTTTTTTGAGACCCATTACCTGAAGCTGTTGTGGTTTTACAATATTTTAAGTTTTATTTGTAAAAAAAAAAAAAATCTCAGCTCACAGCCCAGGAAATTTCAAGTTGTATAAATTGTATGTACAGGATACACATGGTCTACACCGTCCAACGAAAGGCTTACTTGCAGGTTCCTTCTCGACAACGCAACAACAATAAGAAATAATAAAAGATAAGAATACGAACATAAAGTAAACAGTAAATACCTTTCATCGAGTTAACTACTAGAAAAGCACAATGTATTCAATTTGCGCCTGAAAAGAGTGCAATCGTTCACTGCTGCAGGTCAGTGACATGTAATAAGGACAAGATGGGCACATAACTGCTCCGTCAGCAGCGTCTCATGCTAGGCTAGCATCTGTAAGCAAGACATGCAATACCCCCAAATAGAAAATGATGTAATCTTATAGACAACTGAGGATCAGGATAAACTGTTAGCCAAGCCACTAAATCAGAAACTAATCACGGGGGTTCCAGACCCAGATCACACAGAACCTAATTTAGATACCATTGCCAGATTTCATCAACCAAGAAGCATCTTGAACACTGAACATCATTAAAACAACAGCCAATAGGAAACGTTTATGTGGCTCCTTACCTGAGAGGATGAAGAAGATTCCAGAGATGAAGGCTAGGATGGTGCGCTGGGGCCGGATGTGTCCGATGTTACTGATGACGAAGGCGGTGAAGACGAAAAGCAGCGAAACCATGGGGAACGGTGTGGCCGTCCGTACCATCTCTGATGAGGGAAACCGGTCAAGAGAAATACAGAAGAAGAGGGAAAGATATATTGAGATAAGGAGGGAGAGTTAAGTTCAACACTCCAGAAAAATATCATTTAGAAAAAACATGAAACATTTCTTACATCGTTTTAATCCAAGTTTCAGTGTCCCACTGGGATAATGAAGTGAAAAAAGCTTTATGTTACACGTGTCCTCTATTGATGAATAATTAAGTTAATAAATACAATACCAGTCAAAAGTTTGGGCACACCTACTCATTGTCACGTTCTGACCTTTATTTCCTTTGTTTTGTCATTATTTAGTATGGTCAGGGCGTGAGTTGTGGTGGGCAGTCTATGTTTGTTTTTCTATGATTTGGGTATTTCTATGTTTCGGCCTAGTATGGTTCTCAATCAGAGGCAGGTGTCATTAGTTGTCTCTGATTGAGAATCATACTTAGGTAGCCTGGGTTTCACTGTGTGTTTGTGGGTGATTGTTCCTGTCTCTGTGTTTGCACCAGATAGGGCTGTTTTGGTTTTTCACATTTCTTGTTTTGTTAGTCTATTCATGTATAGTTTCTTTATTAAAGAACCATGAATAATAACCACGCTGCGTTTTGGTCCGCCTCTCCTTCAACTCAAGAAAACCGTTACAGAATCACCCACCACAACTGGACCAAGCGGCGTGGTAACAGGCAGCAGCAGCAGGAGCAGCGAAATAAAGACTTCTGGACTTGGGAAGAAATCCTCGACGGGAGAGGACCCTGGGCAAAGCCAGGGGAGTGTCGCCGCCCCAAGGTGCAGCAGGAGAAGCGGCAGCAGGAGCAGCGCGAGGAGGAATGCACATGGGAGGACGAATTGGACGGAAAAGGACCCTGGGCACAGCCAGGAGAATATCGCCGCCCCAAAGAAGAGCTAGAGGCGGCGAAGGCGGAGAGGCGCTGGTATGAGGAGGCAGCACGGCGGCGTGGATGGAAGCCCGAGAGTCAGCCCCAAAAATGTATTGGGGGGGGCACACAGGAAGTGTGGCGAAGCCAGGTAGGAGACCTGCGCCAACTTCCTGTGCTTACCGGGGGGCGAGAGAGACCGGGCAGGCACCGTGTTATGCGGTGGAGCGCACGGTGTCCCCAGTGCGGGTGCATAGCCCAGTGCGGTACATACCAGCTCCGCGTATCGGCCGGGCTAGAGTGAGCATCGAGCCAAGTGCCATGAAGCCGGCTCTACGCATCTGGTCCCCAGTGCGTCTCCTTGGGCCGGCTTACATGGCACCAGCCTTGCGCACGGTGTCCCCGGTTCGCCTGCATAGCCCAGTGCGGGCTATTCCACCTCGCCGCACTGGCAGGGCGACCGGGAGCATTCAACCGGGTAAGGTTGGGCAGGCTCGGTGCTCAAGAGCTCCAGTGCGCCTGCACGGTCCGGTCTGTCCAGTACCACCTCCACAAACCAGCCCTCCGGTGGCAGCTCCCCGCACCAGGCTTCCTGTGCGTGTCCTCGGCCCAGTACCACCAGTGCCAGCACCACACATCAGGTCTACAGTGCGCCTCGCCTGTCCAGCGCTGCCGGAGCCTTCCTCCTCTCCAGCGCTGCCGGAGTCTCCCGCCTGTTCGGCGCTGCCAGAGCTCCCGCCCCTCATTCCAGAGGCGCTAGAGCCCCTCATTCCAGAGGCGCCAGAGCTACTCAGTCCAGCGCTGCCAGAGCCTTCCTCTCCAGCGTTGCCGGAGCTTCCCGTCTGCCCAGCGCCATCTGAGCTACCCGTCTGCCCAGCGCCATCAGAGCTACCCGTCTGCCCAGCGCCATCAGAGTCGCCAGTCTGCCCAGCGCCGCCTGAGCCACCCGTCTGCCCAGCGCCGCCAGTGCCGCCAGTCTGCCCAGCGCCGCCAGCGCCGCCAGTCTGCCCAGCGCCGCCAGTGCCGCCAGGATCCGCCAGTGCCGCCAGTCAGCCAGGATCCGCCAGTGCCGCCAGTCAGCCAGGATCCGCCAGTG
This sequence comes from Oncorhynchus clarkii lewisi, assembly GCF_045791955.1. Classification (NCBI taxonomy): domain Eukaryota; kingdom Metazoa; phylum Chordata; class Actinopteri; order Salmoniformes; family Salmonidae; genus Oncorhynchus; species Oncorhynchus clarkii. The sequence goes on along the minus strand of NC_092164.1, from coordinate 37,673,532 downwards.
CCGCCAGTCAGCCCAGAGGCGCCAGAGCCCCTCAGCCCAGAGGCGCCAGAGCCCCTCAGCCCAGAGGCGCCAGAGCCCCTCAGCCCAGAGGCGCCAGAGCCCCTCAGCCCAGAGGCGCCAGAGCCCCTCAGCCCAGAGGCGCCAGAGCCCCTCAGCCCAGAGCTGCCAGAGCTTCCGCCCCTCTGTCCCGAGCTGCCCCTCTGTCCCGAGCTGCCCCTATGTCCAGTGGGGTCATTGAGAAGGGTTGCCATGGTTAGAAAGCCATGGAGGCGGACAATAAGGCGGACTAAGACGATGGTGAAGTGGGGTCCGCGTCCCGCGCCAGAGCCGCCACCGCGGACAGACGCCCACCCAGACCCTCCCCTATAGGTTAAGGTTTTGCGGCCGGAGTCCGCACCTAATAATAAATAGTAATAAATACAATACCAGTCAAAAGTTTGGGCACACCTACTCATTGTCACGTTCTGACCTTTATTTCCTTTGTTTTGTCATTATTTAGTATGGTCAGGGCGTGAGTTGGGGTGGGCAGTCTATGTTTGTTTTTCTATGATTTGGGTATTTCTATGTTTCGGCCTAGTATGGTTCTCAATCAGAGGCAGGTGTCATTAGTTGTCTCTGATTGAGAATCATACTTAGGTAGCCTGGGTTTCACTGTGTGTTTGTGGGTGATTGTTCCTGTCTCTGTGTTTGCACCAGATAGGGCTGTTTTGGTTTTTCACATTTCTTGGTTTTGTTAGTCTATTCATGTATAGTTTCTTTATTAAAGAACCATGAATAACAACCACATTGCGTTTTGGTCCGCCTCTCCTTCAACTCAAGAAAACCGTTACACTCATTCAAGAGTTTTTCTTTATATTTACTATTTTCTACATTGTAGAATAATAGTAAAGACATCAAAACTATGAAATAACATATATGGAATCATGTAGTAACCAAAAAGAAGAAAAAAAGACTCAACACACTATTTGACCAAGAAGGAAAGTGACAGAGTGCTTCATCAGATGACTTGGCCTCCACAATCACCTGACCTCAACCCAAGTGAGATGGTTTGGGATGAGTTGGACCGCAGAGTGAATGAAAAGTGCAGGTGCAGGTGAAGCTGGCTGAGAGAATGCCAAGAGTGTGCAAAGCTGTCATCAGGGCAAAGGGTGGCTACTTTGAAGATCTTCAAATATAAAATATATTTGGATTTGTTTAACACTTTTCTTGTTTACTACATGATTCCATACGTGTTATTTCATAGTTTTGATTTCTTCACTATCATTATACAATGTAGAAAATAGTAAAAAAGAAAGAAAGACCCTTGAATGAGTAGGTGTTCTAAAACTTTACCGGTACTGTAAATTAATGCACAGTACATAACACATGGAGAGAAAAAACAAGAATGGTCGAAATTGTTATATACGTGCACGAACGATTTGTAACTGTTATGTTTTAGCTGTTTTACGCAAACCAATAACTAAGGCTACGTGTCTTTTTTTTAACGTCTGTCTGCTTGCGCTGCAATTATTTGTTACCTTGTCTATTTGTCTATTCAGTAGTGCTATGTTACTTGTATTGTAGTCTGACACTTTTTCTTCTAACAGGGTTTTCCTATTACACTTTGCTTCCCGTGCTGCCTACTTTGTTTCTCGTGCTATTGCCTGTTCCTACAACGTTTTGCGCTGTTGCCATAGATCTCCTGTCATGTAGTGTTGCGGTGGTCTCTGTTGTCGTGATGTGCGTCGTCTCTGCCTATTTTGTGCCTCGCGCTGTTGTTGTCTGCGCTTAACAGTGTTTGTGCCATGTTGAGCTGTTGCCATGTTGAGCTGTTGCCATAGGTGTCGTATGATGGTATCTCTCCTGCTTTATTTCCACTGTCTGTCTGCTGATGTTTCTGTGCTGTTGCCAAGTGTCTGCCAGGCCGTCATTGTAAATGATAATTTGCTTTTAATTGACCTGCCTTGGAAGGTTAAAGAAAAAGAAAAGGACAATGAAAAACGTCACGAGTGAACACTTGAATTATACAGAAGAAGAAAAATCTTCCTTCACTTCCTTTCTTACATGACTATAAAGTCTTTATGGAGTAGTCACAGAGGTTGACATGAACTGAGGTTGGGAGCAATTTTGTACCGACATAAATACTTTATGTAATACTAGCCCCCACCATTCTAAATTCAATTGTTTTACTTGTCAATCACGAAGAAAGGAAATCATACAAAATAAGGATCAAGTAACATTTCCCAAGAACACATTTCCTGCATCAGTTTATCATTCCCTACAGGTTGTTATGCCTGCAGCCAGCTGTACAAAACAATACTCTGTAGTAATGATAATGTCCTTTGTCGTAGCGTGTCAGGTCCCATTGTGGTCTATATAGTCCACTTTTGGGCCACAATGTTCTACGCCTTACAAGGTTTTCCCAAGTTTCCATATCTTGAATAATTTACATAGTTGATAAATAAAGAAAAGGGAACTTCAGCAGTGTTCAACACAGGTTTTAAATGAATGAGGTTGGGAACCATTTTGCCTCACCATGTTTCCTGGATAGAGCCATAAGGTGCATAAAGCAATGACACAATGACATGCATGGGTTATTTTCCTGCAAGTTTATCGCTGTTGTCACTTACTTAGTATATTTGCAGTGTTTTCGGTCACGATGTCTATCTCAGCTTCAGTGGTGAAGTATTCCGATGCTACACATCTCCCCTTTTCAGGTCCTGAGAGAGAGAGAGACAGAGACAGATGAGCAGAAGAGACACTTGGGGTGGAATAGGGAGTAAGTCGTTAACCTGGAATTTGGACAGGGAGCGGGACACCTAATCAGAGTGGCACAGAGGTGAACAGTCGGCGAAGAAAGCCACATTCCACCTTGTGTACCAGGCACCAGCGCAAACAACGACATTCTGCTGGAAGGCCACCAGTATAACTCTGGCTAAAGGAGCGCGCGCGTGTGTGTGTGTGTGTGTGTACATTCTTCCTTAAGCGTTCCTTTCAACTTTAGCAGACTGATGCCTCTGAGCCATGGGTAACAATCATCGTCTTACGTTAGATAGCGCGTCGATTCCGCCTGCACTGATCTGTCCAATAAAATGTATCATCGGACTGCAGTAACTACACGCTGGGACCACTACACGCTGCACCCAATACACACCGCGACCATTGCCATTGAGCGTACTTGTAACAGTACAACCGCCATTAGCATTATGTCACTACATGCATTATGTCCAGTGGCGGCCGGTGCCGTTTAAGATCCGGGAGGACAATTTTTGTTTTTCATGAGCATGGCCTTATTTATATTACAGCATATTGGATGACCGTCATTCATATTCCACTCACCCAGTTCAGTGTAACAGTGATAGGTTTAGGCTACTACATGATACTACTACTACATTATAGATTTTCCCCCTACCCATCATGAGGTTGCTACAATCTAGCCTATGAATGAAAGTTTACAATGTAGGTGCACACAAGTCGAGAGAAAAATTTGAGGCAACAGGCCTCAATGGACAGGTCTACAGTTTAATTTTTTACATTTTATTTCACCTTTATTTAACCAGGTAGGCTAGTTGAGAACAAGTTCTCATTTGCAACTGCGACCTGGCCAAGATAAAGTGTAGCAATTCGACACATACAACAACACAGAGTTACACATGGAATAAACAAAACATACAGTCAATAAATAATACAGTAGAACAAAAGAAAACAAAAAGTCTATATACAGTGAGTGCAAATGAGGTAAGTTAAGGAAATAAATAGGCCATGGTTCTCGAAGTAATTACAATATAGCAATTAAACACTGGAATGGTAGATCGGCAGAAGATGAATGTGCAGGTAGAGATACTGGGGTGCAAAGGAGCAAAATAAATAAATACCAGTATGGGGATGAGATAGGTAGATAGATGGGCTATTTACAGATAGGCTAAGTACAGGTGCAGTGATCTGTAAAATGCTCTGACACCTGGTGCTTAAAGCTAGTGAGGGAGATGTGAGTCTCCAGCTTCAGAGATTTTTGCAATTTGTTCCAGTCATGGGCAGCAGAGAACTGGAAGGAAAGACGACCAAAGAAGGAATTGGCTTTGGGGGTGACCAGTGAGATATACCTGCTGGAGCGCGTGCTACGAGTGGGAGCTGCTATGGTGACCAGTGAGCTGAGATAAGGCGGGGCTTTACCTAGCAGAGACTTGTAGATAACCTGTAGCCAGTGGGTTTGGCGACGAGTATGAAGCGAGGGCCAACCAACGAGAGCGTACAGGTCGCAATGGTGGGTAGTGTATGGGGCTTTGGTGACAAAACGGATGGCACTGTGATAGACTGCATACAGTTTGTTGAGTAGAGTGTTGGAGGCTATTTTATAGATGACATCACCGAAGTCGAGGATCGGTAGGATGGTCAGTTTTACGAGGGTATGTTTGGCAGTATGAGTGAAGGATGCTTTGTTGACACATTCAATACCGCTACTCTAGCCTGCATCTTGCTGATTTTGGGTGTAATTATTAGTTTAACAGTTGCAACAAGAGTTTGCATTTAAGAAAAATATTTCAACAGAATTGCCCATGATCACACATAACACAGTTCACTTTCATAGCAGCCACGTTGTATTACTTCTCGCATTTACGCGCTCTACTCCTCTCACCTTTTCTCTTCGCTTGTGGGATTCAACGCACAACACATCAGCTGTATGTGACCAGGCAAAAAAACATTTCCAAGCCAAACCATATCATAACCCCTACTCACAGCCTACATCATTTTTACCATATTAGCTAAAGTAGCATTATAGTCAACATAGCTAATAGAACTAACACGTTACAATCATGCACTAACGTTACAGTTACAGTGTACAGTCAGTAAGCAGTTTAGCACTTACACCGGCAGGCCAAGGTGGCATTAAATTAGTAAAACCAAAAGCTTACCTTGATTTGGAAAAGTTCCAGTGTTGTGTTGGATAGTCATAGCCAGCTAGCTAACATAGTATCCCTTGGTTTGAGCAGGGTGTTTGAGTAGGCTAAACTAGCTAGCTGTATTTGCTAACTAAGTAAGTGAAACTGATACCGATTTAAAAATGTTGTTTTATCTCTCTCTCTCTCTTGCTTCTTCTTCATTTTGGAAGATGGTCCTCCCCTTCCTCCTCTGAGGATCCTCCACTGATTACGTCACTACATGCACACTAGATAGTACACACTAGCTAGCTTGTACACATATCTGTCAGAGCCAGACCCTATTGAACCAAACTCTCGCATGGCACTACTTGGTAGGTGTGGTGTGTAATCAATCGTCACTACACGCCATGCCCCACCTCCCTCTCTGATATGACCTAGGTAACATTGCCTAATGAATCCTATTTCACCCTAAAATTGGTCCGTAATATGTTTGGTTTTTTCAGAGGAAGTCTTAATAGCTAATTTGTACATCTAGCTAAGATGTTTGGTGCTTGACAGGACAGTATTTCTGGAGTTTGACAATGTGTGCACAACAACTAACTTAAATTTGTCCATGGCATTAGCTTGCTAACGTTGTTCGAAGCCAGTCACTTCGTATGAAAATAATAGGAAGCTAACCTAGTCCACACATTCAATGCTGAACAAACGCCTGAAGGTACCACGTTCATCTGTACAAACAATAGAACGTAAGTATAAACACCATGGGATCACGCAGCCGTCATATCGGTCAGGAAGAAGACGCATTCTGTCTCCTAGAGATGAACGTACTTTGGTGCAAAAAGTGCAAATCAATCCCAGAACAACAGCAACAGACCTTGTGAAGATGCTGGAGGAAACAGGTACAAAAGTATCTATATCCACAGTTAAACAAGTCCTATATCGACATAACCTGAAAGGCCGCTCAGCAAGGAAGCCACTGCTCCAAAACCGCCATAAAAAAAAGCCAGACAACGGTTTGCAACTGCACATGGGGACAAAGATCGTACTTTTTGGAGAAATGTCCTCTGGTCTGATGAAACAAAAATAGAACTGTTTGACCATAATGACCATTGTTATGTTTGGAAGAAAAAGGGGGAGGCTTGCAAGCCGAAGAACACCATCCCAACCGTGAAGCACGGGGTGGCAGCATCATGTTGTGTCGGTGCTTTGCTGCAGGAGTGACTGGTGCAATTAACAAAATAGATGACATCATGAGGTAGGACAATTATGTGGATATATTGAAGCAACATCTCAAGACATCAGTCAGGAAGTTAAAGCTTGGTCGCAAATGGGTCTTCCAAATGGACAATGACCCCAAGCATACTTCCAAAGTTGTGGCAAAATGGCTTAAGGACAACACAGTCAAGGTATTGGAGTGGCCATCACAAAGCCCTGACCTCCATCCTATAGAAAATTTGTGGGCAGAACTGAAAAAGCGTGTGTGAGCAAGTAGGCCTACAAACCTGATTCAGTTACACCAGCTCTGTCAGGAGGAATGGGCCAAAATTCACCCAACTTATTGTGGGAAGCTTGTGGAAGGCTAACCAAAATGTTTGACCCAAGTTAAACAATTTAAAGGCAATGCTACCAAATACTAATTGAGTGTATGTACACTTCTGACCCACTGGGAATGTGATGAAGAAAATAAAGGCTGAAATGTTATTACTTTATTCTGACATTTCACATTCTTAAAATAAAGTGGAATATTTTGCAAGGATTAAATGTCAGGAATTGTGAAAAACTGAGTTTAAATGTTTTTGGCTAAGGTGTATGTAAACTTCCGACTTCAACTGTACGTATTTAGTTGGTGCTGTATAGTAACTAATGTACATGGTTTCTACCTTGAAAAAGTATTTGTTAGTATAGAATTGTACAATTTATGCTCCCTGCATATAAAAACCACGAAGACCGCTGGAACCTCCGAACGCAAAATCATAATTTCTATGACTCACGCGGTGGAGGAACATATCACTTGTAGCCTACTGTATTTGTTTTATCTTTATTTAACTAGGCAAGTCAGTTTAGAACAAATTCTTATTTTCAATGACGAACAGTGGGTTAACTGCCTGTTCAGGGGCAGAACGACAGATTTGTACCTTGTCAGCTCGGGGATTTGAACTCTAACCACTAGGCTACCCTGCCACCCTATACATTGTAAACTGGTGTGCACTTTTTTTATGGAAAAACAATGACAACATTGATTCTAAGATCAAGAAATAAGCTAAATCCACAATCCACCCCTCCAAAGAAATCCTGTCTCCGGGGCTTCTTAGAAATGCCATCAGATCCAAGATCGGATCCAATGCGAAGCGAAGCGGCAAATCCCCCCCAGAGCCACAGAATGGCCACCTCAACGGGCAGCCAGCCCCAACATATTCAATTTTCCGTTCCTAAAATCTGCAGTCAATCCAGTGTAGGGAATATCTTCGTGATGCCCTAGCCCTGTGGTCACCAACCTTTTCTGATGTAAGCATATGCAACATTAACCTATTGAAAAAAGTTATGTAACAATGAGGTTTGTGCAGTAGGCTATAGGTTTAGTACATTATCACTGCATATGGGCTTTCTTGAATTGCCCCGCCAATGTTCTTCTCAGACCATTTATATATATATATATATATATGATCACACTTGTAAAATATCAATTGTTTCTTTACTGGACTGATGGTGCCTTCATCTGTTGGTTACTCTCAGTACAGAGAGAGAGAGAGAGAGAGAGAGAGAGAGAGAGAGAGAGAAAAAGAGAGAGAAACAGCAGCAGAGAACTCCACTGAGTGCTGCTGATTGACTCAAAATGGGGCACCGTCTTCGAGCTGATGGCAAAACTCGAGTCGTACTTCATTATTTCTGACACATGCACCAATTCATGTTGTTACTCGCCTGACCGGAGAACGTGAAATATTCCTCAATATTAAATAGACACAAGCTGCTAACAATAACAACGCAACTCAATCAATACACGTTGTATCGCGAGTGGATAGGGAGAGGGCGTTTTATGGTTTAAAAAAGTATTCAATTAGTGCTTAATTTGAGCCGGATCCTGGCACTTCTCCGTTTTGGACTGTTTTGTTCAAGAAGCTACTTGGTCGGATCCGGCAACTCTTGTGGCATGAAAAATAATTGTCACTTTTTGTCATGTAAAAATCAAAGTTCATTCAAGTTGCCTCTTCATTAATTCTCCTGCCCCCACAAAAAAAACGTAATGTTAAAAAGTCGATTTCTGCACAGGCATTGTAACCTACTGTAGCCTATGTGTGAGACCAGCGCGTGGCAGTGATTGTGTTATAGAAGCATGCCTGTATCTCTTACATAACTAAAATGAGATTCACTTTCTATGATCTCTCCCTCTCTGCCCTGATAGACAGGAGCCTGTATCTCTCATCCTCCAGCGTTGACATCACCATGTATTTCCTTATAGAAATCATAGAATCAAGGACCTGCAGCACCCCTAATACATTGAAATACAGTACATTTGCCAAAGTTATAGAATAACTGCTGTCTGTTCAGAAATTAATGGAATCATCCAGAATAGCCTACTACACCACGAGAAGGACTATCATTTAGCCACGGAGGATAAATAGCTTCTTTTAAAAATAGCCTAGCTGTGGATTGTAGCCCAATAACAAGGAATAGCCTACAGTCGGGAACGTGCGGCAAATCTGTCAGTGACACAAACAGCATGCAGACAAAACCATTTCAAATACAATCAAGGGAAAACACAGGTTGGAAAGCAAAAGGCTACTGCTGAAAAGAGAAGACTGTGCTGTAGGCTACCAAAAGATTTGATCAACTTCCAGATAGTGTTATACAAAGTAAAACAATGAGCGAGGCTTTTGGCATGCGCACATCGGCCATCAACAGCGAGTGAGCTGCGCATCATTGGGTAAATCAGTGAAACTGGCATTTTTAGTACTAAAATGTCCTTCTCGTATTGTAGCCTACAATATGTCTCCACACACCTAGGCCTAGGCTTTTGATAGATTCAAGACAAGGTCGTTTTTATTGATGTCAGTTTGTCAGTGTCAGAGGCCTGCATCTCTATCATTTGTGCGGTATTAAAAAAGATTCCGCCAAAGATTCTGCCAAAATGATGTAGAATTGCATGAAATACATTTCGAAAAAGCCACATTTTTCCCAGACCCCATGTGTGCAACTTCTGTAAGTGCCTCTACTCTACTGCTCTATGGCACTACGCAAATGCGACCATATGCATGCAATGCTGATGGTACCTCAGAACTCCCTCCCCCTCTCGAGCTCAATTTTGGTTCCGGCACCTCTCAATTAGCAAATTATGCTCTGTTGTACGGATAAAAATGGTAGATTATCAGATACTCAACAAGGTCTGATTTCATTATTACTGAAACAGGACCCAAGTGGTAAATACTGTATAAAGATCCAGTCAATCTAAAAACACTCCAGTGTTGTGATGCAAAAATTCTAACAAAGTTCATAGCGCTTAGAATTAAAAAGGTATTGTAGGATATTATTCATCCTAATCAGTCAGGTTTTTTACATGGATGATACATTGGAGATAATATCATGCAAGTACTGGAAACAATAGAACAGTATGAAAAATCAGTCAAACCAGTTATGGTATTCGTAGCTGACTTTGAAAAGGCTTTTGATAAAGTATGACTGGAATGAATATTTAAATATTGGAGAATCTCTTATGCAATGGGTTAACATTATATACAGTGCCTTGCGAAAGTATTCGGCCCCCTTGAACTTTGCGACCTTTTGCCACATTTCAGGCTTCAAACATAAAGATATAAAACTGTATTTTTTTGTGAAGAATCAACAACAAGTGGGACACAATCATGAAGTGGAACGACATTTATTGGATATTTCAAACTTTTTTAACAAATCAAAAACTGAAAAATTGGGCGTGCAAAATTATTCAGCCCCCTTAAGTTAATAATACTTTGTAGCGCCACCTTTTGCTGCGATTACAGCTGTAAGTCGTTTGGGGTATGTCTCTATCAGTTTTGCACATCGAGAGACTGACATTTTTTTCCCATTCCTCCTTGCAAAACAGCTCGAGCTCAGTGAGGTTGGATGGAGAGCATTTGTGAACAGCAGTTTTCAGTTCTTTCCACAGATTCTCGATTGGATTCAGGTCTGGACTTTGACTTGGCCATTCTAACACCTGGATATGTTTATTTTTGAACCATTCCATTGTAGATTTTGCTTTATGTTTTGGATCATTGTCTTGTTGGAAGACAAATCTCCGTCCAAGTCTCAGGTCTTTTGCAGACTCCATCAGGTTTTCTTCCAGAATGGTCCTGTATTTGGCTCCATCCATCTTCCCATCAATTTTAACCATCTTCCCTGTCCCTGCTGAAGAAAAGCAGGCCCAAACCATGATGCTGCCACCACCATGTTTGACAGTGGGGATGGTGTGTTCAGCTGTGTTGCTTTTACAGCAAACATAACGTTTTGCATTGTTGCCAAAAAGTTCAATTTTGGTTTCATCTGACCAGAGCACCTTCTTCCACATGTTTGGTGTGTCTCCCAGGTGGCTTGTGGCAAACTTTAAACAACACTTTTTATGGATATCTTTAAGAAATGTCTTTCTTCTTGCCACTCTTCCATAAAGGCCAGATTTGTGCAATATACCACTGATTGTTGTCCTATGGACAGAGTCTCCCACATCAGCTGTAGATCTCTGCAGTTCATCCAGAGTGATCATGGGCCTCTTGGCTGCATCTCTGATCAGTCTTCTCCTTGTATGAGCTGAAAGTTTAGAGGGACGGCCAGGTCTTGGTAGATTTGCAGTGGTCTGATACTCCTTCCATTTCAATATTATCGCTTGCACAGTGCTCCTTGGGATGTTTAAAGCTTGGGAAATCTTTTTGTATCCAAATCCGTCTTTAAAATTCTTCACAACAGTATCTCGGACCTGCCTGGTGTGTTCCTTGTTCTTCATGATGCTCTCTGCGCTTTTGACGGACCTCTGAGACTATCACAGTGCAGGTGCATTTATACGGAGACTTGATTACACACAGGTGGATTGTATTTATCATCATTAGTCATTTAGGTCAACATTGGATAATTCTGCACTGAAAGTAAAGGGGCTGAATAATTTTGCACGCCCAATTTTTCAGTTTTTGATTTGTTAAAAAAGTTTGAAATATTCAATAAATGTCGTTCCACTTCATGATTGTGTCCCACTTGTTGTTGATTCTTCACAAAAAAATACAGTTTTATATCTTTATGTTTGAAGCCTGAAATGTGGCAAAAGGTCGCAAAGTTCAAGGGGGCCGAATACTTTCGCAAGGCACTGTACGTCATCATGAAGTGCTTTGAGAGACTAGTCAAGGATTATATCACCTTCATCCTGCCTGACACCCTAGACCCACTCCAATTTGCTTACCGCCCCAATAGGTCCACAGACGACGCAATCGCAATCACACTGCACACTGCCCTAACCCATCTGGAAAAGAGGAATACCTATGTAAGAATGCTGTTCATTGATTACAGCTCAGCATTTAATGCCATAGTACCCTCCAAACTCGTCATTAAGCTCGAGACCCTGTTTTCTCGACCCCGCCCTGTGCAACTGGGTCCTGGACTTTCTGACGGGCCGCCCCCAGGTGGTGAGGGTAGGAAACAACATCTTCACCCTGCTGATCCTCAACACTGGAGCCCCACAAGGGTGCGTTCTCAGCCCTCTCCTGCACTCCCTGTTCACCCAGGACTGCGTGGCCAAGCACGCCTCCAACTCAATCATCAAGTTTTCAGACGACACTACAGTGGTAGGCTTGATTACCAACAACGACGAGACGGCCTACAGGGAGGAGGTGAGGGCCCTCGGAGTGTGGTGTCAGGAAAATAACCTCACACCCATCGTCAACAAAACAAAGGAGATGATCGTGGACTTCAGGAAACAGCAGAGGGAGCACCCCCCTATCCACATCGATGGGACAGTAGTGGAGAAGGTGGAAAGTTTTAAGTTCCTCAGCGTACACATCACAGACAAACTGAAATGGTCCACCCACACATACAGCGTGGTGAAGAAGGCGGAACAACGCTTCTTCAACCTCAGGAGGCTGAAGAAATTTGGCTTGTCACCAAAAACCCTGACAAACTTTTACAGATGCACAATCGAGAGCATCCTGTCGGGCTGTATCACCACCTGGCACGGCAACTGCTCCGCCCACAACTGTAAGGCGCTCCAGAGGGTAGTGAGGTCTGCACAACGCATCACTGGGTGTAAACTACCTGCCCTCCAGGACACCTACACCACCTGATGTCACTAGAAGGCCAAAAAGTTCATCAAGGACGACAACCACCCGAGCCACTGCCTGTTCAACCCGCTAATGTCATGCCCTGACTTTAGAGAGCCTTTTTATGTCTCTATTTGGTTTGGCCAGGGTGTGATTTGGGTGGGCATTCTATGTTCTGTTTTCTATGTTTTTGTATTTCTATGTTTTGGCCGGGTATGGTTCTCAATCAGGGACAGCTGTCTATCGTTGTCTCTGATTGGGTATCATACTTAAGCAGCCTTTTTCCCTTTTGTTTTTGTGGGAAGTTATCTTTGTTAGTGGCACTATAGCCCTTGTAAGCGTCACGGTCGTGTCTTTGTTTCTTGTTTTGTTGGCGACATTTACAAAATAAAAGTAACGTACGCTCACCACGCTACACCTTGGTCTACTTCTTCAGACGGTCGTGACAGCTATCATCCAGAAGGCGAGGCCAGTACAGGTGGATCAAAGCTGGGACCGAGAGACTGAAAAACAGCTTCTATCTCAAGGCCATCAGACTGTTAAACAGCCATCACCAACATTGAGTGGCTGCTGCCAACATACTGACTCAAATCTCTAGTCACTTTTCTAATTAAAAATTGGGTGTAATAAATGTATCACTAGTCACTTTAAACAATTCCACTTTATATAATGTTTGCATACCCTACATTACTCATCTCATATGTATATACTGTACTCTATACCATCTACTGCATCTTGCCTATGCCGCATGGCCATCGCTCATCCATATATTTATATGTACATATTCTTATTCGTCCCCTTACATTGTGTGTATAAGGTAGTTGTTGTGAAATTGGTAGATTACATGTTAGATATTACTGCACGGTCGGAACTAGAAGCACAAGCATTTCGCTACACTCGCATTAACATCCGCTAACCATGTGTATGTGACCTTTTTATTATTCTTTTTTTTTATTTGACACTAGGGTTAGGGGAAAATAATAAAGGGAAATATATTACGAAAAAGGTATATATATATTTACAAACAATGATATGGGGGATTGGAAATGATGCAGAAAATTAAGCTGATGGAAGCCACAATCCATCTGCAATATTAAAGCTGATCTACCCCCCCCCCCCCCAAAAAAAAAATGTTTTATACAGTATATATATATATATATATATATATATATAATAAGTAAGCAATGTGTTGAATAAAGTGTTGACAGTGCTGAATACAATCTTAAACATGAACTCACTCATAAAAACAGCAGCTCTTTGCTGTATTTGTCAGTCTTTAGTGATGTTTTTTAAAGATTTGAAATCTCACACAGTAGAGTTGACTATCGACTTTGCCGTGGGCTCGTGAAAGCTGCAGACCAATGACATACCGTATTTTCTGCAGACACTGGGATCTGAGCTATCTGATTGGCCAGCGGTAATCTGTGCACTTCATTTGGTGCAGTTTGTACCGTCAGACGCAATGAAATGGTTAAAAATCCATGGCAACCCGAAACGCGTGCCGCTACCGCAAGCAGCGCAAAACTAATAAAAAACAGGAAAGCAAGGCTATCGTTGGGTTTTTTACTGAAGTATTTGGCGATTGACTAGGAAAGCCTTGGAGACCACTGCCCAAGTCCATGTAGATGTCAGAATAAAATTCTACTGGAGGTGTTGCATCAACACGCGCGGATCCATCCGACAAGTCATCCACGCACATCGTTTTGGCCCCAGCCATAGGGCTCTCTACCGTAACAGTGACCTCTGGCATAGACAAAACTACTCTTTCCCATACTCGTACTGAACTCGGCAAAAAAAGAAACGGCTTCTCACTGTCAACTGTGTTTATTTTCAGCAAACTTAAACTTAATGTGTAAATATTTGTATGAGCATAACAAGATTCATCAACTGAGACATAAACTGAACACGTTCCACAGACATGTGACTAACAGAAATTGAATAATGTGTCCCTGAACAAAGGGGGGGTCAAAATCAAAAGTAACAGTCAGTATGTGGTGTAGCCACCAGCTGCATTAAGTACTGCAGTGCATCTCCTCCTCAAGGACTGCACCAGATTTGCCAGTTCTTGCTGTGAGATGTTACCCTACTCTTCTACCAAGGCAACTGCAAGTTCCCAGACATTTCTGGGGGGAATGGCCCTAGCCCTCACCCTCCGATCCAACAGATCCCAGACGTGCTCAATGGGATTGAGATCCGGGCTCTTCGCTGGCCATGGCAGAACACTGACATTCCTGTCTTGCAGGAAATCATGCACAGAACGAGCAGTATGGCTGGTGGTATTGTCATGCTGGAGGGTCATGTCAGGATGAGCCTGCAGGAAGGGTACCACATGAGGGAGGAGGATGTCTTCCCTGTAACGCACAGCGTGGAGATTGCCTGCAATGACAACAAGCTCTGTCTGATGATGCTGTGACACACCGCCCCAGACCATGACGAACCCACCACCTCCAAATCGGTCCCCCTCCTGTTAGTGTCTTAACGACTGTTCCACAGGTGCATGTTAATTAATTGTTCATGGTTCATTGAACAAGCATGGGAAACAGTGTTAAAACCCTTTACAATGAAGATCTGTGAAGTTATTTAGATTTTTACTAATTATCTTTGACAGACAGGGTCCTGAAAAAGGGACGTTTCTTTTTTTGCTGAGTTTATGTATAGTATGATAGCACCAGCAGTTAGCTACCAACAGCTGGCAGACATGTTAACATTTGGTTTGTTTTATCAGTGTTATTTAGATTAAAGTCGTGAGCTACATGCGGTAGCTCTATAGCTAGATAACGTTAGCATAGAGGTACAGTAGCTCTTTCACTTACCCAGTTCACTTCCATGCTCACTGAAGCCCGTGATAATGCTCAGGTGATAATGCACGCTCAAATCCACCTGCCTCATTCTTACAAATTTTTCCCACTTTTTACAACGTTTTTCAATCCCTGTGTGATCATGAGCTGCTTTAGAGAAAACCTCATTATAATACTATAGCAATTGATTTAAGAGTTTTTAATTAGAGTTTTGTTTGGGTGCTCTAAGTTACTATTCTTCGTCTCGGGTGTAACGGCACCCTTGCCAATATATCCTCCAAAACACTGTCTTCTCAGGCCTTATCACTTAATTATACACTGAGTGTACAAAACATTAGGAATGCCTTCCTAATATTGAGTTTACACACCTTTTTGCCCTCAGAACAGTCTCAACTGGTTGGAACATTGACTCAATGTGTTGAAGACGTTCCAAAGAGCAGGTTTCTTAAAGCTTTGTATACTCAGTGTATTACTCTTTAAATACACAGTATAAGTATACAGTGCATTCGGAAACTATTCAGACATTTTGTTACGTTGCAGCCTTATTCTAAAATTGATTAAATAATTGTTTTCCCCCATCAATCTACACACAATACCCCATAATGACAAAGCAAAAACTGGTTCGAAATTTTAGCAAATGTATTAAATAAAAAACTGAAATACCTTATTTGCACAACCCTTTGCTGTGAGACTCGAATTGGAGCTCAGGTGCATCCTGTTTCCATTGATCATCCTTGAGATGTTTCTACCATGTGATTGGAGTCCACCTGCGGTAATTTAAATTGATTGGACATGATTTGAAAAGGCACACACCTGTCTAATTAAGGTCCCACAGTTGACAGTGAATGTCAGAGAAAAAAACAAGTCATGAGGTCAAAGGAATTGTCCGTAGAGCTCCGAGACAGGATTGTGTCGAGGCACTGATCTGGGGAAGGGTAACAAAACAATGTCTGCAGCATTGAAGGTCCCCAAGAACACAGCGGCCTCCATCATTCTTAAATGGAAGAAGACTGTTCCAAACTGAGAAATTGGGGGAGAAGGGCCTTGGTCAGGGAGGTGACCAAGAACCCGATGGTCACTCTAATAGAGCTCCAGAGTTCCTTTGTGGAGATGGGAGAACCTTCCAGAAGGACAACCATCTCTGCAGCACTCCACCAATCAGGCCTTTATGGTAGCGGCCAGACGGAGGCCACTCCTCAGTAAAAGGCACATGACAGCCTGCTTGTGATGAGTGATGAAGCTTAAAAATAATTATTTAACCCGTCTCATCCCCTTCATCTAGACTGATTGGAGTGGATTTAACAAGTGACATCAATAAGGGATCATAGCTTTCACCTGGATTCACCTATATCATGGAAAGAGCAGGTGTTCCTAAAGTTTTGTAAGCTCAGCCTATATCCATAGCTAGAACGATTGTATATGGTGTGGTATTAAGGTTTAGCAGTGTATATTAACCACACTGCTAACATTATGCTTAACCCTAACCATAAATTAAGACCAAAAAGTACATTTTTGTTTTTTAAGAATTTTTACAATATAGCCAATTTTGACTTTGTGGCTTTGGTAACTAGTGACAACCATTGAGGGATGAGCTCCGTGTATGAGTGATGCGATCTGACGCAAGACAATGGGGTAACAATAAAACACGTGTGTGTGTGTGTGTGTGTGTGTGTGTGTGTGTGAGTGACAGAACGAAATGTGAAATATAGCCTATGTTGATTCCAGTACCTGCCACAAAGCATTACAGTAAGGTACTGTGTGCCTGTGTACATATGAACTACTGTTTATACGTAGCGCTTTCCTCACGTGAAACCTGCCACAAAGCATTATGTGTACAATACGTTCATGCGTGTTTCTGTACATATAAACGAAATGTGTCTATTCCAGCATACCTGCCACGAAGCAGACCCTCCACATGCCGGAGTGCAGGGCCATCCTGACCTCCATGCTCTGGTTCTGCTGCAGAACCACGCCCTCCTCCATCAGTAGCCAATAGTCTGTGGACACAGCCACGCCCACCAGGAGCAGGCCGCAAGCCCCAAACACAGAGGACAGGAGCGTGAGTGCCCGCGTGCTGAACATGCTCGTCTGAGGGAGAGAGGAGAGAGGATAAGAAAGAAGAGAGAGATGGAGGTGAGAGGACAGGTGAGGTTTGGGGTCGAGTCGATTTCAGTGCAGCTAATTCAGCAGATGAATGGGAAAGCCTGGTTGAAATGGAGTTGGCCTCTCCCCTGGTGGGTTTTCTCATCAGAATAACTGAACAGAGACCAATTTACAGTAGAGGAACCACTTGGTTAGTTTTATCACTTGGTTAGTTTTAGAGGAAGAGAAAGCTTCTCCACGTGACTGAATGATCCCTTTTATGACATTGCTTCACGTTTCATTGAAGATAATTAACCAAATAACTGTTTTCTGTCTTCAACTCATCTTAAAAGAGAAACAGACAGTGTAAAGTGGAGGATTATCTGCCAGTGTCTTTGGATACATAGCGGTGACTACTGGTACATATCCTGTACATACTAACCTGGTTAAACCAAGCTGAATGTTGCAGTCAGTCAGTCTGGTTTAACTACCCCCCTGGGCACACACTGGTTGAATCGACGTTGTTTCCACATCATTCCGACAAAATTACGTTGAACCAACACGGAATAGACGTCAAATTGACGTCTGTGTGCAGCGGGTAGGCTATAGGTAGCATAAGCAGTGGTCAAAATGCAACACATGACCGCACAGCCCGCTATGCCAGTGAATGGGAACGACCTCACCGCCACAGAGCAGCGTGCTGCAAATTACAGGTGAGGCTCCTCCACTGATGACAGTGTGGCTTTACCCACTCAAACCGTTTCACTGGTGAGAAGAAAGAAAAAGAGAAAACCTGCACGAGGAAAAGAGGAGGAGAGGAGGAGAGCAACTGTGGTGCCCGAAAACCAATGACCTCATCACCGATTTGAGATGCAGCACTGCACATTCACGAGTGTCACAATGGATTTTTCTCACTCATGATGACTCACCAGTTACAAATATTTGATATGGTAAGAAGCAGCCCCCCCCATCCTGTCTCCCTCGCGTGAATAGTCTACCCAGACCTTCAGAAATCCGTTGAATAAACATTGTCAACTCAAGAGGACAGTGACCAAGGGTAAAAGGAGGACTGTGTACGTGTCAAGATTCCCTCACAAGATTCCCTCAAGGCGACCGATGATGGTGGTAAGGAGGTGAAACCGTTAGCATCTGTTGTGCTCGGGAGTTGTGTCTGCAAGGTCAAACAGAATGTGAAGATGAGGCACGCCATCGAATTTGGATGGGAGCTGAGAAGAGGCTTCTTTATAAACAGTGTTGACTGTGAGTGCTAGACACGGCAGCCCGAGAGAGGGAAAACACCATTCTCAAACAGATACTATGACAATTTGCAGTAAAATGTCCGTCACACTACTGAGCAACCGAACCAAGCCAAACCAACCTACAGTGCATTCGGAAAGTAGTCAGACCCCTTGACTTTTTCCAAATGTTGCTATATTACAGCCTTATTCTAATGGATAAACAAATACCCCATAATGACAGCACAAAAACAGGTTTTTATACATTTTAAGGACATTAATGACAAATTCAAAACTGAAATATCACATTTACATAAATATTCAGACCTTTTACCCAGTACTTTGTTGAAGCACCTTTGGCAGCGAATACAGCCTCGAGTCTTCCTGGGTATGACGCTACAAGCTTGGCACACCTGTATTTGGGGAGTTTCTTCCATTCTACATTGCAGATCCTCTCAAGCTCTGTCAGGTTGGATGGGGAGCGTCGCTGCACAGCTATTTTCAGGTCTCTCCAGAGATGTTCGATCAGGTTCAAGTCTGTGCTCTAGCTGGGCCACTCAAGGACATTCAGAGATTTGTTTTCCAAAGCCACTCCTGCGTTGTCTTGGCTGTGTGCTTAGGGTCATTGTTACTGTTGGAAGGTGAACCTTCACCCCAATCTAAGGTCCTGAGTGCTCTGGAGCAGGTTTTCATCAAGGATCTCTCTGTACTTTGCTCTGTTCATCTTTCCCTTGATCCTGACAAGTCTCCCCAGTCCCTGCCGCTGAAAAAAATCCCCACAGCATGATGCTGCTACCAGCATGCTTCATCTTAGGGATGGTGCCAGGTTTCCTCCAGACGGGCGGCCAGCTCTTTGGCCGGGCGGCCAGCTCTAGGAAGAGTCTTGGGGATTCCAAACTTCTTCCATTTAAGAAATGTTTTGGTACCCTTCCCCAGATCAGTGCCTCGACACAATCCTATCTCTGGGCTTTACGGACAATTCCTTCAACATCAAGGCTTGATTTTTGCTCTGACATACATTGTCAACTGTGGGACCACAGGTGTGTGCCTTTCCAAATAATGTCCTATCAATTTAATTTACCACAGGTGGACTCCAATCAAGTTGTGGAAACATCTCAAGGATGATCAATGGAAACAGGATGCACCGGAGCTCAATTTCGAGTCTCATAGCAAAGGGTCTGAATACTTATGTAAATAAAGTTTTTCTGTTTTTTATTTTCAATAAATTTGCAAAAACATCTAAGAACTGGTTTTCACTTTGTCATTATGGGGTATTGTGTGTAGATTTATGAGGAAAAACATTAATTTAAGATATTTTATAATATGGCTATAACGTAACAAAATGTGGAAAAAGACAAGGGGTCTGAATACTTATGGAATGCACAGTATACATAGTTGTTGGAACCGTTCTGAAAAGGGCAACGTAAAAAATAAAATATCCAAGCCTGCACAGTTTGGTTGGGGTCGGCACGATGTGTGGAAAGGGTAATAGATACCATCTGGCCTTACGAATGGACAAAAGTAAGAGTAAGAGACGTGGATCGTGGACCGGGTCAATCCCTCATGGATCATTCATTATGGGCTCTCACATTTTGAAGCGAGAAAAGAGACGAGAAAGAACAATTCCCTTGATTCTTCATTCCCTTGAAACACTCTGGACTTCAGTAACATGAAGAGACCTATGTTTCTCTAAGATGGGGCATTGGGGTGGATGAGATTCCCTTTGTAGTTAAAGCCTACAGAATAAACCACAATTCCCATGAGGCACCCATTACAGCTAGGCAATTTGGACATTCATCTATATTGCAATGAATTGCCTGAATTGATGTGATAATGAGAAATAGAATGATAAGTTTATAACATGAATTTGCACCACAGTTTTTTTTTATGATCCTTTAAACTACTACTACTAGTTTGATGGTTGGTCAAATCAATTGTCCCATTAAAAATTACCAATATTAGCAAACTTATTTCTTGTTAAAACTTCACATTTCTCTAGTATAGGCTACTTATCATATTGATCAGCAAAAAGCCTGCGTGAAATGATGGGTGCGGTCAGTGTTGATTCTTTTTAGTCTATCGTCCCAGCTCTAGGCTCCACCACTTTGTGTTGGGACTGGGAGAGCTTAGGTCTCTGGGAGCAAATGTACGGAATGCCACTTGAATGTGGGGGGTGAATAGTGAATGGTGGCTTATGTTATAGCATGGATGGGGGAGGGAATCCATGAAGAGATAAATAAAAGGAGGGATCAGTAGAGGGAGAGTTTGGAGAGAGAGAGAGAGAAATAGAGAGAAGCTTCAAAGGAAAAAATGTTTGAGGTCAGTGAGAGTGTGGATCTGTCCACTAGTATGGTGCTGAAATAACAGAATAATAGAACGCTTAAAACTAAGAGAGAGAGAGAGAGCAAGAGAGAGAGAGAGAGACTGGCTAAGGGGGAATATGTTTGAGGTCATGGTTAGAGTGTGGAGCTGTCCACGAGTGAGGTGCTGAAATACCAGAAAACTAGATAGCGTAAAACCAAGGACACTATTAGCCTATAGTCTCATGTATGGGTCCAAGCACACTACTGTACTGGGACAGCTTTTTTTAGCTTAAATAACAAATGTCACACTTAATTAATTAGATAGGTTTATTCATTAAGGTAGTAATGTTGGGTCATTAGCATACAGGTGTTAATAAGTATGTAATAATATTAATATGTTTTAATAATTGAGACCTTCCACCAGTGAGAAATGGAGTCTGGGAATAGGCACTTTACTTGAGGTATTGTGCCCTGCAGCATGCAGCATATAGGGCTGTCATACGAATAGCATGATCCATTATCTTAACATGTCATGATGGGACATTAGTGGCGAATCCAATGTCAGCCTGCATGAAAACATTGGTGTTGAAAACATCACCACGTGTCATGACAAAATGATATAGCTTGACATGAACCGTCATAGCGTGTTATGACAGGTCTCGTAATTCTATTGAGTGTGTGATGACATGCGTGTAGGTACAGTCCAATGGGACTAGGCTTCTCTCAATGAAATGTGGCTGATACAGCGACTTTCAAGGACACACGGCAGTTTATAGAATCCAATAGGGAGAAATACTTGGAATACTATGGAGAGTCAGAGTGCTTCATTGTGCCGTTGTCTCCCTAGAACAGCATTGGATTAAACGCCGCAGGACAGTATGATGGAAAGAAGAAGGGATGGATGGGTAAGGCAATTTGGAGCGATTGTGGGTCAAGTGGACAAAGACAACTGCTGAGTGGTACAGAAACTACAACTCCCAACACCCACTACTCACTCTTTCTGACCAGCCCCACAGTTGATATTCCCAGCTAAGCGGCCAATGAAGGCTCAGGAAGGGTGTCGTTTTCTGTTGAGGCGGCAATATGTTCCACTGTCAGCAGGCTCGGCCAACTGGCATGAAGAATGCAGTATTTAAAGCAGGGACAGGAAAGTAGGTCTGACATCAGCTTCTTGAGTGAGAAAAACCATGCACAGGAGAAAGCACATGAAAAACACAGTAATGTACAGAGTGCAGTACATTGTATAAATGTACAGAGTAGTACATTGTATGAATGTACAGAGTAGTACATTGTATGAATGTACAGAGTGTAGTACATTGTATGAATGTACAGAGTGTAGTACATTGTATAAATGTACAGAGTGTAGTACATTGTATGAATGTACAGAGTGTAGTACATTGTATGAATGTACAGAGTGTAGTACATTGTATGAATGTACAGAGTGTAGTACATTGTATGAATGTACAGAGTGTAGTACATTGTATGAATGTACAGAATGTAGTACATTGTATGAATGCACAGAGCGCAGTACATTGTATGAATGCACAGAGTGTAGTACATTGGAATCCATGAATGATACAGAGATAACGAACATCAAATGTGCTCAATGAGGGAAGAAGATAAACCGTAGGGAGAGAGTGATGGAGAGAGGGGCGGGGAGGAGACATGTCTGGGAGGGGGGGGGGGGGGGGGTGGACATGTCTAGGGAAAGACCTTGGCCCCCCAAAAATGTAGGAGCATCCAAGAGCTCTGACTGAACCTACACATGCCTGTACAGAGCCAACTCTTCTTACAGTTACGGGCACCAACCACCATTCACAAATACATCCAGGATCTATAAACAGCCATGTCTGTTTTCTTTAGCATTATATGCAGAGGCATTGAAAGCTATTAAAACTGACTGATGGAGACAGGGATAACCCATCCGAGCATTTCAATTGGACACCCAGAGCCACACTCCCCCCCCCCCCCCCCCCCCTCTCTCTAGCTCTCCTCCTCCTCTCCCTCTCTTTCCTCCTGGCAGCCACACCCCCCCCCCCCCCCCCCAATCAAAAACTCGACACACACACACACACAGTTTTAAACATGCACATGGACCCAGATAGAGAACAACTAGGCTACTGCAGCACACATCATATACCATCACCTTCCCCCCAGGTTTCACCAAGTAACAGGCATTACTTTTAGTCTCCCATACCAACTACATAACAAAATTGTCGTGATTCCCATTCCCTTCACACTTCCACACAGAGCTTCACCACACACTACAGTGCGCTGTTGCACTGCAATGAACAACGCTCACCAGTGGCAAAAGCGACACGAAAATGATTCTAATCATCAAGAAATGTCTTGGGAAGGAAATATTCACGAAGGTAACATTCTCAGAGCCTGCCACACGTACATCTTGCGGGGAGCGAGAGAGAGAGAGCGAGAGACCAAAGGCAGTATATTATAGAATGATTGACTTCTTTTTCAGATGTTTCAAAACCAAATGTCAGTCGCATGCATTTCCTGTGTGTATTCAGCTAGACTAAATAGATGCAGCAAATGTTACAGACAGACTGACTGTAGCCCACAACACACTGACAGACGGACATCATCATGAAACGTGTGAACTGCTATAACCCAAAATGAAAACTATGATGATGTATGATGAGACATTTTTCAAGACGGTTTATGAAACGAATGGTCATTTGTATAGCGTAATGATGACATATAAGCAACAGGCACTACTCACTCTTTCCGACCGTCCAAATTAATGGTGCAGCCGTCGAAAGATCCGCGCGCTAGGGAGCTTTGACGGATTGTGCAATTTTCCTTTGCCCCCCCCCCCCCTCCCCCTCTCTCTCTCTCTCCCGCTCTCTCTCTCTCTCCCTCTCTCTCTCTCTCGGACTCTCTCTCGTGTGTTTCCCCGTATCGCCCCTTTGCTCCTCTCTCTCCCGCTCTCTCTCTCTCTCTCTCTCTCGCTCTCTCTCACTATCTCTCTTGTGTTTCCCCGTATCGCCCCCTTGCTCCTCTCTCTCTCTCTCTCTCTCTCTCTCTCTCTCTTTTGCCACCCTCCTTTCACTCACTCTCTATTTCAGCACTGCGGAGAATAGGTTGAATGGGCTACACCGAGGAACGCGCAGAAGATGCATTGAAGCGCGGGGAAAGCGCCACACAGATCGAGGGACAGAAAGACCGCGGAGAGTTGCGAGCGGAAGACGTGCTACTTTTGCAAGGAGACAGCCAAAATCCTACGACACAGAAGCAGGCAGGGACACGCAGTTGGGTTGGCTATCGCACTCACGCAAGCACGAGCCCGCACGCAACTAGCAACACGTACACACACATTGCATTCAACGTGGTATGGAGAGGGTAATGAGGACAGTGATTATTCTACCAGTCTCGCGCAACAACGCAGTGCTAATTGGAAACATTGCATTGGTTCATCCAATTAATGTATCCTTTGAATTGAAACAGAGAATGAACAGGGAAGCATATAGAAACTGCTCCTGAGTTAGAGTCTAATTTTTTTTTTTTACGGAGAGGAGTGATCAGAGACAATATATGTATGGTTTTGAATCATATATCAATACTATTTCATGCTCATAGATATACTGACAAAAATACAGAAACGCAGCATGTAACAATTTCAATTATTTTACTGAGTTACAGTTCATATAAGGAAATCAGTCAATTGAAATAAATTTGTTAGGCCCTGGAGGCGGCTTATGGTAGAGAAATGAACATTGCACTCTCAGGCAACAGCTCTGGTGGACATTCCTGCAGTCAGCATGCCAATTGCACGCTCCTTCAAAACTTGAGTCATCTGTGGCATTGTGTGACAGAACTGCACATTTTAGAGTGGCCTTTTATTGTCCCCAGCACAAGGTGCACCTGTGTAATGATCATGCCATGCAGGTACTTCTACACCTGCATTGCTTGCTGTTTGGGGTTTTAGGCTGGGTTTCTGTACAGCACTTGGAGATAACAGCTGATCTAAAAATGTCTATATAAATAAATAAATAAATACCTATAAAATCATATTCTTGGTATGCCACACCTGTCAGGTGGACGGATGATCTTGGCGAAGGATAAATGCAAACATAACAGGGATTCAAAGAAATGTGTGCATTAAATCTGAGAGAAATAAGCTTGTTGTGTGCATGGAACATTTCTGGGCTCTTTTATTTCAGCTCATGAAACATGGAACCAACACTTTACATGTTGCCTTTATATTTTTCTTCAGTGTATATTTGATGCATGCTTAAAAAGGCAAGCGAGTGAGCTGCGCTAGCTTGCAGAGGGAGCTGAAGTTGTATAAGGGAAGGGGAGGAGGGACTGGCAGTAGTAGCTCAGTTCAGGCTGCTGCTCCACCGCATGACGTACACCGCTCTGCTTCTATGCCTACAGCCAACTGCACAGCCGCACACACACACTGGGCATACCTGACTTTGTGGTCATCCAGATGTATAAATCGCCATGGTGTGTGTGTGTGTGTGTGTATGTTCATGCATGCATGCGCCCATTCATGCCCGAGTAGCCACAATAACCTTAACAGACTGATAGGAATGGCTGTGAGTCACAGAGGTGTGTGCTCAGCATTGGACTCTATCCCTTTCCAAACCACACACAACCACACACAGGACCGACTGTACCGCCAGTCCTGCATAATAGACTGAAAGGTCACAAAGTAGATCAGAGATTATTTTATTGATGGGGGAAATTAGACCTTTCAACCCTATGGATGCTATCACCATAGCTGTCAATCATTGGTCCGATCTGATGCTCTTTGACATTTAGTAAAGTTTTCATTGAGTTGCATGAGTAGTTAGCCGTTAGCTATTTCCAGGTTCTATGTTGCTTATATTTAAGCAATGAGGCCAGGGGAGGTGTGGTATATGGCCAATGTACCACAGTTAAGGGCTGTTCTTATTGGCCATATACCACAAACCCATGAGGTGCCTTATTGTTATTATAAACTGGTTACACACGTAATTAGAACAGTAAGAATACATGTTTCGTCATACCTGTGGTATATGGTCTGATATACAGCTTTCAGCTTTCACAGCTTTCAGCCAATCAGCATTCAGGGCTCGAACCACCCAGTTTATAATAATGGGTAACTCCCTGTTTGCTGTACTTGAGTATAACTGTTTACTGCTATGGCACCAATGCATTAGAACAAGGGGATTGGGAACTGCAGAACATGCTTGGTCACAGAACTGTTTTGTGCTCTCATCCCAACTCCTAAGGTGACAATGACCAAAGGAGTTGGCAAAACAGCACAAACAGATCTTGGACCAGGCTAGTAGAATCATCAAGCACTTGGGGGGGAAAAAAAACAGAAAATCTGAGATGACAAAATAGGATTCAAAAACCAGAAAAAAAAACGATATGTTTCTGAAATATGTTAAAAAGAAGCCTTCATTTGAACACAGCCCCCTTGAGAGAGGGGCAAGTGGGGCCTCATTGACCCAAACACCCCAAGCCAGCTCATGGAACACCAACAACACTAAGAGGACATATTCTTTTAATCGTTCATCATCCCTCCCTCTTCCTTCCCCTTTGTATTTATTTTTGGTCCCCTTCCCCTCCTCCTTTCTCTATTTTTTTCAGTCTATTTTTAGATGCATGCTGGGGAAATCCAATACATGAATAGTGATATAAATAGCATGCTGTACATTGACCGCCACACATGAAATAAAAGGTGACACGGTCATAACCATGTTATCATATGTCATAGCAACTGATATAACTTGTTCATAACCTGTCATAATATGGCCATAACACTTGTCATGACCCATATACTTGCACATATATTGTGTTATTTTATGGCTGGTGATGACACCTACATACTGACTGTCAAAACCCTCATTCATTAAATGTGCTTGTTTTTGTTCAATGCCAAGAAGTTTCCATTAGTTTGAAAGTTTGTTTCTGAAGCCCTTTGCTGTTGTTGCAATGAATTCTTTACAGTCATGTTTTTTTTTTTACATCCAAAATAACTTGTAGAAAAGACACTTTATGACACTGTCATTAAACATTATGACCCTCCTGTGTCGCTTTACTTGGACTAAGAAAATGCACTTTTTATGACACTGTCAAGAAGCATTATGACCCTCACAATCATTTAAGCCAGATAAGGCCTATCACATACATGCCCTTATGTCAATCCTCAGTCACAAAGAGGGTGTCTTGTCCTGCTCCTAAAATATGCTCCTGCATTCATCCCAGTCATTGGGGGTAGGTGCACGTCTGACATCAATGTTTGTGCAATTACAATGATAATTTAATATGGTAATTTTCAGAACATGTTACAATAACAAAAACATACTGGTGACAAGTAGGCTATGGTGTAATGGAACGTTTTGTCATAGGTGTCATAACCAGCCATAGGATAACTACCATGGTGGGTTTTGACACTTTTATGTAGGTGTCATAACCAGCCATAGAATAACTACCATGGTGGGTTTTGACACTTTTATGTAGGTGTCATAACCAGCCATAGAATAACTACCATGGTGGATTTTGACACTTTTATGTAGGTGTCATAACCAGCCATAGGATAACTACCATGGTGGGTTTTGATACTTTTATGTAGGTGTCATAACCAGCCATAGAATAACTACCATGGTGGGTTTTGACACTTTTATGTAGGTGTCATAACCAGCCATAGACTAACTACCATGGTGGGTTTTGCCACTTTTATGTAGGTGTCATAACCAGCCATAGAATAACTACCATGGTGGGTTTTGCCACTTTTATGTAGGTGTCATAACCAGCCATAGACTAACTACCATGGTGGGTTTTGCCACTTTTATGTAGGTGTCATAACCAGCCATAGACTAACTACCATGGTGGGTTTTGCCACTTTTATGTAGGTGTCATAACCAGCCATAGAATAACTACCATGGTGGGTTTTGCCACTTTTATGTAGGTGTCATAACCAGCCATAGACTAACTACCATGGTGGGTTTTGACACTTTTATGTAGGTGTCATAACCAGCCATAGGATAACTACCATGGTGGGTTTTGACACTTTTATGTAGGTGTCATAACCAGCCATAGACTAACTACCATGGTGGGGTTTGCCACTTTTATGTAGGTGTCATAACCAGCCATAGACTAACTACCATGGTGGGTTTTGCCACTTTTATGTAGGTGTCATAACCAGCCATAGAATAACTACCATGGTGGGTTTTGACACTTTTATGTAGGTGTCATAACCAGCCATAGAATAACTACCATGGTGGGTTTTGACACTTTTATGTAGGTGTCATAACCAGCCATAGGATAACTACCATGGTGGGTTTTGACACTTTTATGTAGGTGTCATAACCAGCCATAGAATAACTACCATGGTGGGTTTTGACACTTTTATGTAGGTGTCATAACCAGCCATAGAATAACTACCATGGTGGGTTTTGCCACTTTTATGTAGGTGTCATAACCAGCCATAGACTAACTACCATGGTGGGTTTTGCCACTTTTATGTAGGTGTCATAACCAGCCATAGACTAACTACCATGGTGGGTTTTGCCACTTTTATGTAGGTGTCATAACCAGCCATAGACTAACTACCATGGTGGGTTTTGCCACTTTTATGTAGGTGTCATAACCAGCCATAGAATAACTACCATGGTGGGTTTTGACACTTTTATGTAGGTGTCATAACCAGCCATAGACTAACTACCATGGTGGGTTTTGACACTTTTATGTAGGTGTCATAACCAGCCATAGACTAACTACCATGGTGGGTTTTGCCACTTTTATGTAGGTGTCATAACCAGCCATAGACTAACTACCATGGTGGGTTTTGACACTTTTATGTAGGTGTCATAACCAGCCATAGGATAACTACCATGGTGGGTTTTGACACTTTTATGTAGGTGTCATAACCAGCCATAGGATAACTACCATGGTGGGTTTTGACACTTTTATGTAGGTGTCATAACCAGCCATAGGATAACTACCATGGTGGGTTTTGACACTCTTATGTAGGTGTCATAACCAGCCATAGGATAACTACCATGGTAGGTTTTATGGGTTTTGACACTCTTACGTAGGTGTCATAACCAGCCATAGACTAACTACCATGGTAGGTTTTATGGGTTTTGACACTCTTATGTAGGTGTCATAACCAGCCATAGAGTAACACAAGATATGTCACAACAGGTCTAAAAATGTGTGTCATGACAGTGTTATGATCATGACAAGTTATGTCAAGTTATGTCAGCTGTTATGACATATTATGACATGGTTTCCAAATTAACATGTAAGGAACAGAGACACCTGCTTAGAATTTCAAGTCAATGTTGATGCTTGAACCTATGCCAATGAATATGTCCAGTGTGGCATGATAAATAGAACAAAGCTATAACAGGAATGTTACAATATAATTCTGCCTACGTTGATGTATATGAAGACGTGTGATCCGTGTGTTTGTTTTGGGGGGCTGCGTCCTGTTGGAAATTCCCACTCTCCTTATAAAGATGGTCTTGAATACTTCCATTATCTTGTTGCTGTGACAACCATGACTTCAAAGAAATTCTGTCAGAAGAAAAAGGTGGGGTGGGAGAGGGAGAGAGGGAGAGAAAAAAAATGTGTTCAGCAACAAAAAAAAATAGCAGAGGGGGTTTGACAGTGAGCTGTGAGTTCGTGATGGGGAGGGAGGTGAAGAGGAGAGGGTAGCAGTTGAGGTGCGGTCTACGGAGAGAAAGGGGGAGGGAGGTGAAGAGGAGAGGGAAGCAGTTGAGGTGCGGTCTATGGAGAGAAAGGGGGAGGGAGGTGAAGAGGAGAGGGAAGCAGTTGAGGTGCGGTCTACGGAGAGAAAGGGGGAAGGGGTTAAGAGGAGAGGGTAGCAGTTGAGGTGCGGTCTACGGAGAGAAAGGGGGGGGGTGAAGAGGAGAGGGAAGCAGTTGAGGTGCGGTCTACGGAGAGAAAGGGGGAGGGAGGTGAAGAGGAGAGGGAAGCAGTTGAGGTGCGGTCTACGGAGAGAAAGGGGGAGGGAGGTGAAGAGGAGAGGGAAGCAGTTGAGGTGCGGTCTACGGAGAGAAAGGGGGAGGGAGGTGAAGAGGAGAGGGAAGCAGTTGAGGTGCGGTCTACGGAGAGAAAGGGGGAGGGGGTGAAGAGGAGAGGGAAGCAGTTGAGGTGCGGTCTACGGAGAGAAAGGGGGAGGGAGGTGAAGAGGAGAGGGAAGCAGTTGAGGTGCGGTCTACGGAGAGAAAGGGGGAGGAGGGTGAAGAGGAGAGGGAAGCAGTTGAGGTGCGGTCTACGGAGAGAAAGGGGGAGGGGGTGAAGAGGAGAGGGAAGCAGTTGAGGTGCGGTCTACGGAGAGAAAGGGGGAGGGAGGTGAAGAGGAGAGGGAAGCAGTTGAGGTGCGGTCTATGGAGAGAAAGGGGGAGGGAGGTGAAGAGGAGAGGGAAGCAGTTGAGGTGCGGTCTACGGAGAGAAAGGGGGAGGGGGGGTGAAGAGGAGAGGGAAGCAGTTGAGGTGCGGTCTATGGAGAGAAAGGGGGAGGGAGGTGAAGAGGAGAGGGAAGCAGTTGAGGTGCGGTCTACGGTGAAGAGGAGAGGGAAGCAGTTGAGGTGCGGTCTATGGAGAGAAAGGGGGAGGGAGGTGAAGAGGAGAGGGAAGCAGTTGAGGTGCGGTCTACGGAGTGAAAGGGGGGGGTGAAGAGGAGAGGGAAGCAGTTGAGGTGCGGTCTACGAAGAGAAAGGGGGAGGGGGTGAAGAGGAGAGGGAAGCAGTTGAGGTGCGGTCTACGGAGAGAAAGGGGGAGGGGGGTGAAAAGGAGAGGGAAGCAGTTGAGGTGTGGTCTACGGAGAGAAAGGGGGAGGGAGGGTGACCAAACAAAGTGGTGGGAAATGTGGGTGGGATACAAACACTGAAATTAACAAGCAGAGAGAGATATACATCAACAGTAATGTATACAGCACAGCTACCTGTATGTACAAACAGAGAGGGAGAGAGAGAGAGAGAGGGGGGGGGGGAGAGGTGAGGGAGAGAGAGAGGGGGGGGCTAGAGAGGTGAGGGAGAGAGAGAGAGAGAGGGGGAGCGAGAGAGGTGAGGGAGAGAGAGAGAGACAGAGAGAGAAAGAGAGAGAGAGGGGGGGGAGCAAGAGAGGTGAGGGAGAGAGAAAGGGGGGGCGAGAGAGGTGAGGGAGAGAGAGAGAGAGAGAGGGTGAGGGAGAGAGAGAGAGGGGGGGAGCGAGAGAAGTGAGGGAGAGAGAGAGAGGGGGGGCGAGAGAGAGAGAGAGACAGAGAGACAGAGAGAGAGGGGGGTGGGAGCGAGAGAGGTGAGGGAGAGAGAGAGAGGGGGGGGGGGGCAAGAGAGGTGAGAGGGAGAGAGAGAGGGGGGGGCGAGAGAGGTGAGGGCAAGAGAGAGATAGAGGGGGGGGGGTGGGAGGGAGGGAGCGAGAGAGAGAGGTGAGGGAGAGAGGTAGAGCAGTTTCGTTCAGACTTTTAGATCGAAATTTAGAAGGACAAGGAGAAGGAAGAAAGTGGTGGGGAGGGAGGGAGGGAGGGAGGGACGAGGAGGAAGGCTTGGGTTACTGAAAAAAAGAGAGGTTTTGCTGTTTCAACCATTACTAAACGGAGTGGTCAGCATCTTATGACTGCAGACTGAGGAAAAAGGGAGGACAGAGGAGGTGCGATAGAGAAAGAGTGGGAGCGGAAGAGAGAAAATAGGGAGGAGACCGGGTCAAATTGGAGAAGTGAGAGATGGAGGAATGCAGTAAAGGAATGAAGCTTGGAATAAGAGATAAGGGAGGTAAGGGAGGATGAGGGGTTGAATGAGAGGAAGACCAGAATGACGAGGAGAAGGAAAAGGTTACAGTGGCTGGTAAAGGAAGAGAGAAGAAACGAAAGATTGGGAAAATGGAGGAGGGAATTATGGAATCATTGGGGGGGGGGGGGGTTGAGAAATTTGTCATGGATTCAAAAGACGCATTAAGATTTGGCGCCATCTCTGTTGAAGTGCGCCCGAATCATTTCTTTAGGCTTTTAAAGCAATAACAAATCAAATCAAATCAAATGTATTTATATAGCCCTTCTGATGAACTGATATATCAAAGTGCTTTACAGAAACCCAGCCTAAAACCCCAAACAGCAAGCAATGCAGGTGTAGAAGCACAGTGGCTAGGAAAAACTCCCTAGAAAGGCCAAAACCGAGGAAGAAACCTAGAGATGAACCAGGCTATGTGGGGTGGCCAGTCCTCTTCTGGCTGTGCCGGGTGGAGATTATAACAAAACATGGCAAAGATGTTCAAATATTCATAAATGACCAGCATGGTCAAATAATAATAATCACAGTGGTTGTCGAGGGTGCAACAAGTCAGCACCTCAGGAGTAAATGTCAGTTGGCTTTTCATAGCCAATCATTGAGAGTATCTCTACCGCTCCTGCTGTCTCTAGAGAGTTGAAAACAGCAGGTCTGGGACAGGTAGCACGTCCGGTGAACAGGTCAGGGTTCCATAGCCGCAGGCAGAACAGTTGAAACTGGAGCAGCAGCACGGCCAGGTGGACTGGGGACAGCAAGGAGTCATCATGCCAGGTAGTCCTGAGGCATAGTCCTAGGGCTCAGGTCCTCAGAGAAAGAGAGAAAGAAAGAACGAGATAATTAGAGAGAGCACACTTAAATTCACACAGGACACCGGATAAGACAGGAGAAATACTCCAGATATAACAGACTGAGCCTAGCCCCCCGACACAAACTATTACAGCATAAATACTGAAGGATGACACTGTATAATAACACACTGTATAATATGAGGCAAATTCCACCAAATATCACAGCATGAAAGCAACAACAGTGTTCATCCTCATAATTTGGTCCCACTGTAAAAGATACTGAGCAAGTGTTGATCTCATGTTTCACGAGCTGAAATAAAAGATCCCAGAAATGTTCCATATGCACAAAAAGCTCCTTTTTCTCAAATTTGGTGAAGTTCTGAGGGAGCGTGCAATTGGCATGCTGACTGCAGGAATGTTCACCAGAGCTGTTGCCAGATAATTTAATGTTAATTTTCCTACCATAAGCCACCTTCAACGTCGTTTTAGAGAGTTTGGCAATATGTTCAACCGGTCTCATGACCTCAGACCACGAGTATGGTGTTGTGTGGGCGAGAGGTTTGCTGATGTCAACGTTGTAAACAGAGTGTCCCATTGTGGCGGTGGGGTTATGGTATGGGTATTCATAAGTTATGGACAATGAACACAATTGCATTTTATCGATGGCAATTTGAGTGCACAGAGATACCGTGACGAGATCCTGAGGCCCATTGTCGTGCCATTCATCTGCCGCCATCACCTCATGTTTCAGCATGATGATCCGTGTCGCAAGGATCCGTACACAAATCCTGAAAGTTGAAAATGTCCCAATTCTTCCATTGACCCATTGAGCATGTTTGGGGTGCTCTGGATTGACTTGTACGACAGTGTGTTCCAGTTCCCGCCAATATCCAGCAACTTCTCACTGCCATTGAAGAGGAGCGGGACAACATTCCACAGGCGACGATCAACAGCTTGATCAACTCTATGCGAAGGAGATGTGTTACGCTGCATGAGGCAAATGGTGGTCACACCAGATACTGACTGGTTTTCTCATCCACGCCCCTCCTTTAAAAAAAATATATATCTGTGACCAACAAATGCGTATCTGTATTCCCAGTCATGTGAAATCCATAGATTAGGGCCAAATAAATGTATTTCAACGGACTGATTTCCTTATATGAACTGGAACTCAGTCAAATCTTTGAAATTGTTGCATGTTGCGTTTCTATTTTCGTTCAGTATATAATCGCTACTTTGTCGCACAGGCAAACTTTGCCAAGCCTTTGGATGACATAAGTAAAGAAATGATAATATGCCCTTCACAGGAGAGAGAAAAAAACACAAGGGGCACATATACAATCTGGAAAAATGTGAGTTAGCTGTCATACATCTCATAATCTTACAGTACTGGAGATGCTGCACTAATGAATATGTGTATTAAAAAAAGAGAGAAAAAGGAGGTGCATAGTGAACATACACAATCTGTCATACATGACATAGTCATGCACGTACACTACCGGTCCAAAGTTTTAGAACGCCTAGTCATTCAAGGGTTTTTCTTTATTTTTAAAACTATTTTCTACATTGTAGAATAATAGTGAAGACATCAATGCAGCGCTCCATCGCTCTCCTTCTTGGTCAAATAGCCCTTACACAACCTGTAGGTGTGTTTTGGGTCATTGTCCTGTTGAAAAACAAATGATTGCCCCAATAAGCCCAACCCAGATGGGATGGGATTTCTGCAGAATGCTGTGGTAGCCATGTTGGTTAAGTGTGCCTTGAATTCTAAATAAATCACTGACAGTGTCACCAACAAAGCTCTCCCACATCATAACACCTCCTCCTCCATGCTTTACGATGGGAAATAGATCATCCGTTCACCCACACCGCGTCTCACAAAGACACGGCGGTTGGAACCAAAAATCGCCAATTTGGACTCATCAGAACAAAGGACAGATTTCCGCTGGTCTAATGTCCATTGCTCATGTTTCTTGGACCAAGCAAGTCTCTTCTTCTTATTGGTGTCCTTTAGTAGTGGTTTCTTTGCAGCAATTTGACCATAAAGGCCTGATTCACATAGTCTCCTCTGAACAGTTGATGTTGAGATGCGTCTGTTATTGAACTCTGTGAAGCATTTATCTGGGATGCAATTTCTGATGCTGGTCATTCTAATGAACGTATCCTCTGCAGCAGAGGTAACTCTGGGTCTTCCTTTCCTGTGGCGGTCCTCATGAGAGCCAGTTTCATCATAGCACTTGATGGTTTTTGCGACTGCACTTGAAGAAACTTTCAAAGTTCAAATTTTACGGACTGACTGACCTTCATGTCTTAAAGTAATGATGGACTGTCTTTTCTCTTTGCTTATTTGAGCTGTTCTTGCCATAATATGGACTTTGTATTTTACCAAATAGGGCTATTTTCTGTACACCACCCCTACCTTGTCACAACACAACTGATTGGCTCAAACGTATTAAGAAGGAAAGAAATTCCACAAATGAACTTTTAAGAAGGCACACCTGTTAATTGAAATGTATTCCAGGTGACGACCTCATGAAGCTGGTTGTGTCACACCCTGATCTGTTTCACCTGTCCTTGTGCTTATCTCCGCCCCCTCCAGGTATCATCCATCTTCCCCATGTATCACCTGGGTATTTAAACCTGTGTTTTCTGTCTGCCTGTGGCCAGTTCGTCTTGTACGTTCCAAGTCAACCAACATGGTTTCCCCCGTGCTCCTACCTTTTCTATTCTCTTTTGCTAGTCCTCCCGGTTTTGACCCTTGCCTGTTTTCTGGACTCCGTACCCGTCTGCCTGACTATTCTGCCTGCCCTGACCTCGAGCCTTCCTCCCACTCTGTACCTCCTGCACTTTGAACTGGTTTTGACCTTTTGCCTGTCCACGGCCATTCTCTTGCCTACCCATTTTGGATGATTAATAAATATCAAAGACTCAAACCACCTGCCTCTCGTGTCTGCATCTGGGTCTCTCCTTGTGCCCGTATAGGTTGAGAGAATGCCAAGAGTGTGCAAAGCTGCCATCAAGGCAAAGGGTGGCTATTTGAAGAATCTCAAATATAAAATATATTTTGATTTGTTCAACACTTTTTTGCTTACTACATGATACCATACGTGTCATTTCATAGTTGTGATGTCTTCACTAACACAGTATTCCACAATGTAGAAAATAGTACAAATCTAGAAAAACCCTTGATTGAGTAGGCGTGTCCAAACGTTTGACCGGTAGTGTACATACTGTCTAGCAGAAATGAACACATATTTATAAGCATATACATATCCACATGGGGACACACATGACTGAACACACAGATCACACGCCCCACATTTCCATTAAAAACAGCAACTTCCTTCCCCCCGCGTTGGGCAGTAGCCACAGAAGCCATGTTCTATTGGCAGAAGGTGCAGGAGCCTACAGGGCATTGGCAGTGAACGTGACTGACTCCTCTGCATCTCTCTCTATCTAGAATATCCAGACACATCCACGTGTATCCGATTCTGATGTATTGCCTTAACGCACTTCCATGCACCTGGATTCATATGGATTCAATGACTACATACATTAGGGCTATTGAGGAATATTAAGTGGCTGTTAAGAGTGTTTTTTGGCCTATTGACCCAGTTAGGGACTCTTGTCTGCGCAAGTGAGAGGTACTCTGGGAAGCTGTGTTTTTAGCCGCTAGCTACTCAGCTCAGGCACATCTGTGACAGAAGCCTTTTGGACCTCCAACATGTGTTTATGAGGACTTAGAGGCTTGAGTCCTCACTTTGCCATGTGTGGGATTGTGAGGACATAGGGATCCCATGTCCTCATTTCTTGGAATCCTTACAGTGTGTCTTTGAGGACTCAATGACCCGTGTACTCACTTTGCCATCTGTGGCAGTTTAGGTGTTTACGTTTACTGAAAGCCTTTGGTTACAGTGTGCTTGTGAGGACTCAATGACCCGTGTCTTCACTTTGCCATCTGTGGCTGTTTAGGTGTTTACGTTTACTGAAAGCCTTCGGTTACAGTGTGCTTGTGAGGACTCAATGACCCGTGTCTTCACTTTGATATCCAGTGTGTTTGTGAGGACTTAATGACCCGTGTCTTCACTTTGATATCCAGTGTGTTTGTGAGGACTTAATGACCCGTGTCTTCACTTTGATATCCAGTGTGTTTGTGAGGACTCAATGACCCGTGTCTTCACTTTGATAGCCAGTGTGTTTGTGAGGACTCAATGACCCGTGTCTTCACTTTGATAGCCAGTGTGTTTGTGAGGACTTAATGACCCGTGTCTTCACTTTGATATCCAGTGTGTTTGTGAGGACTTAATGACCCGTGTCTTCACTTTGATATCCAGTGTGTTTGTGAGGACTTAATGACCCGTGTCTTCACTTTGATAGCCAGTGTGTTTGTGAGGACTCAATGACCCGTGTCTTCACTTTGATAGCCAGTGTGTTTGTGAGGACGCACTGACCCGTGTCTTCACTTTGATATCCAGTGTGTTTGTGAGGACTTACTGACCCGTGTCTTCACTTTGATATCCAGTGTGTTTGTGAGGACTTACTGACCCGTGTCCTCATTTTTTCCCCAGTGTGTCTTTGAGGACTGAATGAGCCATGTCCTCACTTTGCCGCCTGTGGCTGTAGGTCTTTTTGAAGGTCTTTCATTTAGCTACTGCTCCAATGGTGTATGTGGCATTGAAAATGACCTAATGATTATTCCAACTTTGCAGTTCATTCAAATATTTGGTACGAGACAGTTTCCAATAGTTTACAATTCTTTAAAGGTTACGCCAAAAAGCAGTGCTTGCTACCACACCAGTCAAATACCAACTGAAAAGGAACTATAATGAGCAGAGGCATCTTGTGAACTGTGCCTCCGGGCCGAGGCAGTCAAATGTTACCAAGGTTTTTACCATTTAGATTTCAGGTTTCTGATTAATAGATTGATGTGTCAATGTCATCACATCAGTGAGCATGAAGATATATTATGAATATGTAATGACAGAGGTGGCTCTAAGAAACGTGAGATGTAACCAATCGTTAGATAACTATCTCGCCATCACACACACGTATGCACGTTACGCACACACACGCACACGCTCGCTTTTACACTCACATATCCGACACACACATTATGTAACTCGCTTTAGGTCAAAATGCAAGAGCAATCTGTTCTTGTTAAACACCCCAGCGCATGACTGTTAATAATGGCCTTGTTAGGAGACGCAGGCTCCTTTTTAAAATGAACTTGGTTAATTAAAGCACTGAAGTGTGCCAGCGTTGAACATTAAAGGGGGTGAAACACCTATGAGACCAACGATTATCTGCCTGTTTACATATATTACCCATACTACTGTCCCCATATTACGGGACAACAAGGGGTGATCAGTGTTCCCTTCTCTGCTTTCGTATATACATTGTCTCTCATTTCGTGTAGTGTAGTTTGACAAGCCTTTCGTAATGAGCCGTGTGTGTCCACACCCTCGCTATGACACTGACGATGAGTTGCCAATTGCACCTCTTCCACTTTTTAGGGCATCATGTCCTAAATAAATAAGATGGATTT
This sequence comes from Oncorhynchus clarkii lewisi, assembly GCF_045791955.1. NCBI lineage: Eukaryota > Metazoa > Chordata > Actinopteri > Salmoniformes > Salmonidae > Oncorhynchus > Oncorhynchus clarkii. The sequence continues at coordinate 37,635,891 of NC_092164.1, read as the reverse complement.
TTGCATCTGAGCCTCCATTTTGGTTTTCTCCTTGTTTTTCGACAGTGTGTGTGCTATCTATCCTTCCTACACTCTCAATTTCTCTGTCGTATACAGGACAGTACATACAGTGTGTGTGTAATGCTTGAGTTCCTTCCCAGGACTGCTGACCTGGGACATTAACTTTAAAGGTCAAATGCAGCCGTTTTGATCTCAATTTCAAATCATTTTTGGGTAACAATTAAATACTTTCCTGTGATTGTTTTAAATTAAAATGGTTTAAAAAAAAACACTAAAATAACAGGCCTCCCGGGTGGCGCAGTGGTTAAGGGTGCTGTACTGCAGCGCCAGCTGTGCCACCAGAGACTCTGGGTTCGTGCCCAGGCTCTGTTGTAACCAGCCGTGACCCGGAGGTCTGTGGAGCGATGCACAATTGGCCTAGCATCGTTTGGGTTAGGGAGGGTTTGGCCAGTAGGGATATCCTTGTCTCATCGTGCACCAGTGATTCCTGTGGCAGACTGGGTGCAGTGCACGCTAACCAACGTTGCACGGTGTTTCCTCTGACACATTGGTGCGGCTGGCTTCCGGATTGGATGTGCGCTGTGTTAAGAAGCAGTGTGTCTTTCTTATTGGTCTAATAACTCATTTACAACCCCAGGCAGGTCTAAATTCCATCTCACTGAAACAGGCTGAAATTTCAGGCAACCTTTTCAAACAGCTCTTACGCTAAAATGCCATTATCCTAATTTTCACAATTTCAGAGTATTATTCCAACCCCATAGTGTGGAAATGTATATAAAACACCAGAAAATCACGTTTTTGACTGCAAAGGGCCTTTTTATTCTGCTAGGAGACATCTGCTACATAAGTATGTATGCTGAGTATTTTGCATACAGAACATATACACTTGGTTTCGGTTTCCGTTGTCTGTTATGTAAATATATCCTCACACACATGCACACACTCACGCGTGTGCGCACGCACGCACACGCACACACACACTTTCTTTACACACACTGAAGAGTACACACTATCACTGCCTGTTAAGACACACACATATTTACTTCTCATCATCAATCAACCTCACTTTCCAGCAGCCTCATGCTCATGGCCAGAAACACTCTGCACACACTCTCTCTAGCTTGAACACAAGCCCACAATGACTCTCTTCGCCTCTCTGTCACATTCACTCTCCTCTGCATAAACACACTCTTTTCCCCCCTTGCCATGTGCACGCACGCACGCACGCGCACACACACACACCAGTGGAGGCTGCTGAGGGGAGGACGGCTCATAATAATGGCTGGAATGGAGCAAATGGAATGGTATCAAACACGTGGAAACCACTTGTTCAATAGATACAATTCCACTACTCCGCTCCAGCCATTACCACAAGCCACCAACCTTCTGTGACACACACATACTGTATGCACGCGCATGCACACAATATCCCCCTTTATCCCTCTGCCACATGCACACACACACGCGTTCTGCGTAAACACACTCTTCCTTGCCAGAATGTGCACTCATTCACGCACTCTTCATATCTCTCATTGTCACATTTTCACACCCCACCATTGTCCTCATTGGTCCTCCGCATCTCATGTTCTCAGTGTGGTGCAGTGAGACTCTATCCGGGGGCACAGCACTGGATCGTTCTGTGACTGTTACCATCTGACGCTGTAGTCTACTCTACCTCCTCTTTCCCCCATCCCTCCTGCATAGGAGAAAATGTACCTAACTCCAAATGTGTGATCACTTCTGTATCTAAATCGATGTAGACCTGGGCCTGAGTCGGCAGCATTTCAGTGGTGGCGTTGGCCAGATCCTTCGAAGGCGTCCAGGCGGCATGGGAATGGGGCTGAAATTAGCCTCATCGCCGTCGTGCGCCGGCAGTTCTCCAGGAATATGCGTATGGTGAGTGATTCATTCCACTGGCAACCGCCACGCTCTGCTGCAGAAGAGGACCCCACCTGCTCCATGGTGGCGGAAACAGAGTACTGCACCCTCCGCAGCGTTTTTCATACATACAAACTCCCAACACCAAATTAAATGTAATGTGTTCGGACAGCACAAGAGCTTTGACGTATCCGAGGTCGCTGGTGCTTGTGGGTCGTGAAGGCAGCCGAAGCCGCTCTTAGTAAAATCAGAGTTCAAAAGGAGAGAGGGCTAAGATAGTAATTACTAATTAGTGATCGAAACACTAATTTGATTTATTTCCGTTAGGTCAGTACAGTAAGTGGGGATTCCCTGGTCCCATTCTGGTGGTTCTGCTGCCCCCTGGTGGAGTGAGGAGGACTGTGCCGCAGAACAGCAGACCACTATTATGACTCATACATAGTCAATGACCACCGGCTCGTCTGACCATCACACGTCAATTTCATGTAGTTTCTTTAATTACACTATAAATGATTTACAATTCAGAGGCCTTGTTAAGGGACTGTATGTTATTAAATTGGTCCCAATTTTATCTCCTCGTATATATTAAAAGAAAGAGGTTAAAGGAGTATACTCACCAGAATATAACATTTTCGTGTGTGAAGTCTAGGTAGAAGAGGAGTAAAAATCTCAAACAGTGCAGTAATTCCTAGCAAGACAAAACAATACACACACAATCCAAAAAGTTAAATTAAGAAATATCAGAATAGGCCTCCCGGGTGGCGCAGTGGTTAAGGGCGCTGTACTGCAGCGCCAGCCAGGGTAAGCTCGGGGATTTTAACTTGCAACCTTTCGGTTACTCGTCCAATGCTCTAACCACTAGGCTACCCTGTTGTGTATCGACAGCATGGATAATATATGAACAGCAAAAGGTGTGTACATTAGCACTTATATAGGATGAACCATGACCAGAATACACTATATACATATAAAGTGGGTTAAACAGTATGCAAACATTATTCAAGTGACCAGTGTTCAATGACTCTCTGTACATAGGGCAGCAGTCTCAAAAATGCAGAGTAGAGTAGAGTATCGGGTGATAGCCGGCTAGTAACAGTGGCTAAGGTTCAGGTCAGGGTACTGGGTGGAGGCCGGCTAGTGGTGACTAACAGTCTGATGACCTGGAGATATAAGCTGTCTCTATGTCCCAGCTTTGATGCACCTGTATGCTCTCTGCATTCTAGATGGTAGCGGGGTGAACAGGCCTTGGCTCGGGTAGCTGAGGTCCTTGATGATCGTCTTGACCTTCCTATGAAACCGGGTGCTGTAGGTGTCCTGGAGGGCAGGTAGTGTGCCCCCGGTGATGAGTCGGGCTAATCGCACCACCCTCTGGAGAGCCCTGCGGTTGCGGACGTTGTAATTGCTGTAGCAGGTGATACAGCAGTGATACAGCCCGACAGGATGGTCTTTACACCTCTCCACCTCTGTGTTCACCTCTCCACCCCCCCCCCCTTCTCTCCCCCATGTCTCTGAACCCTCCTCTCTGTCTGTCAAAGTCCCCCTCTCCCTTCCTCTCCATGTCTTTCTTGGGTTCTAGCCTTCTCCTCCCCCCACCCTCTTCGTGTGTGTGACTCTCTCTTTTCCCCCTCTTCTCTTTGTGTGTGTGACCCTCTCTCTCTTTTCCCCCTCTCCTCTTCGTGTGTGTGACTCTCTCTCTCTTTTCCCTCTCTCCTCTTCGTGTGTGTGACTCTCTCTTTTCCCCCTCTCCTCTTCGTGTGTGTGACTCTCTCTTTTCCCCTCTCCTCTTCGTGTCTGACTCTCTCTCTTTTCCCCTCTCCTCTTCGTGTGTGACTCTCTCTCTTTTCCCCTCTCCTCTTTGTGTGTGTGACTCTCTCTCTCTTTTCCCCTCTCCTCTTCGTGTGTGTGACTCTCTTTTCCCCTCTCCTCTTCGTGTGTGTGACTCTCTCTCTCTCTCTTTTTCCCTGTTCTCTTCGTGTCTCTCTCTCCATTATCCTCTCTCTCTCTCTCCTCTCCTCTTCATGTGCGTCTCTCTCTCTATTTTCCCCTCTTCGTCTCTCTCTCCTCTCCTCTCCCCTAATGTGCGTCTCTCTCTCTGTTTTCCTGTCTCTCAACTCCTGTGCACTGTCAGGGTTTACTTTGGCCTGGTTTCTGTTCTAGTTTGTCTAGCAGGAACAGGAGAGTGAACCGGCTGTTCAGACAATATGACAGGTGTTCTGTCATCTATACATAGAATAGAATACATTAACATTCATGACATACATATGTTACACAATAAACACGCTGTGAATTAATTAAGTGTAGACTCCCTCAATAATAGCGGAATTAGTGATATCATTTTAAGTGGTGATATAATTTAAGTATTGCAAAAAAGGATAATTGTATTGTATGGTGTAATTGCGGTGTGACAACAATTCTGAGAATTTTAAGGGCCGATTATGGTGAAAGGCAGAACACAAGCACTTCCTGAGACAGGCAACAATGGCAATTCAGGGCGAGAGCCTATCTTCTTGGCAGATCATCACGTCTGCCTCGCCTTGGATCGTGGCTCTCACACCAAGAGTGTCTGCCTGAATACCAAGTCTGTCAGGTGGTTGCATCAGAAAGTGAGGACCTTAGTAATGGAACAGAAATAAGCTACGTGCACATCCATCTCACGGGAGAAGACATTACTTCACGTACAGTGCATTCGGAAAGTATTCAGACCCCTTGACATTTCCCACGTTTTGTTACACTACAGCCTTGCTCTAAAATGGATCAAATAAAAACATGTTCCTCATCAATCTACACACAATACCCCATAATGACAACGCAAAAACAGGTTTGCAGACATTTTTGCAAATTTCAAAAGATTGTAAATAAAAAAAGTACCTTATTCACATAGGTATTTAGACCGTTGACTTGAAATTGAGCTCAGGTGCATCCTGTTTCCATTGATCATCCTTAATTGGAGTCCACCTGTGGTAAATTCTATTGATTGGACATGATTTGGAAAGGCACACATCTGTCTATTTAAAGGTCCCACTGTTGTATATCAGAGTTGTATATTTCAGAGCTACGAGACAGGGTTGTGTTGAGGCACAGATCTGGGGAAGGGAACCAACAAACGTCTGTAGCATTGAAGGTCCCCAAGAACACAGTGGCCTCCATCATTCCTAAATGGAAGAAGTTGGAACCATCAAGAGCTGGCCACCCGGCCAAACTGAGCAATCGAGAGAGAAGGGCCTTGGTCAGGGAGGTGACCAAGAACCCAATGGTTACTCTGACAGAGCTCCAGAGTTCCTCTGTGGAGATGAGAGAACCTTCCAGAAGGACAACCATCTCTGCAGCACTCCACCAATCGGGTGGAAGCCACTCCTCAGTAAAAGGCACATGACAGCCAACCTGGAATTTGCCAAAAGGCACCTAAAGGACTCTCGGACAACGAGAAACAAGATTCTCTGGTCGGATGAAACCAAGATTGAACTCTTTGGCCTGAATGCCAAGTGTCATGTCTGGAGGAAAACCTGCTCCAGAGCATTCAGGACCTCAGACTGGGGCGAAGGTCACCTTCCAACAGGACAACGACCCTAAGCACACAGCCAAGACAACGCAGAAGTGGCTTTGGGACAAGTCTCTGAAAGCCCTTGAGTGGCCCAGCCAGAGCCTGGAGTTGAACCCGATTGGACATCTCTGGAGAGACCTGAAAATAGCTGTGCAGCGACGCTCCCCATCCAACTTGACAGAGCTTGAGAGGATCTGCAGAGAAGAATGGAAGAAACTCCTCAAATACAGGTGTGCCGAGCTTGTGGCGTCATACCCAAGAAGACTCGAGGCTGTAATCGCTGCTAAAGGTGCTTCAACAAAGTATTGAGTTAAAGGGTCTGAATACTTGTGTAGTGATGAAGGTATTTATTTTGAACACATTCGCAAAAATGTCTAAAAACCTGTTTTTCCTTTGTCATTAAAGGGCTATTGTGTGTTGATAGATTGGCGGGAAAACGATGTAATCAATTTTATAATAAGGCTGCAACGTAACAAAATGTGGAAAAAGTAAAGGGGTCTGAATACTTTGCCAGCAGCATACTACCCTGCATACCACTGCTGGCTTGCTTCTGAAGCTAAGCAGGGTTGGTCCTGGTCAGTCCCTGGATGGGAGACCAGATGCTGCTGGAAGTGGTGTTGGAGGGCCAGTAGGAGGCACTCTTTCCTCTGGTCTAAAAATATCCCAATGCCCCAGGGCAGTGATTGGGGACACTGCCCTGTGTAGGGGGATGTTAAACGGGTGTCCTGACTCTCTGGCGTCATTAAAGAGCCCATGGCACATATCTTAAGAGTAGGGATGTTAACCCCGGTGTCCTGGCTAAATTCCCAATCTGGCCCTCAAACCATCACAGTCACCTAATAATCCCCAGTTTACAATTGGCTCACTCATCCCCCTCCTCTCCCCTGTAACTATTCCCCAGGTCGTTGCTGCAAATGAGAACGTGTTCTCAGTCAACTTACCTGGTAAAATAACGGATAAATAAAAATAAATAAAAAACTTTCTGAATGCACTGTCAAAATGTGAATACAGTAGATATTAGATACAGACTGGAGCACCAAAACAACAAACTATAGATCAATATAAATATATTTGATATTCAGAGGAAATAATGTTTATAAAATATACACTGCTCAAAAAAATAAAGGGAACACTTAAACAACACAATGTAACTCCAAGTCAATCACACCTCTGTGGAAGCAACACTGATTGACAATAAATTTCACATGCTGTTGTGCAAATGGAATAGACAATAGGTGGAAATTATAGGCAATTAGCAAGATACCCTCAATAAAGGAGTGGTTCTGCAGGTGATAACCACAGACCACTTCTCGCTTCCTGGTTGATGTTTTGGTCACTTTTGAATGCTGGCGGTGCTTTCACTCTAGTGGTAGCATGAGACGGAGTCTAGAACCCACACAAGTGGCCCAGGTAGTGCAGCTCATCCAGGATGGCACATCAATGCGAGCTGTGGCAAGAAGGTTTCCTGTGTCTGTCAGCGTAGTGTCCAGAGCATGGAGGCGCTACCAGGAGACAGGCCAGTACAACAGGAGACGTGGAGGAGGCCGTAGGAGGGCAACAACCCAGCAGCAGGACCGCTACCTCCGCCTTTGTGCAAGGAGGAGCAGGAGGAGCACTGCCAGAGCCCTGCAAAATTACCTCCAGCAGGCCACAAATGTGCATGTGTCTGCTCAAACGGTCAGAAACAGACTCCATGAGGGTGGTATGAGGGCCCGACGTCCACAGGTGGGGGTTGTATTTACAGCCCAACACCGTGCAGGACGTTTGGCATTTGCCAGAGAACACCAAGATTGTAAAATTCGCCACTGGCACCCTGTGCTCTTCACAGATGAAAGCAGGTTCACGCTGAGCACGTGACAGACGTGACAGTCTGGAGACGCCGTGGAGAACGTTCTGCTGCCTGCAACATCCTCCAGCATGACCGGTTTGGCGGTGGGTCAGTCATGGTGTGGGGTGGCATTTCTTTGGGGGGCCGCACAGCCCTCCATGTGCTCGCCAGAGGTAGCCTGACTGCCATTAGGTACCGAGATGAGATCCTCAGACCCCTTGTGAGACCATATGCTGGTGCGGTTGGCCCTGGGTTCCTCCTAATGCAAAACAATGCTAGACCTCATGTGGCTGGAGTGTGTCAGCAGTTCCTGCAAGAGGAAGGCATTGATGCTATGGACTGGCCTGCCCGTTTCCCAGACCTGAATCCAATTGAGCACATCTGGGACATCATGTCTCACTCCATGCACCACAGACTGTCCAGGAGTTGATGGATGCTTTAGTCCAGGTCTGGGAGTAGATCCCTCAGGAGACCATCCGCCACCTCATCAGGAGCATGCCCAGGCGTTGTAGGGAGGTCATAAAGGCACGTGGAGGCCACACCCACTACTGAGCCTCATTTTGACTTGTTTTAAGGACATTACATCAAAGTTGGATCAGCCTGTAGTGTGGTTTTCCACTTTAATTTTGAGTGTGACTCCAAATCCAGACCTCCATGGGCTGATAAATTTGATTTCCATTGATAATGTTTGTGTGATTTTGTTGTCAGCACATTCAACTATGTAAAGAAACAAGTATTTAATAAGAATATTTCATTCATTCAGATCTAGGATGTGTTATTTTAGTGTTCCTTTAATTTTTTTGGAGCAGTGTATTTTATATCAGTACCCCTTATAAAACAAAATCCCATTCCTTCTCTTACAATATCTTATACAGAGCCATCTAATCCTTTTTCACTTGAACTGTGTGGGTGATAACTGACCTTCTCGCAGTGAGGGGTGATGGGAGAAAGGCACTCTGGCACAAAATGGCAGTCAACCAACATCCATGAAGGTGTTTATTAATGGCCCTAGCTAACTCGTAACAATGCACTGCTATTGTAAATGCTCCAATATCTGTTGAGGGGCTCCATCTCAATGAAATGTGTTATTGGCATTAATGAGCTTCCATATTAATTGGTATGTGTGTGTGAGTGTTCCTAGTCCAGAGTTGGTACGTGGTAAAAACACATTTGAGTCAACACTTTGGACGTGAGCCTCGACGAACCCGCCTTTCTCTGCTTATTGCCGTTGCATTGTTGAGAGGTGAACCTGCAAGTAAGAATTGAATTGTGTACACAATGTGTTCCTGTGCAATATGACAAATGAACTTGACCTGTAAAATAATTGAACTGGACGTGGACCCTAACCATGGGCTGCAGCTGTGTGTGTGAATGAGAACACCTCATTCTATTAGTCTCTCCACCACAGTGTCACTCGCTGTGATAAAACCGTTGCACTTTTCTCAGGACGGACTGTCTCCTGCACAACACGTCCCCATTGATATATGTGAACAGATGTATCCCTCGCTCCACGTTTTCCCAATCATCCCTCTCGCACCCGATTCTCTGAGGCCGACACAAAGAAAAAAATGGAAATGGACGGAAGAGGTTTTAATACGAAAATTATTTTTTATTCTGTTCTGCTTGCAGTACAGCACAGTATTGTCTTTCCAGTGGCGCGGCAGCCCAACGTAGCCACTGCGTTCTGCCCTAGTATGTCACATTGATTCTCACACAGTGACGCAGTGCAGGTCCGCCTGGACACAGTGTGGCGTAAAGACCGCGCAGGGTTAGCGGACGGAGACAGCGCTGGACGGGGCGCTACAGTGGGGATTGTTATGGAGGAACACAGTGTGTTTTTTGTTTGTTTAGTTCAGCACGACAGACACAGGTTTGCAGAGAGGGAACACACGACACCGTCCTGGTATGGCTCACCATGGATAGTATACTGCTGCATGACGCAACAAAAAGCCTGTTGCTGCCCGCTAGACCACATTGGGTTTTGGTGTTTAAAGAAGTTGAAATCCAGGCTCAGTTATCTCATTGGTGTTACTGAGCAGACTATGCCCTGGTAAAAAATACCTAATATATTAGAACGGTTATTAATAATGTGTTACAGCCAAGGCCCAAACTTACACTACTACAGTGACACGGTCGTCAGACACACACCTCCATCACATGGCGAATATCATTGTTAACTAATCGTGGTGGATGGTCGGTAAGAACACAGTCAGGTACTGGTCTCTGATTTCACTGGGTTTTGAGACAAGGTAAGACAGACTAAAAGCCAGCTTCCTATATAATACTGTAAATTTAGTAGACAAACTTAACAGATAAGATCTTATCTTTGAGATATATTAATATATATAGATATGCTATTATTGAGATGAAAGAAATATTCACAGATACATAATAAAAAATAGAACGGTTTACAGTTGCAGACACTCATCAACACAACAAATAGACGAGGAGAAGGGACAGAGATTTCGGTTCAATTGTGGCACAAATACCTTAGCAGGTAACATTTCGCCCACAGTTAGCCTCGTCATTGGATTCTTGCAAGCTGTTGATTGTAACAAGCAAAGCACTGCTTCCATTGTGTTCCTGTCGCTCTCGGGTCAACTAGGTTTTAAGAATAAAAACCTATACTTTTAGCAACAAAGAGCGCTCCCAATTGCGGATGAAAAAAAGGGGGATATTTCCTTCACATGGAATATTCATATCTTATCTAATGGCACTGGAATGATAAACAATATCCCCATATCAAGATGCTAAACAACAATTACTCTAATGCTACCCAACTACACAAATATATATATATATATGTGATATATATCTAGATATTCAAATAAATGCAGACAAACTTTACACAACAATTTTGTGTTAACTAAGGTTACTCTTTTTTCTTCTTCAGCTGAAGTATGGCTCAGATGCAGTCACTGGCAGATGAATGAGCTAAACAGACTATATGGAGAAGATGGAACTAGCCTTGTGGGTTACTGACAACACACACACAAAAAACTGGCTGATTTGAAAGTACATCTGACTGTGCAGGTATCAGCTTTCCCGTCAAATTGCTACGAGCAAGCTAGCTCGTGATTACGGATTTTCAAGCGCATCTCTGGTAGCATCATTTAGACACCTATCATGTTGACATCATTACTGGGACACAGAATGAATCCTGGCCACCTGTGAGGCCACATGTCCAACAATTCCATCTAGCCCCCCCCCCCCCCCCCAAAATGCTACAATCTTATAGTGTCTTCATAGTTGCAGCAGACTAGGTCAAGGCTACATTCTGTCTTATGGGGGGGGGGGGGGGGGGGGCTGCCAATGACGTTAGGTAGTTGAAAACATTTTGCTTGTACCCAGTATGGTACAGCACAGTGCTAACATTTTGTCAAAATGAAAACATTTGTCTCAGTTTATAATAACACTATAGTAAAATAACCTTTTAAAATATAAAATGCATGAACTGTTGGTCTGCAGGTAATGTATTGCTCAAGAGGGTCATGAATCGGGGAGTACCTGTGGCATCAATGAAACAGCATTGTATGTAAGCTCCACTGAAGTTTGGCACAGTATAAGATCAGTCACAGTCGACTTACCCTGTTGTCAAGAATACAAACACGCTAAAACACAGACACAGAACATCAAATGTGAGTTTGGAGAGGGTGAATGGAGAAAACCGAGAGAGCTAGCTACTATTCTATTCTCCCTAAACGTGAAACATAGAACGTACACAACTATGACCCTCAGATCTCACAGGCCTGTGAGGTGTACACCGCTTGGTAAAGGAACGTTGGAGGTTCATGTTTCAGGGACGTGAGTCAAATGTTCCTGCATTGGAGCCCTCAGTAGGGAGGCCTATGAACGAGTACCTGAGCCCTCGTGAACAAATATAACTGAACAATGACAACCACTTCAAAGACGCGGCCGTGTCAGGAGGACGGCCCCATTTCGGAGATCCCACTTCTGACACCAATTTCAGTTCACCAACAATACATGTAGTCTCACAGATACTCTGACCAGAATGAAGAGAGCCCCAGTAAACATGACATTACTGTGCACTCCCTTTGACTGGACAATGGGGGTTGTGCAAGAGTTACAGGGGTCTGAGATACAAAACTGCAGTGGCCAAACAGTCATGACCCAAGGTTGTCTGAATAGGTCGGTGTTTCCGACCCAGGTAGGTGTCTATGATTCGCCTCACACCTCGCTCTCCACACTGGAGAAGTGTGCAGACCCCCTCCGTGAGCAGAGGCTCTTGGCCTTGAGGGGCAGGTGAGGTGACTGTAACCTTTGGGGCGGAGGCACTGAGCGCAGTCTCTGGTACAGGAGTTTGGCACTAGCAGAAGCCATAAAAGACGGCTGGGGGGCGCCTGGGGTGGAGGATACTACAGAGGGAGACGAGACCGAAGAGGAGGAGTTCGGAGGAGGGATGTGGATGGGATGGGATGAGGAGGGAGGGGCAGGAAGGGCTGGGAGTGTTGGTGGAGGGAGGGAGGGGATGAGGACCTGCGATGTAGAAGGCTGCCGAATGCGGTCTGTCCGCTGGATGCTGAGGTTGGACTGGCTTCCCGATTTGGGTTGATTCTGGGTCCGGTCGGGTTTGAAGGAATGCCGTTTGGAATTGGCGCTGGTCACAAAGCTTTGACAGTGTAGAAATAGTTCCTCCTGGCTAGGAGAGCTCACCTTGGCCAATTTAGAGTGAGCGTGTTGATGTTCGAGGGCAGATTGGCAGTTGCAAGCCACATCACCTCGCCCTTTGTCCTTGTCCTTCCGTCTCTCTTTCTTCTCCTCCTTCACAGGAAGCTTGTCCACGGACCAGTATCTTCGAGGAGCTGGTGGTGTCAATGGAGGTGGAGGCCACTGTGTACCACCTATCCTCCCTGATCCCCAGCCACCTTCCCCTACTCCCTCTGCTCCGCCCCATCCCTCCCCACGGCCCAATAACGAGCCATCCCTACTGTTTATGCTGCCAGCTTTTTCTCTGGCGGGATAAGTGCCGAAAAACCAACCTCCCCCTCCTATTCCCCCAACCGCTCTACCCTCATGACCCTCCCAGTACCTTTCGAACTTTCCAAATTCTCCCGAGGAGCCGTCGTCGTCTGAGTAGATGCCCACCATCTTATCACTTTCCCTTTCGGACTCTGATGCGGTCCTTCGTCTTCTTTCATGTCTCTTCTCTTGCTCCACTTTTCTCCTTTCCTCCTCGGAATCTTCATCCTCATCTTCGGAGTCCCACTCGTGAAACGACAGACCTTCTTTGGAGTGAACCTCCACTCTCTCGTTCCTGCCCAACAGGGGGCGCGTCTCCCCTTCTTTCCCTAGGGCCGCTCTATCTGAACCCTTACTCCTGCGCCTGGACGAGAGAGGGATCAGTGGCAGAAATGCAGATGAAGGAATCTCTGACGATGGGTTTCCCGCTCCCCAGAACTTGACAGCGGTTGAGGGTTTTCTGGGGCTCTGGTACTGCTTGCTGGAACTGGAAGGCCTACCTGCATGCCTGTGGCGTGAGTAAGGACTTCTGTGCCTTTCCTTGCCTCTAGTGTCCTCTCCATCTCTTTCCTTGTCATCGCAGTCCCTCCTCTCTTCCTCCCTTGGAATATCCCATCCGTAACTTCTGATAGAACCTTCACTCTTTTTCCTCATAGAGTCACGCCTCGTAGCCGGGTAGGAGGAGTAGGCCTCTTGCATTATCGCTTTGAGCTGCCCTCTCTGCTCACCACCTCCCTCCTCGTGCTCTGACCGCTTGCCCCGGTCTCTTCTCTTCGCCTTGTCCTCTCTCTTCTTCTTCTTCTCCTTCACTTTACGCCGCTTGCGCTCCCGCTCTCTCTCCTTCTCCTCTCTCTTTTTTTTCTTCCGGCCTTTCTTCCTCCTCTTTCTCTCCCTTTCTCGCTCTTTGTGATGCTGTTTCTCCTCCTTCCCCTCGGCCCTGGTTCCTGTTCCTCTGCGTCTTTCTCTCTCGCCCCAGGAGGCCCACCACTCCTGCAGCTGGGCTAGCTGGCTCCCAGCCCTCTCTCTCTCATACTGCAGACGAGGCTTGCGGGGTGGTACAGGCGGAGGGGGCGGACTGCAAGGCAGTGAGCGAGAGGACATGCGTTGGGATTTGCCCTTTCTCCGTCCTAGCAGGAGGCTAGACTCCTCTGTCAGCTCATCAGAGTCATAGACGTCCTCAACATCCCTACTGCCAGCCCTGTACTTAAAACTCTGGGACGATGTGTATGTGATGGTGGAGGATGAGGGGGAGTTGGAGCGTGAGGGGGAGACGGAGGATGAGGACGAGGATGAACTGGATGAGGTGGAGGAGCAGGAGCTGGAGGTGTAGAGGGCGGAGTGAGAGGGAGTGGTAGGGGTAGTGAGGGCAGGGGACGCGACAGGGACAGGCAATGGGAGTGGGGGAGGGCGACGGCCTCGCCTGCCACCTCCATCCCTTACTCCGTACCGCCCTCCCCCTCTTCTCCCCAAGGGGAGGATGTTCTCATACAGAGGCCCCCCAGAGCCCTTTCTTTTCGGGAGGCTGCCTCTTCTCCAAAATGGCGGTGGATGTGGGGATGAGGGGAGCGGTAGAGGGGGCTTGGACATTAAGTGACCAGGGGGCGGTCCTTTAGAAGGTAGCCGTGGAATTCCTGAGGACTTTGTCCCCCTCTGGTTCATTTTGGGGGTTTGAGAGCCACCTGTTTGTGGGTCAGCATTTGCCCCTAAGCCCTCTGGATCGATCGGGCCATAGTATCGCTTGTATTCATCCAGATTCCCGTCCCCTCCACTGGCTCCCCCAGCCCAATGAGGGGGCAAGCCCTGTTGAAACTGTGCCATGTCTGGGATCCCACCGCTGCCACCAATAGGCTTGTCCGTGCCGGGCTTGGGACGGTTCCAGCGGTCTACCACAGCCAATCTGCGGTCATGGCGAGGCAGAAAAGTGGAGCACGGCATAGGACCCTGCAAAAGGGGACTGTTTGATGGCCCAAGGGCCATTGCAGAGTGCCCAGTAGTTGGAGGAGATCCAGCAGGAAGCATGCTGTATGCTTGCTGCTGCTCATGCTGCTGGTGATGATGCCTCTGCTGCTGCTGCACCATGGCAAGAGTGGTGTTACAGGTTACAGCCGCTGAGATGTGGGACTGGGGTGGAGGCGGCATTGTGGGAACACTCTGATATAGGGGAAGTGTGTTTCGGAGGCCTCCAGAGACGGTTTCATCTTCAAACTTGCAGCAACTGTACATACCCTGTGTAGACATAGAAGGGGAAGCTAGTTAGGATACAGCTAGCAAACTCCACACCCCAGTATCCCTAGACGAGAGCATGGACACTGAAAGTCACGCAAGTCTCGTAAAACTAGGTTACATAAGTTGTGGCAGAAATGTAGCGGAAATGTGTCCCTGTAGAGGTCTTCATACACTTACCTCAGTATCTGCCATTACGGTGCACTCAAGCTTCAGTTCGACTGATCTTTCTAAATGACCACTCGGGAGCTCCTAGCGCAGTGGTCAAACAGTAAGTCAGAACTGACTCTTTAAAAGATAATAATTTGTCCTCTCTTTCCTCTCTAGCATAAAACGTGACGTGCAATGAATGATGGCGGATGCCCCTCTATGCAATCTCTCTCTACTTTGTACTCTCGGAGAGGAGGCAACTGACCACAAAATACTAATGAGGGCGGAGGAGGAACTCGTGTTCTAAATGCAGGTCATTTACAGCCTTAAAAGACTGATAGGCTATTGGTTAAGTGTGTTGAATGGGCGGGGCCGTGTAAAGCATAACAGCTTTATCACCTTTACTTGAAGAAGATTCATTCAATACCAATATGTCTTATTGAAAATCAAGAGTCATCCCACTGAATCGCAATTAACAGCGGGACAGAAATCCGATGGCCGTGAATCAACACTGCCCGTTGAGCACGTGAATCAACATTTGGTGAAATTGAAAGCGGGAGTAACAGTCGGAGATATCCCGGAACGTCGACGTAGAACGCAGCAGGAGGAGGAAGACACAATGTCATCTGAAATCTTGGAGAAAACTAGGTCACTTTTAAAAACGAGGTACGAGGACCTACCTTTTGAACAGTACTGCCTAAACATAGCCTGTGATGTGTTGATGCACCAAGCCCTTTTTCCTTTCACCACCACCAGGGGGCATCGCTTCCATCACTATAACTCAGTCAGTAACTCACCCTGCTGAGAGCCAATAGGAAGTCCATGCCACCGGAACGGCCCAGGCAGTGCCTGATCTTCCAGTATACCAGGTGCTCCCAGGCGAAAACCAGCAGACTGAGCCCCATGGCCACCAGCAGCATGTAGAAGACCCCCGCCATGTTGTCGATGTCCAGCTTGGAGCTCATCACCTCAATCTTGTCGTTGTGACAGATCCCCGAGAGCCACAGGCGCTCGAGCATGTCGATCTCGTCTGACGGTGGGAGAAGAGGAGATGGGAGAGACATTTTTAAAAACTACAATTAGGGATTATCTGCCGTTGTTATGGGACAGGCATTGTTTTATACCTTAAGGGGGAAGCTGGGAAGGTAACAGTTGAGAGGTCAGGAGGAAGAGGGGTGAAAGTGTGTCTGGCTCAGAGCTGTTGCATGATGGCAAAAAGAAAGCTGAAAATTGAGAAAATAGTGTGTGTGGGGGAAAGGGGAGGTGAGAATGTGAGAGAGTAAGCCTGTGTGTGTGTGTGTGTGAGAGAGAGAGGGGGGGGGTGGAGGAAAGGGGGAGAGAGAGAAGCCGCATAGCTTTGATGGATGTCGGAAATGGCCTGGATACAGAGTCTCCCGTGTTAAGAGTGACCTCGACAGATGAAAGGCAGTGGACACTAATAGGAGTCCCAACACAAACCATTAGTTCCATATATCAAAAACAACTGTTACACTGGAAAGGGAAAAAATGGAGGAAAACCCAGAGTTTGTGCTCAGCGAAGAGCAGACAACATGTATTGAAATGACAGCCACGTCTTGGGGCTATAGCACCCTGCATTGTAAGAGTAGCTACTTAAAGTGCGTTTCAAAATCCCTGGTCATCAGAGTTAAAACAGTGAGACATTCAACTATATTAAACTTAGGTCAACTGCCCTGTGTTGGAAATTGTAAAGCCCAAACGACATGGATTAGAAAAACATGAATGAACCATGTTGACTGGAATGTCATAATCCACTCCAATAAAACAAAATAAAAAGGAATCTACCTAACAGAAATATTCTTCCCAGAAAGTGTAGCTAAGAGTTCACGGTCAGGAGCTAAAGTGATCTCTATGATTACATTTTAGTCATTTAGCAGATACTCTTATCCAGAGTGATTTACAGTTATTGCATTCATATTAAAATAGCGAGGTGGGACACCACAGTCATAGTAAGCCCCCCCCCCCCCAATAAAGCATCGATCCGCAAAGTCAGTGGAAAAATTCAAGAGCTAGACGACGAAAATCACCATACTTCACCGCCAATTATGTTGCTGTTGTTTTTTTTTAACAATATATGCTAATTTGCGTGATCATAAACTGTGACAGACTCCTAATCCCACTCATCACATTTCAATAAACCCCCCGCACCCTTTCACATTCAACCCTTACTCGTGACCAAACTCAGGGCCTCGTAGAGCTGCTTTGAGCTGAGACGGAGCTGCAACATCCTCAGCACAAGCCGAAGGAACAACGCCACCTTCTAATCACAGAACCGGAACAAATGAGAGACAGTCACAAAAAGGTGTGTAACAAAGTAAGTCCCCGATTGTGAAATTAGCAACGCAACGTATGACACAGTGCTTGAGAACACATATATGGAACCTTTAAGACCTTTTAGGATGTAAGGATTTGTGAAACATTCTGGGGGGTGATTGCACAGAAGACATACAGGTAACTGCCAAAATAATGGAAACACTTGAGTAAATGAGGGACACAAAGAGTCTATTGAAAGCAAATGCTTCCACACAGGTGTGGTTCCTGAGTTAAGCAATTCACATCCCATCATGCTTAGGGCCATGCATAGAAATGCCGGGCAGACCATTATTGTTTGCCAATATTTTGGCCACCATGACTACGCCCCCCCCATAGGATGAAAATGCCCCCATCCACAGGGCACAAGTGGTCAATGAATGGTTTGTTCAGCATGAAAACGATGTAAACCATATGCCGTACCCATCTCAGGCCAGATTTCAACCCAATTGAACACTTATGGGAGATTCTGGAGTGTCGCCTGATACAGTGTTTTCCACCACCATCAACAAAACACCAAATTATGGAATTTCTTGTGGAAGAATGGTGTCGTATCCCTCCAATAGAGTTCCAGACACGTATAGAATCTATGCCAAGGTGCATTGAAGCTGTTCTGCCTCGTGGTGCCCCAACGCCCTATTAAGACACTTTATGTTGGTGTTTCCTTTAATTTGGCAGATACCTGTAGTATGAAGGTCTACTGTACAATGTACAGTATGCAGGACAAACTGTAAAACCGTGAATGTGAACAGCATTCAACTGAATTAAGCAGAAGGTACTGCAGGAAAGTGGTCCCCCCCCCCTCCTCACTTCAATCCACCACTAAAAGCAGAGACAGATTGATGCTGCCAGCCCGCCACCAACAAGCCAGCACATTTATCAACTTCTCCTGCCTGTCCCCAACCCCCCCCCCCCCACACTCCTTTCTCTCTCCTCACCGTCTCCCACCAGCTGCAGGAGGGCCAAGTCCACGGGGCGTTTCCAGCGGGTGTTCTTATGCAGGGCGATGCCGTAGCCTGTGGTGGCAAACACCTTGCCCGAGCCAATGGTCATCACCTTACAGCCCTCGTCTTTCCTCGCCATGTAGTTTAGCACAGCCGCATCATAGATGAAGGCATCTAGTTTACTGACGGGGAGGGAGGGAGGGAGGGAGGGGAGGGGAGAAAGAGAAGAGGGGATGAGGGTGAGATGATAAGTGAGAATGTGAGGTTCAATAACACGGTACGTCAAGTCCGGGTGAGGACTAAGCTTCTGGTGGCCAAGTCGTCTTGGGGAAGTGTCTCCCCTCTGCATGAGGCGCACAATTTGTGACAACTACTCTAATAAGTGTGTGTGAGTTTTATCTAATGTAAGCATAATTCATACAGTAGTTTGCACTATAAACCCCGGCAGAGACATAAACACACATACAGTAGGACAGGACTGCATGAGGAGATAACTGTTACTAAGAGGCTGCTATGCTGGGTCATGTTCATTAGGGCACACAACAGAAAATGTATATAAAAATACATTTTTGCAACGGAAAACGAAAATGAGCGTTTCTTATTGGACAAGTCTAGGTAGTCCCTCCATGTTTCAGGCTGTTTTCCTCCGTTTGGTGCCTAATGAACATGGTCCTGGTTGAATGCAATGAAATGAACGGGGATGTCGTCTTCGGAAACACACAAACTGACCCAGTCTTGAGGTTGTCGATGGCCTCCTCCACGCCCTTCTGGTTGTTGCGGATCATGAAGTTGTGCATGTTGGCATAGTTGCTGCGAATGTTCTCCTCGGTGCTCCCGTTGGGGACGGTGCCAAATCGGAGCGGGGGGTACTGCTCAGTGGGCTGCTGGAACTGGGGGGATAGAGGGGGAACTAGAGGTTGATGTGGGGATTCAGGGTAAGTGTTGAGTGACAACAGTACATTACAACGTAAATAATGCATGCATCGTGATCTAAGGAAGTCGGACAGTTGGACAATACATCAAGCAACATGTCAAAAATCATAGAACTGCGAAAATGCAAGAACATTCGAAAAGATTGGTGCTCAAATCTCCAAAACCAACTCAACAAGTTGAGCATCTATCTTTTGAGATGTTCTTGTGATTTTGGGCTGCATCTCGTGGTGCTGTCCGGTGTCCACCCAACTTCCTTAGATCTCATTTAAAAGACAGTTTCTTCTTCTCCCCCCAAAGAGAACAGAATTCTGCTCTCCTTGCATTTTTATTACAAAGATCTTTAGAAAGGGAGAGAAGTGAGAGGGATGAACATTAGGGATGGATCAATGCATAAATTGTCATGACAGAAGACATGAGATGGATATTTCATAATACCACACAAATGACCAAAATAAGTGGCTACTCTGACTAACAAACTGAGGACAATCTGGTCTTGAATTCAAACAATCAATGGCCCAGGCCAATGAAGCGACACACAGACTGTACAATGTTAGGAGGAAATATGTATACAGTTGAAGTCGGAAGTTTACCTACACTTAGGTTGGAGTCATTAAAACTCATTTTTCAACCACTCCACAAACGTATGGTTAACAAACTATAGTTTTGGCAAGTCGGTTAGGACATCTACCTTGTGCATGACAAAATAAATTTTTCCAACAATTGTTTGACCCAAGTTAAACAATTTAAAGGCAATGCTACCAAATACTAATTGACTGTATGTAGACTTCTGACCCACTGGGAATGTGATGAAAGAAATAAAAGCTGAAATAAATCATTCTCTACTAATTCAGAAATTTCACATTTTAAAAATAAAATGGTGATCCTAACTGACCTAAGACAGGGAGTTTTTACTAGAATTAAATGTCATGAATTGTGAAAAACTGAGTTTAAATGTATTTGGCGAAGGTGTATGTAAACTTCCGACTTCAACTGTACAGTGTATACACTACATGTCCAAAAGTACGTGGATGCTCATCAAACATCTCATTCCAAAATCATGGGCATTAATATAGAGTTGGTCCCCCCGTTTGCTGCTTTAACAGCCTCCACTCCTCTGGAAAGGTTTTCCACTCGATGTTGGAACAATGCTGCAGGGATTTGCTTCCATTCAGCCACAACAGCATTAGTGAGGCTGGACACTGATGTTGGGCCTGATTTAGGCCTGGCTCGCAGTCGGTGTTCCAATTCATCCCAAAGGTGTTCAATGGGGTTGAGGTCAGGGCTCTGCAGGCCAGTCAAGTACTTCCACACCGATCTAAAAAAAAAACATTACTGAATGGACCCCGCTTTGTATACGGGGGCATTGTCATGCTGAAACAGGAAGGGGACATCCCCAAACTGTTGCCACAAAGTTGGAAGCACAGAATCGTTTAGAATGTCATTGTCCGCTGTAGCGTTAAGATTTCCCTTCACTGGAACTAAAGGGCCTAGCCCAAATCATGAAAAACAGCCCCAGACCATTATTCATCATCCACCAAACTTTACAGTTGGTACTATGCATTTGAGCAGATAGCATTCTGCAGGCATCTGGCAAATCCAGATTCGTCCTGTCAGACTGCCATATGGTGAAGCGTGATTCACCACTCTTGAGAATGTGCTTCCACTGCTCCAGAGTACAGTGGCGGTGAGCTTTACACCAATCCAGCCGACGCTTGGCATTGCTCATGGTGATCTTAGGCTTGACCTGCGGCTGCTCGGTCATAGACACCCATTTCATGAAGCTCCCGACGAACACTTATTGTGCTGAGTTGCTTCCAGAGGCAGAAATTTGACGAACTTGTTGGAAATTTGACGACATGTTGGAAAGGTGGCATCCTGTGACGGTGCCACGTTGAAAGTCACTGAGCTCTTCAGTAAGGCCATTCTACTGCCAAGGTTTGTCTATGGAGATTGCATGGTTGTGTGCTTGATTTTATTCACCTGTCAGCAACAGGTATGGCTGATATAGCTGAATCCACTCATTTGAAGGGGTGTCCACATACTTTTGTATATATAGTGCATATACCATTGCCTACAGTAGGCTACATAATAACATTTCCAGTGGGACAATGTCTCACCTAATGATAAAGATTAAGCCATAGGCTACTCACAGTGATGGCCGATGCGCTCATCGTGGCAATAGCCTATCTCATGATGAGCTACTTTGATAAACAGCGCTGCTGTTCGCAAAACAAAATGGGAGTTGTTGAGAAAAATGTGTTTCTATCGGTTTTACAGACAGATCAGACTTTTCAGAAGTAGGGATTTGCTTTCCAAACTGTACATTTTTCCCACAATTGTATTTTGAAATCTTCAAAAAGGCAAAACGACAACCGCAAACAACCATAGAAATATAATCCATAGATAGCAGTTCAAGTCTGGACAGGCATCCATTGCTAGAGTACCCATGAGTTTAACAGTCAATTTGCCAGGGTAAGAAGTTATAAAACCTTTCTATGGATTATATGTCTATGGCCACAACGCAACAAGCTGTATATTTGGCACGCATGCTGGCCAAAGAGCAGCATTCCTGACTGGAGGCATACCGGTAACTGCCAAAATAAAGGAAACACTTGAGTAAACGAGGGATACAAAGTATGTGAATTTTCCTGGCATGGTTTAGGTCCACTTGTAGAATTTATGCCAAGGAAGCTGTTCTGACAGCTCTTGGTGGCCCAACACCATTTTCATTAAGACACTTTATGTTGGTGTTTCCTTTATTTTGGCAGATACCTGCATGTGAGTGTGGTAAAAAATAAATCCACAATAATTTTTTAGAAACTATTGATCCTCTGTGGCAAAATGATGCTCTCTGGTGTGGTGTGATAAAACTATTCAATATTACAAAAAATAACGCAATTTTATATGTGTTTTTTTTTTTTGCATCTTGGGCTTAGGCCCAAAATATATATACTAATACTGAACAAAAATATAAACGCAAAATACAACAATTTCAACTGAGTTATAGTTCATATAAGGAAATCAGTCAATTGAAATCAATTCATTAGGCCCAAATCTATATTTCACATGAATGGGCAGGGGCACAGCCATGGGTGAGCCTGGAAGGGCATAGACCCACCCACTGGAGAGCCAGGCCCAGCCAATCCAAACAGAAATACTCCTCAGTTTCATCAGCTGTCCGGGTGTCTGGTCTCAGATGATCCCACCGGTGAAGAAATTGGATGTGAAGGTCCTGTGCTGGCGTGGCAAAAAAAAAACGTTGGAGGTGGCTTATGATAGTGAAATGAACATTCAATTCTCTGGCAACACCTCTGGTGAAGATTCTTGCAGTCAGCATGCCAATTGCACGCTCCCTCAAAACTTGAGACTTCAGTGGCATTGTGTTGTGTGACAAAACTGCACATTTTAAAGTGCCGTTTTATTGCCCCCAACACAAGGTGCACCTGTGTAATGATCATGCTGTTTAATCAGCTTCTTGATATTACACACCTTTCAGGTGGATGGATTATCTTGGCAAAGGGGAAATGCTCAATAACAGGGATGTAAACTAATTTGTCCACGAAATTTGAGAGAAATAAGATTTTTGTGCGTATGGAAAATTTCCAGGATCTCTTATTTCAGTTGATGAAACATGGGACAAACACTTTACATGTTGCGTCTATATTTCTGTTCTGTATACATATATACAGTTGAAGTCGGAAGTTTACATGCACCATAGCCAAATACATTTAAACTCAGTTTCACAATTCCTGACATTTAATCCTAGTAAAAATTCCCTGTCTTAGGAATTAAGAATGTGAAATGTCAGAATAATAGTAAAGAGAATGATTTATTTCAGCTTTTATTTCATTCATGACATTCCCAGTGGGTCAGCAGTTTACATACACTCAATTAGTATTTGGTAGCATTGCCTTTAAATTGTTTAACTTGGGTCAAACGTTTCAGGTAGCCTTCCACAAGCTTCCCACAATAAATTGGGTGAATTTTGGCCCATTCCTCCTGACAGAGCTGGTGTAACTGAGTCAGGTTTGTAGGCCTCCTTGCTCGCACACGCTTTTTCAGTTCTGCCCACAAATTTTCTATAGGATTGAGGTCAGGGCTTTGTGATGGCCACTCCAATACCTTGACTTTGTTGTCCTTAAGCCATTTTGCCACAACTTTGGAAGTATGCTTGGGGTCATTGTCCATTTGGAAGACCCATTTGTGACCAAGCTTTAACTTATTGACTGATGTCTTGCTTCAAAGATGTTGCTTCAATATATCCACATAATTTTCCCTCCCCATGATGCCAACTATTTTGTGAAATTCACCAGTCCCTCATGCAGCAAAGCACCCCCACAACATGATGCTGCCACCCCCGTGCTTCATGGTTGGGATGGTGTTCTTCACATTTTTCCTCCAAACATAACAACGGTCATTATGGCCAAACAGTTCTATTTTTGTTTCATCAGACCAAAGGACATTTCTCCAAGAAGTACAATCTTTGTCCCCCTGTGCAGTTGCAAACCGTAGTATGGCTTTTTGATGGCAGTTTTGGAGCAGTGGCTTCTTCCTTGCTGAACAGCCTTTCAGGTTATGTCAAAATAGGACTCATTTTACTGTGGATACAGATACTTTTGTACCTGTTTCCTCCAGCATCTTCACAAGGTCCTTTGCTGTTGTTCTGGGATTGATTTGCACTTTTGGCACCAAAGTACGTTCATCTCTAGGAGACAGAACGCATCTCCTTCCTGAGCGGTATGACGGCTGTGTGGTCATATGGTGTTTATACTTGCGTACTACTGTTTGTACAGATGAACATGGTACCTTCAGGCATTTGGAAATTGCTCCCAAGGATGAACCAGACTTGTGGAGGTCTACACATTTTTTGTTCTGAAGTCTTGGCTGATTTCTTTAGATTTTCTCATGGTGTTTCTCATGGTTCTCTTAGTGTATGTAAACTTCTGACCCACTGGAATTGTGATACAGTGAATTATAAGTGAAATAATCTGTCTGTAAACAATTGTTGGAAAGATTTGTGTCATGCACAAAGTAGATGTCCTAACCGACTTGCCAAAACGATAGTTTGTTCACAAGAAATGTGTGGAGTGGTTGAAAAATGAGTTTTAATGATTTCCAACCTAAGTGTATGTAAACTTCAACTGTAAAACATATATAATTGTTTGCTTCCTCTTTTCCCCCCAAGGGGCTGGGCCAAGGGGCTTCAGCCCTGGTAAGCCCCCGCATGAATCCGGCCCTGCCTTCCCAACGCAATGCTTTTAAATCCATAGACAAGTAATGTGCAAGTGCACACATTGGGAGACGTGTGAAGAATTGAGGCATCACTGTGCTATGGAAAAAGACATTATAGCCATCTTGGCCTTGGATCAGAATGGCTTCCTCGCTCACACACCTTCTTGTCGCTGAGGCCAGACACAGTGTCGATGTACTCCTCCTGGATCATGAAGGCTGCCAGGTTGGCCGTGTAGGAGGCCAGGAAGATGACCGCAAAGAAGGCCCACACCAGCACCATGATCTTACTGGTGGTTCCTCTGGGGTTCTCCACAGGCACTGAGTTATTGAAGACCAGAGCCCACAGCAGCCAGATAGACTTCCCTATGGTGAATTTAGAGCCCCCTGTCTCTGGATAGAGAGAGGTCGGGGGGAAGAGAGAGGGGGGAGTGGGAGAGACAATGAGTGAGAGAGGGAGAGAGAGAGAGAGAGAGAGAGAGAGAGAGAGAGAGAGAGAGAGAGAGTGAAAGAGCGAGAGAGAGAGAGACAGGGAGAGAGAGAGAAATGGACATTGAATGGAATAGAAACATCCCCAGGGTACTACTCACACTGGTATGTAAACTCAATCACGACTACTTCAATTGCTTCAATGGTGATAACCTGAAATAATAATGATCATACTGTAATAAATGACTTACTCTTTGCACTTTGCAGGCTGCGGTTGTAGCCGACGGGACTGAAGAACTCGAAAATAAAGACTGTGACAGCGACCACGGAGAGGCACATGACGAACATCATCACCCACACAGCTGGGCTGTATGGCTCTGAAACATCGCATCAGAAAGACAAGGGTTCTGTTCCAAGGATGTCGCTAGCTTGCTACTTAGAATGAAGCTATTGACGCTTCCCAAATGGTACCCTAAAATGTCCTATATATGGTTGGGTCCGAAATGATCGACACCCTTGATAAAAGATGAGCAATAATGATTGCATAAAATAAATCATCAGAACCGTGAGCTATATTGTATGCTCCCAAAAATTGGGTAATTCTATTATTTTATACTAATAAAACTGCTTAGAGAAAAATATTTAGTTAGTAAAAACTTTTTTCTCAAAAAGATAGGGGGGAAAATGATTGACACCCCTAAATATTCTTGTACATAAAGTAGTCAAAGGTTTGCTAAAGATACTTATAAATAAAGTAGTCAAGGGTTACTAAACCTTTGACTACTTTATTTTAAATAATATTTAGGGGTGTCAATCATTTTGCCCCCTACCTTTTTGAGGAAAAATAATAACATTACTTGTTAAACAAAATCTCTTTCTCTGAGCAGTATTAGTATAAAATAGAATACTTTCAACATTTTTCTACATTTGATCCCATATTCTACATTGGGTCCCATGTTCCTAGCACACAATGGCTACACAAAGATTGTGACTCTACGAACTTTTGTTGGAGACATTTTGCATTTTGGTTGTGTTTCAGATTGTTTTGTGCCCAATAGAAATTCATTGTAAATATTGTAATGTGTCATTTTGGATTCACTTTTATTGTAAATAAGAATAGAATATGTTCCTAAATATGTTCCCTTCTACGTTAATGTGGATACTCCTAAATGAATCGTGAATAATGAGGAGTGAGAAAGTTACAGCAGGTCAAAGCCCGTACCCCCCCAAGACATGCTAACTTCTCACCATTACCAACAACAGGGGAGGTTAGCGTTTCTTGGGTGTATGGATCTTTGACCCGCTGTAACTTTCTCACTCATCATTATTCACGATTCATTCAGGATTGTCCCTAATCATGGTAGCATCCACATGAATGTAGAAGTGTTTAGAAACATATTATATTCTTATTTACAATAAAAGTGACTCCAAAAGGACACAATAATCAACTGAAATGCAACCAAAACGAACTGCAAATGCATCCAACAAGTTTGTAAAGCTTGATACAGTCCTTGCATGCTAGGATTATGGGACCAAATACTCAACTTTTGACTCGTTTTTATTTTAAAGAACCTTTAGGGGTGTCAATATATATATTTTTTAAATACAATATAGCTCAGTATTTCAATTATTTATTTATACAATCATTAAATCGCTCATATTTATCAAGGGTGTCAATAATTTGGGACCCCACTGTAGTGCACTACTTTTTTGGTAGAGCCCATTGAGCCCTCCGTCAAAAGTAGTACACTACATAGGTAACAGGGTGCCATTGGGACACAGACAATGTATTGGACACGCATTAGACGGTTGCTCGACCTCATCCCTTTAATAAGGCTTGTAAATGGACAAAGTTTCGATCCAAGAGTGGATGCACATTGTGCATTTACTAGCCTTATTAAATATATAAGTGTGTGTGGTGGAGCATTTGTCTATGTTAGTTTTTACATGGCCCAGCAACCCTCTCACAAGTGATGTGTGTTTAACAATACAGACAGATTACAGGCATGCATTCTAAGTGGTATGCTAGCATTGACATTGGAACATAGCCAAGGAGGGAATTCAACAAAAAAAAAACCATTCTCAAACCACTACACTCGTGCCATCGAATCCCCAAGCCGTCAAGGTAAAAATCTGTCGTTCTGCCCCTGAACAAGGCAGTTAACCCACTGTTCCTAGGCCATCATTGAAAATAAGAATTTGTTCTTAACTGACTTGCCTAGTTAAATAAAGGTAAAATATACATTTTTTTAATAATAGGTAAAGATAGGAGGCATTTAAAGGGATTGTTTTGTGGTAGCACGATGTTGATTGGATACCTGTGACGTAACTAATTATTCATGTTTATTACACAGTAATGAAGCAATTGCTCTGTAATTGCATGGTAATGAAATTAAGACGTTTTTGTTATTACACAAGAGGAATCGGGAATGGTCTTTAAATGATTGTTGGAGGTTCAGATTCTGTCTGACCTTAGTCATGGAGGAGTAACCTACAATATCAAAAATATTAAGGTCAAAACAAGATGGTTGAGAAAATGGTTGAAGGTCTCAAGAAAACAGCCTTACAAAAAGAGTCAGGCTAGAAGAGCCAAGATTTTTTTGGCAAGAGATTACCCCTGGGCTCTGGCCAGCTAATACACACTAAGAGCAAACCAATGACCCTTGGGTTACCATCAAATCAGTGACCCTTGATTCAGACTAAATGGCCTTGGGGTAAAAAATAAAATAAAATAAAAAACTTCTGGGTGGCCATTGGATACAGAACATGTCCAGACTGTCTACTAAATCTTCGTTGACAGACAGATATAAGTGACATGAATCATTCAGGGGGGAAACGACATCCAGTCTGTGTTGTTTGAGTGTCTGAAACTAAGACTACATCCAGCCTGTGTTGTTTGAGTGTCTGAAACTAAGACTACATCCAGTCTGTGCCGTTTGAGTGTCTGAAACTAAGACTACATCCAGCCTGTGTTGTTTGAGTGTCTGAAACTAAGACTACATCCAGCCTGTGTTGTTTGAGTGTCTGAAACTAAGACTACATCCAGCCTGTGTTGTTTGAGTGTCTGAAACTAAGGCTACATCCAGCCTGTGTTGTTTGAGTGTCTGAAACTAAGACTACATCCAGCCTGTGTTGTTTGAGTGTCTGAAACTAAGACTACATCCAGCCTGTGTTGTTTGAGTTCATATCTGAACTAGCTCGTTTTACGTCCAGCACAGCCGTCTCCAATGGCCAGATTGCTGTGTACTACTGAGTCATATCTGATGAGCTGCCATTACCTCGGTGCATTTCACACTGTATAATCTAAGATCCGGCTGCAGATTTAAACGTACCATCCCGTCTCAATCGACAGCTGTAGGATTAAAATGTCTGCCTTGTTTGCAGACCTTATTTAACCTTTATTTAACCAGGAAGGGCTCATTGAGATTAAAATCTCTTTTTCAAGAGCGCCCTGGCCAAGATAGGCAGCACCAAGTCATTACAAAAAACTACAGACAGACAACATGAAAAACTGCATGTAATCTAGTAAAAACCATTGAATTCACAAGAGTATAACAACATAAAAAAACAGCAAATTAAAAACATTGACAGGTCAGGGAATCAGCCTCAAAATCCTTCATCAGTGATTTAAAAAACACCAATCGAGACAAGTTCTTCCAGTTTAAAAGTATTTTGTAAGGTGTTCCAAGACATGGCGCAGAGTACATAAAAGCCCTTTTACCAAATTCAGTTCGGACATTTGGAACAGTTAGCAGGATAAAGTCCAGCGAACGAAGAGAGTACCCACCACATTTCTGAACAATAAAAATGCCCAAATAAAAAGGTAGTAAACCCAAGAGTATACCAGTGACTGAGCCTACGAGTGACTAGAGAAGGCCAGCCAACCCTGGTATACAAAGTGCAGTGGTGCGTAAGGGTTTTTCAAAGTGCCATGGTAAAGAGTGTCAATTGATCTCAAACACTGAGCGGAAGCATTCATATATAAAATATCCCCATAGTCTAGTAAAGGCGTAAATGTAGCTGATACTAGTCTCCTTCTGGCTTCAAAAGAAAAACAGACTGAGTCTCTCTACATGGTTGAACAAAGACTAGAATTACGCTAAGGCGATTTGAAATATCGAGGCGTTACCTTAGAGACATATTTTACTCTGAAATATTTTCACCATTCATTACCGAGGAGCGACATAGCCCATTGGAATACTGAATGGGTTTATGGATTTTAGTTGAGAAGCCTGTGAAACATTGCTTGACAACTTTGATACTAAACCAAGAGAGAGAAATCAAGGTTTTCCTTGTTGGTTGGATTGTCAGGTGTTGTGTGTTACCATAGACCCTTCATAGCCCATCAGAAGCCCTTCACAGCCCATCATAGGCCCTTCATAGCCCCTTCATAGCCCATCATATGCCCTTCATAAGCTCTTAATCTGCCCTGCTCACCAAGGAAAGCCGACGGCGAGACGGTGCCGTTGCTACGGGAGACCATGACGCTGATGCCCGTCTCCACGAAGGGCACGGAGAACTCCACAACCTCCGACCTCTCCTTGTTGACGGTCAGGGAGCCAATGGCCATGTCGGCCCGTTTATAAACCACCTGGTGGGCGGGAGGGGAACTGCAGTTAGGAACAGAAAAAAAACGAGCCCATTCACGTTCACAGGCACTCACTTCCAGCTGTCTCAGTAGTGAAATGGTTACGGTAACGAGATCCGAGAGCGAGTTGAGCGACTGTGGAGCCTCACGGCGAGAGAAAAGGGACACCGGCACCTCGTAGAAGGAGCCTAGCACCCGGTGGCTGTGTAAGTACAACAACACACCCTTAGCCATGCTGGTATATAACATCCCCTTCTCTGTTAACCACCCGTATTAATCCCGGCCCTCAGAGGGGGATTGGCTTCCCTGGAAATAACGAGGCATCTGCCCAAGACTCCAAGCCAAACACTCCAGTTACTCTTCCATGGGAATACTAATCTATTTGACAGTTCTTAGTCTCATTCTGTCTCCACATTTATTTATAGGGGATTTCGAGGAGGAATTGCATGGTACCCCTTGAATAGGTTTTTGAATACGAAAAGAAAAGGAGAAGAAGAAATGCATGACCCCTGACCTCCCCGACCATGCCATTCCACTGCCCATCACTCCCCCTCTTCCCGTGTCTGCCATTGGTCACCAGGTAGAGGTCATAGGAGAAGCCCACTATTTTGGCCAATCGCTTGAGGACGTCAATGCAGAAGCCTTTGCAGCAGTGCTTCGACGATTTCTCATCCACCGGCACACTGTGGTTACAGAGAGAGAGAGGGGGAGGGAAGGAGAGAAAGACAAGGAGGGAGAGGGTAGAGACAAGAGGCAGAGGAGAGAGAGAGAAACAGAAGGGAGACACAGTAGGGAAAGGAGGAATGTATGAATTATTAGCAAGAGCTGTAGTAGCTGGATCAATACTGCCTGTAGTTGGACTGCTCAGTTTTAGAGAGGGGAGGCACATCAGGACAGACAGGAGGACTGCATTAAAACAGGATGAAATGCTATTTTTCTGTGTGGTTTACCCTCAGCAGGGGACAAGGAGATTTAACAGGACATACGTGGACTATTTCCAAGCATGTAGCTTTACAACAGGTAAGTTGACAGAAAAGGCCTGATGGTAGATCAAAAGCTACATTTATCTGGGCAAATATCAATGTGTGATCCCTCCCTGTATGCCCACTGTGATAACCCACCAATGTAGGTTTTAAGATTCTAATGGAATGTTCAAAGTAGGCTGATTAAAATGGGCCAATCTCCCCGAGCAAATCAAATTGATGGAACTTTCAGCAGGCCTTGTTACCAGGCATCAGAGACAGACTGGCGGAACACACAACACATCAGACCATTAGAGACCAGGGCAGACTGTGAAACACTGAGTGAGAGTTTATAAAAGAGGACCAGAGAGAATACACAGGATGTCAATAAGTAAAACGGGCAAAGCACGTGTTTACCGGTTAGACTAAGCTGCATCCAAAAAAGTTACTCTAAGTGGAAACTTCAATCAAAACGTTACTCTAAGTGGAAACTTCAATCAAAAAGTTACTCTACGGGGAAACTTCAATCAAAAAGTTACTCTAAGGGGAAACATCAATCAAAAAGTTACTCTAAGGGGAAACTTCAATCAAAAGTTACTCTAAGGGGAAACTTCAATCAAAAAGTTCACATTTGAGGTTTTGTTTGGAACCTTTTAATATTTCAAATGATCATTTTATGAGTGTGCAAAACATTAGGAACACCTTCCTATTATTGAGTTGCACCCCCTTTTGCCCTCAGAACAGCCTCGATTCCACAGGGATGCTGGCCCATGTCGACTCCAATGCTTCCCACAGTTGTGTCATGTTGGCTGGATGTCCTTTGGGTGGGGGACCATTCTTGATACACATGGGAAACTGTTGAGCATGAAAGACCCAGCAGCGTTGCAGTTCTTGACACACTTAACCCGGTGCGCCTGGCACCTACTACCATTCCCCCTGTTCAAAGGCAGTTAAGTCTTTTGTCTTGCCCGTTCACCCTCTGAATGGCACACACAATCCATGTCTCAGTTGTCTCAAGGCTTAAAAAACCCTTCTTTAACCGGTCTCCTCCCCTTCATCTACACTGATTGATGTGGATTTAACAAGTGACATCAATAAGGGATCATAGCTTTCATCTGGTCAGTCTATGTCATGGAAAGAGCAGTTGTTCCTAAGGTTTTGTACACTTCAGTGTATAAAGACATTTTTAAGTTCAAAGGCTTTATTATTTATTTACCACAATTCAGATGCTAAATCTTTACAAATTCTTTCCAATTATTTTCCCTGAATGGCTCGAGGAGAGGGAATGTAACCCTGTGACATCATGCTTTTAGGAGTTATGTCCTTTTTAGTTAGTGTGGAGGAAAGCATTGTATATGAAACACACTCTCAATAAACTATATGAATAATGAGGATCAACATGGCCGACCACGATTTTTGAATGAAATTCCCCTTTACACTTATGATAGTTACAACATTTAAACTACGTTGGTTACATGTTGGTCATGGTAAAACATCTGCATGGTTAGACCACGGTCGGTCATGGTAAAACATCTGCATGGTTAGACCACGGTCGGTCATGGTAAAACATCTGCATGGTTAGACCACGATCGGTCATGGTAAAACATCTGCATGGTTAGACCACGGTCGGTCATGGTAAAACATCTGCATGGTTAGACCACGGTCGGTCATGGTAAAACATCTGCATGGTTAGACCACGATCGGTCATGGTAAAACATCTGCATGGTTAGACCACGGTCGGTCATGGTAAAACATCTGCATGGTTAGATCACGGTCGGTCATGGTAAAACATCTGCATGGTTAGACCACGGTCGGTCATGGTAAAACATCTGCATGGTTAGATCACGGTCGGTCATGGTAAAACATCTGCATGGTTAGACCACGGTCGGTCATGATAAAACATCTGCATGGTTAGTCGGTCATGGTAAAACATCTGCATGGTTAGACCACGGTCGGTCATGGTAAAACATCTGCATGGTTAGACCACGGTCGGTCATGGTAAAACATCTGCATGGTTAGACCACGATCGGTCATGGTAAAACATCTGCATGGTTAGACCACGGTCGGTCATGGTAAAACATCTGCATGATTAGATCACGGTCGGTCATGGTAAAACATCTGCATGGTTAGACCACGGTCGGTCATGGTAAAACATCTGCATGGTTAGACCACGGTCGGTCATGGTAAAACATCTGCATGGTTAGACCACGGTCGGTCATGGTAAAACATCTGAATGGTTAGACCACGGTCGGTCATGGTAAAACATCTGAATGGTTAGACCACGGTCGGTCATGGTAAAACATCTGCATGGTTAGACCACGGTCGGTCATGATAAAACATCTGCATGGTTAGACCACGGTCGGTCATGGTAAAACATCTGCATGGTTAGACCACGGTCGGTCATGGTAAAACATCTGCATGGTTAGACCACGGTCGGTCATGGTAAAACATCTGCATGGTTAGACCACGGTCGGTCATGGTAAAACATCTGCATGGTTAGACCACGGTCGGTCATGGTAAAACATCCGCCCCAGTAGCAGGTCTTACTTGGTGGTGTTGAGCGGTAGTCTACAGGGTACCGAGTCCCGGATGCAGGAGTTGGTGCCTGGGTCGGCTGGCTCCACAATGACAAAGGGCCTCTCCTCCAGGGTGACCACCTTGAGGTGCTGGGTGTCATCCAGCGGCTTGAGGAAGGAGCCGTAGCGTGAAAAGGGCTGAATGATGAGATCCAGAACACCGTTCTGCCACGTGCCAACCTGCGGGAGATCATTCAGAGACACTTAGGAAGTATCTGGAGCGCGAGGTGGAAAAAGGAAACCTTTCTGCGACGCAGTGTCTCTTTTGTTCACCACTCCGCTTTGTGGTAAGTGTGGCATGTACTTAACCCTTTGAGAGTGTTCCAGTGTCTCAGCGGTCAGGCTAACATAGGAGACAGCATACTGGGGGGGAATTAAAACCAGAAGCGACCGCGACCCGTGTTGAAGTGATTCACAAATTAATTGAAGTAAGTCACTGTTTTCTGAAGCACCAATTCATCAGTTCTCCTTCTGGGGTCACTTGAAGTCGTCTGGTTCGAATATGACCAGCTACAATGTATTAGTACATGTACATGTCGACCATGGAATGGCCTACATTTGTATATTATTATCTTCATATTTTGAACGGTGGTTATGATATACTATAGTACTATATACTACAGTAAGTTACAGTACTATGGAGACTATGAACGCACTGTAAATCATAAGTGGTCTGACTTTCCCATCATATAATGGTCTGGGGTCAGAAACTGGTCCCAGAGCTCAATCATCCACTGCTTGATCACTGCCCTCACCTGATCTGAGCCCAGAGCGCTCAGTAAATATACTCTGAGGAGATGGGAAATGAACGGAAGGAGCCCCACCGCAGGGACCATGTTATCGTTCAGCTGCAACTGGGTCAGATTAGCCCACCTTGACACTGACAGTATGGAGGCAGTGGTGTAAAGTAATTCAGTTTTTTTTAAATACTTTAAAGTACTACTTAAGATGTTTTTTTGGGGTGTCTATACTTTACTTGACTATTTATATTTTGGACAACTTTTACTATACTACACGCCGAAAGAAAATAATGTACTTTTTACTCCATATGTTTTCCCTGACACCCAAAAGTACTAATTTTGAATGCTTAGCAAGACAGGAAAAATGACACACAATTGAACATCCCTGGACATCCCTACGGACGATCTGGTGGAATCACTAAACACACATGCTTGGTTTGTAAATGATGTCTGAGTGTTGGAGTGTGCCCCTGGCTATCCGTAAAAAAACAAGAGCATCTTGCCATCTGGTTTGCTTAATATAAGGAATTTGAAATGATTAATAGTTGAACTTTTGACACTTAAGTATATTTTAGCAATTACATTTACTTTTGACACGTATGTATATTTAAAACCTAATCATTTTAGACTTTTACCCAGTAGTATTTTAATGGATGACATTCACCTTTACTTGAGTCATTTTCTACAAAGACATCTTTAATTCTACTCAAGTATGACGTTTGGGTCCTTTTTCTACCACCGTATGAAGGCGTGTTGAATATATCACGATTCACGCTGAACAAATTCTGGTGGTTGTGAATGGATATCCATGGAATCGCTAGGCCTTGAGGCAACGACGTGGGTAAACATACAGAGTACTGAAAGGTTAGTTGAAAACAGCAGGAATGGAGTGAACGGAGAGCTGAGGCAAGAGCATTAGACGTCGAGTTAGCCTGTTAACGAAAGCTAACAAGGTTTCCAAAACGTGAAGGAGGGGTACGTAGGCACATCCGATGGACTGTTATAGTGTGGTTAGTGTGGTTAGCAAGGTGAGGGGAGAGTGTGTGTGTGTGTGTGTGTGTGTGTGTGTGTGTGTGTGTGTGTGTGTGTGTGTGTGTGTGTGTGTGTGTGTGTGTGTGTGTGTGTGTGTGTGTGTGTGTGTGTGTGTGTGTGTGTGTTTGTGAGGATGTGTTAGCAAGACTTGATGGGGTGTGGGATGGTGGTTAGTGAGCGTGTCAGCTAATTAAAGGCTAGCGCGCTAACTCACTGACCTCCTCCCAGCCTTTCCCCTCGGTGTAGGAAATCACATCCAGCACTGGATTGGACAGGTAGCCGTCACTGTTGAACGAATAGTCCCGGCCACTCAGCGTAATGTTACTGAAGAACCTGGAAGACAGGGAATGGAGTGAGAGAATGGCAGAGAGAAATAGAGAGAGAGAGAGAGAGAGAGAGAGACAGACAGACAGACAGACAGACAGACAGACAGACAGAGAGAGAGAGAGAGAGAGAGACAGACAGACAGACAGACAGACAGACAGACAGACAGACAGACAGACAGACAGACAGACAGAAGAAACTGAGAAATGGACAAACAGAAAAACAAAGAAATGGAGAAGCAAGCTTCATTTTTTAGCTGGAAGTGACAATGAAGGCAATGAGGGTGGCAGAGAGAAAGAGAGAGCGAGCACACAGCCATGCAATCTCCATAGACAAAAATTGGCATTAAAATGGCCTTACTGAAGACCTCAGTGACTTTCAATGTGGCACCATCATAGGATGCCACCTTTCCAACAAGTCAGTTCATCAAATTTCTGCCCTGCTAGAACTGCCCAGGTCAACTGTAAGTGCTCTTATTGTGAAGTGGAAACGTCTAGGAGCAACAACAGGTCAGCCGCAAAGTGGTAGGCCACATAAGCTCACAGAACGGGAACGCAGAGTGCTGAATCATGTAGCATGTAAAAAATCATCTGTCCTCGGTTGCAACACTCACTACCGAGTTCCAAACTGCCTCTGGAAGCAACGTCAGCACAAGAACTGTTCGTCGGGAGCTTCATGAAATGGGTTTCCATGGCCGAGAAGCCGCACACAAACATAAGATCACCATGCCAAGCGTCGGCGAGAGTGGTGTAAAGCTCGCCGCCATTGGACTCTGGAGCAGTGGAAACGCGTTCTCTGGAGTGGTGAATCACACTTCACCATCTGGCAGTCTGACAGATGAATCTTGGTTTGGCGGATGCCAGGAGAACATTACCAGCGCAAATGCATAGTACCAACTGTAAAGTTTGGTGAAGGAGGAATAATGGACTGGGGCTGTTTTTCATGGTTCAGGCTAGGCCTCTTAGTTCCAGTGAAGGGAAATGTCAATGCTACAGCATGCAATGACATTCTAGACAATTCTGTGCTTCCAACTTGGTGGCAAAAGTTTGGAGAAGGCCCTTTCCAGTTTCAGCATGACAATGCCCCCGTGCACAAAGCAAGGTCCATACAGAAATTATTTTTTGACATCGGTGTGGAAGAACTTGACTGGCCTTTGGGATGAAATGGAACGCCGACTGTGGGGCAATTAGGCCTGGCTAACATCAGTGCCCGACCTCACCGATGCTCTTGTTGCCGAACGGCAGCAAGTCCCCGCAGCAATGCTCCAACATCTCGCCAAAAGCCTTCCCAGAAGAATGGAGGCTGTCATAGCAGCAAAGGGGGGGGACCAACTCCACGTTAATGCCCATGATTTTGGAATGAAATGTTCGATGAGCCGTTGTCCACATACTTTTGTCATTTATCTTCCATGCGTCTTCAGCTGCAAGCTTTGTACTTGAAAGATACAACAAATGGAAGGGAGAGAGTGGCAGAGTGGCAGGGAGGCAGAGTGGCAGGGTGGCAGAGTGGCAGGGTGGCAGAGTGGCAGGGTGGTAGAGTGACAGGGTGGCAAGGTGGCAGGGTGAGAGACAGCAGGCTGCAGGTGGGCTGTTAGGCACTACACTAGAAATCTCTATGTCCCAAGCTGCTTGTTATTATGTTCCAGCCATGTACAGTTACAGGCGACGTGACATGAAACAAATCAAGGAGTTGATGAACCAAACATGTGAACTTGCCTCTCAAGAGAGGGCTTTAGAGTAACCAGAGTTCTACAAAAAGGCAGGTCGTTTCTGAATATCACATGGATACTGTGCAGTGTGTGTGAGTGTTTGGGACTTGCAACGACTGCGGTATGCAGAGAGGTATGGTAGGCAGGCTATTTTCCCTAATCTTCAACGCATCTGTAACTCTTTGATATCGAGAGTGCTAATGGCTTCCTAGCCCCACTCTGATAATCAGGGGTACAAGCTATAAAGCAAACCACACTAGTTGTTGGCTTTCATGTGGAATATTTTGCTGTTAGGGGTAGTCTGTCTGTTGCAGAGTCTGAGATGCTTCTGTGTCACCATGACAACACTGCACCTAAAAAACCCATTCACAGAGGACGCCGCCAGTCAGATAGAATGTTAAAAAACCCAACACCGGTTTTGTTTTTCTCTCCTGTCCTTTCGAAAGGCATTTGGAATTTGTCGGCAGCGCTTTCTTGTTTTCATGATGCAGCAATTGTTGATTGAAGATGCCCTCATTTCATTTTCCACTTTCCTATTTATTTTGGCCATTATTTATACGAGGCTGTCACATAAAAAGCCTACTACACAATATGAGATTTTTTATTTACGCCTTAAACACTGCCCTCTCGTTGACTTCCCAAGAGAAATGAGCTGAACTATGATTTATAATTGATGGGTTTTTCAATATCATACAGTCGGAGGAATTATACGCATCCCGGCATATGGTCAGACTGGCTGGAGCCCTATGGTGTGGCTTTGGGCTATGTTGGTTTTCATATCCATCCTGTTGCTACTGTACATAAAACGGGCAATGATGGCATGCAAAGTAATGCAATGCAATACAAATGAGCTAGAGGGCCTTATACAGGAAGGGCTGTGTGAAGAAGACAAAGAGTTTCATTACCTTTTTGTTACCACACCCACACCCACACCCTATTACACACAATCACGGTCACACGCGATTCGTCAAAGCAAGCCCACGAAGAGAACACTGACCCAAGCATAGAGAAATGAACGTAGGAAACGCCCTTGGTCTCTATTCTACATTCAAATGATCCTTTTAATGGCTTGGGGAAAAAAAGAGATGCCTTAAAAAAAAATCTGCTGACCAATATGGAACTATTCATCCCACCGTATGGATGTTGCTTTTCTTATTTGAGGAAAAAAGACAATGTTAGCATTCACTTCAACTCTGCAATGCCACTGATCGCTCTTGGTGAGTGCCATGTTGTCATGGCGACACACAGTCATTGACATTACATGTGTTTCCTCTGATGCCGAACATTGTGAGGTGAACAAACAACCAGACGCTGCGGACTATTTGAATGTAGATTTGTCTCCCGTGACGGAACAAAGACAACTCATAATGGCTAATGCATTCAGACAGAGGGAGAAGGAGTCAGGGATAGAGAGAGCGACAGAGAGAGAGAAGCCAGGAAAGAGAGCGAGAGGATAGGCAGAGAGGGAAAGAGAGTGAGAGAGAGAGAGAGAGAGAGAGAAGGGATGGAGGGTTTGGGGGGGATGACTAGCTGTTTAAACATCAGACAACATTCAGTCGGATTTTAATGTACTCTCTTTTGAGCTACATTAGTATGTGCCCTCTTTATTAGATTCTCCCATGCCTTACTGATGCCAGCTTCTTCATTAGAAGGAAACTGGACGGGCCTAGTGGTGGTGTGGGGGGGGGGGGGCTGTTCGTGGCTGTGTGTAACCGCCTCCGATATTTCTACCCTGCATTACACCACCATAACCAATTATCCAATTTACATGTAAAACGATGCCGCATCAGATCCCTTTTAGAGTCGGGCCAAGGGAAGAGAGAGGGGGGGGGGAAGGGGGAGTGATGAGAAAAAGAGAGCGAGCCAGGGAGAAAGAGAGGAGAGAGAGGGCTGCGAACTGACAATAAGATGGGAGAGCGTGGGAGGGAAGGAGCGGGGATGGGACGGAGGGGAGAGAGAATGAGATTAGATTGAGGATGAAATTGAATGGCGGAATGAAAACAAAGCATAAAGAGCAGAGCAGTGCGAGAGACAGAGGGAGGAGGGAGGGGTGAAGGGATAAGAGAGGAGCAGAGAGGTTCAGAAGGGGATGCAGGAGAAATGATTGTAAGATAAAGAGGGGAGAGTGGTGGGAGGTAGATAATTGTAGTATTACCCTGCCTGGTCAAAGAAATGCATTAAAAGAGACCCATTATAGCTGATACGTTAACAATGAATGAACAGTAAGTGGATATTCCTTTTTTTGGGGGGGTTACACTTTATTTGGATAGTCCATCTGTAGATGCTCTATAGACTATAGTGCCTTCAGAAAGCACTCACACCCCTTGACTTTTCCCACATTTTGTTGTGTTACAGACTGGATTTTAAAATGGATTCAATTGAGATTGTTTGTTGTTGTTGTAATAACGTCAGATTTTCGGTAATAACGTCAAAGTGGAATTGTCAAAGCTTAAATGTCTTGTCGATAAGTATCCAACCGCTTTGTTATGGTAAGCCTAAATTCGTTCAGGAGTAAAAAAAAAAAAAAACGCTTAAAAAGTTGCACAATAAGTTGCACTCTGTGTGCGATAATAGTGTCGAACACGATTTTTGAACGATCGACTGCCTCATCTCTGCACCCCACACATACAATTATCTGTAAAGTCCCTGAGTCGAGCAGTGAATTTCAAACACAGATTCAACCACAAAGACCAGCGATGTCTGCCAATGGCTCGCAAAGAAGACCACCTATTGGATAAAACATTTGATAAAAAAGGCAGGCATTGAATATCCTTTTAGGCATCGTGAAGTTATTAATTACACTTTGGGATGGTGTATCAATACACCCAGTCACTACAAAGATACAGGCGTCCTTCCTAACTCAGTTGTCGGAGAGGAAGTCAACCGCTCGGGGATTTCACCATGAGGCCCATGGTGACTAAAACAGTTACAGAGTTTCGTTACAGAGTTGAACGGCTGTGATAGGAGAAAACTGAGGATGGATCAGAAACATTGTAGTTACTCTACAATACTAACCTAATTCACTGAGTGAAAAGAAGGACACCTGTACAGAATACAATTTCCCCTAAACATGCCTTCTGTTTGCAACAAGGCACTAAAGTAATACTGCAGAAAATGTGGCAAAGCAATTCACTTTTTGTCCTGAATACAAAAGCGTTATGTTTGGGGCAAATGAAATACAACACAATACAACCACTCTCCCTACTTTACATTATAGTGGTGTCTGCATCGTGCAATGATATGCTTGTAATCACTAAGGACTGGGTAGTTTTTCAGGATAACAAATGAACGGAGTGGAGCTAAGCACAGGTAAACCTGGTTCAGTCTGCTTTCCACCAGACACTGGGAGATGAATTCACCTTTCAGCAGGACAACAACCTAAAACACAAGGTCAAAATCTACAATGGAGTTGCTTACCAAGAAGACAGTGAATGTTCTTGAGTGGCCGAGTTACAGTTTTGACTTAAATCTGCTTGGAAATATATGGCAAGACCTACAAATTATTGTCTCGCAATGATCAACAACCAATTTGACAGAGCTTGAAGAGTTTTGAAAAAAGTAATGGGCAAATGTTGCACAACCAAGGTGTGGAAAGCTCTTAGAGACTTACCCAGAACGACTCACAGCTGTAACTGCTGCCAAAGGTGCTCCTACAACTCAGGGGTTTGAATTATTATGTAAATGAGATATTTCAGTATTTCATTTTCAATAACTTTGCCAACATTTTGTCAACATTGCCAACACTTTGTCATCATAGAGTAGGTTGTGTAGATGGGTGACAAACAATATAAATGTTGAATTGAGGCTGTAGCGCAACAAAATGTGGAATAAGGCAAGGGGTATGAATACTTTCTGAAGGCACTGTATCTACAGACTATCAGTTCAACTAACAACCTACTAACCCTAACCCTGACCCTGACCCTAACCCTGACCCTCTCTTTTCAACTAACAACCTACTAACCCTGACCCTAACCCTCTCTTTTCAACTAACAACCTACTAACCCTGACCCTAACCCTGACCCTCTCTTTTCAACTAACAACCTACTAACCCTGACCCTGACCCTAACCCTGACCCTCTCTTTTCAACTAACAACCTACTAACCCTGACCCTAACCCTGACCCTTACCCTAAACCTGACCCTGACCCTAACCTAACCCTGACCCTAACCCTCTCTTTTCAACTAACAACCTACTAACCCTGACCCTAACCCTGACCCTAACCCTGACCCTCTCTTTTCAATTAACAACCTACTAACCCTGACCCTAACCCTCTCTTTTCAACTAACCCTGACCCTAACCCTGACCCTGACCCTAACCCTGACTCTTACCCTGACCCTTACCCTAAACTTAATCCTAGCCCAGTGGTCACCAACCGGTCCCAATCGACTGGTCATCTCCAAGGAATTCCTAGTTGATCACTAAACATTTCTGTAAAAAACAATGATAAAGCCTTGCGTTCTTCAATTTGTTATTTGTTTTGCGCTATTGGTGGTAGGTGCACTTCCCATTTTGAACCATTTCATGTGTCTGAAGGTAGAACTCCGCCCAGGAAGCAAATCAAGTGCACCTACAGGCCTACCACTGGCTATTCAGATAGCTCAGATCACCATGTCTGCACAGTTTCCTCGAGCCATAGACTGTAAAAAGAAGAATACAGCAAGAGCTGATGTTTTGATGAGTAATTTCATGTTTAAGTTATTCAGCACTGTCAACACTTTTACAAGCCACAAAATGCACAATCTGCAATTAACGAGTATATCAACGTGTTCCGACTTTCTCTGGTCATAGGAGTAACAACATGAATTGGCGCATGAGGCAAAAAATAATGCAGTGCGACTTGAGTTTTGCCATCAGCTAGAAGGCTGTGTCAGAATCAGGCCATCAGTCCAGTAAAAAATTAAGAAGCTAATTATTATGCTGTGCCTCACAAGTAATACAACAAATTATCATATGATCATATACCATTCTTTTTTTAAATATAATTTCAAATTGGTCTGAGAAGAACAACATTGGCAGGGCAATTCAAGCGTCTTGAGCTTACTGCACAAACCTCATTGCTAAAGAACTGGATTAAAACATTTTTTGGGGGGGGGTGTGTATTTTATCCCCTTTATCTCCCCAATTACAATCTTGTCTCAATGCTGAAACTCCCCAACGGGCTTGGGAGAGGTGAAGGTCGAGTCATGGTTCCTCCGAAACATAACCCACCAAACCGCACTTCTTACCACCCTCCAATGAACCCCCCTCGGCCAATTGTGCACCGCCCTATGGGACTCCCGGTCAGTTGCGACACAGACTGGGAATTGAACCTGGGTGCCTCAAGCACTGCGATGCGGTGCCTTAGACCGCCTCACCACTCGGGTGGCCCCACTACAGAACTGTTATTAATAAGTTAACGTTGCTTACGTTGCTAAACTCATGTTTAAAAGAAATCTAGCTTGATTCACGTAGAAAAGTCACGCATCTTCAACTTGATTCACATGGACGCAAGAAGTCATCTTTAACTTGATTAGCAGGGACTCAACAAGGCTTGTATCTTCAACTTGATTAGCAGGGACTCAACAAGGCTTGTATCTTCAACTTGATTAGCAGGGACTCAACAAGGCTTGTATCTTTAACTTGATTAGCAGGGACTCAACAAGGCTTGTAATCTTTAACTTGATTAGCAGGGACTCAACAAGGCTTGTATCTTCAACTTGATTAGCAGGGACTCAACAAGGCTTGTATCTTTAACTTGATTAGCTGGGACTCAACAAGGCTTGTATCTTTAACTTGATTAGCAGGGACTCGACAAGGCTTGTATCTTTAACTTGATTAGCAGGGACTCAACAAGGCTTGTATCTTTAACTTCATTAGCAGGGACTCGACAAGGCTTGTATCTTTAACCTGATTAGCAGGGACTCGACAAGGCTTGTATCTTTAACTTTAAATGAACAAGGTTCATGCATTGTTAATTCAACACAGGAACATGGCTCATTACTTTATTCTGACACAAACTCTATATGGACGGACACGGACATACAGCATGTACACATGGCTCATCTCTCTTTCAGCCAAGTGTACTGAATGAATGACATGAGAGGGACTTGGAGGAGTCAACTATGAGACACGGCTGACAGGCAGCAAAAGACAGACGGAGGGAGATACAGCGACTTCTCATACACAACCGGGAACCAGTCATGGAGAGAGAGAGAGAGACAATGAGAGAGGGAGAGAGAGAGAAAGAGCAAGAGAGGGGTTGAGGTGTTCCAGCTGTTGATGGGGAGAGAGAGGCAGACAAGGGGGAGAAACAGAGAAAGAGAGAGAGAGAGGGGGGCAGAGACCGACAGAGAGAGAATCACAGATGACAGAGTAAGGCAGACCGAGAGAGAGAGGAAGAGATGGAAAGTGAGAGGGGGGAGAAAGAGAAGAGAGAGAAGGAAAGGCATATACACACTGAGGATAGAGAGAAGCAGATGGACAGAAAGAGGCAGGCAGAAAAATAGAGAGAGAAGGAGATGGCGAGAAAGAAGCAGAGAGCGAGAGAGCG
Organism: Oncorhynchus clarkii lewisi; assembly: GCF_045791955.1. Classification (NCBI taxonomy): domain Eukaryota; kingdom Metazoa; phylum Chordata; class Actinopteri; order Salmoniformes; family Salmonidae; genus Oncorhynchus; species Oncorhynchus clarkii. Next base: position 37,592,970 of record NC_092164.1, on the reverse strand, counting down.
AGAGAGAGAGAGGAGCAACCAGCAGTAGCAAGTGACACTCCTCCGCCACAGAGGAGAAGTTCTGAAGGAGAAGTTCTGAAGGAACATATAACTCTGTCCTCACCTGATCCTGTCTGGCACCCTTTGCGTCTGGTTGCCATCTGTCTGGCAGTTGCCTGCGAAGTAGTGTGGCCCTCGGGCCCAGCCGTACTCCTTCCTCAAAGCCATGGCTCCGTGGGTCAGCACAGACACCCCTTTGGCAATCCTCCGACGGGGCTCGTCTCTCCAGCCCTGCGGCCGCACTGCGAACAGGGCCTTGGGGAGGCCCTCCAGGCCAAGGCCGGACAGGGCTGGCCCCACGGCGAACCACATGTGGGAGTGTCCGGCCTGACCCGAGGCCCAGGCCGCCTTGAAGATCAGCGCGGCCTCCTCCTGGGAGCAGTAGAGGAGACGCACCTGGAAAGAGCGGGGGAGGAGGGAGAGGGGGAGAGAGCGAGTGGTAAGTGGGAGTCTTGTTGCACCGAACTGGGTCAAATGATGTCAGTCACACTGTGGCAGTTTTGGGGTTGCTGACCCCATTCACTGCCTTCTTTGAAAACATCTCAACTCAGACCATTTCCCATTCAGGCTGCAGCAGTGGACAGTGTTTGGCATGAAATGTTATATCGTTACATAATTTCTGTTTCTTTTTGTCCATTCTCCGATTTCTTATTTACATACACTATATATACAAAAGTATGTGGACGCCCCTTCAAATGAGTGGATTCTGCTTTTTCAGCCACACCCATTCCTGACAAGTGTATAAAATTGAGCACACAGCCATGCTCACTACCGAGTTCCAAACTGCCTCTGGACACAACGTCAGCACAAGAGCTGTTCGTCGGGAGCTTTATGAAATGGGTTTCCATGGCCGAGCATTCACACACAAGCCTAAGATCACCAATGAGCAATGCCAAGTGTCGCCTGGGTTGGTGTAAAGCTCACCGCCATTGGACTCTGGAGCAGTGGAAACGCGTTCTCTGGAGTGATGAATCACACTTCACCATCTGGCAGTCCGACGGACGAAGCTGGGTTTGGCGGATACCAGGAGAACGCTACCTGCCCCAATGCATTGTGCCAACTGTAAAATTTGGTGGAGGAGGAATAATGGTCTGGGGCTGTTTTTCATGGTTCGGGCTAGGCCCCTTAGTTCCAGTGAAGAGAAATCTTAACACTACAGCATACAATGAAATTCTAGGCGATTCTGTGCTTCCAACTTTGTGGCAACAGTTTGGGGAAGGCCATTTCCTGTTTCAGCATGACGTTGCCCCCGTGCACAAAGCGAAGTCCATTCAGAAACGGTTGGTCGAGATCGGTGTGGAAGAACTTGACTGGCCTGCACAGAGCCCTGACCTCAACCCCATCGAACACCTTTGGCGATGAATTGGAAATTGCGACTGCGAGCCAGGCCTTATCTCCCAACATGAGTGCCCGACCTCCCTAATGCTCTTGTGGCTGAATGGAAGCAAGTCCCTGCAGCAATGTTCCAACATCTAGTGGAAAGCCTTCCCAGAAGAGTAGAGGCTGTTATGGCAGTAAAGCGGGCACCAACTCCATATTAATTCCCATAATTTTGGAATGAGATGTTCGACGAGCAGGTGTCCACATATTGTTGGTCATGTAGTGTATGTCAAAAACACCATCTACAGCTGGATCTCAATTACATGTGTTGCAGGTTTTTTATTTTTTTCATTTATGTTCTGAGGTTGGACTTTAGCACGTAGGGTGCACCGATTGGTGTCACCTCGTTAGTCAGTATGTTTTACACCTGTTCTGGTTGCCGTCTCATTAGTGGGTAGGTGTTTCACCTGTGCTGGCCCAAGTGCTATTTAAGAGTGGTTAGCCCAGTTTTCCTGTGGTCTCGAGAGACATGGAGGGTTAACACCTTTAGTTGGATCGCCCTACTGCTAGAAAAACAATCCTTTATCTGATCTTCCCTGTTTTTGTTTGGCTCCACTTTTATGCTTGGCTTCCTGACTTTAAAAGTCTGGTGTGAGTTTTGTTTGCCTCTAAGTGGGCAGATTTAGTGGGAGCTCATGGTGAGTGTCTTTTAGGTTGCAGTTGTTGTTGCTAGACAACTTTCCGTGGACACCCTCATGAGTGTCTTTTTGAACCCCTCCTAAATCCCCACCTGGGTTGGTTGTTGTCGGTGACTCTTTGTTAGTTCCCTATTTTGAGCAACAATTTTTGTTTTTCTTGCTGGGGAATTTAACAAAAATGGGGGCACATCCAGGATCTTGTTTCCCATGAGTATGGTAGTCGCTCTAATCACCTACTCTGAAGCTCTGCTGTGTTCAGAATAGCCTTTTGTGGTAGCGTTTCTGTCACTGCCATCCACCCTGAGGGGTAATGAGAATGGTAGAATCCGTTTCAAAGTTGCACAAACACACCGGCTTATAAAACTAAAGCCATGGACTGTAAGTTGCAAGTATTTGTGGAAAACAATATGAAATACTAGATAAATGTACAAAGGTGAATTTGCTCATCATTGCAAAGCATTATGCCAAAGTGACATCTGGCGATCCAAAAGCAGTAGTCAAAGAGTTGATTGGTACTGCTTTGGTGGAGGAGGTTGATGAAAAGAGTCCTACGGGTGGCAGAGTACATCCCGTAGATGTGCAACTAAGAGAGAGATAAAACTAAAGGCAAAGTTGAAGCAACAACAATTAGAGCGTGAACAACAGAAATTAGAGCGTGAACAAACAGACATTAGAGCGTGAACAACAGACATTCGAGCTTGAACGACAGACATTAGAGCTTGAACGACAGACATTCGAGCTTGAACGACAGACAGAGCTTGAACGACAGACATTAGAGCTTGAACAACAAAAAGTAGTGCTTGAGCACAAATAAAAGGGAACGTGCAGGCAGACTAGAGCAAGAACAAGAGGAACGTGTGCATGCCATTTGATTAAGAGAGATGGATCTGGAAGCGCTCCCAATCCAGTCAGGCCATCCCGCACCCTCCACAGAGTTTAATCTTGGTCGGAACAGCCGGCTTGTACCGCCTTTCAACGAAAAGGAGGTGGATGTATATTTGTGCTCTGTCTGAGCGGATTGCCACGTCCCTAAAATGGCTGCAAGATATTTGGTCACTGCTCCTTCGAAGTGTTCTCGTGGGAAAGGCTCAGAAAGTGTCCGCCGCTTCATCTCTTGACCAGAGTTCAGATGATGAAAAGGTTAAAGCAGGTTAAAGCGCCAGGCTTACGAGTTGGTCCCAGAAGCACACAGACGACAGTTCCATACAGTTTATACTGCCCTGAGAAAGGACACAGGGTCTCTGTGTCCTACGTTGAAACAGACCAACGAGAGGGAGAAAAATACATTTCATTCTCGTGAGAGCACTGCAGCCCATTACGTCCCTGGTTGAGACTGGGGATTTGGTATCAGATGTGTACGAACCCTTTGCTTCAGACACGTCCGCGTCTCTGCAGAGTGGTGCTGCTGTGAAGCAGCCGGTGAAGACACAGCGAGACACTGGGGCAGGCAGCCCAGTCCTTCAAGGGTGTTTTTACCTTTTTCTGACACTTCAGCAACTGGTTACAGCGTGTTAGTACAAGGTGCGGAGATGGGTTGCATGGAAGCTCCTTCGTGTAATGTGGATCTCGAGTCTGATCTTCATTCTTTGTTCCGCCGTCACTGGAGTGAGGCCTAGCGTACCGGTGAAGGGGGGTCTCTTTCATTTTGGGAAACGATTCGGCTGGGGGAGGGGGGGGGGGTCGTGCCAAATCCTGTGGTTTGTACGGACCCCAGATTAGAGGAACCTGATGGGTTATCAGAAGAGTAACATAGAGTGCTCCCGTGTGCCGTTACACATTTCGTTACACGTTTCGGTTGTTGTCGGTGACTATTTGTTAGACCCCCCCCCCCCTTCTGTTTGAACAAAATGTTTGGTTTTCTTGATTGTTAACGTAACGAAGACCACACTGAATTCAATGTCCCAAATCAAACTACTTGAGGTACGCCAGGTATCTTATTAAGTTGTTCCTAAAGATGGGTGATTGGAGTGTCTTTCAGGTGATTGGCTACCAAGACAATACTGTACTAATCAGTGTCAAATCATTTCTCAGCGAGGGGGGAGATCCGGCATGTCCCGCACAGCAGGGTCCCCGGGAACACGGAGGAGAAAAACTTTCCTGTAATACAGGTCCACTGCAATGACGGGACTGCAAAGACGGGACGACGGCCTGAAACACAGGCAAGGTCCCACAGACCTGGGGCTGGCATAGCGGGGTCGAGCTACCATCTGCAGCACATCCATACAGTCCGATGGTGCGGACCGGGAATGTGCAGGACTGGGGCGTAAACACAACTGCGTGTTTACCCCTTCAGTGTGGGATCAAATCCCAGTCCCACAGCTATTCGGTATTCTCTCCCTGTCTCCCTTCTATCCTTAAATCCTGTCTCAATGAATAAATGATTAAGAAGAGTGAATTAAAAGATCCCCAATGTCGACTCCTTGGTCTAGTGGTAACAAACCCACTGCTAGTACATATACATGCCTCCCCACCAGAAACCTGGGTTCAACCCCCCCCAGTGTCTGTCCTTCCTGCTGTGTCTCCCCTCTTCATCAGTATCCCCCTCCACTTCTGTACCATCAGACAAAAGATGGTAAAGCATAACAGGACAGCTACTACCCCCCCCCCCCCCCAAAAAAAGACGGTCTCACCTGCGCCTCGTTCTCCTTGAGCAGCCTGCTCGCGCGCGTCCCTCCCGGGTCGTCGGAGACGTTGAGCATGACCACGCCCTTCTTCTCCCAGCCGATGAAGGATCCGTCCGTCAGTGCCTCCACCATGGCCAGGAAGTCCTCGTAGCCGTGGTGACGCGTGGCCACCACGGAGAAGGAGGTCCAGTCGAACTCTTCCAGCACCTCAAAGACCACGTCCAGCTGCATGGCTGTGGAGCAGGTGAACTGGAGGTAGATGGAGCCGCTTTCCTGGGGGAGGAAACAGTTTGTTAAGGAGTGAAATGGGTTTTCAGGACAGGGAGGGGTAAAGAGGGAGCGAGAGAGTGCAGTGAACTGAAGGATGGAGGTAGTATCTGTCCATAAGAACACAGAATTTCATTTTCTGCTATAAAAGGAGGAATCCAGGCCTCATATTCACAGAGTCTCAGAGTAGGAGTGCTGATCTAGGACCTGTTTTGACTTTTAGATCATAACGCGTAAGATACATGGACAGGAGATCTGATCCTAGATCAGCACTCCTATGCTGAGACACTTCATGAATACAGTGGGGTCAGAATTGTATTTAATAGGGAGAAAACATTTTCTAACAGAGTTAAACGGGAAGGTGGCACCTGAACTTGTCGAATGAGAACACAGATTTTCCCTACTGAACACGTCCAATGTTAGGAGTAACGTAAAATTCGAATGGCAGTGTGAGCCTAATCCAGGCCTACACACATTGCTGTGGCTTAGTCTGATGAAGGCCTATTTAGACCATAACTAACGTTGGTTAAGAAAGATACATTAAACTTGTGGTGCATCAAGTTTCTTACCTATTCAGTGGCTTACATTCATGCCATAGCAATATTACCCATGGTTAAATAGGCTTATAATTACACAATGTCAGCAGCTTCCTGTTTTCAGAGTAAGAAAAGCTTCCCGTTTTCAGAGTAAGAAAAGCTTCCCGTTTTCAGAGTAAGAAAAGCTTCCTGTTTTCAGAGTAAGAAAAGCTTCCCGTTTTCAGAGTAAGAAAAGCTTCCCGTTTTCAGAGTAAGAAAAGCTTCCCGTTTTCGGAGTAAGAAAAGCTTCCTGTTTTCAAAGTGAGAAAAGCTTCCTGTTTTCAGAGTAAGAAAAGCATCCTGTTTTCAGAGTAAGAACTTCATGCCTGGGTAGGAGTTTTTAAACAAAGACAGAGGAAACATCGATATGGCCATTTGTAATTGAATTCCAGTCTCAGTACCATCCCTTTCTTTTTATTTTCCCTTTGTCTGTCTTGTCTACTGTGAAGGCTTTCCAGTAGGGTCCACCAGCACGGTCCCAAATGGCACCCTATTCCCTTTATAGTGCACTACTTTTGACCAGAACCTTATGGGCCCCTGGTTAAAAGCGGTGCACTATGTAGGGAACAGGGTGGATTTATGGGACACAACCGATATGTACGTTCAATTATTCTTTATTCACTGTGCAATTATTTCTATTTTTACCACATGTTTTATCTTATCTTTATCTCTGTATTGTTAGAAAAGGACTGTTAGTCTACACGTGTTGTCTGTAAAGCATGTGACAGATCATTTTGATTTGAGATTCTGTATTGCACTGTAGACCGTGATTTTTTTTTTGATGAAAAAGACTAGCCTTCCTCTCCATGTCTCCTTTCCTTCATCTTCCCTGATCTGGCCAGACTGGAAAGCCTATGCTTGTTCAGTTATTTTAGATTATATTAGGATAAAAACAGATAAGGGAATGGAGAGAGGAAAAGGAGATACTCTACTGAAAGGTTCATGTACAAGTAGAGGATACGATTTCTAGAGTCGTATACATAAGACAGACAAGATAACAGACACAGAGATGGGCAAAGATACTTTTAAAAAATGTTCTTGTTACAAAAAATATATCTAAGTAAAATATTAAATACTTTTGCCAAGTCATGTATTTAATAGCAATACTTGCAAGTAGCCCCATTACTGTAACTACAACAACATTGTCAGTAACAGTTACAGAAACATTTAACTTGCTATGACTGTGATGTGGTTGGTTATCTACCTTAGTTGAATGCTCTGGATAAGAGTGTCTGCTAAATGAAATAAATGTAAATGTAAAAAAAAATTGCACTTGCACGCTGGGTATTATTCTAATGAGCTCCACCCCCAAACAATTTGTATTTGAATAAAATGTGGCCCATTGTACTATGCAAGTGTTCATTTTCCAGTTGACATTTTGGTCATTTAGCAAACGCTCTTATCCCACCATAGTGCCATCAGACTTCTGATACCAATGCCGCAAATTTGGGGTGGTAGGGGGCCACAAAATTGTGAACCACTATATTTTTTTTTAGCGGAAAAGTATTTTGTATTTTGAAAATACACAAATGTAGCTCTCTAAAGCAGCATTTCCCAAACTCTGTCCTGGGGATCCCAAGGGGTGCACGTTTAGTTTTTTGTCCCTAGCACTACACAGCTGATTCAAATAATTACATCTTGATGATTAGTTGATTATTTGAATCAGCTGTGTGGTTTTGGGGGGGGGGCAAAATGCGTTGTTGGGAAACACAGCTCTAAAGTATCTTGTTACAAAATACATTGGATTGTAGTTCAGGCCAGTGAAGTACAAATGACAAAAAAATTATAAAGGTCATTTAAATACGTATTTCAAATACATGGAACAGAAATACTGCCCATCTCTGAACAGAAGGATACAATGTAGATGGAACTATATTATGCACATGTAAATGCCCACCGTTGAACTCCCTCGCTATATTAATTATTCAGTGAGCGATGCACAATTAACAAGGCCAAGTGAGACTTGAATGGGGCCTGTAATTGTAGAAACGTTCACAGTTGGATATGTGTGCAAAAATAGGTTAAGTACCAAATGACACATTTGTGTTTGAGAAGAAAGGACTGATGAAAGGCGATAGAACTGAAGGGGTTGGCTGTATTTATCCCCAATGAGACTGTGTGGAGAATATAAGTATACAGTGCATTGGGAAAGTATTCAGACCCCTTGACTTTCTGCACATTTGTTACGTTACAGCCTTATTCTAAAATTGATTAAAATCAAATCTACACACAATAACCCATCATGACAAAGCGAAAACAGATTTTTAGAAATGTTTGTAAACGTATTAAAAATGTAAAAAAAACAGAAACCTTATTTACATAAGTATTCAGACCGTTTGCTAAGAGACTCGAAATTGAGCTCAGGTGCATCCTGTTTCCATTGATCATCCTTGAGATGTTTCTACAACTTGATTGGAGTCCACCTTTGGTAAATTCAATTGATTTGACATGATTTGGAAAAGCACACACCTGTCTATATAAGGTCCCGCAGTTGACAGTGTATTTCAGAGCAAAAACCAAGCCATGAGGTCGAAGGAATTGTCCGTAGAGCTCAGAGACAGGATTGTGTCAAGGCACAGATCTGGGTAAAAAAAAAATGTCTGCAGCATTGAAGGTCCCCAAGAACACAGTGGCATCCATCATTCTTAAATGGAAGAATTTTGGAACCACCAAACTGAGCATCCGGGGGAGAAGGGCCTTGTTTAGGGAGGTTGGTTGTCCTTCCTTCTGGAAGGTTCTCCCATCTCCACAGAGGAACTCTGGAGCTCTGTCAGAGTGACCATCGGGTTCTTGGTCACCTCCCTGACGAAGGCCCTTCTCCCCCGATTGTTCAGTTTGGCCAGGCGGCCAGCACTAGGAAGAGTCTTCGTGGTTCCAAACTTCTTCCATTTAAGAATTTTGGAGGCCACTGTGTCCTTGGGGACCTTCAATGCTGCAGAAATGTTTTGGTACCCTTCCCCAGATCTGTTTCTCGACACAATCCTGTCTCGGAGCTCTACGGACAATTCCTTCAACATAATGGCTTGGTTTTTGCTCTTACATGCACTGTCAACTGTACACCTTATACATACACCTTATACAGGTGTACAGGTGTATGCCTTTCCAAATCATGTCCAATCAATTGAATTGACCACAGGTGGACTCCAATCAAGATGTAGAAACATCTCAAGGATGATTAATGGAAACAGGATGCACCTGAGCTCAGTTTAGAGTCTCACAGCAAAGGGTCTGAATACTTATGTAAATAAGGTATTTCTGTATTTTTTTATTATGCATTTGCAAACATTTCTAAAAACCTGTTTCTGCTTTGTCGTTATGGGGTATTGGGTGTAGATTGATGAGGATTATATTTGTTTTCACAGAGTGTTCTACATGGAACTCATAATAGTTCTACCTGCAACCAAAAAGGGGACATCCGAAGAACCCTTCTGGAACCCTTTTTTCCCGGAGTGTAGAGTTGCACAACTCCAGTCCTCGAGGGCCACTCTCTCTGTTTTCGGTCTTATCAAATGGCCTTTGGAAACCAAGTGTTGAACCTTCTCAGCAATCAGTGACATTAATTGTTACATTAGAGTAAGTGCCAGGCAGACACAGAAAGCAGCAGGACTGCAGCCACTCGAGGACTGAAGTAGTGTTCTCCTACTCAGACCACGCCGCAAAGATGACATCCTCATACTAGTTGTAAATGGAGGAAGTTTTGTAAACATCTTTTTAGCAACCAGATAACAACCAAAATACAACGTCTTTCCCATGACGTTTTGAAAAAAAGACATCTTTACCTGGTTGTAACAGAGACCAGCTGGTTGCAATCTGGTTTTAAGGCGTCTTCTCAACCAGAAACCCAGTTTCCAACCAGAAAATGAAGACGTCATGTGCCAAATTCTGCCCACTGGGTAAGATGAGGCTTCCAACACACAGTAACTTAGGACTGATTCATTACTTGAAATCCATTAAGAAGGGAAAGTTCACAGCCAGGTAGTTACCTGTGGCTCCCTGCCCAGGCCGGCCCCTCCTCCCACGGCCACAACAGGCACTCCGGTCTGGGCCGAGACAAACTCCAGCATGGGGGCCAGGGGAGCCTGGTCGGGTGGCGGGGGCCTCTCCTCCTCGAACACCAGCCCCTGGAGCGGCGTAGTGGCCAGCAGCTCACACAGCTGCAGCAGAAGGCTCGCTGGGCTGCTCTCGTTCACCGTCAGGTAGATCACGTTGGCTGGGCCATACTGCGTCATCACGCTACCGCCCACCAGAGCCGCTGACGCAGAAGCCAATGGCGCAGACGCCGCCACCATAGCCAATGACGATGAGGCCCCCCTCCCCTGAGGACCTCCCGGCCCGTTCGTGGCGCCCGTTCCCCCAGCAGCGGCCGTCTCCGGGAGCAGGGAGGAGCCCGAGTGGACCACAGCGATGTTGACTACACCCAAGTCCCTCTCTCTCTCCCGGGGGCGGAGCAAGAGGGGAGGGGAGGAGCGGGCGGGCCCCGTGCAGGCCAACACGGCCAACAGGAGGGAGAGGGCGGGCTTGGCTGCCATGTGGGGGAGGGGAGGGGGGGCGCAGTTCGGTGGGCAGAGCAGCGACGGCGGCAGTTCACAGGCGAAGAAGGACCTGGAGTGGAGAGGAGAGGTGAGAAAAAAGGATTCAGGGGGGAAAAGTCTGAAGAATGAAAGGCCTGTAAGTAAGTGAGGAGAGGAGCAATGATACGCATAGAAGTAAGTAGGAGCTACAGTGGCGAGGGATACTACTGAAAAACAATCAAGTGGAAGAGAGAGGGGGGGGTAGGCGTAATGGAAACGGGGTGCTACCCACTGAGCCTCATTTAAAATGAGCAGGTTTCAAAAGGAGAGAGAGAGAGAGAGAGAGAGAGAGAGACTGGGGCAGAGACATTGCACTAGACAGAGGGGTGGATGGAATGGGCCTGCATCACCTTCCATACAATCAATCAACATCTTAAGGTCAGTGTAAGCGTAAAGCCAAGTACAGTGAACTACAGAGGAACATAAGCCCACTGCTTGGGGACTAGAGTAGGAGTGCTCACCCCTTGAACTCAACACCCCCCCCCCCCCCCCCCCCCCCCCCCCCAGGAGCTGGAGCTGATTCATGGTTTGATCCCACATCATTGGAGAGCTTTGAAGCTGAGCTATAAATCTTTGCAGCCATAAACCACCAATGGGTACTGTACATCTAAATGGACAGGGCTAAATTACAATACAAATAAAACTGTGGACGGGTGGCGAGTTTGGTCGAGGTAGTTGTGTGTATATGCATGTTATTATAAACAACTGTGGTTGAGGTGGGGAAATGCTCTGTGCAGTTGAGTGACGCTATGGGACTGTACACGAAATGTAAGGAGATGTAACGCAAGCAACACTTAATGAATCATTTTGAAGTCGCTTAGCGTGCCAACCCCCCCCCCCTCCTTCTCATCCCCCCCTTTCCATTCACTCTCTTTAATTAACCCTCCCTCTCCCCCTGGGGCACACACAAATAGACACAGAGTCAAAAACCCACTCTCTCCGGGTCACTAACACACAGAACAACAATCGGTATCTGTCACTCCCTCTCATATTGCCCGTTTTCTCTCCTAGCGTCCGTTTCTAATGTCATTGCTTTGAACCAGAAGGCTTGCTGATGTAATGTCCTCTTCACTGCCCCAAACAAACCGCTTCTTCCTGCCTTGTTCTCTCGCTCTCTCTCTCTCTCTCTCTAATTCCGTTTTCACATTCCTACATCGCTCCTTTTCACGCCGAGTTATCATCTGAGGAAAAAATAGAGGGATTACGATGACGAAAAGTGCTCAATTTGGGGGGAAACAAATTAAAAGATACTGTAGCTGTCGGGGAAGACAGAGAGCAAATAGGGGATTGAGCCAGTGAGCCAGATAGCCACAGCGGCTGTAAAGTGGGAAAACAATAAAAGTATTGAGAGAGGATATAAAAAATATATTTAAAAAAAATATATATATATTTTATTGTCACATACACCAGATAGATGCAGTCAAATGTGTTGTTTTACAGTGTCAGCCATAGTAGAATGGTGCCCCTGGCATTAATTAGGGTTAAGTGCCTTGCAGAAGTATATCTAAGGGGCGGTAGTATGGGGTAGGCAAGAAAGATAAGTATTTAACACTGCCCTCAATATACCATTCAGACAAAGCCAGACCTCGGCTTGAATGGCTCATCCGAGCCCCGTTGCATAATTCAATTGGATATTACTACCTCGGTTAAGCCTATGGGCAGAGCCCGCCATGGAACCTAACGGCCTCAGCATTTTTCAGCGTGAGAAAGACTGGAATGGCGTGCGGCTTAATCCGGTTCAGACTGTATGAAACAAATACAGATCTTATGAAACCAGTACAGACCACACAGGTTCTGTACTCAGTTCGAAGGACGTACAGCTGAATCCAGTACAAACCGCACTACTGACCATACGTACGGGTTCTGGATCAATCATTCCAGGCTAGCAGTCCATCCGCTGGCCCTGAACCACTCAGCTTGTGTTGTCACTCCCCAGGGCTCTCATACTCCCCAAGGCTCTCATACTCCCCAGGGCTCTCATACTCCCCAGGGCTCTCATACTCCCCAAGGCTCTCATACTCCCCAGGGCTCTCATACTCCCCAGGGCTCTCATACTCCCCAAGGCTCTCATACTGCAGTCTTATGGTCTTCCCTTGATATAGTAGTGCATTGTTTGCTGCCTATGTTAAATGGGCCCTGCGGTATCATGGCTGTGGAGTGGTATAGTGGTTAGGGAAATGGCGTTGGGAGAAGACTGGTTAGTAGTTCAGAGTACAGGTCAGAGGTTACTGTAAAACACACAGCTGGGTGAATGGATCATGCGTATCCTGGCTGACGGAAACTGTGTCAGCTGTACAGTACCGTACGGGAACTCTGTAGCCATGTTATCTATCCAGGCATTAGCATAGAGGCTATACATCCTTGAACTCCTCCCCCATATCTATTGGTTGTCAACGGCTTACTGGGTAATACACCAGGAACAGACGTCCTCATACAGTATTTTCACTCAACAAAAAAAAACTGCATCTTGTGTGAGGGGTTGTATGGCACATTCAGCTCCAACATGAATCTTCTGTGATGATCATATAGCACGGTCAGCGCAAAACCCGATCTGGACAACGGGATAACCGGTAGGCAGAAGTAACTGTACTGACCATGAGGGAGACAGAGAGTGATTATGTCGAGTTTCTCTTTATGGCCGTCTAAGTGTTGGCAGACTCTCAGAGCAGCGTGAGCGTCATGAGGAACTGCCTGGCCCTGTCTTACTCCAAGCGGTATCCGCTGGCGCTTTGGCACACAGACACCATAAGCAGGAGTGTGATGGTCCGTCACGTATCCTCAAAATATTTCAGTCCCATGACCCAAAAGTCAGGGCCCTCCTGACTACCCCTGTCACACACACACACAAGGACACACACACACAGACATTCACACACACGCACGCACGCACGCACTCACACACGCACACACACTCTCAAACACACGCAATCTTATACACACTCACACAGAGTAAGAATCAATTCATTTTTGTCAAAGCCAACTGCTTTTCAAGGCACTCGGTGACTCCATGTCTGACAGAAAAGGAATTCCACGCAGTTAAAGAGGTCTTCCTCCCACTACAACACCTAGTGTAGGTACAGTTTGAAGCCCTTGTAATATACACCGAGTGTACAAAACATTAAGGACACCTTCTTTTTCCATGACATAGACTGACCAGGTGAATCCAGGTGAAAGCTATGATCCCTTATTGATGTCACTTGTTAAATCCACGTCAATCAGTGTAGATGAAATGGAGGAGACAAGTTAAAGAAGGATTTTTTTAAGCCTTGAGACAATTGAGACATGGATTGTGTGTGTGTGCCATTCAGAGGGTGATTGGGCAAGGCAAAAGATTTAAGTGCCTTTGAACGGGGTATGGCAGTAGGTGCCAGGCGCACCGGTTTGTGTCAAGAACGCTGCTGGGTTTTTTCACGCTCAACAGTTTCCCCTGTGCAACAAGAATGGTCCCCCACCAAAAACGACATCCAGCAAACTTGACACAACCGTGGGAAGCATTGGCGTCAACATGGGCCAGCATCCCTGTGGAACGCTTTCGACACCTTGTAGAGTCCACGCCACAATGAATTGAGGCTGTTCTGAGGGCAAAAGGGTGGTGCAACTCAGTATTAGGAAGTTTTTTTTTGAAAGTTTTGTACTCTGTGTACATTGCCAGACAGACGGTTACTATTTTAACAGTGCATTCGGAAAGTATTCAGACCCCCTTCCCTTCTTTTTACACATTTTGTTACGTTACAGCCTTATAATAAAATTGATCAAATACTTTTTTTCCCCTCATCAATATACACATCCCCCATCATGACAAAGTGAAAACAGGTTTTTAGCTATTTTTACAAATGTATTTAGAATAAAAAACCTAAATATTGCTTTTTTATATACATTTGCTACATTTAAAAAAAAATGTATGTTTTGCTTTGTCATTATGGAGTATTGTGTGAAGATTGATGAGAGAAAAAAAACGATTTAATTAAGGCTGTAACGTAACAAAATGGGGGAAAAAGTCAAGTCTATTTCTACATATTCCACATAGGATAAATCCCCTTGAGGTGATCTGTCTTGTTTCCAAAGAAGTGCCAGGAGAACAACAGAACCGATACAGGACTCCTTGAGCTTTAACCAGAAAGATTCCCTCACAGTCAGCACAGCAGTTGGTTATACGGAGCTACTTTCAGGAGGCTATTTAAGATAAACTGTATAAAGTATTTGCCTGGATGAAATGCAATCATTACTTTATACATTTTGTTTTTCTCTTTCAATTTTACACCAAATAAGCACAAACAAGAAGCAATATTTGCCACTTCCTACTATACCTCCAAATCACCACTGATTGTGTGGCTGAAAATAAGGAATATCGCATTCCAATTTATTGGGGGATGTGATGCTTTACCTCATGCATCGTCTTCGCATGAAAGTCATTTGGTGGTGAAAATTGTACTGGGATCAAACTTTGCCCCATAGCACTCTGCATACAAAGAAGCAATATCATTTATAGAAATAATTGCTACTCTAAAAATACATACCACAATGCATTTGCTGACGGTCATTGGTGGCATTCTTCATTTCCCATATGCTGCGGCTATGGATGGTGGGAGGGGAAGGAACGAATGAACGCGGGCCTGCTCGGCTCAGCACACAGCACCGAGGAGGAAGCACAGAGGTATTTAAGAGCATCTGCTCTCTCTGCAAAGAAGTAATCAACAGGCTGGCCGGTGATCTCGCTAATAATGTTTTTAATAAACATGACCTTCATTAGATTGAAAGAGAAGCTGGTGAAGGGAGTTACGGATAAAGGGGCAGAGGAACAGATTTCGGCTATATTTTTTCAGGAAATTAGAGATTGGGAAGAAGGAAGCATAAAAAAAACAGGCAGTGAGAGAGAGAAAAGGGGGGGGGGGTGGATTAGCTAATGTCATGGTCCTTTGTAGTTCAGTTGGCAAATCATGGCACAGATAACACCAGGGTAGTAGGTTCGAGTCCCAGTACCATCCATATGTAAAATCTTTGCGTGCGGGACTATAAATTGCATTGGATAAACGCGTCTGCTAAATGACTTTTCTATGAAGGAGAGACATGAGGACAAAAAATGAGCCACGGAACGGATTCCATTGGGCACAGACGTCAATTCAACATCTATTCCATGTTGGTTCCATGCAATTTCATTAAAATGGTGTGGAAATGACATTGATTCCACCAGTGTGTGCCCAGTGGGATATAGGATTCTGAGGGTGTCTGATGCTCCCTCGACCCCCCCCTGGTATCTTGCTCATGTTTGTTCTGACGCCTTCTATCTCTCTCTCCTCTATCGACCAGTTCATCTCCCTCTCCCACTCCCTCTCTATCTATCCCTGGCCTGTCCCGCTCTCCCTCTCTATCTATCCCTGGCCTGTCCCGCTTTCCATCTATCCATGGCCTGTCCCGCTCTCCCTCTCCCACTTCCTCTCTATCTATCCATGGCCTGTCCCGCTCTCCCTCTCCATCTATCCCTCTCCCTCTCCCACTTCCTCTCTATCTATCCCTCTCTATCTATCCCTCTCCATCTATCCCTCTCCATCTATCCCTCTCCCTCTCTATCCCTCTCCCTCTCCCACTTCCTCACTATCTATCCCTCTCCCTCTCCATCTCCATCTATCCCTCTCCCTCTCCCACTTCCTCACTATCTATCCCTCTCCCTCTATCCCTCTCCCTCTCCCACTTCCTCACTATCTATCCCTCTCCCTCTCCATCTATCCCTCTCCCTCTCTATCCCTCTCCCTCTCCCACTTCCTCACTATCTATCCCTCTCCCTCTCCATCTCCATCTATCCCTCTCCCTCTCCCACTTCCTCACTATCTATCCCTCTCCCTCTATCCCTCTCCCTCTCCCACTTCCTCACTATCTATCCCTCTCCCTCTCCCACTTCCTCTCTATCTAGCCCTCTCCCTCTCCCTCTCCATCTATCCCTCTCCCTCTCCATCTATCCCTCTCCCTCTCCCACTTCCTCTCTATCTATCCCTCTCCCTCTCCATCTCAATCTATCCCTCTCCCTCTCCCACGTCCTCTCTATCTATCCCTCTCCCTCTCCCACTTCCTCTCCATCTATCCCTCTCCCACTTCCTCTCTATCTATCCCTATCCCTCTCCCACTTCCTCTCTATCTATCCCTCTCCCTCTCCCACTTCCTCTCTATCTATCCCTCTCCCTCACCCTCTCTATCTATCCCTCTCCCTCTCCCACTTCCTCTCTATCTATCCCTCTCCCTCTCCATCTCTCCCTCTCCATCTATCCCTCTCCCTCTCCCTCTCCCTCTCCCTCTCCATCTATCCCTCTCCCTCTCCCTCTCCATCTATCCCTCTCTCTCCATCTATCCCTCTCTCCTCTCCCTCTCCATCTATCTCCCCTCTCCATCTATCCCCATCTCCCTCTCCATCTATCCCTCTCCCATCCCTCTCCCTCTCCATCTATCCCTCTCCATCTATCCCTCTCCATCTCTCCCTCTCCATCCCTCTCCATCTCTCCCTCTCCATCTATCCCTCTCCATCTATCCCTCTCCATCTATCCCTCTCCCTCTCCCTCTCCATCTATTCCTCTCCATCTACCCCTCTATTCCTCTCCATCTATCCCTCTCCCTCTCCATCTATCCCTCTCCCTCTCCATCTATCCCTCTCCCTCTCCATCTATCCCTCTCCATCTATCCCTCTCCCTCTCCATCTATCCCTCTCCCTCTCCATCTATCCCTCTCCATCTATCCCTCTCCATCTCTCCCTCTCCATCTCTCCCTCTCCATCTATCCCTCTCCATCTATCCCTCTCCATCTATCCCTCCCTCTCCCACTTCCTCTCCATCTATCCCTCTCCCTCTCCATCTATCCCTCTCCCTCTCCATCTATCCTCTCCCTCTCCCTCTATCCCTCTCCCTCTCCGTCTATCCCTCTCCCTCTCCATCTATCCCTCTCCCTCTCCATCTCTCCCTCTCCATCTATCCCTCTCCATCTATCCCTCTCCCTCTCCATCTATCCCTCTTCCACTTCCTCTCTATCTATCCCTGGCCTGTCCCGTTCTCCCTCTCCATCTATCCCTCTCTATCTATCCCTCTCCCTCTCCCACTTCCTCTCTATCTATCCCTGGCCTGTCCCGTTCTCCCTCTCCATCTATCCCTCTCTATCTATCCCTCTCCCTCTCCCACTTCCTCTCCATCTATCCCTCTCCCTCTCTTGTATCTTATTCTCCCTATTTCTCTCTTTCTCCCTCAGTCTCTCTTCCATTATCTCTTCCCTGTCCCTCTTTCCCTAACCTCTTTCTTCCTCTCGCTCTCCTTCTAAAATCAAATCCAACTAAATTGTATTGGTCGCATACACATTTCAAAGATGTTATTGCGGGTGTAGCGAAATGCTTGTGTTTCTAGCTCCAACAGTGCAGTAATATCTAACAATTCACAATAATACACACAAATCTAAAATAAATATTAGCACGAGCAATGTCGGAGTCCGGGTGGGTGGGTGGGTAGGTAGGTAGGTAGGTAGGTAGGTAGGTAGGTGTATAGACATTATGTGAATAGAATATTTAGTATATCTGTAGAATATATAGGATAGAATAGTATTATATACAGCATTAGTTGAACAGGATGGCATTTACTAGAATACAGTATATACATATGAAATGAGTAAAACAGTATGTAAACATTATTAAAGTGACAAGTGATTCCATGTCTATGTACAGAGGGCAGCAGCCTCAAGGTGCAGGGTTGAGTAACTGGGTGGTAGTTGGCTAGTGACAGTGTCTAAGCTCAGGCCAGGGTACTGGGTGGAGACTGGCTAGTGATGGCTATTTAACAGTCTGTTACAGTGCCTTGCGAAAGTATTCGGCCCCCTTGAACTTTGCGACCTTTTGCCACCCTCTGGAGAGCCTTGCGGTTGGGGGCGGTGCAGTTGCCGTACCAGGCGGTGATACAGCCCGACTTGATACTTTCAATGGTGCATCTGTAAAAGTTTGTGAGGGTCTTAGGGGGCCAAGCCAAATGTCTTCAGCCTCCTGAGGTTGAAGAGGCGCTGTTGCAAATGATGTGTTTGCCGAGAAAGATTTTCACCTTCTCCAATGCTGTCTCCTGAATTCCACGATCAGCTCCTTCGTTGGTCTAGGGTGTCAGGTAAGGTGGAGGTGATATGATCATTAACTAGCCTCTCAAAGCACTTCATGATGACAGAAGTGAGTGCTATGGGGAGATAGGTATTTCGTTCAATTACCTTTGCTTTCTTGGGTACAGGAACAATGGTGGACATCTTGAAGCAAGTAGGGAAAGCAGACTGTGATAGGGAGAGATTGAGTATGTCCATAAACACTCCAACCAGCAGGCCTGTGCATGCTCTGAGGACGCGGCTAGGGATGCCGTCTGGGCCGGCAGCTTTGCTAGGGTTAACACGCTTAAGTGTCTTACGTCAGCCACGGAGAAGGAGAGTTTACCGCGTCAGTGCCACTGTGTTATAACCGCACTGTCTGTATTCGATCATATTCCCAGTCACCTTGTCGTGATTAAATGTGGGGGTTCGCACTTTCTGTTTTGCACGAATGCTGTCATCTATCCACAGTTTTTTTGTTTGGGTAGATTTTTATAGTCACAGTGGGAACAACATCCCTTATACACTTCCTGATGAACTCAGTCCCCGTGTCAGTGTATACATCAATGTTATTCTCAGAGGCAACCCGGAACATATCCGCGAGGTCAAAGCAATCTTGAAGCATGGATTCCGGATTGGTCAGAACAGCGTTGAATAGACCGTAGCACAGGTGCTTCCTGTTTGAGTTTCTGCCTATAGGAAGGATAGAGCAGAATGTAGCTGTGATCTGATTTGCCAAAGGGAGGGCAGGGGAGGGCCTTCTAGCCATCCCGGAAGGGATAGTAACAATGGTTGAGAGTTTTTGAAGCGTGAGTACTACAGGCAATATGTAAATAGAACTTCGGTTGCGTTTTCCTCAGATTTGCTTTGTTCAAATCCCCAGCTACAATAAATGCAGCCTCAGGATATGTGGTTTCCAGTTTGCACAAAGCCCAGTGTAGATCCTTGTTCCTTGAGGGCCGTTGTGGTATCGGCTTGAGGGGGAATATACACAGCTGTGACTATAACCAAAGAAAATTATCTTGGGAGGTAATATGGTCTGCATTTGATTGTGAAGTATTCTAGGTTGGGTGAACAAAAGGACTTGAGTTTCTGTACGTTATCACAATCACACCAAGGGCAGTTAATCATAATGTAACGGTTTTCTTGATGAGAAGGAGAGTCGGACCAAAATGCAGCGTGTCTATTGCAATCCATGTTTAATGAAGAAAACACACTAAACACAAACACTACCAAAACAATAAACTTAACGAAAACCGAAACAGCCTATACTTGTGTAACCTAACACAGAAACAATGACATCAGGACACTAAGGACAATCACCCACAAACACACAGTGAAACCCAGGCTACCTAAATATGGTTCCCAATCAGAGACAATGACTAACACCTGCCTCTGATTGAGAACCATATCAGGCCAGACATAGAAATAGACAAACAAGACATCCAACATAGAATGCCCACCCAGTTCACGTCCTGACCAGCACTAAAACAAGGAAAACACACACGAACGATGGTCAGAACGTGACAGTACCCCCCCTCCAAGGTGCGGACTCCGGACGCACAACTTAAACCTATAGGGGAGGGTGTGGGTGGGCATCTGTCCGCGGTGGCGGCTCTGGCGCTGGACGTGGACCCCACTCCATAATAGTCTTTGTCCACCTCCTTAGCGTCCCTAGATAGGTGACCCTCCTAAGAGACAGCTCGGGACAGAGGGGAAGCTCGGAACAGAAGGACAGCTCGGGACAGAGGTAGCTCGGGACTGATGGGTAGCTCAGCACTGAAAGGAAGCTCAGCACTGAGAGGAAGCTCAGGCAGGTAGTTGGATCCGGCAGATCCTGGCTGGCTGGCGGTTCTGGCAGATCCTGGCTGACTGGCAGATCTGGCAGATCCTGGCTGACTGGCAGATCTGGCAGATCCTGGCTGACTGGCAGATCTGGCAGATCCTGGTCGACTGGCAGATCTGGCAGATCCTGGTCGACTGGCAGATCTGGCAGATCCTGGTCGACTGGCAGATCTGGCAGATCCTGGTCGACTGGCAGATCTGGAAGAGTCTGGTCGACTGGCAGATCTGGAAGAGTCTGGTCGACTGGCAGATCTGGAAGAGTCTGGTCGACTGGCAGATCTGGAAGAGTCTGGTCGACTGGCAGATCTGGAAGAGTCTGGTCGACTGGCAGATCTGGCAGATCCTGGTCGACTGGCAGATCTGGCAGATCCTGGTCGACTGGCAGATCTGGCAGATCCTGGTCGACTGGCAGATCTGGAAGAGTCTGGTCGACTGGCAGATCTGGCAAGAGTCTGGTCGACTGGCAGATCTGGAAGAGTCTGGTCGACTGGCAGATCTGGAAGAGTCTGGTCGACTGGCAGATCTGGAAGAGTCTGGTCGACTGGCAGATCTGGAAGAGTCTGGTCGACTGGCAGATCTGGAAGAGTCTGGTCGACTGGCAGATCTGGAAGAGTCTGGTCGACTGGCAGCTCTGGCTGCTCCATGCTGACTGGCTGCTCCATGCTGACTGGCAGCTCTGGCTGCTCCATGCTGACTGGCTGCTCCATGCTGACTGGCAGCTCTGGCTGCTCCATGCTGACTGGCTGCTCCATGCTGACTGGCAGCTCTGGCTGCTCCATGCTGACTGGCTGCTCTGGCTGCTCCATGCTGACTGGCTGCTCCATGCTAACTAGCTGCTCTGGCTGCTCCATGCTGCCTGGCTGCTCCATGCTGACTGGCGGCCCTGGCTGCTCCATGCTGACTGGCGGCCCTGGCTGCTCCATGCTGACTGGGGGCTCTGGCTGCTCCATGCTAACTGGCAGCTCTGGCGGCTCCTTGCAGACTGGCAGCTCTGGCGGCTCCTTGCAGACTGGCAGCTTTGGCGGCATCCTGCAGACTGGCAGCTCTGGCGGCTCCTTGCAGACTGGCAGCTCTTTGCAGACTGGCAGGTTTATGCAGACTGGCAGCTCCTTGCAGACTGGCAGCTCTATGCAGACTGGCAGCTCCTTGCAGACTGGCAGCTCCTTGCAGACTGGCAGGTTTATGCAGACTGGCAGCTCAATGCAGACTGGCAGCTCCATGCAGACTGGCAGCTCCATGCAGACTGGCAGCTCCATGCAGACTGGCAGCTCCTTGCAGACTGGCAGCTCCTTGCAGACTGGCAGCTCCTTGCAGACTGGCAGTTCTGAACAGGCGGGAGACTCCGGCAGCGCTGTAGAGGCGGAAAGCTCTGACAGCGCTAAACAGGCGGGAGACTCCGACAGCGCTGGAGAGGAGGAGGGCTCCGACAGCGCTGGACAGGCGAGGCGCACTGTAGGCCTGATGCGTGGTGCTGGCACTGGTGGTACTGGGCCAAGGACACGCACAGGAAGCCTGGTGCGGGGAGCTGCTACCGGAGGGCTGGGGTGTGGAGGTGGTACTGGAAAAACCGGACCGTGCAGGCGCACTGGAGCTCTTGAGCACCGAGCCTGCCCAACCTTACCTGGTTGAATGCTCACGGTCGCCCTGCCAGTGCGGCGAGGTGGAATAGCCCGCACTGGGCTATGCAGGCGAACCGGAGACACCGAGCGCAAGGCTGGTGCCATGTAAGCCGGCCCAAGGAGACGCACTGGGGACCAGCTGCGTAGAGCCGGCTTCATGGCATTAGGCTCGACGCTCAATCTAGCCCGGCCGACACGCGGAGCTGGAATATACCGCACCGGGCTATGCACCCGCACTGGAGACACCGTGCGCACCACTGCATAACACGGTGCCTGTCCGGTCTCTCTAGCCCCCCGGTAAGCACAGGGAGTCTGCCCAGGTCTCCTACCTGGCGTAGCCATACTTCCTGTTAGCCCCCCCCCAAGAAATTTTTGGGGCTGCCTCTCAGGCTTCCATCCGCTACGTCGTGCTGCCTCCTCATATCTGCGCCTCTCAGCTTTCGCCGCCTCCAGTTCTTCTTTGGGGCGGCGATATTCTCCTGGCTGAGCCCAGGGTCCTCTTCCTTCTAATTTGTCCTCCCATGTCCATACCTCCTCTTTCGGCTGCTCCTGTTGCCTCTTCTCCTGCTGCACCTTTGGGCGGCTACACTCCCCTGGTTTAGCCCAGGGTCCTCTCCCGTCGAGGATTTCCTCCCATGTCCAGAAATCCTTATTGCGCATCTCCTCGCGCTGCTCCTGCCTGTTGACACGCTGCTTGGTCCTTTTGTGGTGGGTGATTCTGTAACGGTTTTCTTGATGAGAAGGAGAGTCCGACCAAAATGCAGCGTGTCTATTGCAATCCATGTTTAATGAAGAAAACACACTAAACACAAACACTACCAAAACAATAAACTTAACGAAAACCGAAACAGCCTATACTTGTGTAACCTAACACAGAAACAATGACATCAGGACACTGAGGACAATCACCCACAAACACACAGTGAAACCCAGGCTACCTAAATATGGTTCCCAATCAGAGACAATGACTAACACCTGCCTCTGATTGAGAACCATATCAGGCCAGACATAGAAATAGACAAACAAGACATCCAACATAGAATGCCCACCCAGTTCACGTCCTGACCAACACTAAAACAAGGAAAACACACACGAACGATGGTCAGAACGTGACACATAAAACATACACCTCAGCCTTTCTTCTTTCCCGAGAGTTCTTTATTCCTGTCTGCGCGATGTACTGACAACCCAGCTGGCTGTATGGACGGGGACAGTATATCCGGAGAGAGTCGTGATTCCTTGAAACAGAGTATGTTACAGTCCCTGATGTCTCTCTGGAAGGAGATCCTTGCCCTGAGCTCGTCTACTTTATTGTCCATGGACTGAACATTAGCGAGTAATAGAACTCGGAAATGGTAGATGGTGTTCAATCTGGGATAAGTTAAATTGCCTTGGAGAGTACGAACAAAGGATCTGGAAATTCTGGAAAGTCATATTTCTGGTCGAAATGCTGGTTACCGCGGTTCTGATACCCAAAAGTTATTTCCGGCTGTATGTAAGAAATAACACCAAATTTGTTTTACAAATACTCTTGCTCCCACTCCCTCTCTATCCCTCTCCCTCCCTTGTGTCTCCTTCTCCCCTCTCCTATTTCTTGCTCCCTCAGCCTCTCACATGCTTCTAAGGGTTTTATTTCTCCAGAGCCCCATTTGGCCAGGCCTAATGAGTTGGTATTTAGCTCGCTCACGATTCTCAACTTTGACCCCAGGGGAGCTGGCGGATTACAGGTCTCCTCCAGTGGGTGTCTAGGTTGTCACGCCACAGTAAAGAACTGGCAAAGGTGCCTATCTACATGCCCAATGCGGTGCCACTGCAGATTAACGACCTGTTGCATTCCCGGGCACAATGGAAACTCCCAAATGAGCGGCCATATTGTTAAACAAAGCTCTATGACCAGCTTTATTAAATCCATGTGTCTGACAGTAGGCCTATTTATTTCAGATAGAAGTATGTAAAAATCCCTTGGCTGTTGTTTTGTTGTTGGATGGTTTGGTGCTAAGGTGGAATAAAAGTTAACAGAGTAAACAGAGACAAAGAAATCGTCAGGGTCTGTACACAAACACAGCTATTGCAGGGAAGGCACGCCTGGGATAAACGAAAGAATAGAGAAAATAAAACAAAATGTATACCAGAGGCAACGCACAAACGTCAACTCTTTATTTCGGTCTCTATACACTGTCTTTCTCTTATGCCTCATTCAGCTCCCTCTCCCTCTATTCCTAGACATGTACTGCACATACTGTACAGGGGTTTTGTGCCAAAAACCTGCCTGTGTGTTAAGGTCCACAGACTGATTCATCAAACGGTATTCATCGGCTCTGTCAGATTCGTCCAACCAGCTACCAATCAAGCAACTGAACACTAAACCTGCCTGTCAGTAGAACTGACTCAGAGAGAAATACAAAAACACAGCTGATCCGAGATGTGTAATCATTTGTGTCGGTCAGAGTCGTAGTGTAGCTGACTGAAGCTCAATTGCTCTCCTCAGAGGAAGCTAAATGAAGACAGACGTTTCCGGTTGCACTGGTAGAAGAGACTGTGGCCTAGCAGGTAGAAGCAGTAACTTCATCAAGCCAAAGGGTGCAAATGCAATGTCAATTTACATTTGATCGAAAGGGATTTACAATCGATGCCATTAGCCAAACGCTAGCTCTCTCTGCTAAGGGAGATGGAATTTATGACCCGATTAAAGCGCAATGTTAACAGAAAGCAAAGCAATCCGTTCCACGATGTCCACCAAGCATTATCGCTAGCATTATATATTTAGAATGGTATCAGCCCCACCATAGTCAAGTACAGAGTCCCTCCATGTCCCTTCATACCAAACTGTTTGCCCAAGCCTAAAAAAAAAGAGACAAATTAAATAAATAACCACCAAGGTTATATGGCCCCCGGAATGTACTAGATCAAGACGACAGCCGACAGACGTTTCTTTTAACCTGAAGACTTTTTGGAAAGAGCACTCAGCTCACAGTAAAGGCAAATGAGTCACCCATGAACATTCAGCCGTTCCTCATCGTTGGGACATTGTCAGGTTTTGTGCTTTAGACGTAGAGTAGAAATGGCAACACCGACACCATAGCCGTGATATACCACGGGCCTATCTGCAACGGATAGACACTGGCTGGCTGCACTGTGGATATGGCAACAGTGACACAAAGGGCACCGTTAAAACACCAGTTCAGTGAGTCGCCGAGGAAAGAAGCTTGAGTCGGTTATCATTGCAGCCCTCATTTATTTATGACCTGCCGAACTACACAACAGCCGATAAAAAACAGAAAAGGAGCATTTCTTTGTTTTGAAAGTTCATTGGAACATTTGGACATATCGTCTCCCAGATATATGCTTGTGATAAACGAGGGGGTCGCCTTCTTTGGTCACTGCGCTCTGATACTGAGAATGATAGCCTTTAGGCCTAACTTTAGCCTAGCATATTGTAAGCTATCTGAATAGGCCAGGGGTATTCAACTCTTACCCTAAGAGGTCTGGAGCCTGCTGGTTTTCTGTTATACCTTATAATTAATTGCACACACACCTGGTGTCCCAGGTCTATATCAGTCCCTGATTAGACGGGAACCCACAAAAAAAAATGCGGAACTGGCTTCGAGGTCCAAAGTTGATTTTGAAGGGACTAGGCTATGCAGCAGTCCCAGCTAGGCTAATCCAGACAAGGACGATAGAACACTTGGAATGAAGATATGGTTCAGAAGTTTCAGAGTGGCCTTCAAACAGGGTCTGGGTGTGTCGAAGGCGAGGTTCGGATCACATGATTCTGTCACGTACATTCAGGCGGTCGGTCGTCTTTGGATGCAACCTCGCGGCAGGCCTCCCTCCTCCAGCTCACTACTTTAACGTTAAGTTGGATCGATGGCTTTAACCCATTTTTTCCCCCCAGCCAGGAAAGTTGAGCAGGTTTCATGGCGGCTCCCCCGGGCGTAGCCAAACCAACCAACACTTTGACCACCGTCGCCATAGAGGAAAGCCAGGGCCACTTGGCTTGTCTCTAAAGAAGATGAACCTAAAATGGCCTCAGTTCCCCCTCTTAGCAGAACAGGGGATTTCAGTCCAAGGCTGCCAGCGTAACTGATAACGTCACGCAGCCAGCAACCATTCGTTCATACACGAACGACTCAGTGGAACACCTCAGACTGAGTGCAATTCTCAGGGATGAAGAATAACTTTTGTAAAGGAGCTCGATATGAAAGGAGCATCAGGCATCAAATGGAAGAAAACAGACAAACAGGAAGGAACTACCTGGACTTGTCCACAAAGAAAAAAGGTTTTCTGTTGCTTGAAAACGTTTTCCCGTTGTGTGCCCGAATGAACACAACCCACCCTTAACTGGAAGTTGGAAGCACAGAGCTGAATCCCAAGGTGACGCTACAGGTGCAGCCCTTCTCCTCCACCTCCTCTGTCTCCTACTCAGTGGACCTGCACTTCTGAGTGTCACATTAGTCTGATGATTTAATGGGACACGTCCCCACAAGTCCAGAGTTACTCAAGAGCTGAAACAACGGCCTGAAAGAAGCTTCGCCTGAGCAACTTGGGCCTGTCATTGTCAGATTTGTTTCTCTCCATAAAGGAATCCCTCAGAGATTGCTTTGCCGAAGTCAAAGTAACACGTGTTTTCAACATCCTTCCAGGATTAACTGGATGAAATGGTGCATTTTGGATTAGGACGAGTTCCACAATCGGTTTCACTGAAAACGACCTGAATAAGACTGTATGGCCCTGTTACACATTGTGTGTGTGTGTGTGAAAACGTATGACACATGAAACTAGGTCCATTATAATCCAATTGCAAATCCCACCCTCTTTCGTGCTCACAGGTCCAGTCCAGAACAACCGACAAAAGAAAACATGTATGGTACAGTGTCGTCAACTGAACAATGGGTTTTCAGGCAGACAGTCTGGAGATCCCATGCCGTCAAGCACTTGAGAACCCCAAACATGGAGGGTGTAACTTCAAGGCTATATATTACATAATGATCCTTGAAAAAAAAAACGTGTTTCAACTTGCTCTAGGATAGAATTAAAAGGCCTGCAATATTGGTTTTCAAAAGAATCAGAATATATGCATGGACCGGTTAAGGATGCAAATATGATTTAAACATGCCACCAGCCTATATATAAGGTATTTTACTCAATATACACCCAACAGTGCACGTGGGATAGTTTTGCCGAAGCAATTCTGATAAAATCAGAGCAAATTACCTTCTGCACAGTTCAGAATTGCAATTCAAAGAGCTGTCTTCCAATAAATTCACACAAAGTCGGGAGCACAGCTGACAGATGGGTACGTACAGAAAGCTCAAGGATTGATTCAACATCTGAAAGCTGCCTTGGGCAAATACCAAGAGATGTGTCATGAACAAAAAGAAGAAGGCTACAACGTGTTCTCCGTGGACAAGAAAACAATCGAAAGGGACAAATGCGCATAAACCGGTTTCAAACGAAGGCAATGTGTATCACTAACGGCGACTGGTAATGTACCCAGATTAAAAACGCCGATTGGGGGGAGATAAAAAAAAAAACGTCCACATTTCTTTCATCACTAATGTAAGTTATGTGTGGTGACTCAGAACGTGTGTGTGTGTGTGTGTGTGTTTGAGTGTGAACAAATGCCCGTGCCAGTGTGTGTATGTACAGTAGGTTATGCCTGTGCAGTGTTCGTCTGGAAATCAGTCAGAGCACTTGGAGTATGCAAGCGCATCAATGACAGAGGGGTCAAAGCCTCGCTCACCGGCCCGGTTGTTGCCTATCCATCAAACTAGCTGCCAATATGAACACATTTAGCCTCGAGAAACACCACGCCACTATTCCGGTCCCCCGTGCATAACATTCAGCACATTTTTGAAGGGCAAAGCTTGGAACACTTCTTAAAGGAAACCTAAACATATCACCCTCACAGCAAGGAGTAAAATACTCACTGTTTTTCAGGAGCCCGAGACTCTCTTCTCCCCTCGTCTCTCCATCCACGATACATCCATTCCTCTCCTGGACATATCCTGCGGGTTATCTCCCGTTGTGTAGCCTATGTATTCAAATGTTGCACCTATACACAGTATCGACCTTTTCTTTACTCAGCGAGTCTACATGTTGCTGACTACATCTCTCTCCCTCCCTCTTTCCCCTCTCACCAGTTATTTTGTTAAAATTCAGTATATACGCCTCGTCACCTAGCAACCTCCCTCTTCATCACTCCCGCGACACGTGTTGAATGCTAAACTTGTCGTCGTGGATTTTTTTTTTTTTTTTTTTTTTTTTACGATGGAGTGGATGGATACACACTCTCAGTGGTGTATCAGTATGCTGTCAAGATATTTATTAGAACTCTCCCTCCCTGCCTCACTCCCTCCCTCCCTTCCCTCTCTCTTTCCCCCTCCCCTTAAACCCATCTGTAAACCTATATTCCTCCTCCTTGCTCCCTCACCCACATCTCTTCTCTCTCTCTCTCCAAGCAAAAAATAAGTCCGTTTATAGATACCTTTATATAAAAAAAAAGTTTTTAAACAACACTAAAGAGAATTCAAGCCTTGCACTTTGCGGTTATGTGTGCCTTAGGGGAATACATGATCATTGCAATTGTTTATAATATTCAACTCTGGGCTGAACTTTTTCCACTGTAAGGGAATTTTGGGACTTGAAACTGTTACACACGGATAAATAACTTATTCATGCATATGTTAGAGACACACCTTTGAAGGATAATGTGTTTTTTAATTACTGTAATCCTGTCTGCGTTGATCTGGTAATTATTTGATGTCACAACATTAGGCTCTTGCAATTGTTCTACTGCTGTAAATGGGTGCTATAATTAGCCCTTACGGGGAATAACAGAGGAAAATCCTTTTTTGATATTTTCTGCTGAGCACCAGCCATTTTGTCCTCTATGCTGGACATAAAATGTTTGACTGTAGCAAAGAAGAAGAGAAGACATGCGCCTCTGTACCATGCACATCCCTTTTATCTTGATGTAATCATTAAGGGAAATGGTGTGTGTGTGTGTGTGTGTGCTGGGGCGCGCGCGTGCGTGAGCCTCTGCCTTCTGTGTCTATGTCTCCGTTATGTTTCAAGTGAATCCACTGGTATTTTTCTAGAGGCTTGTTTTCCTGCGTAAATATAGAGCTGCCACGCCGCCGATCGGTTCTGTGAAACATTAAAAATAGTGCCCAATTAACGGGAAAAGTGGACACTCGTCTTGCTTGGTCACCCTGTTGTTTTGTAATTGGAAGACCAGGGCACTGACCTCTTCGTCGTGAGGTCAGAGCGAGAGTAATAGGAGGAATATTGTGGTGAGGGATAGGAACCTGAAGGAGCCTTTCATGAATCTATTACAAATCGTGAAACAAGCTGCCAAAGGTAAAACAGTACTAAGTGGCTATAAAACCACATGGCTGTTACCCTACAAGCTCTATCATTTCTGTACAGTCACTGCTTCTGAGTGTGTTATTAAATACCTCAAGGAGATCCGAAAGCTAACCAAATCCTCCTAAGCTAACCAATCTATTCATCTTAGAGAATAATTACAGGCAAATTGTATTGGAAAGCCGCCATGAAGAATTCACTGCAGTTCTGCACACGTTTGAAGGCGGTGCCTCAGTACTGGAATGGCACAATTAAAACAGCATATTCATTCTTTGTTAATAATTGAGTTTAAAAGCAAGCGATATTCTCAGAGAAATATGACGGCACACTTTTAATTTAGTCTACGATAAAAATGTAATGTCAGAATTCTCCCTTTCTCTGTTCTGACTGGGAATACAATGGAGTTAATTGCCTTGAGTTTTTCTATTTAAAAAAAAAACACAAGCAATTGACACGTTCATTTTTTTCCCTCACAGCAGAAAAGGAAAGTTGAGGCAAAAGGCATGAATGAAGTGGTAGCTTGACTGAATACAGTGAAGTGACAATACCATTTTCTATTTAACAAGGCTATAACTCAAAGTTTGTCCGATGCTTTCCGAGCTCAATAGTGGTCTGATGTCAAGACGAGTCGTCAATCCCAAGTAAATAGAGACGATGAAAATAGAGATCGAGGCGCATATAGCTGAATATGGATATAAAGCTGGAGCAGATGGCACGGGGCCGTTAACCCACTGTGGAGCTCTGAAAACATCCGGCAAACCTTGATTTTGGAGCGAACTATCACTTTAAGTCTTGTGACACTCCTTGTTCCCGAAAATAGACCAATTTTAAGCAACAACAACAACAAAAAAGTCACCTGAAAAACAAATCAAATCTAATCAAAATGTATTAATAGTGCATTTTCACCAAACATGTCTCTCTCACCACCAAATATCATGTAGATCCAGATCTGCAACTTGGCCAGGTGAAGGAAGCCTCGAAGCTAATTTGACAGGAGACATTGCCAGATCATTGGGAGGATGATTTGTAAACTCCCAGCCTTGGTGAGAGGGAACCTAATAGAGGCGCCCAGACAGAGACATCCACGGCACGTCAGTATCTCTGCAGACTTAACAATGGAGACGTGCAATACACTGAACACGTATAGCCTTGATAGGTGCATTCGCTGATAACATGTATGTTACTAATGACACAATTAAGCAAAAAAAAAAGAGCAAGATCCCTCCTTCACTCACTCATTCCCTGGCTCATTAACTCGCTCACTGTTCCCATAAGAAGCTTTACATTCCGTCCACGGTGAGCTCTGTTGTAAGTGTGCATCTCTTCAGTATAAGAAGACCAATGAAGATGTGTGTTTATGTTGCATAACCTTAACCCTACCCACCCATTACCCGTTAATTGTTTTATTTCGTTTACTTCTAGCGTTTGGGGTTCCTGCCTGGTGTGTCAGGTGGGTGGGTGGTTGCCCCTTTGGGACAATTCCATTGAATCCATTGCACCAGGCAAGCTCAAACAAGCACAGCTAAAGTATTTCAAAGAAAATGTACACTATTTGAACCCAGGTCTGCTATGTTGACAACTGTAGCGAGATTGCAAGAAGTACGAGAGCAGTATGTCATACATTCAATTTATTACCTAGAGTTGAACACTTCGAAGTTTAGGGGGAAATGGGGAAAATAACAAATCAATTGACAGTCTATCTATCAGCAGGCATTCCAGCCAATAACCACAGCCCAGCAGAGCTGTGAGAAATAGTCTCTCATTAAGAGCTCTATGGAGGCGCTGTCCAAGCTAAAATGAATTTAAGGCTTTAGTGGGTTTTCTCTGTCCATGGTGCTGAAATATTTCTAATGTGGCATCACATTTTATGAGTCATTATTGCTCAAGTGTGTTGCTACAAAGTGCAGCGTTAATATACATATGAGGACTGGTCCAAGGTGCTGAAACTGTGTTTTAGCACTGGTTTAGCATTGGCTATGCTCCGCTTGCTACGCACATTAAAAATGCATCAATACTAAAGTTCAATGTAAACCCGTGAGTGTTTCACATAAAACAGTCTTACAAGCTTGTTAAAATATACTGAATATCTCATATTGGAATAACACATCAGCATTCACCTTGAGACGGTCACTATATATATATAATTTATTTTTAGTGCAACATTGGTTTTTGGCCAACAAAACGGATATTAACGATTAGCTTAACTTTGCAAAAGCTTTAGGAATCTCAGCCTGTCTGCTTTCTGCAGATCACTTTTATACATTCCCTCTCCGTGATTAGGTCACATTATTTTCATTCATCCGGAATTGCTTCTTACCACAACCAATCATTGAAATGCCATTTTTCAGACCTCCCAATCGCAGAATCTCAACATCTCCCTGATAAGGGAGCCTGCAATTTCTTCGGTTCCCGATCTGAAATAGAAATTTCACCAAAAGTCAAATCAGTGTCTCCATCCCTTGAATGTATGTTGAAATAAAAATAATTCAATATGCATTTACCGTATCAATTCTGTAGCCCTGTTTTTGTTTTTTTCAAGTGCAGGCAGACAGATGGACAGACAGGTAAAAAAAGAGGTAGACAGGTCAACAGAAAGTCAGCCAGTCAGAGAGACAAACAGGTTGAGAGATAGACCGATTGACACCCAGCAACTCTGTAAATACAGCCGATAACCTTTGACCCCCCCACTCAGTTGGCGAAGGGGTCCTAATGTGGCGTGAAACTGTAATCTCTCCAGTTTTATAGTCTCGGTGAGTCTAATCTTTGTGCCACAAACCCACAACAATCTCCTTTTTATTTGCATGGTTGACTCTATCGTTGGACATCGTTTATCTCCTGGCGGGTTTTCTGCTCATTAATCATAATGAACATCATGTTCGAGTGGAACCAATAGAGGCTACCTCTGTGCACCTGTGAACCGGAGTACATCTCCATCTATTCCCCAGACCCAAATAAGTGGCCGTAAATGTAGAGAAGTCAAAGAAAAGAAAAGTCTAATCAGACATCTGGTCAAAACTATCCCAGAGTTCTTTGTCATGAGTCAGAGGACTTTTCCGATCGCCACACGAGATATTGGACTGTGGCCTGAAATGACCTACAGTCAATGTACCAAACTATGTATGTAGTGTGTTTAGCCTATGGGTGCGTTAGTAGTTTGGGTTAGATTAGCTACTCCCAAACCTGGTCCTGAGATGCCCTGTACATTGCTGGTTTTTATTCACACTAGGCTGGAGGACTCTCATAGGATGACTGTGAGATCATTATCAAGATCCAATGTGAAAATCAGTATCACATCTTGAATGCACACTGAGTATACATAACATAACATAGACTGCCCAGGTGAATCCAAGAAAAAATATGATCCCTTATTGATGTCACTTGTTAAATCCACTTCAATCTGTGACAATGTGCGTCTAGGTGGTAGGTGTAGGAGTCAGACGCAGGAGAGCAGGGATGTCTGAGAAGCGTGTTTTTAATAAGAAAGTCCACCAACACAGGAATGGCACAATCAAAGGGTACAACGCCCTCGACCACAGAGAAGCCGTGCAAACGCACGGAGGAACAAACAAAGTTCCGACACTCATATATTTCAGAACCCGTGAAAACAAATAACGGGAGAACCGAACCGAGCACCTCACAATAAAATACTAATCCTGTAACAAACTTAGGCAGGCAACAGGTTACCATTATACACACAGAAATTAACGCAAATGAAACCAGATGTGAAAAATAATTTTTAATGAATTTATTTGCAAATTATGGTGGAAAATAAGTATTTGGTCACCTACAAACAAGCAAGATTTCTGGCTCTCATAGACCTGTAAATTCTTCTTTAAGAGGCTCCTCTGTCCTCCACTCGTTACCTGTATTAATGGCACCTGTTTGAACTTGTTATCAGTATAAAAGACACCTGTCCACAACCTCAAAGAGTCACACTCCAAACTCCACTATGGCCAAGACCAAAGAGCTGTCAAAGGACACCAGAAACAAAATTGTAGACCTGCACCAGGCTGGGAAGACTGAATATGCAATAGGTAAGCAGCTTGGTTTGAAGAAATCAACTGTGGGAGCAATTATTAGGAAATGGAAAACATACAAGACCACTGATAATCTCCCTCGGTCTGGGGCTCCACGCAAGATCTCACCCCGTGGGGTCAAAATGATCACAAGAACAGTGAGCAAAAATCACAGAACCACACGGGGGAACCTAGTGAATGACCTGCAGAGAGCTGGGACCAAAGTAACAAAGCCTACCATCAGTAACACACTGCGCCGCCAGGGACTCAAATCCTGCAGTGCCAGACGTGTCCCCCTGCTTAAGCCAGTACATTCCAGGCCCGTCTGAAGTTTGCTAGAGAGCATTTGGATGACCCAGAAGAAGATTGGGAGAATGTCATATGGTCAGATGAAACCAAAATATAACTTTTTGGTAAAAACTCATCTCGTCGTGTTTGGAGGACAAAGAATGCTGAGCTGCATCCAAAGAACACCATACCTACTGTGAAGCATGGGGGTGGAAACATCATGCTTTGGGGCTGTTTTTATGCAAAGGGACCAGGACGACTGATCCGTGTAAAGGAAAGAATGAATGGGGCCATGTATCATAAGATTTTGAGTGAAAACCTCCTTCCATCAGCAAAGGCATTGAAGATGAAACGTGGCTGGGTCTTTCAGCATGACAATGATCCCAAACACACCACCCGGGCAACGAAGGAGTGGCTTCGTAAGAAGCATTTCAAGGTCCTGGAGGGGCCTAGCCAGTCTCCAGATCTCAACCCCATAGAAAATCTTTGGAGGGAGTTGAAAGTCCGTGTTGCCCAGCAACAGCCCCAAAACATCACTGCTCTAGAGGAGATCTGCATGGAGCAATGGGCCAAAATACCAGCAACAGTGTGTGAAAACCTTGTGAAGACTTACAGAAAACGTTTGACCTCTGTCATCGCCAACAAAGGGTATATAACAAAGTATTGAGATAAACTTTTGTTATTGACCAAATACTTATTTTCCACCATAATTTGCTAATAAATTCATCAAAAAATCCTACAATGTGATTTTCTGGATTTTTTTTCTCATTTTGTCTGTCATAGTTGAAGTGTACTTATGATGAAAATTACAGGCCTCTCTCATCTTTTTAAGTGGGAGAACTTGCACAATTGGTGGCTGACTAAATAATTTTGATGAACATGGCACCTTCAGATGTTTGGAAATTTCTCCCAAGGATGAACCAGACTTGTGGAGGCCATTTTTTTCTGAGGTCTTGGCTGGTTTCTTTTGATTTTCCGATGATGTCAAGCAAAGAGGCACTGAATTTGAAGGTAGGCCTTGAAACACATCCACAGGTACACCTCCAATTGACTCAAATGAGGTCAATTAGCCTATCAGAAGCTTCTAAAGCCATAGCATAACTTTCTGGAATTTTCCAAGCTGTTTAAAGGCACAGTCAACTTAGTGTATGTAAACTTCTGACCCACTGGAATTGTGAAACAGTGAATTATAAGTGAAATAATCTGTCTGTAAACAATTGCTGGAATAATTACTTGTGTCATGCACACAGTAGATGTCCTAACCAACTTGCCAAAACTATATTCTGTCACAAGTAACTTGTGGAGTGGTTGAAAAATGAGTTTTAATGACTCCAACCTAAGTGTATGTGAACTAGTTTTAATGACTCCAACCTAAGTGTATGTGAACTAGTTTTAATGACTCCAACCTAAGTGTATGTGAACTAGTTTTAATGACTCCAACCTAAGTGTATGTGAACTAGTTTTAATGACTCCAACCTAAGTGTATGTGAACTAGTTTTAAGGACTCCAACCTAAGTGTATGTGAACTAGTTTTAATGACTCCAACCTAAGTGTATGTGAACTAGTTTTAATGACTCCAACCTAAGTGTATGTGAACTAGTTTTAATGACTCCAACCTAAGTGTATGTGAACTAGTTTTATTGACTCCAACCTAAGTGTATGTGAACTTCCGACTTCAACTGTATGCGCCTTTGAAAGGGGTGGGGTCGTAGGTGCCAGGTGCACCGGTTTGTGTCAAGAACTGCAAGGCTGCTGGGTTTCTCACGCTCCACAGTTTCCCGTGTGTATCACGAAACCACCGCAAAGGACATCCAGCTTACTTGAAACAACTGTGCGAAGCGTTGGAGTCAACATGAGCCACCTTGTAGAGTCCATGTGAAGGCTGTCCTGAGGGCAAAAGGCTGTTCAACTCCATATGAGGCAGGTGTTCCTAATGTTTTGTATACGCAGTGTATGCTTGCTTCATTGACAGATCAAAATTAGGATGAATACCAGTGTGCACAGGGGGCTCCCAGAACGTAACTCAGGAGAGACTGCTTTAGTTCACGTAGAACCTCAATTGTACCTGGTTGTATCTGTTCCCTGTCTCCTGAATACCATGGATTTATGGATTTTATGGTTTGGTTTATTGTTTTGTGGCTAGTGTCATGGTTCCATGAGACAACATTTCTAGGACTATGATGATTTCGGTTTGCTATCGGGAATTTCTCTGCGTGTTTGTCGACTTTGCAGTAAAATGATGGGATTTTGTGTTCAAGGACACTCTTTGGTAGGGTCTCAACTCCGGTATAGGTGACCTACAGTAGCTGTTGTGTTGAATTATATTTCAATCAGACCACTTCTTTTCTCTCTGGATGGATGGGGATGGGAGGATTTGGCTTCTATAGAACTATTAGAGCTAATATGTCGTAACAAAGTTTTGTGAACCTCAAACTTGATATTTTACTGAGGTAAAAATATTGGGGTCACTGGTCAGCGTAATACTTCTGTATGGAGAGGAAAATCAAAATGGTTCCACATAAACCGCACAATAATGATCCTCAAGAATGATTCATTCAACTAATGAATAGTCTTGTCACAGACACAAACCCCAATGAGCAAATTCACAATGTAACTGAAAAATGTAGTATTGGAAAAAAAGTCCCAAGTTCCAAGAACTATTTGTAATCCAAAGTTAAAACCCTTAAAAAAAAAACAAAAGAAGTAACCCCAGAAAATGTAAGGTCCAAGGGATGCGGATGATTCTGAACCACTCTGTCTATTTTCCGCTAAAAGAGGTGTGGAATCTAGAGAAAAGACCGCTGGAGTTAATTCATTAGTCGGATTCCGTTGCAAAATGTTTGGTCGGCTGTAAAATGTTTTGCAACGGAAACAAGAGTTTCTATTGGACAAATTCAGGTAGGCCCCTCCCCGCTTGATTGTGTTTTCTGTACATGCTTCCATTTGGTTCCTAGAGTATATGGTAAGCAGTTTCCGTTGCAAAACGTTTTGCAACTGACCAAACGTTTTGCAACAGAATCCGACTAATGAATACACCCCTGAAATCCCTCTTAATAGCAAACAATGGTGCTGCAGCCTGATCAAATATGGCACCTGCAGCCTTAAAGCCTACTGCATAATAGGCAATTATTAGCACAATACAGTGTGCTAACGTAGTACAGTACATACTTTGGCACATTATTTTTGTGGTTTAATCATTTCTTTCAGGGGCACTGTTTCCATTTCATTTTCACTTCATTCTTTCATGTGACAACGTTCTTGTTAAATGAGCGCTTACAAAACAATTCAGAAGGTTGACACGTTATAAACGCTCAACTATTTCGGGAAATAACTTTTTGGAGCTACGTTCCTCCCTTAGGATTCCCAGAACCCAGAAATGTGCTGATCTTCATGGTACGTGAATGTGGAATGTGACGGAGGCCGTGAGGCCGATACGTAAGCTTATTAAAGATCGGGGGATACTATCCAGAGCAGTGTGCGGTTTCCTTTTTCCTTCAACGTGAATGTGGAGAAAAATCAGGAGTCAATTCATTTGCAATGGACATTATCTAGGGATGATGATCTCATTTCTGGACGAAGATAATCTTCGGCTCTCCTTTCTATCTCCCACCTCACATCTCAGTCAAACCCATCTGCTGTTTGAGTTCAATTGGAATTAAACATTGCTGCTATCACACTGATTTGCATTCCACTGGCTGTGTTGGTATCTTGGATGAATTAGGCACTGATTATGTGATCATATGGAAATGAATTCCAGCATACAGAGTGTGTATATGAACTCATCTGAGATACAACAGCCTGAATATCTTGCCCTTTTTTTTCTCACCTGTTTTTCCCTCACTGGAATATGGACCGAATATGGACCTTGTATTTTGACTTCCTCTTCCTCGCTGATACACACTGGCCCCGTTCACCTGACACTCCATTTCTAATCAGGGATAGGACCGCAGGGACAGGATAAAGGAAGGGTGCATGTTTAAAGAATTTGAACGGGGCCAGTGGTTGCAGTTCTGTGAGCAGAGCAGAGCAGTGCAGTGCAGTCCATATCCCGAGGACAGGGTGTACCCTGTCTGCCTCTGGCAGTCTGTTGGCACCAGTGCTGTTGCACTTACTGTATCAGGCCACAGTTACAGCTGGTGAACAGCAGGTGGCAGCACTGTGTTGCAACATATTTTTTGGGGGGCCCTGCAGGCTGTCCTCTCAGCGTTTGATTAGTGAGTGGAGCTATGTGGCTTCTCATGGGCTTTCATGTAGTCACACAGACACAGTTCCCCTCTCTATCTCCCGGCGTATACTCACCGCATAGACACTCATACACGTATAAAAGTCCATGCGCACACGCGATCTCACATGTTGTACAGGCATCCATAAATGCACATACATGCGCACTCACACAGACCACATACACGCTCACACATAAGTTCCCATGGGCATACACACACTAACACAAAGTCCCGAACACAAATACACAGGTATTTCCATTTACCCTAAAGATCACATGGGTGCACGTGCATTTGCACAGACATGATCGAACGTAAATTCTCATGCACACAGACACATTTACAAATTCCTGTACAAGCGCACGCACGCACGCACGCACGCACGCACGCACGCACGCACACACACACACACACACACACATCCCACATTCACACATGCCCCCCCTCTCTCTTCCCCTCGCTCTCTCACTCAATCAGTCTCTGTCTAACAGATGGGGCGAGGGCACTGCCAGATCCTGGTCCCCTGACAGAGTCCAACAATCTGATATGTGAGAGAGAGAGTAGGAAGAAAGTATGGGATTTGATGGTGACACACAGGGCTCAGAAGACCCCAGACAGACAGACAGACAGACTAGGAAAAGAGAGAGAAAGATGGAGATGAGCGAGAGAGAGGGATATAGGAGAGAGAGAGCAGGGAGAGATATATATAGGAGAGAGAGAGCAGGGAGAGATATATAGGAGAGAGAGAGCAGGGAGAGATATATAGAAGAGAGAGCAGGGAGAGAGATATATAAGAGAGAGAGCGGGGAGAGATATATAGAAGAGAGAGAGCAGGGAGAGATATATAGAAGAGCGAGAGCAGGGAGAGATATAAAGGAGAGAGAGCAAGGAAAGATATATAGAAGAGAGAGAGCAGGGAGAGATATAAAGGAGAGAGAGAGAGCAAGGAAAGATATATAGAAAAGAGAGAGCAGGGAGAGATATAAAGGAGAGAGAGCAAGGAAAGATATATAGAAGAGAGAGAGCAGGGAGAGATATAAAGGAGAGAGAGAGCAGGGAGAGATATATAGGAGAGAGAGAGCAGGGAGAGATATATAGGAGAGAGAGAGAGCAAGGAAAGATATATAGAAAAGAGAGAGCAGGGAGAGATAAAGGAGAGAGAGCAAGGAAAGATATATAGAAGAGAGAGAGCAGGGAGAGATATAAAGGAGAGAGAGAGCAGGGAGAGATATATAGGAGAGAGAGAGCAGGGAGAGATATATAGGAGAGAGAGAGCAGGGAGAGATATATAGGAGAGAGAGAGAGAGCAAGGAAAGATATATAAAAGAGAGAGAGCAGGGAGAGCTATATAGAAGAGAGAGAGCAGGGAGAGATATATAGAAGAGAGAGAGCAGGGATAGATATATAGGAGAGAGAGAGCAGGGAGAGATATATAGAAGAGAGAGAGCAGGGAGAGATATATAGAAGAGAGAGAGCAGGGAGAGATATAAAGGAGAGAGAGAGCAGGGAGAGATATAAAGGAGAGAGAGAGCAGGGAGAGATATATAGCAGAGAGAGAGCAGGGAGAGATATATAGCAGAGAGAGAGCAGGGAGGGGGGGGGTCAAGAGGTGTTTAGCGACTGGCTAATGGCTTTGAAATGACAACCTTGGTGACATATTCATGAGATGTTTATTTTGCACAGTTAGCAATGCAAATCAGTGGGCGACGAGGAGCGATAATTTACATGCTAATACGTTCTCGTTTATGTGTCGAATGTTTTACATGCAAATATGCATTTTTGAGAGCTCTTCTGCATGACGAAGGCTGTCTGGGTCTGAAAAAAGCAAAACGGTCATAATGCACAAGCTTCTAGTCAGCATTAGTCCCAATTTTATGTCAAAGGCTTGTCGCAGCAAATTATTTCAAAAAAAGTAAATGTGTGTCCCTGTTGTGATGCAGAGGAACTGTAAAAAAAAAAAATAATAATAATATATATATATTTTTTTTAAGTATTTCATTTGTCAACTTTGATTCATTTTATGGTTATCGAAAGTCATACTTCTATGAAAATACATACTGTCTGTAAAGTATATCCCAGGGACCAACCAGCTTAGCCTGCTACAGCTTGATAGTAGACTATCCCATAGACCTGTTGTGTTCAGATTAGTCATGTAAATCACATTTCTTCATTTTTTTCCCATTCATTTGAATTGAAGAAAATTTAATTTGGGAAATTGCCTGTGTGTGTGTGTGTGTTTAGGCGGAAAGGAGTCTCTGTTTCTCCTTCTCTGTCAATATCAGGATTTCCTTTTTCTTCTAAAACCTTAATGAACCACATTAAGACCAATCTACAGTATTGTCAATGTTTTCCGTGTGATTCCAATTTTTTGGGGTGTGTGGATCAGGTATGAAGCTGTGAGATTTGGCATGACTCATGATAGGATTGAAAAATAGCATGAAAGGTATTTAAAGGATTAGTGTAATGAGGAGTGAAGGTAAACAAATCACATTGAATCAGATCTGACTGGCTCTTTATCTCTGACGCATACACACATACATGCGCACATGTACGCACACACACGCACGCACGCACGCACGCACACACACACGCCGATATGAGAGAAATCTGTCTAAGCCCTCTGCCTGAGGGAAGGAGATAATTTTAGAGTGTGTGTGCGTGTACATGCAGGCGGGCATGTGTCTGTACGTGTGTGTTTGTGTGTGTGTACATGTGCGTGCAGGCGTGTGTTTAAATGTCCGAAAGCATTGTGAGAAATCACGGCACAGCTGTGCGAGAGGGTTAGAGACACATCTGGAGACATTGGGCAATACCCTCCACATGGCATCTTCATTTTGGCAATAGCAGGGCACACTCACAGCCTGACTGACAAATCTTCTCGGCACTCACACAGAAACAGACATATAGAGGGTGGGAGAAAGAGACGGGGACCGGAAATGAGTGTGCAGGAGAGAAAGAGGAAGAGGGAGAGAAGGAAAGGAAAGGAGAGATACAAGAGTTGTGAAGTGATCTAAAAGGAAATTAATGCACTTTGAAGATAAGTGCTGTTCGAAAGTTTCGAGGAGAGGCCCCACCGCCACACAGCCCACCATCACTCAACAAAAAAAATGTCGATGTTGTTAGCTTAAGCAGGTCTGAGTATAAAACCCAGCAAGCCAGCCACATGAACAGGCACAAGGCAGTCACACGAGGCTAACGTAGCATAGCGTAGCATAGCGTAGCATAGCCCAATTAAAAAGCAGTGAGCAGGAATGCGGTCGATGCTACATGCCGTACCAAAGAGATATCAAAGAGATGCTAACGACTACGTGGTTGAAATAATACTTTGATACTCCGA
This sequence comes from Oncorhynchus clarkii lewisi, assembly GCF_045791955.1. Lineage (NCBI taxonomy): Eukaryota > Metazoa > Chordata > Actinopteri > Salmoniformes > Salmonidae > Oncorhynchus > Oncorhynchus clarkii. The sequence goes on along the minus strand of NC_092164.1, from coordinate 37,552,098 downwards.
GGGGGGGGGGGGGAAAGGGTTCCCTCTGGCTTATTTCAAATTTGCAACATTACAGGAATCTAAATATAGCACTTAGAGTCTGCTATTTAACAGATTAAAATGAACTAAGCTTGCTTTTCCTGGCTCCAAAAACAGAAATGAAAAACTGTAACAGGGTCATGTTTGTTCTCAGATGTTTTTTTATGTACAGTCGAGAGAAGAGAAGGTTTGTGAAATATCTTTTCCTTTTCAGACATTTTCTGTATAGCCTACAACCACTGTTTTTGTTTATACCTCACTAAAATGGGCAAAATGGTGTTTCGGTAGATTTTAGATAATCAGGTCAATGTTCTACATGCTGTTAAAAATATTAGGTGATTTAGGCCATAACGGGAATACAAAGGCCACAATTCTCTGATATGCAATCTGAACGGATTTCAAATGCTTCTCATTTCACAGTATGTGGCTTACTGGTCATCTGGCTATAGCTAGTTCTAGCTGGTTCTAGCCAGCATGGCAACAAACTGCTAAGCCGCTCACAGCAAGCTGCTTTCAAATAGCCCCTTACAAAACGTGTTTGAGCCCAGATCGGATTCGGACTCTGTGGCATTTAAAAACCCAACAATCTACCACAGTTAGTAAAGACCTACCAACTAGGGGTGATGCAGTGGCTCTTCCTTTTGAAAGTATATTCGATTGCCAGCAAGCATTTTGGGAAATTCTGTGGCCGTTAGCTATCCGACTGTGGTAGCAAACAGTACAGTTCTATTACAGCACTACTCCTTTGATGCAACACACGGAATACACACACCAACACGTCTGTGTCAGGACTTTCCAGCTGCAGTACTGCGAGCAAGACGAGACAGTGCAACTGCAAAAGGAAGATATTGGAGTCTTCTTTGTGTGCAAAACTCTTCTCTTTTTCCTTTGATGTAGCAAAACGACATCATGACCTGGAGCCAACTACTGTTCACACCTACTGTACAATCATTTACTGGGAGATGCATGCAACTCCCAATGAATGTAATGACTCGGACTGCTCTAACTGGGGGTATTAGACCAGTACAGAGAGATATCCACAGCTATACAAAAAAATGATATTTTTTTAGAATTTGGAACGGTGTACTGCAATGCACTGCAATACAGTGTGCACTTCTATAATAGGCCCTATTGATTTAAGATATAGGCCCTACGTGATCACATCTACAGTGTCCATTTTAGGACGTTCATCAGCCGTCTGTCTCCAACAGACCTCTGTCCCTCGATTTGGGTTGTATGCCTCTCTCTCTCTCGCGCGATAATAGATCATAAACAATTAAAATTAACAGTAAACATTACACTCACAGAAGTTCCAAAATAATAAAGACATTTCAAATGTCATATTATGTCTATCTATATACAGTGTTGTTACAATGTGCAAATAGTTCAAGTACAAAAGGGAAATTAAATATAGGTTGTATTTACAATGGTGTTTGTTCTTCACTGGTTGTCCTTTTCTTGTGGAAACAGGTCACAAATATGATGGCAGACTCTGCTGTCATATCTGTGATGGCAGACTCTGCGGTGGCAGGTAGCCTAGTAGTTAGAGCGTTGGGCCAGTAACCGAAAAGTTGTAGGATCGAATCCCGAAGTTGACAAGGTAAACATCTGTTGTTCTGCCCCTGAACAAGGCAGTTCCCCGGTAGGCAGGCATTGTAAATAAGAATGTATTCTTAACTGACTTGCCAGGTTAAATAAAAACTGTGGTATTTCACACAAAATTGGGTTCGTTTTCAAATTCTTTGTGGATCTGTGTAATCTGAGGGAAATATGTGTCTCTAATATGGTCATACATTTGGCAGGAGGTTAGGAAGTGCAGCTCAGTTTCCACCTCCTTTTGTGGGCAGTGTGCACATAGCCTGTCTTCTCTTGAGAGCCAGGTCTGCCTACTGCGGCCTTTCTCAATAGCAAGACTATGCTCACTGAGTCTGTACATAGTCAAAGTTTTCCTTAAGTTTTCCTTCCTTTTGGGTCAGTCACTGTGGTCAAGTATTCTGCCACTGTGTACTCTCTGTTTAGGGCCAAATAGCATTCTAGTTTGCTCTGTTTTTTGTTAATTCTTTGCAATGTGTCAAGTAATTATATTTTTGTTTTCTCATGATTTGGTTGGGTCTAATTGTGCTGCTGTCCTGGGGCTCTGTGGGGTGTGTTTGTGTTTGTGAACAGAGCCCCAGGACCAGCTTGCTTAGGGGAGACTCTTCTCCCGGTTCATGTCTCTGTAGGTGATGTCTTTGTAATGTAAGGTTTGGGAATCTCTTCCTTTTAGGTGGTTGTAGAATTTAACAGCTCTTTTCTGGATTTTGATAATTAGCGGGTATCGGCCTAATTCTGATCTGCATGCATTATTTGGTGTTTTACGTTGTACACAGAGGATCTTTTTTGCAGAATTCTGTATACAGAGTCTCAATTTGGTGTTCCGTTTTGTGAATTCTTGGTTGGTGAGCGGACCCCAGACCTCACAGCCATAAAGGGCAATGGGTTCTATAAGTATTTTTAGCCAGATTCTAATTGGTACGTCAAATGTTATGTTCCATTTGATGGCATAGAAGGCCATTCTTGCCTTGTCTCTCCACAAAGTTCTCTTCACAGCTTTGTGGAAGTTACCTGTGATGTGATCTCTCTCTCTCTCTCTCTCTCCCTCCCTCCCTCCCTCCCTCCCTCCCTCCCTCCCTCCCTCTCTCCCTCCCTCCCTCCCTCCCTCCCTCCCTCCCTCCCTCCCTCCCTCTCTCTCTCTCTCTCTCTCTCTCTCTCTCTCTCTCTCTCTCTCTCTCTCTCTCTCTCTCTCTCTCTCTCTCTCTCTCTCTCTCTCTCTCTCTCTCTCTCTCTCTCTCTCTCTCTCTCTCTCTCTCTCTCTCTCTCTCTCTCTCTCTCTCTCTCTCTCTCTCTCTCTCTCTCTCTCCCTCCCTCCCTCCCTCCCTCCCTCCCTCCCTCCCTCCCTCCCTCTCTCCCTCTCTCTCTAGTCCTGTGCCTGTTGACTTTGAGCCGTGCTCCAGGAGAGGAGCCAAATCCAGGGTGCTGGGTTGCACTCCCCCTGCAAGCAGCCAGGAGCCAGGGCTCCAGATGAGCTGAGCTGCTCTCCAGTGTGTAAAAGGAGCAGTCACACAAGAAGCTTCGCCTCCACTGCAGCTGCCACCCACACAGCGCATTGACACACACACACACACACTCCGCCACTTCACTTCACTGTAGCCTGCCTGCAGACATATGATTAGAGTTAAACAAAAGGCATGTGTACAGTGGGCTGAATACAGAAATATAACTGTAACACACACTCACCGGATAGTACACATTGCTGGGTAACTAGGAGTGTGGAGAATGCCCTCCAGAACAGGCAGCTAGACCAGCTGACAAGCAAGAGCCTCATTACCGCCTCTACTTCACTCACACACTCTCTCTCTCTCTCGTACAAACATATTGTACACAGCATGCATGCACACACACACACACACACACACACACACACACACACACACACACACACACACACACACACACACACACACACACACACACACTTCACACACATTCTCACACATGAGCGAGTTTCACATCACTAGCCCTCCCCACAGCACTCCAGCACCAGTCTCCATAGCGACAGCCAATCCAGAGCTGGGGGGGGTCTGTCATCTTCGAAGCAGAACTGGCAGAGGAAGTCCAGGAAAGGAGAGGTGCAGGAAAATATGGAGCAGGAGAATGAGGAAGCAGGGGGGAGAAGGCGGGGGAAAAGGCTCTGGGGCAGGGGCCAGAAAGAAAGAGGTCAAATTTAACCCGAACAGAAGAGAGGGAGAAGAGAGGCGAGAAGAGGAGCTCTTGGGGTGTAGAAGTGAGAGGTTGCCGTGAAGCTTTGCGGGATAGGTAGAACAGTTTTCACTTCCACACCCCACACCACTGAATAACTGTCAAATCTCCACATGTGCCTACACTGTCCGTAACTGTCAGCATGTTATGAATGCCTCTGTAGTGTAGACAGCCTATACCTCCTTCAGGGTAAACATTACAGAGATTATAGTCAGAACCTAAAGCACATGACCTTAGGAAAGAGTTGGTTTCCACTACTTAGTCAAATTGCCTGTTGCCAGGAATCAATTAAAGCGCAGTGTGACAAGCGTACTGCAATTGACTTTTAAAGGTAATTTAATTTACTTCACCGTGAATGCAATCTCCGTGAATGCAATCTCCGTGAATGCAATCTCCGTGAATGCAATGCAGTTTGCTTGTGGACAACGCATCTGATTGAATCCTGGCCTGTGTGTAGGCTAAGTAAAATGGTGATGTCATCCTGAGAGTATGGAAAGCGTCTCTGACCCAGCAGGCCTATGGAGGGATGGTTATAGAGATTGTACTGTTGTAGCTAGCAACACGTCCTTTCAACAATATTCCAGCAGAATCTGGAAATTTCCTGGTGTTCCTGGAAACTTGGCCTCCTTTGACGCTTCAGGGTTTCAGGGACCAAACTGAGAGTCGCTCCCTCACGTTAGGGGTTGGGTTAAATGCGGAAGACACATTTCAGTTGAATGCATTCAGTTGTACAACTGACTAGGTATCTCCCCTTTCCCGTTCCATTCGTTTTCCACCATGCCATTGAGAAGCTGCAATAGGACAATAGATTTTAGTCACAGTGCATTCAGAAAGTATTCACACCCCTTTACTTGTTTAATTCTAAAATGGATTACAAAAAAAATGTATCTGAATAAATCTACACACAATACCCCATGATGACAAAGTGAAAACAGTTTTTTAGACATTTTTACAAATGTATTTAAAAAAAAACAACCAGAAAAAATCTTATTTACATACGTTTTCAGACTCTTTGCTATGAGACTCGGAACTGAGCTCAGGTGCATCCTGTTTCCATTGATCATCCTTGAGATGTTTCTACAACTTGATTGGAGTCCACCTGTGCTAAATTCAATTGATTGGACATGATTTGGAAAGGCACACACCTGTCTATATAAGAAGCCATGGGGTCGAAGGAATTGTCCGTAGAGCTCAGAGACAGGATTGCATCAAGGCACAGATCTCTGGGAGGGTACCAAAAAATGACTGCAGCATTGAAGGTCCCCAAGAACACAATGGCCTCCATCATTCTTAAATGGAATAAGTTTGGAACCACCAAGATGCTGCCTAGAGGTGGCCGCCAGGCCGAACTTAGCAATCAGGGGAGAAGGGCTTTGGTCAGGGAGGTGACCAAGAACCCAATCGTCACTCTGACAGAGCTCCAGAGTCCCTATGTAGAGATGGGAGAAACTTCCAGAAGGATAACCATCTCTGCAGCACCACCAATCAGGCCTTCATGGTAGAGTTGCAAGACAGAAGCCACTCCTCAGTAAAAGGCACATGACAGCTCGCTTGGAGTTTGCCAAAAGACACCTAAAGGACTCTGACCAGGAGAAATAAGATTATCTGGTTTGATGAAACCAAGATTGAAACCAAGATTGAACCCTTTGGCCTGAATGCCAAGTGTCACGTGTGGAATAAACCTGGCACCATCCCTACGGTCAAGCATGATGGTGGCAGCATCATGCTGTGGGGATGTTTTTCAGCAACAGGGGCAGGGAGACTAGTCAGGATCGAGGGAAATGATGAACTGAGCAAAGTACAAAGAGACCCTTGATGAAAACCTGCTCCAGAGCACTCAGGACCTCAAACTGCGGCAAAGGTTAACCTTCCAACAGGACAACAACCCTAAGAACAATGCCTAGACAACGCAGGAGTGGCTTTGGGACAAGTCTCAAAATGTCCTTGAGTGGTCCAGCCAGATCCCGGACTTGAACCTGATCTAACATCTCTGGAGAAACCTGAAAATAGCTGTGCTGCAACGTTACCAATTCAACCTAACAGAGCTTGAGAGGATCTGCAGAGAAGAATGGGAGAAACTCCCCAAATACAAGTGTGCCAAGCTTGTAGCGTCATACCCAAGAAGACTCGAGGCTGTAATCGCTGCTAAAGGTGCTTCAACAAAGTACTGAGTAAAGGGTCTGAATACTTATGTAAATGTGGCATTTCAGTTCTTTATTTTTAATACATTTGTAAAAATATCTAAAAACCTATTTTGCTTTGTCATTATGGGGTATTGTGTGTAGATTGATGATTAGTCAATTTTAGAATAAGGCTGTAACATAACAAAATGTGGAAAAAGTACCGTTCAAAAGTTTGGGGTCACTTAAAAATGTCCTTGTTTTTAAAAGAAAAACACATTTTTTTGTCCATTAAAATAACATCAAATTGATCAGAAATACAGTGTAGAGGGCCTTCCGGGTGGCGCAGTGCGTGCTAACCAAGGTTGCCAGGTGCACGGTGTTTCCTCCGACACATTGGTGCGACTGGCTTCCGGGTTGGATGCGCGCTGTGTTAAGAAGCAGTGCGGCTTGGTTGGGTTGTGTATTGGAGGACGCATGACTTTCAACCTTCGTCTCTCCCGAGCCCGTACGGGAGTTGTAGCGATGAGACAAGATAGTAGCAACTAAAAAAACAATTGGATACCATGAAATTGGGGAGAAAAAGGGGTAAAATTCAACAACAAAAAAACTAAACAAAAATAAATACAGTGTAGACATTGTTCATGTTGTAAATTACTATTGTAGCTGGAAACAGCTGATTAGAATGGAATATCTACATAGGCGTACAGAGGCCCATTATCAGCAACCATCACTCCTGTGTTACAATGGCACGTTGTGTTAGCTAATCCAAGTTTATCATTTTAAAAGGCTAATTTATCATTAGAATACCCTTTTGCAATTATGTTAGCACAGCTGAAAACTGTAGTACTGATTAAAGAAGCAATAAATCTGGCCTTCTTTAGACTAGTTGGGTATCTGGATTAGTGTGTTCGATTACAGGCTCAAAATTGTTTCTGACCAAGAACTTTCTTCTGAAACTCGTCAGTCTAACCTTGTTCTGTGCAATGAAGGCTATTCCATGCGAGAAATTGCCAAGAAACTGAAGATCTCGTACAACGCTGTACACTACTCCCTTCACAGAACAGCGCACACTGGCCCTAACCAGAATAGAGAGAGGAGTGGGAGGCTCCGGTGCAAAACTGAGCCAGAGGACAAGTACATTAGATTGTCTAGTTTGAGAAACAGATGCCTCACAAGTCCTCAACTGACAGCTTCATTAAATAGTACCAGCGAAACACCAATCGCAACGTCAACAGTGAAAATGCGACTCCGGGATGCTGGCATTCTAGGCAGAGTTGCAAAGAAAAGCCATATCTCAGACTGGCCAATAAAAATAATAGATTAAGTTGGGCAAAAGAACACAGACACTGGACAGAGGAACTCTGCCTAGAAGCCTGTAATCGAACCCAGAAATGCTGATGCTCCAGATACTCAACTAGTCTAAAGAAGGCCAGTTTTATTGCTTCTTTAATCAGGAACAGTTTTCAGCTGTACTACCATAATTCCAAGAGGGTTTTCTAATGATCAATTAGCCTTTTAAAATGATAAACTTGGATTAGCTAACACAACGTGCCATTGTAACACAGGAGTGATGGTTGTTGATAATGGGCCTCTGTACGCCTATGTAGATATTCCATTAAAAATCTGCCATTTCCAGCTACAATAGTCATTTACAACATTAACAATGTCTACACTGTATTTCTGATCAATTTTATGTTATTTAATGGACAAAAAATGTGTTTTGCTTTCAAAAACAAGGAAATGTCTAAGTGACCCCAATCTTTTGAATGGTAGTGTGCATTGACATGTGACGCATCCTCTATATTGTCCCACTATTTTTTGTTGTGTATAGCCAGGGGTGCAACTTTGGTTTTAGAAGTGGGGGGGAGGCATAACTTATTATTAGATGTTTTTTTGTCTAGTTGCATTGTCACGTTCTGACCCTAGTTCCTTTGTTTTGTCTTTGTTTTAGTATGGTCAGGGCGTGAGTTGGGGTGGGCAGTCTGTTTGTTTTTCTATGTTGGTTTCTGTGTTCGGCCTAGTATGGTTCTCAATCAGAGGCAGGTGTCGTTAGTTGTCTCTGATTGAGAATCATACTTAGGTAGCCTTTTTCCACCTGTGTTTCGTGAGTGTTTATTTTCTGTCTTCCGTGTCAGTGCTTGTTGCCACACGGGACTGTTTTGTTTATTCATGTTTATTGTTTTGTTCCAGTGTTCTGTTGTGTTTTGATTAAACATTATGGACACTTACCACGCTGCGCATTGGTCCTCCGATCCTTCTCGCTACTCCTCCTCAGGAGAGGAGGACGAGATCCGTTACATGCATAGACACTCCAAACAGCCTACCCGACCGCTCGGAAGCGTCCGCATGGTCCTAAAGCACACAGTTGCCTCATTTTGTATCACATTCCAATGATATAACTGGGTATAAGTTGCACTCCTGTATACAGCGATAGAGTAATGATACTTATACATTGATGTGTTCCACACCAGTGCATTGATATGATGTGCCTGAGCTTGAAACTGAACTGTGCAGTCAAGGTGAACTTGAGAACACAAGTTCATCACTCGTGTCTCTCCATAGATATCGCAACGCACCCTCCAAAGCAAATGGAGACATTTGCCGTAACTGCAGGCAACAGAGATTATGGAGTTTGTTGCCCTTTTTTAATTTACTGCAGTATAGATGTACTTAATCGTGTTGATACTTACAGGAGAAAGGGATTCGCAATGATTTACAAACAGTTTACTAATGGTTAATAAACTACTTAAAGTTAATAAGTAGCGTATGACCTTCCTGTCCGTGTCACTTGGTTATTCACCAGTGTCTTCTATATCCCACCCCTCATTACTCATCGCTCACTTTGCTGTCAACTCTGCACTGCAACCTAAACTACAAAGGTCAGGGGTCATATATCTTGACAACCCTGCACGTCAGACAGGCTTGCACCATGTATATCCAGCACACTGGTGATCACTCACACTGCCTTAATTACATTACAGCCTGGATTGAATAGGCACACATCATCAGTGGGATTTATGTCTCCAACTACAACCGTCGCTCATTAATGCTGGGCGGCCTTCGAATCTGATTGCGCACGGAACTCGATACCACCCGGAAACAATTAGAAGGATGATTCGGTAATCAGTATGCCCGTGACATTTGGCTCGCTCATTATCGAGACAGCTTTTCCAGACCTGTCAGATATGCCAACCTCCCGTGCCACCGCCGCAGAACCGCTCTTCAGGCCATCGGCACGCTCGGCTACAGTGGAGGAGGAAGTGGGAGGAGGGGGTAGGAGGTGTCTGCGTGCGCTGTGCGAGGCCATGCCGAGACAATTTGGAGTGACATTCTCGTGCGGCGGCTCTGAGTCTCTGGGCTATGATGTGACAGGATACCCAGTTTGACCCCCCCCCCCAACACACACCCAATCCTATAGCATTACAGGTTGGTTTGCCAGGGAGATGGAAAAGGGAGGGGAGAAGGGAGGGGAGGAGGTAAGGAGAGTACAATCTGTCTTCCTTGGCTGTCAAAATGGCTATTGAAGAAAACTGTAGGGTGAAAGAGAGAGAGGGGGGGGGGGTGAGGAGTTAGTGGGGGGCAGGGGAGTGTCCAGTAGGCTAGGGGGTAAAGTGAAAAAGAAGGGGAGAGAAAGTGAGAGACGTAAGGGGTGTTTGTGGAGTTTTGACTATGGGAGAAAAAGAGAGAAGGAGAAAGAGGATTGGGGAAAAGTGAGAGGGAGGAAAATAGGGGCAAGGAGATGGGGGTACATAGAGAGATAGCGAGGTGGGGCTAGTAGCCGAAAGGTCGCTGGTTCAAGTCCCTGAGCCGGCTAGGTGAGCAAGGCACTTAACCCTATTTGCAGCTGTATGTTGCTCTGGGATAAGAGCATCTGCTAAGTGACTTAAATGTAAAAGTGAGAGGGTGGAGAAGAGATGGGAACCGCTGGGAGGGACCTTACATTGAGGCATGGCACATAACACAGCCGTAATGAAGGGAACCTCTCCTCCAGTTCCGTAGGGAGCTGAGCGAGGCTTTGAAGAGCGCAGAGATAGACATTCAACAAGTAGAGACATTACACTGCCACACTCTCAAGCAAGAGCTCTTTGTCTCCCTCTTCAATTCTCTCCGGCTCAAACTCTTGCACTTGCACACGCACATTCTCTCTTTGTAGGCTACTAGACTAATTGTCTTCTCAAAGGTTCCCCCACAAACAGTTTCCACCCATCCCTCCTTGCAGTAAAACAATAAGTACAATTATTTCCCTCAAGTAATCTTCCTGTTCTCTACCATCTATGATTTCTTTCACACAGCGCAGTACTTCTTCGGGTATTTCCCTAGCTCAGTGACAACATCTGAATAACACTCCGTACTGGTTTAATCAGTAGCAGGCCAAGGCCTTGATACCGCGGTCAAAACACTGGATGCGTCTTAAATGGCACACTATTCCCTTTATAGCCCCCTCCTTTTGACCAGAGCCCTGGATAAGAGGGTCTTGCTGAAAAGTAGTGCACTAAAAAGGGAATAGGGTGCCATATGGGACACACTCACAGTCGCCTCCCTCCTCTCAATGGAAGGAAACCCGTTTGTCCCCCCCAGCAGTGTTGTCAATGACACTATGAGGCCTTGGTAATTGAAAGGGTTGCAGTGTGTCCGCCAATTAATCACCGCTCATGATCACTGCTCTGAGGGACAAACTTGCCTTTGGCTTTGCTCCTATCGAATAGCCTCATACGTTTACATTCCTACCTTGCGATAGTGATACTGTGACACATGCTCTGCTAGATGATCAATGACTTAGTCTAGACTGTTTTCCTACTCAGACATTGTCTGCATTGCCATCACATCATTGTAATGTAATGGCATCCAGTGGTTGTGGACGGTTCCTTGTCGTCACACGTGAAGTCAACCTGCGCTAGTGTCTTTCATGAACTACAAACATCCAAAATGGTTATGTACAACCTAATATTTACTTCACCTGGGAAATCAGATGGAGGTTTATCATCTTTTCATCAAGTTGAGCCCCGAAAGTCTAGCAAACCTTCCGTGGTGAAATGGATACTGTGGTCAGAAAAACAGATGCTCTGGGAGTCCGTGTGGATCTATCATTTTAACCCATGTTAGTTAACACCTGTGTGGTGGTATGTTGTTGCTGCTGCTACTGATTGGACAGATGGCAGATGGCGTTACGTGGGGGACTGCTTGACGCAATCCATGTCGACGAACAGCTGAACCAGCCCACTGGTCACAGGTGGCACTGGGAGCGTCGGGCCGCCATTTTATGATGTCTAATATGGTCTGGAGAATAGCGCCATGTTAAATGGGCCTTAGTGCCCCCCATTGGAGCTCTGTTGTACTTTCTGATGCTGTGTGACTTCGATTCACTGCAGTTTCACACAAAGAGAAGATATAAAATCACGACAACATACAAGACACCACAAAAGCTTTCTCAATGAGTAAGGATGAGTCTTTATTGGTGTTTTCGGGAAAAGCCAGATCACATTCCTCAGCATCCTTATAGGCAGGATAAGTAGACATTACTGGGGCAAATGGGTAGTGGTGTGCTCATGTGACTTGTAGTTTATTTATAACAGTCACAACAGGGAGTAGTTTGTAATCCACATGGGGAAGGGAAAATATCCTGTGCACATTACCCGCAATGCCGTTTAGTAGCATACCATCACTGTGTGGATGGGCTACAAATGCCCACAAAAAGTTGCAGTATGCATATACAGACACATAGAAAAATATCACTGTCAAAAGTTTATGTTTCTGCAAACAAGTTCCAGGTATCAAAAAGTTGCTTCTTTGTCCATCAAAAGATGGACTGTGTTAGAAGCCTGCTGCTGGGAGATGTAGTCTTCCAGGGTTTCAAGTCCATAGTTTGTGGTTGTTTCAGCTTTTGTTCAAATACAAAACACACAGACAAGCCTACAGTCCCCACAGTGCACCTGGAGCTTTGTACAGTCTCATTGGATGGTGCCGATAGTGAACAGGCTCATAGAAAATAAAGTAGAGTAAAGATGGTCTTGAAAAATACAAGGGAGATAAAATGAGAACTGCATTCTCCCTTAAAAGTTGTAGCAAGGAAAATAAATATAAGAGTAATAATAACAACAACAACAACAACGACGATAATACTAGCAATCAGAACTGTAATAATAAGAATCATTTAAAAAATAACATTGAATGCTATGTCTGAAATCAACAAAGACCTTCAAATCCAGAACTGGTTGAACTAGAACATCCCTCCCAAGGTGAGTTGGTCGTACGCAGTAGATTTCCATCGAACTCTACATAATTGTACTGCCAAAATGGGCCAGCTCCACAATGGGCCAGCTCCACAATGGGCCAGCTCCACAATGTATCCGGACAACCCGGAGAAGAAAAATAAAGTAAGAATCACAACTTCTGTCATCAAAGTTAAGATTTATCGTAAGAGTTTGTTGTTTTTTTTTTTTTGTCCCCCAGAACACCTGAGAAATTGACAATGATTCCAATCATCTTATACTGCATTTATATATTCAAGCTATGTGTATTATTACATCTATAGTCACGGATATATCATATTATATGATCAAGGATATATTATATACACACACATATCTAGTGAGAGAATAGCTGTAGTATTTTATTGTACATGTGTATGGTGCATAAGGGCGCATTGTTTCACTGGGTTAAGTTGTTTATGGTGCATAGGGCGCATTGTTTCACTGGGTTAAGTTGTTTATGGTGCATAGGGGTGCATTGTTTCACTGGGTTAAGTTGTTTATGGTGCATAGGGGTGCATTGTCTCACTGGGTTAAGTTGTTTATGGTGCATAAGGGTGCATTGTTTCACTGGGTTAAGTTGTTTATGGTGCATAAGGGTGCATCGTCTCACTGGGTTAAGTTGTTTATGGTGCATAGGGGTGCATTGTTTCACTGGGTTAAGTTGTTTATGGTGCATAGGGGTGCATTGTCTCACTGGGTTAAGTTGTTTATGGTGCATAAGGGTGCATTGTTTCACTGGGTTAAGTTGTTTATGGTGCATAAGGGTGCATTGTTTCACTGGGTTAAGTTGTGTATGGTGCATAAGGGTGCATTGTTTCACTGGCTTAAGTTGTTTATGGTGCATAAGGGTGCATCGTCTCACTGGGTTAAGTTGTGTATGGTGCATAAGGGTGCATTGTTTCACTGGGTTAAGTTGTTTATGGTGCATAAGGGTGCATCGTCTCACTGGGTTAAGTTGTTTATGGTGCATAGGGGTGCATTGTTTCACTGGGTTAAGTTGTTTATGGTGCATAAGGGTGCATTGTTTCACTGGGTTAAGTTGTTTAAGGTGCATAAGGGTGCATTTTGTCACTGGGTTAAGTTGTTTAGGAGAGGTATAGACATACTCTTTTGTGTGTCACTCTATACGGGACTTACTCTTACAATACGACACACAGAATAAAGAATAAATACAAAATAAATACAAGGCTATAGGCAGTTCAGTTACTGTGTTGGGTTGTGTATGTTCAGATGGAGGAACAGGTTGAACACCATATATAGTCCACAGTAATAATCATCATTATAATCAAACTCGGGGTGTGTTAAGTGGCAGCATGCTCCGGTTCATGCTGAACACTGCCAACTTAACCTGGGCAATCCATTCTCAACCAGTTTCACACTTCACAATGGATCAAGGATGAGGGAGAGAGAGAGAGAGACAAATTCCCAGCATATGCTGTGGAAAGTGATGAAGTGTTATTTGCCTTGACAGGTTGTGCGCTATCGTACACCAGCCCTGTGTTGAGGTCCAGCTTTCTTTCAGAGTCAAATAGAGGACTGGTCACCCCTCATAGCCTGGTTCCTCTCTAGGTTTCTTCCTAGGTTCTGGCCTTTCTAGGGAGTTTTTCCTAGCCACCGTGCTTCTACACCTGCATTGCTTGCTTTTGGGGGGTTTAGGCGGGGTTTATGTACAGCACTTTGAGACATCAGCTGATGTAAGAAGGGCTTTATACTTGATTTGAAATAAGAGTGTGTGTGTGTGTGTGCGCGCGCACGTACTTGCAGGCGTGCGTGTGTGTAATGTGAAAATGCATACGTAGTCACTGGTCCAGGTTATTGCACCGTTTGTCTAGTCCTGTTTGTTTGTGGTGTGTGTCTGTCTGTGTTTGGGTCACCGTTTGTCTAGTCCTGTTTGTTTGTGGTGTGTGTCTGTCTGTGTTTGGGTCACCGTTTGTCAAGTCCTGTTTGTTTGTGGTGTGTGTCTGTCTGTGTTTGGGTCACCGTTTGTCTAGTCCTGTTTGTTTGTGGTGTGTGTCTGTCTGTGTTTGGGTCACCGTTTGTCTAGTCCTGTTTGTTTGTGGTGTGTGTCTGTCTGTGTTTGGGTCACCGTTTGTCTAGTCCTGTTTGTTTGTGGTGTGTGTCTGTCTGTGTTTGGGTCACCGTTTGTCTAGTCCTGTTTGTTTGTGGTGTGTGTCTGTCTGTGTTTGGGTCACCGTTTGTCTAGTCCTGTTTGTTTGTGGTGTGTGTCTGTCTGTGTTTGGGTCACCGTTTGTCTAGTCCTGTTTGTTTGTGGTGTGTGTCTGTCTGTGTTTGGGTCACCGTTTGTCTAGTCCTGTTTGTTTGTGGTGTGTGTCTGTCTGTGTTTGGGTCACCGTTTGTCTAGTCCTATTTGTTTGTGGTGTGTGTCTGTCTGTGTTTGGGTCACCGTTTGTCTAGTCCTGTTTGTTTGTGGTGTGCGTCTGTCTGTGTTTGGGTCACCGTTTGTCTAGTCCTGTTTGTTTGTGGTGTGTGTCTGTCTGTGTTTGGGCTGGAGCCAAACATATTCACCCATCGACATGAATACCTGGCAACACATTTGACCAATATTTATTCACAAACATCAGTGCGTATGCAGCTGTTCTCATGATGGATCACTGACTGCAGCGTTTCAATAAATTCTCTCTCTCTCCCCCTCACTGCCAGACACACAATTAAATAGATTTCATTCAAGAAAGGAATCAAAGAGAAGATAACTCCGCCACTTTTCATATTCATCCTCTCCGGCACCACCCCAACATCAACATATGTGAAAATTGCGTGTTTCTAAGATGTGTTTCCTCCAATGACATCTTCGGTGTGCATCGTGTGATTTTTAACCAATTATGAGCAGGCATTGCCTGCTAATTTCCTACTAACTGGTTTATGATCTAATTGGAAACACTTACCTTCCTCTATTTATTTTACTACAAAACATAGAAACACGCCATTTTCACATATGTTGATGTCGAGGTGGTGCTGGGAGTGAAAAAAAACAAAAAAAAACATTTCCTTTAAGTGCTTGAACAAACCCACAAGAACACTATTTAAACTATACAATGTTTATTTAACCTTTGACCTGTTCATGTCCACAGTCATTTACTAAGATGCATCTCCTCTCTCGCCGCCATGTTATCCCTGGATACAACCATTATACATTCTCTATTATTACGACCTCAGAAGGGTCAATCTTAAAAACCTCTTCGGGATCAATGTCCCTCAACCGGGATGGTTGTGAACAGCTTCTAAATTCAAAATATATAATTTATCAATCTACCCTGTTGTTAAAACATCTTCATATAGCCCCCCCATCTCTCTACTAAACTCACCCATATATAAAATATACAAAAGATTATTTCCAAAATCTCCTCTGAGCCGTCTTTGCAAATATAAAAATATACAGTTTTCCTATGTTGAAATCTCTTCGCTTTCCTCTCTTCTGCCTACCTCTCCTCATCCTCCTCCTCTAGATTATAGCTCATCCTCTGTTTTCTAGTTGGCCCATGCCTCCCTCCCTGCTCAGTACAGTTAAAAGATACACATGTTTAGTCATAGAAAAAAAGTACACATCTGTCCTCCCCTGGCTTGTCTCCTTGCCTTTAGCTTAAAAACATTAGTTGTCTGTGATCTGTATGATTTGAACACACCCATCTGAACGGGTGCGCGTATGGAGAAAAAAAAACCCACTGCAACGCACCTGATATAAACACTGAATGACATCACGACGCAACCTGTCAAAGAGACACGGGAAGTGAAACCAGCATAGCATAGATACACAAAATGAAGGCTGCACTCACTACAACACTCCGGGTTACTCACAACACGGATGCTTTACGCCAGGTGTCATACAATGCTCACGTCTACGTAGGCCGTACGCGCACCCCCTCAACTGAAGTGCTGCCAATGTTGTGGCTGCCTTCTAACCCTCTCCCTCCTCCGCCCTTCATCCTCTTCACAAGTCTCCGTGTCGGCTCTCGAACTTGTTGAGGATGTTGCGGCAGCGGCCCAGCTCCTTGTGCATGTCGGCCATTTCCTGTCTGAGAGCAGCGTTCTCTCGCTCCAGGAAGGCGGCGCGCACCGTGATCTGGTTCTCCTTGAGGCGCCGGGCGTCACGTGAGCGCTTGGCCGCCTCGTTGTTCTTGTAGCGCCGGCTCCAGTACTTGTCGTCCTGCGGGAGTCACGGCAAAGTAGAGGCGTGTTGTGGGGGTGTGTGTGGGGGGGGGGGGGAGAAGGGCAAGAAGGGTCAGTTTTGTGATGGGAAGGGGGAGGTGTCAAAGCTGAGCATTGTAGTTGCACACTTGAAGCATGTACAGTTGAAGTCTGAAGTTTACATACACCTTAGCCAAATGCCTTTAAACTCAGTATAACAGTTGAGAGAATGATTTATTTCAGCTTTTATTTCTTTCATCACATTCCCAGTGGGTCAGAAGTTTACATGCACACACTTAGTATTTGGTAGCATTGCCTTTAAATTGTTTAACTTGGGTCAAACGTTTCAGGTAGCCTTCCACAAGCTTCCCACAATAAGTTGGGTGAATTTTGGCCCATTCCTCCTGACAGAGCTGGTGTAACTGAGTCAGGTTTGTAGGCCTCCTTGCTCACACACACTTTCAGTTCTGCCCACATATTTTCTATAGGATTGAGGTCAGGGCTTTGTGATGGCCACTCCAATACCTTGACTTTGTTGTCCTTAAGCCATAGCTTTGGAAGTATGCTTGGGTTCATAGATACTTTTGTACCCTGGGATTGATTTGCACTTTTCACACAAAAGTACATTCATCTCTAGGAGACAGAACGCGTCTCCTTCCTGAGCGGTATGACGGCTGCGTGTTCCCATGGTGTTTATACTTGCGTACTATTGTTTGTACAGATGAACGTGGTACCTTCAGGCGTTTGGAAATTGCTCCCAAGGATGAACCATTTATTTTCTGAGGTCTTGGCTGATTTTTTTTTTTGATTTTCTCATGGTGTCAAGCAAAGAGGCACTGAGTTTGAAGGTAGGCCTTGAAATACATCCACAGGTACACCTCCAATTGACTCAAATAATGTCAATTAGTCAGAAGTTTCTAAAGCCATGACATCATTTTCTGGAATTTTCCAAGCTGTTTAAAGGCACAGTCAACTTAGTGTATTTAAACTTCTGACCCACTGGAATTGCGATACGGTGAATTATAAGTGAAATAATCTGCCTGTAAACAATTGTTAGAAAAATGACTTGTGTCACGCACAAAGTAGATGTCCTAACCGACTATAGTTTGTTCACAAGAAATTTGTGGAGTGGTTGAAAAACGAGTTTGAATGCCTCCAACCTAAGTGTATGTAAACTTCCGACTTCAACTGTACAGAACTATTTTTATCAAAGTGTGTTCCTTAATAACAATGCTGTCACAATTAGCTACTCCACCGCAAGCAATATGAGAGTTTCTTACCTCGTTATTTATTGCGTGCATATCTACACGCCAGTTCAAACTTTCCACTTTTGCCCCTCCCCAATGTGTGCCCTTCCTTGAGGCATGCCCCCATTGTCATTCACTTGAGTAAGCAGGAAGTTGCCCCGCTACGTATGACGACATCATATTGCTAACTTTACCTTGAAGCTTCTTAGGCGCAAACTACGTGTAAAGCCAAGAATCGCAAGAAATGTAGTACCTTCTGCTCATCTGGGACCAGCATCTTGCGGGCTTTCTTGATCATGGGCTGTGGCTTGAGCTCCTCGTCCGAGAAGCGGTGCCTCCGGGGGTCGAAGGCCTCCTGGCCCGGCACGCTGGACAGCGCCACGTCCGCCGGGTCCGGGTCAAAGTTCACCATGACGTCAGCGGTGCCGTTGGCGACCAGTGAGCCTCCTGGCGGCCCGGGGAGGCAGGAGGAGGAGGTGGTGGAGGAGGGCGAGAGGTCTGGAGGCATGACCTGGACACCTATAATGAGAGAGGCCAACAAAAGCAAAACTTTTGGTTGGTCACATGCTTCACACCGTGGCGAGGGTGAAGGGTCAAAGCATGCAGAGAACAAGGTAAAGGGGATTTGTTATTTCTGTGTATATGGCAACATCACTCGTTTATAAACTGGCTGCTGCAGTGATACAGATCGTCCACCAGGTGGAAGCATAGGCTACATCAATCAGTCAGTCATGTGGTTGAGCTGGCTGATCCAGGATAAGACGACACCAAAGCCCAATCCTAATAACAACCATTTTGGGCCAAAAAGTTGAAACTGATCCAAGAACAGTGCTGCTGTGTAAACAACCTTCTACACACAGCAATGAGCTTGCGTATGGCCATTGCTCTCGCTCACCCCTCTTTAACCTTTGATCAATGTCATACATATTTTACTAACTGAGGGAAATATAGTGTTATCTTTAAAGGAGTAGTTCAATATTTTACAACTTGATGTTAGATGGTTCATCACCTTGAAAGTAGTCCATGTAATCCAAGGTTTGGTTTTCTTTAGAACAGCCACTAAACGTTTCAGCTATCCTTAGTCACCACAAGCTAAGAGTGAATGGAAGTGATGGGGGGGGGGGGGGGGGCATGTGAGCATGTTTACAAAAACTAATGTCCAAATCCCCTGAAATCAATTTAACATCCACTCCATATTTAGTTTGCTGTTGCTTAAAGGGGATTTTGCCATAATCAAATAAAAAACACACACATGTTCCCATTACTTCCATTGATTGTTAGCTTGTGTTGTCTAAAGTTAGCTGAAGTTTGTAGTGGCTGTTTAAAGAGACCTGATTACAGTTTCTCCTGGCCCATAGACTACTTTCAGGGTGAGGAACCATCTATCATCAAGTTGTAAAATAGTGAACCAACTCCTTTAATATACATTTGATAGCAACATTTTCCAGGTAACACTTCTAAGCAGGATTTTAAAGCGTTCATAATCCAAAACACACTATTATTTGTTATTATTTTTTCACCACTCCACTTTAACCAATGAAATTAGACAGCAATTTATTAGGCCTTCACTACATTGTTTTATTTCCCTGAGGTGTAATATGAGCTATAGCTATGGCCACAGCAGCTTTTGGTCAAGGTTATAGCCTAATCAAGACCAGCTGCTCTCTGGAAGTCAACCAATACACTCCCTATACATCCATAAATTAGCTATAACATAGCCATTTCATTTTACATTTCAATTAAATATTGGTCTTGGTGTTATTGATTATTGCATTCTCTGGGGAAATCAGTCTTGTTGGCAACAATTGTTTGATTGTGCTCTGTCTTTCAAAAACACTTGAGGAAATGCAATGCTGAAATGGAATGTAGGAAGTGTGTTACATAAAATCCATTCCCCAGTCCCCTTGCTCCATAGCCACCACAAAGACAGTTCCCTACAATACCCCTCCAACCCCTACCCCGCCCAACATACCACCACCTCCCTCTACCTTATATTTAAAATATACACAGAATTCTTCCTTCCTAAGTATCCATAGGACAAACTACCCCCCCCCCCCCCCCCAATCACACACAAACAATACACCTCACCTTTCATTTCACAGTAGTCTTTGCCTCAGTCCTTGTCAACAACATGAAATGTTATGTCACAATGTTGCTCAGTGTGTAAAGACACTGGTATGGCGACATGGTGGCGTTATCTCTGCAATGTAAATCTCTCTGCTTCTTTATGCTAGGCTAGTCTTATGCAATGCTATCTATCTCTCTCTCACTGCTTTACTCCCCCTCTATGTCTCCCTCCAAACCCTCCCTCTTCGTACGCCCCACCCTTCCCGTCTCTCACTCCATTGCTCTCTGCATCGGCACGTGACGCCTGCACATGGCCCAAGCGTGTGAGAGAGGGAGGGGAGAGAGTGAGGGAGAGAAATGACAGCTCTCTTGCTCTCTCTCTCTCTGTTGACTGTACTGCAGAGTCTTCCTTAAAATAACCCTTTCATCTCCACATTTCATTCAAATGAATCAATGTGGCAAAAGAGGGGAGTTCTTACGTTAACCTCACCATTTCTACAATTGATGCATTTGTTTATTTCTCTAAGCTACGGTGTAACTCTGATGGTCTTTCCGGTTCTGTAACTAATCCGTGTAGGTTCTCTTTATAAATGTAGTGTGTTTGTGTTACACTGATTTAGCAGATCTGTTTTTGTAAACTCTGAGCGGTTGTTGTGGACCCAGTACCAAGATCGGGCAAGAATGTTTTGTCAGAAAATAGAAAGTAGCATAACTATTTGAGGGCTACAGTCCTTGTCTTTTTGGAAAATCTAACTAAAATCTTACTGCTGGCAATGTCATAAGAATCTGCCCCCGCAACCCATGGAGTCTGCAATATAGGTCAAAGTGCAAACATTTAGTATGCATGGAAAGGGTACACCTTGATGGTTATTGTAGCATGTGCTTGTAGTTTTGAAAACTAAATGTACTTTATGAAGGTAGTATACAATATTATGCGTCGTTGAGAAAATGCCACCAGAAGGCGCTAGAGTGTCAAAATGAAAGGGCAGTGAAAAGTCTATTGGACTAGCTTGAGACGATACCCTGTCTTTTTATATAGCTTCTGCTAATATAACATCTTCCACCAGCATCATGACACCAATTTCACACTAGACAAATAAAACACAAAGCCGTTCCACTGGCTCTCCTACATACTTGCTTTTGCCTTTGAGCTCCACAAACTGCCGTGTTTTCCTCCACCAACCAATGCCGACCTAGGTCATGTTGAGGAGGGTGCAACTACCGCAATGACGGTTCCAGTCATCTTGCAACATTGTCGATCTTCCACACACAAGATTTGCTCCGTTTTGTGTGTGCGTTTATTGTTGTGAAATTGTTAGATATTACTTATTAGATATTACTGCACTGCTGGAGCTAGAAACACAAGCATTTCGCTACACCCGCAAAAACATCTGCTAAACACGTGTATCTGACAAAATAAAATGCGATTTGATTTGACACACCAACGCAAAACATGCAAACATATGGTCAAAAAGAAACAAAACACACTCGCATGGACACAATCAAACACACACACACACACACACACACACATACCTGGACCCCCACCCACACCCTCCCCTCTTTAACCACACACCCTACTAACCACGTAGGCACTCGGGCCCTCCCATCATGCCTGGCAGTCCGTTTGGTGGTGGCGGCCCGTTGTCCAGGCCCAGCAGCGAGGAGGAGGAAGATGAGGAGGACATGGAGGATGATGAAGAAGAACATAGCGGAGGGGAGGACGGCGGGCACTGGGAGCTCTGGTTGGGCACGGCCGACTGCAGAGAGCTCTGCGAGGGCACCTGGGCGCTGGCGCTGGAGCCATTGCCACCTTTGCTGTGCATGGCCATGCCGTTCTCAGTCAGGAACTCCTCCAGGTCCATGTACTGCAGCTGGAAGAGGCCACCGTCGCTGCAGGGTAGCGTGCGCTCCCACAGATGGGGCCCCAGGAAAGCCGACTGGGAAGGCCGACCACCTGGGCCCCCACCCATGGTGTCCGAGTCCTGGGGCTTGTCTTTGTCTGTTAGCGGGAGATTGGGAGGAAGAGAAAAAAAGATGGAGAGAAGAGAGATGGAGAGAGAGCGAGCATGAAATAAAGAGAAAAAGAGGGAATAAAAGAGAGAGAACAATGAGGAGAAGAGATAGCGAGAGAGAGAGAGAGAAGGGCCATTGAGTGCAACAATCCAGCCTCTTCAGTGTTCATCACTGATGTCTCTTATCATCCCATAATCTGCCTGCGAGCCTCATGCCCTTATCAGCTTTGCAGGCAACCAACCGCCATTACATGGATGCATCAGCAACAGTGGCAGCAGTCTTCTATTCACACACAGGCTGGCTGAATAATGTGAGGAAGGGAGTGAGATGCTATGCAAATATCATGAAGGTGGACTGAAATGCTACTCTGACATCATGAAGAAGTGAGATGCTAAGCTAACATCATGAGGCAAGAGTGAGATGGTGGGCTAACATTATGAAGAAAGAATGAGATGCTATACTAAAACTATTAGCAGAAGTGGCATCGTTTGGCGTCTCAGCCATCAACCCCTTGAGTTGGAGAGGGTAATAAGGGGAGGCGAGAACAATCAGATTAATGAGCAAGGAGAGGGGGCCCAAAAATGGAGGATGACCATCAGTGGGACCCCGCTGAGAGCTAGGTAGAGGGTTTCACAGAGACACGGTAGAAGCGGTAGGGGAAAGGGTGACAGGCCTGATTGATAGTGTGACGATCACACCCGGGACTGTACTGGTGGCTCTGGACAGCACAGCACATTATTGTCATCACGCACACACACACACGGAGAGGAGAGGGACATGTAGGATGCAAGAGAGAGAGGAAGTGGAGAAAAAAAGGGGAATGCAAAATAAGAAAGACTGACAGGAGAGAGGATAGAAAAGACAGGAGAAATGAGAGGGGAGAAAGGGGAAGGGAAAGCATCGTCAAATCAGAGAGGGGGAGAAGGAACAGAGGAGTAATGACAGGGAATGGAGACAGTAAAACGAGACAGAGGGAATGAATATAAAAGGAGATGGGTTGATAAGGGAGAGGAAAGGGAAGAGGAGTGGAGATTAAAGAGATTCAAATAGGAGGAGAGATGGCTGATAGGGCGATATTGGGGGATGAGAGGAGATACAGCAGATGATAGGGAGATGTGAGGGAGATGTGAGAAGTGCAAGAGGAGTGAATGAGGAGATATGGTAAACGTGCTAGAGGATGGCGAGGAGAATAGACGAGGGAGAGAGAGGAGAGATGCGTACAGCGTGTGGGTGTATACGAGGGCGAAGAACAAAGCATGCCAGGGAGAGGAATATACAGTTTTTTTTGTTTTAAGGGAAATGTATCATGCATTGAAGCCACAGGCAACTAACTCTCTCGGATGCAAAAAAGACTCAAGACTCCATCTCATGTAATAAAACCCTTCTCCATCCCTTAACATTAGTGATGCACCACGACTATGCATGTTCTGATGGTGAACTTGATGCTGGTAGGCCCTTTGTGCTCGGACTCCATCGGAGGAGCTGTCAGTCTTGATCAGCATCATCTCTCACACAAAGACCATCCATGTAAATGGTGGAGGGACGTTGTTCAACTACATAGCCACCAGGGAGAGGATGTTAGCCAGACAGAAGCTGCCTGAGGTTGTGACATCCATTCAACTGAAACGTTAAGTCCCCCTATTTAGGGGGTTTTGTGTGGTTCTGGAACGGTTCCGCCCGTCATTGTTGTGTACACAGCACTCTGTGAACGGCGTAACATCAATGGCTGTGCACTCCATGAAAGCTCTGGTTGTCCCGCTCCGCATGCTTCTCTCCACTCTCATCTGAGATGCAGTATGTGAAAACCAAACACCATCATTTGCATTAGGGAGCGACACGTCACATTTTCTGGCCTATCCAGACAAAGGATCAATATCCTCTGGCTGTGAGCCTTGTAGCTCCACTTCCAATGAACACGACATACGAAACGGGAAAGCCTTAGCGATTGCAGTAAAAGCAGTAGCGTCTCGCTGCGACTTACAAAATAATTTTGTAGAACTTAAAAACAGGGCCACTTTCAATTGCTGAAAGAGCAACTTTGTGCTTATAGCTTGAAGTTTGTAACGAGTTAGCGGGCGTTTAAATGGCGTCTCTGCTTTGCTGGGCAGAAACTTTTCCGTAGTCATTTATATGAAATGGTGCCAATTTTTGTACTGTCACTAAGTGTGATATTTATTTCACAGTTATAGGAAAGGTGGAATATTATAGGGTCAGGAATGTTCTCAAGCCGTCCTCTATCAGCGGCGCAATAGTGGGGCCCTAAAATCGTGATAAACCCAGTCATTCTGGACAGAGGCTAACGACTGTTTAGTGTAAATTACAATATAGTGCCTGGAAATACGATGGCATTGGTAAGGTAGTGAAATGTTTAGTAGGAAACAACTTTGCCAGCATTATCATGTCGCCAAATGTATTTTAGACAGATGGCAATGTTGTCATTTGCTAGCAAAGTTCATCCCAAAAAATAGCTAGCAAATCTAACCTTAGGTAGCTAAAAATCAGGTGACCTCCCCTCAATTTTAGCTAACGTTGTACTGCCTCTAAAGTCAATCTGGCGACATCAAAATGATGACAAAAGGTTTTCCTACAAATGAATTGACTCCCTTTGAATGGCATTGTATTTCCAAGACAATGTAATGCACTTTTGATTAAATATTCAGCGCTCATGGACGATGCATTGAGTAGAATGCTCAATTGGGCATCAGTACAAAGCGAACGTTCAAAACAATATCGTGACGAAACATGCAACCCTTGAATTGGAAAAAAAATGATACATGATTTTTTATATTTCCATCATAAATGTACTGTAAATTTGAGATTGTGTCCTCAAAAGTAACTACACCTCAGCAATTTATAAAAAAAAAATTACCAGAAAAGGGAGACTTGAATCTTTCTGGTAGTATAAGAATTACTAGGTATTGCTTATGGCACTTATGATAAATAATACTTTTGGGTATGTCTATTTAGGCAGAAATCTCAAATGTGTACTTTACATTTAACAACAGCGGCGCTTAGTTAACATTTGACCACTTAAAATGGCTCTAGTGTGAAAATCAATGTTTGTTGGATTGAGAACTGGTGTTAGACATCTTTATACACTGAATGTACAAAACATTAAAGACACCTGCTCTTTCCCTGACATAGACTGACCAGGTGAATCCAGGTGAATGCAATAATCCCTTATTTAAGTCACTTCAATCAGTGTAGATTAAGGGTAGGAGTCAGGTTTAAAAAATAATCATGTTTCAGTTTTGAGATTGTGTGTGTGTGTGCCATTCAGCAGGTGATTGGGCAAGACAAATGTAAGTGCCTTTGAACGGGGTATGGTAGTAGGTGCCAGGCGCACCCGTTTGAGTGGGTCAAGAACTGCAACGCAGCTGGGTTGTTCACGCTCAACAGTTTCCTGTGTGTATAAAGAATGGTCCACAACCCAAAGGACATCCAGCCAACATGACACAACTGTAGGAAGCATTTGAGTCAACATGGGCCAGCATCCCTGTGGAACACTTGACACCTTGTAGAGTCCATGCCCTGACGAATTGAGACTGTTCTGAGGGCAAAAGGTGGTACAACTGAATATTAGGAAGGTGTTCCTAATGTTTTGTACGCTCAGTGTACATCAATATCATGAGCTATGACCTTATTGAATCTATTTGTTGAAGGATAAAAGCTGTGTGTGTGGTCTTGTTGCTGTGTTGTCTTAAAAAATATGAACCTATTTCCATAAGTAATGCATGATACAAGTCAAAGCAAGAATTGTCAAACCGATACGCTTTATATTTATAAACATGAATTCAAGCCAACAGAATGAAAACAAAGATTGCAGGCCAGCCTGTGTGTGTGTATTTATTCATTTTAACATTTGATATGCATGAACTTTCCGCTTCCTTACCTCCCTGCCCCCACACACACACACACAAACACAAACAAACAAACCTCACCTTTCATTGCACAGCAGTCTTTCGCTCGCTGGTCAGCCTTGATGGGCAGTTGTAGGAGAGTCTTGAGGCTGGCCATGGAGTTCAAGTGTCCGCCGGTCAGGACACTGCCCGCGAGGTTACCCGTACTGAACTGTGGGCTCGCTCCGGCCGGGAGGTCAGGCGGTAGGAGCTGTGTGAGCGGCCTAGACATTGGTACGCCGTTGATTCCCACCGTGGAATGAACTCGGAATTTATCCGATTAATCCACAAACGATTGACTGGCTGTCAACGGGTTCACAACACAGTGACGTGACGATTAAAAAGGCGGACAGCTGGATACACACTGCTACACCGACTGTTATTTACCTCATTCGAACACCGACTGATAGTTTATCTAAATATGAATTAAGAACATGCTAGAGAATAATAGTGACATTCGACATATCAAATATAACTTGACATCAACAATAAACTATTGCGCTTCCAAATGTCCATGAAGAAATCAAAAGTGAAAATGATGTCCTCAAAGAAATGTCCATGGTCAAATAAGTGTTCGATTCAATAATCTTGCCAGATGCAATGGGCCCTTTAATAAATCTCTTATCCCAGCCTCTATCTTTGAGATAAACAAAGTTGGACATCAGCGCTCAGATTTCGCGAAAAATACCTTGCTTTGATGATTGTCCGTTTATTTGAGGATAATAGGCATCGCACGGAGTTGATTTTCTTCTTGACCTAAACAAAAATATTCCGCGAAAAATGATAATTGAAATGGATTTTGGAGAAATGCCTATAATATAACGGACAGCATTGGACGTGTAGTCCTACGTAAAGTCTCAAAACTCAAAGAAATCCAATAATAGAGAAAGTTGAAAAGAAGTGTATGTTTGGGGGTGGAGGGGGGGGGGGGGGTAAAGGGTGGTGGGTGATAAGGGGGAAAAAGGCTTCGTCAAATAATATCCAACAACATGAGAGTAGTATAGATGTTGATGTCCCTTGTTTTCCTCTCCCCACTTAGTCGCGCTCTCTCTCTCTCCCTCCCTCTTTCTCTGTCGTTATTTTTGTCGTTCACCTTCACCCACTCCCTCCCTCCCTCACTTTCTGTAAACTGCCAGCAAGGAAGCAACCAAGCGCGGCGCGGCTAGAGTCAGCTGGAATGAACACGGGCCGCTCCCATGACATCACCGCTCACTGTGGATTGGCGCTGGGGGAGAAACTGATCAATATTCATGATCCACACCTACTAAAACGCCCCAAACAACATTAATGAGCCCCTCCCCTTCATACGCAAAACAGTCACAGAAGGAGTTGTTGATTACTCTTCTCAAACCCCAACCACCATAGCAAGTCCTGCATAATTTGCAATGGCCGTTCTGGTGATGGAACCGATGGAACACGTGGTTGACTTAACTGTCAGTCAAAAAGCTAAACCAGTAACCACGAGATTAGTGGACCAACATACATATCTGTTTAATTGATTATGATCACAGGTCCTGTAGCCAATCCTAAATCAACACAAGAATGGAATTGCTCTGCAATGTTCAGTAGCCTCATTTATTTTCAAAGATTTTACCAATAAATTCCTTGTATGCTACTTGGTGTGTGGGCTATCTCTGTCATTTAAAGGATTTACTTTACTTCACTTTAAGAACGATTCCTGCTCTCCAAAGCGAGCACATGGCCATGGCACGCTCGAGTGGTGCCTACCGGCAGCCTTGTCTCGCTGCGATTGGTCCAAATTAGGTCAGTCTCTGCCCTTTGTCGAACGCTATTGGACAGAAATAGGTCATTGGCTCCGCCCAAAGACTTCCCCATGGTAGGGCCGCGTGAGACAGAAGTAAAAGCGGCAAGTGAGGCCAGAGAGATTGGACGGATTACTGTTGCATTTAGCAAGATCCAGATACTGAATTAAAGTATTTAGTTGGTGACCACCCCACAGTGTAATAGTTTGGCTTGATAATTTTCCTTATAGCTTTCCAATAATGACAATGAGGCTATTAATACTTGGCCCTACTAATAATACAATGTAGCCTAATAACCATCAATACCTCAAATATATATATTTAAAAAATGTACTTCTCCACACTACCCCTCCAGCTAATATTTTCTTTGAAAATTAAAGTTAAATTATCTTCATAATCATAATTTACCGTGTATGAGTCACACTTCAGAAGTACAACAGCTTATTTGATGTGCCACCTTAAAAAGTGCTTAAAAACACTCATGTATGCATTAGACCTACAAGCCACTAGATGGAGGCAATAGTGCGGTTTTTAAGAGCAAAAATATCCAATGACACAATCAACACATTTAAAACACGGACAAATATTCACACAGATGAATCAACCCTTGATTTGTGAATATGGTGCAAATATGTTATAGCACGGATACTTTTAATGTGCATGCATAACTTCGTTTAAAAAAATGTAAACTGCAATGTTTCTCACACACAAAATATTCCCCTCCCTCTCTGGTTAGGTTTCTGTAAGCATTCATAAAAAGGGCCTCACATGGCCATCTAGAGGACACTGAATAATATTACCCCAGTTATTTTCCAACCACATCTGCATGCCTGCCCATCCTCTCAACAGAAATCAAATGTTACTAAGAGTTTGATGTGTATCACACCACTGACCCTATGATAATCTGACTGAAGTGTTAAATGCAGGCCCTGCCAAACTGGTGACCAAATACAGTATATTATAAAATAAAGGACTTTCTGAAAAGTGAATTCAAGCAAATGCACCAATATATACAACCTTCCGGATACAGAGGAAAACTCTCAGAGCAGCCGGTTGTGAGCCTTTGGCACTAAACAGCCGTACTCATCTACTGGGCTTTTTATCCTCCATTTCTAATTGAGTGTGGCACTGCACAGGGCATGTGCTAACACGTGAGCTGTAAACATCTCTGCAGTGTAAGGTAAGTACAGCGCACTGTGTGGAACACCTTGCAGTTTTGCCATTTATTTGATCCTACTTAAATGATCAACATATAGGAAAGTAAATATAAACAGTGAAATGTGTAGGAGCGATCATTTGTGCATTGACAAAAAGAAAAGTTCAGAATAGCTCTAGATTTAAATCAGTGGTATTCAAAACTTTTTCAGCGGGGACCCCATTTTCTTCGCCAGAATTTGACGACCCCCATCCCAAATCTGATTACAACCTTAAAATGTTTAACATTTTTTAAATAAATCGGTATATTTTGATTGTCACATCAACAAATTGCCTGCAATTACATTTATTTCTATCAAAATTAAGAGAATCAGGTAATACACATTTATTCAAATGTTATTTTTCTAATTATCTTTCTCATTAACATGAGTATATGTATTTTTTAAATGATCTTTCTCAATAACATTTGTATATTGTCCCAAAAATAATCTGTAATTTTTGCCCACTG
Source organism: Oncorhynchus clarkii lewisi (assembly GCF_045791955.1). Taxonomy (NCBI): domain Eukaryota; kingdom Metazoa; phylum Chordata; class Actinopteri; order Salmoniformes; family Salmonidae; genus Oncorhynchus; species Oncorhynchus clarkii. The sequence goes on along the minus strand of NC_092164.1, from coordinate 37,523,110 downwards.
CATTTCCTCCGCAACCCCACTAGGGGGAGACTTTGAATACCATCAATTTAAATAATAGGAAGGGAAAGCATGATGACATTTTTACAAATTTTTATTTAATTTTTAAGGGATTCAACAATTCACTTTAGGCAAAGAAAACGATAGTTATTTTGTAATAATATTTCATGTTTTAGTTTACTGAAAGGAAAACACTGGGGGACAGGACCTAAGTAATGAACAATGTGTCCGTACACGTGTTACGGGATAGGGCTTAACTAAGGCATAGGGTTGGTAAATGGGGTAGGGAAGAAAAAAAAAATTGTCACACTGATAGATATATTCATCATCCTCCCATTGTTTTACAAAGATAGTCCCAAAACATATTCCCACCCACCCATACAATAGCAACAATGACAAAATAAATGATACTTGGAGTAAAAAAAAACAGCAAATAATCAATATATAATAAAATATAATACGAATTGTACAGTACACTCCGGTTGTTCCCATTATCCATTCCTGACACCAAAGTCCCATTGTTTTCCACTATATATGATGGAAGTGTACAGAAAAATGGTCTCTTTCATTCCATTCTGATCTATTCTAACCTGTTCAGCTAGCCAGTTTTGCACAATTTTACCGATTGTTTGACAAGATACGTCTAGTTACACTAAGTGATTATTCAATTCAGTGAGTCAAGTTTCATAACAGGAGTGACTAATTGACAACTATCTTTTATCGGTTCAAATAGCTTCTTAGACTGGCTTGCTTACCAGACATTTTGTTTTTGCTTCAGGCCAAACATCTGTACGAGAAAAAAAATCTCTACAGGGAACAAAAGAAAAACACATAGTACAGAACAAAAGACAAATACTATTACTGTTTAACTGTGAATAATGACAGAAAACATAAAACATCAGTACTTGTGGTACTTCACTCTTACTAGTATGCATTCATAATCCCAGACCAAACACAGCTAACAAAAATGATACTGTGGTTGAATGCATTTTAGAAGAAAAGAGATGCTACTCAAACACTCACATGATCTAGTATCCTCTCTCCGCTTTGGGGAAGCAAAGACAGATGGATGGTGCTTTTGATGTTGACCTTTAAAAAGTCCATGTTATCTTACAAACATCTCTGCTATAGTAAGGATTGTATGAATGGGATATATGGTAATTCTACTAAGCCTGTTGCCCACATCTTTAAAACTTGCTAGTTCTTGCTTGCTTTTTAGTTTAAAAATCCTAGACTATAAAATAATTAGTGGCTGTATTCAGTCACCACTGTTGTTCTCCCAGGCTGGCCCTCCTGAACCGCTTCTTCCGCTGTCTTCTCAACAACCTCTCTTGGGGGCAAGTTCACGTTCAAGCCCCAGCTTCCACTGCCTAAGAGAGATTGACCCCGGCAAGCAACCCTGTGCCTCTCTAGGAGAGATCCATTCCAGAAGCGGGAGCGGCATTTGGGACATGAGAACCGCCCTTGGGAAAGGTGACGTCCACGATGAATGAGGGCTTTCCGTAACGTCCGAGAACGCTTTCCGCAGACAGAGCACTTCAGACGGGCCTGGTGGCCGTTATTTCTTGGAGGGTGCCTCACACAACGATGGATCAAAAGTTTGGCCTGACTGGCGAATGTGGTGCTGGGGCAGTACTGGCATGGAAAACGTTTTATGGGGACTTCCATAGATGACAGCCCACTGACCTTAACCACACCTCCGCACCATTGTTTAACTCTATACCCTCCTCTCATTCTCAGGAGCTGGGCGAGCAGTTTCTTTTGCTTAAGCTTCTCATGCATTATTCCTTTTTTCCGCTTCATCAGTTTGAGTCTCCTGCTCGTGGCCTTATTCAAGGCAACCCCTACTAGTTGCCCCCCTCTCATTATACTTTGATATTCAACCCTCCTTTTTTTCTCTCTTTTTCTCTTGCCACCAACCCATCCTTCTTGGGACTGGAACTGAAAAGGGCGGTGTTGACCTTGGGAGGATTGGTTTGGCATGTAGGAGCCAGACGGATAAGTTGAGGGGTGGCCTGATTCAAAAAGAGGGATGTACTCAGCTGCTTGGGAAGGATGTTGGGTTCCACCAGCTGGTGGGATTGCCGAACCAGTGCGGCCCAATCCATGCTGCGATTGCCTGTGCCTGGACAAGCTGTTAGAATAGGCGAAAGCCTTCCCGCATACCTCACAGCAGAAATTCTTTTCACCTCTTATTCCACCACCATGGACAGTTTGTTGATGGGCTGTCAGGTGGAACTGATGGCGGAAGGATTTCCAGCACGTTGTGCATGTATAGAGCTTCTGAGAGGGCTGAGTGGACGAGCTGGACCCCTGAGACTTATCTTGAGGGTACGGATAATAAGATTGAGAGTTTGCTTGATTTCCATCTAGATTATTAACCCCTCCATGGCCCTTAGCAATTTTTCCTCCTGGTGTACCATCCAATTGTCCTTTTGTGTGTAATTTTCCATGTCTCACCAAGCTCTGAGCATAAGCAAACTCTTTACCACATAGGTCACATTTGTAGTTCTTCTGCCCAGAATGCACAGTGGAATGTTTAGTAAGATGGAAGTACTCCCGGAACTCTTTCCCACAAACATCACACCGGTGTGGCTTTTCACCTGTGTGAACACGGTCATGCCGACGTAGGGTCTCACGTCTCCTGAACCCTTTACCACATACTCCGCATGAATATGGCCGTTCTCCCTCTCCACGACTTCTTCTTTGTCTAACTATGATTCCATCAGGTCCTGGTTCTCTCTTCTGCCGAGGCTTGCGTGGCTTTTTCGGTTTAGCATTCATCATCTGCTGGCTTGGATGGGTTAAAGGCATGGTAGAGCCACTACCTGCTCTGTAGGTCTTGTCGATTTCAGATGTAGATGATGGACCACCTGGTGAGACTCCCATATTCCCAAAGCCAAGTCCTCCAAGCAAACCTCCAATGATGTCTCTTCGCTCCTCTCCTCGACTCTCGCCAGTACTTATATCGCAGGAGGCAGCGGCAGCTGCTGCAATTGCAGACATGGCACTGCTAGTGACCTCATCCTCAGAGTCATCCAATAGAGATGAAAGAGGAAGATGAGGCTGCTGTTGATGGAGATGGTGTTGTTGTTGACTTTGAGGGTGTGGGTGTAAGGTAGGAGCCAAGGGTGCTTTTCTAAGTGTCTGGCTTGACATCTCACTGCTATGGGAGCTCTCTCCAGAATAACAAGATTGGTTAGCCTGCTGTCGTCGGTAGTCATCCACACTGTAAGATGGTTGGTAGGATGGCCGGTTCCTTGAATAATCCGTGCCATATTTGCTCGCTCCATCTCGTTGGTAATCACCTGTACCACTGCCTCCAGCCACCATTTCAGTTTTGCTGCTACTTGCACTTGATGAGCTTTTATTTTCACCACTACCGCTTGGTCTGGGCCGGGAATTCCTTCCAGGCTTTCCACAAGTACCAGACGCAGCATGATTTAGCAAAGAGGTGCTCTCTCGGAAGCAGCGACCACAAGCAGGGCATCGGAAAGGCTTATCATCATGGATCTTCTCATGCCTAGTGAGGGACTCACGGCGGTTGAAAGACCGTTGACAGACACCACATGCAAATGGACGAGCCCCTGAATGGATAACACCATGCTGGAGGAGGTGCCCTCTTTTCTTGAATCCCTTTCCACATTCGGTGCAACAGAACGTTTTGTCTTCGCTTGAAGTGTCTGGCTTGGCATCTTCAGAAGTCAAACCATGACTACGGAGATGTCTTCGAAGGCTTGTAAGATGACTGAAGGTCTTTCCACATTCACCACAGTGGTAGATGGCTTCAGGGTCAGGTTGACAAGGCATGGAGGCCATGGGATTTGCAGGTTTAGGTAGCTGTGAATCATTAGCTACCAGCACCGCTGTGGATGAGGAAGGGGCTGAGGAGGAAGAGGAGGAGACCGTTGAGGAAGACTGTGTTGATGAAGAGAGGACTGATGAATGGTTATTACCAAGGCTGGTTATGGCTCCTCCTACAAGGCCCGGTTGAATGATTGAATTTTGACTGTGTTCAGTGGAGCTGCTGTGGCAGTTACTACCACTGCTAGTGCTGTGACTAGTGCCATCTGCTTTTCTCTGAGGAAGGTAGCCAGCCATAGCCTTCTTTCTCCTGCTACCACCACTTCCACCAGACCCAGATCCACTGTCTCCTTTCCCTTCATCTTTCGAAAGTGATAAATGGAGTGGTAGAGGGAGAGGCATACCACTAGCTTCTTGTTGCATCAACGAAGCCAGCTGATTGGAGGAGAGAACTGGAATACCTTGGAAATCAAAGCCACCCAGAGACGACGGCTGAGGTGTTGGATGAAGAGGATGGTGTGGGTGGGTATGGCTGTGAGGGTGAGATAAAGCATGGGGTGCCAATGGTTGCTGCTGCTGTTGAGGTTGGGGAGTGGAGTGACTATGACTGTGAGAGGAGTGAAGAGCTGGAGGTGGGGCAAGGGCTGAGTTTGAGTCACTAGCTCCTTGGCCCAAACCCAGGCCAAGATGGTTATGACCCCCTTGTTGAACCAGAAACTGCTCCAGACTGCTGTTAGTCGGGACCCCAGAAAGAAAGTACTGATTGGCGGCAAGCATGCAACTGAATTGCTGATGTAAGCTACGTGGATCAGACTGCCCAACGAGTGGTTGCCCTAGGGAGGACACTGCACTGCCAGGGTTGTTACTGGTGGACGATGAAGATGACGGGGAGGGCGAGGAGGATGGTCCAGGTGAGGCTTGGGGAACAGAGAGGCCAGGGTGTAAAGGTGGCGGTGGGGGAGCCGATGTAACCACTCCTCCAATAACACCAGACCCTCCACCGCTACTACCACCAAAGTCAAAACGTCCCATTCCCGAGTGCAGCTGCTCTTGGGCTAGCGCTGCTTCTGCAGGGTGAAACGGACGTAAGAATTGTGGGTATCCTGCAGCAGAACTCCCACTACTACTCATCTTACTGGATTTCCGTGAACTATGCGAGGATGAGGACTGGCTCTGGTGTGATATTGGTGGAGGTGGGGCACTCATTTTGGCAAATATCGATGAAGAATCAGCAAAAGCATTACTTCTAGACCCCTGAAGAGACCCCAGACCAAGCCCAGAGAGAAGAGCCCCTGATGACTCCCCCTGCTGTTGGTGCTGCTGCTGAAGCTGCTGCTGATGCTGAAGTTGGACTTGCTGTTGGTGCTGCAACTGTCTTTCCAATCCAAGGCCTTTAAACTGGTGGGCTTGGTGTCCACTTAGCATATCTAGAATGTCCAAGGGGTACTTACTGAACTGGAACATCTCCCACTCACTAATGGGAGGTTTTTCCTGGGTCACTCGCCCTACTGTTGAAGTACAACAATATCGCACCAATAATCATCAATAGCCACAGCTACTGGAAGTAATGCTTCTTGAACAACTTAGAATGACTCTCGCTGCTACCAATGTCTATCCCTTATCCCCTCTTATACAGATGAATGCCTAGTGCTTGCACTTTAAACCAAGAAGAGCAGGTAAAGGTCCTATTAAATAAATGCTGTTCCTAATTTGAAATACAACGTATAAATAGTATGCAGTCTATGTAGTGTTTGTAGAGTCCTTCTTGTACAGTGGTAGTCTTGTTTTTCACCAAAAATGTGAAGCTGTCAGCATCCAGCTGGGGTGGAGGAGGATTAACAGGCGTTCCACTTCTTTGTCTGCCCGTTGATGCCACACTCTTGAAGACTGGGGAAAAACAGAAACATTGGTTAAGTCTCTTGGTTAAATAGGCCTAGAGCTTGATAGCGCCTCGGGACAAAGTGGAGTCGGAAATTCAACGGCTCAGACACGAGACGTATGTGGTAGGATCTACAGGAAATCACAGACTACAAAAAGAAAACCAGCCACGTTACAGAAACCGACGTCTCGCTTCCAGACAAACTAAATCACCTTCTCTGCCCGCTTTGAGGATAATACAGTGACACCATCGTGGCCCGCTAACAAGGACTGCAGCCCCCACTCCTCTCCTTCTCTGTGGCCGACGTGAGTAAGACATTTAAACATGTTAACCCTCGCAAGGTTACTGGCACAGACGGCATCCCTAGCTGCGTCCTCAGAGCATGCGCAGACCAGCTGGCTGGTGTGTTTACAGACATATTCAATCGCTCCCTATCCCAGTCCGCTGTCCCCACATGCTTCAAGATGGCCACCATTGCTCCTGTACCCAAGGCGGCAAAGATAACTAAATGACTACCGCCCCGTAGCAGTCCCTTCTGTCATCATGAAGCGCTTTGAGAGACTAGTCAAGGATCATATCACCTCCACCCTACCTGCCACCCTAGACCCACTTCAGTTTGCATACCGCCCCAACAGGTCCACAGACAATGCAATTGCCATCACACTGCCCTATCCCATCTGGACAAGAGGAATACCTATGTAAGAATGCTGTTCATTGACTACAGCTCAGCATTCAACACCATAGTAAGGTTACAAGGTCATCATTAAGCTGGAGGCCCTGGGTCTCAACCCCGCACTGTGCAATTGGGTCCTGGACTTTGATGGGCCAATCACTTCGCTGACCCTCAACACGGGGGCCCCACAAGGGCGTGTGCTCAGCCCCCTCCTGTACTCCCTGTTCACCCATGAATGCGTGGCCATGCACAACTCCAACTCAATAATCAAGTTTGCAGATGACACAACAGTAGTGGGCTTGATTACCAACAACAATGAGACAGCCTACAGGGAGGATGTGAGGTCACTCGGAGTGTGGTGTCAGGACAACACCTCTCTCAATGTCAACTAAACAAAGGCGCAGATCATGGACTTCAGGAAACCGCAGAGGGAGCACCACCCATCCACATCGAAGGGACAGTAGTGGAGGTGGAAAGTTAAGTTCCTCGGCGTACACATCACAGACAAACTGAAATGGTCCACCCACACAGACAGTGTGGTGAAGAAGGAGCAACAGCGCCTCCAACCTCAAGAGGCTGAAGAAATGTGGCTTGTCACCTAAAACCCCCCCAAAAACTTTTACAGATGTACAATCGAGATCATTCTGTCAGTCTGTATCATCGCCTGGTTCGGCAACTGCACCGCCCTCAACCGCAAGGCTCTCCAGAGGGTGGTGCGGTCTGCACAACGCATCAACGGGGGCAAACTACCTGCCCTCCAACACCCGATCTCACAAGAAGGCCAAAAAGATCATGAAGGACAACAACAACTCGAGCCACTGCCTGTTAAAACCGCTACCATCCAGAAGGCGACGTCAGTACAGGTGCTTCAAAACTGGAACCGAGAAACTGAAAAACAGCTTCTATCTCAAGGCCATCAGACTGCTAAACAGCAATAACTAACTCAGAGAGGCTGCTGCCTACATAGTACATACTCATGTCACTGGCCACTTTAATAAATGGATCACTAGTCACTTTAAACAAGGCCACTTTAATAATGTTTACATATCTTACATTACTCACCTCATATGTATATACTGTACCTTATACCATCTATTGCACCATGCCTATGCCGCTCATCCATATATTTACATGTACATATTCTTATTCCTCCCTTTAGATTTGTGTGTATTAGGTAGTTGTTGGGAAAATTGTTAGATTACCTGTTAGATATTACTGCATTGTCGGAACTAGAAGCACAAGCATTTTGCTACACTCGCATTAGCATTGGCTAATCATGTGTATGTGACCAATAAAATTTGATTTGATCCCGAGAATTGACAAAGCATCATATCAAATTATTTTAAGCTCCCAGTATAGGCATACATAACCACTTACCACTAGACACAACTCAGGAGATCTTCATTGTCTAACTTAATATTTGTCAAAACATAAACAAGCATTTGTGCCTTTAAAATTGTGATTATTTACAATAATTGTATTGCCTAGACCAATGCAGCCATCAACTCTGTTAACGGTGCATTCTGTAACATAGCCTCATGCAATTACTAAGGATAGACAATTATTTAACAAAAATAGTTATTGAAACACAAAAGGGCCCACATTTCCAGGTCAGAATTCAGAATCAGTAACTGATTTGAAAGAGAGAAAAAGGACTCTGGCCCGAAAACCAAACTTGCTTAACCCAAGGGTCGTTCCATTTGATTTCAATCACTTTTTGACCGCACCTCTTGACTTGAACAAACATTTCTAAACATGTTTGGCCATGGCAGAAGCAGGGGTCGCATTAGCTTTTAGAAGTCTGCACTTTCAAAACGCAGACCATAAAATCTGGATTTTAAACCATTTCACCTGCATTTTATATTGAAATAAGTGTTTTCTTGCTTCAGTAGTGATCAAGGGCGTGCAGAAAGTTTTTTCAATGCTATTTGGCTTGCATTATGTCAAACAGAATAGGTTAGACCCCAATTGCACTCGGACTCATTGGTCAAGTAGAAATTAAAGTTGGGTCGTTCCATATAATTTCAATCACTTTCAAACTGCACCGCTTTTAACAAAATCTTCATACAAGTTTGCCCATGGTGGAAGTGGTCAGAAAGTGACTTTTTGGACCTGAATGCCAAAACTGGTGCTCGAAGTTTACCCATTTTGCATACCCCACCCTACCATGCGATGTCATCACTTAAAAAGATAAATGGTTAAGTTTGATATAATTTGAAAGCTTACAAAACAGGGTTGTCAAACTATATTTTTTACGTCATATATATAAATAAAAAACTAAACCCAGATTCTCATTTTCACAAATGTACCCTGGATAAGGAATGTGACAAACGGACAATTTTTCTTAACATGTAAACGTAAAACGTTTTAAGTTTACGGTTTCCCATAAAAAAAAGAGAAGACAATTCGCAAAATTCCATGTGAATTTACAATGCAGCTGTGCTGCCAGCAACGGTTTGGGTCTCACCGTGCATCACTTTCAGATAGTTAAAGTAAAGATACAACCATTTTGAATGTTATATTGTTTTTGTGCATCGCTGAGCAATTTCCCGATTCCCTGGGTCAATTCATGTTTTCATGTGTATCTGAGATATTGCCATTCAAGCAGGCAGAAATTCAGTTGATATGACGTAGCCTTAAGATAAAGCCGCTCTCACCACACTGGAAGTTAAACAGGAATACAACTTTTAGATCGGAGAAACATGTCAGATTGTCTTCTCTCCAATGAGCCATTGATCATATTTCTGTGATTTAAATACCTAGAGAAATGTGTAATTTAACAAAAGGGTTTAACACATTTCTCCCATTTGTCTGCCTCTTCAGTCCAGGGTGAATTGCATGGTGCCGTTGTGAATGTCAGACTGCATCGATCTGCAGGTTGAACACGGTGAGATTGTAGACTGGTAAATCGATAGTTAGAGCAGTTTGTTTAGGTGATTTTACAGCTCTCTTCTTCACAGGCTGATATTGACTTTGGTATTATTGTGTGTAGCTACATTTGCTAGCTAGCTACCTAGCCAGCCAGCCCACAGAGACAGCATTGCGGGTTTTGTAGTTGACCAACCTTAACAACAAAATGAAACATTTGTTCACCCCCAAATATTATTCTCACATATTAGTGTTATGCAAATGAGTGGTTTGGTGGAATTTTATTTTTAAAGCATTGCACCTGTACTACCATCACTGTACCTCAACTCAAGTTAGATTTTCTTTCTCATTTAACTTCTCAAAGTATCGCCACACAAGACTTCGCTGCGGTCACTTACTTTTCTCTGTCATTTTTCCAACTGTTAACAACAATGACGTGGTGGAGAGTCGACTACAAAATAATTGTTTCCCCGAATCCTTGCACGTCGAGTGTGAAGACTCCTAAAATTCTGTATTTTTGGAACGCAGGAGACTGACTAGTTGCCATACCTCCAAGAACACAAACGCTCACAATTTTCCGTGAGCTAGAGAGGGACGGAGGGAGACAGTATAAGGAGGTCAGCCGCCAGACACACAGAACCGTGCACTAGGCCTATCAGACGGCAATCAAAAGCTGTATCTCACAATGGAATCCTGCATATCACAATTTCTTGGCTTGCAATGTCTCACAACTTCAGTAACGCAAGGCCTAACATCAATGAATAGGCTAGGATATTGAGATGAGCTAGACGCAACACTTCAATCTCGTAGTATCTGCGCATGAGCAAGGGTTCGCTTTACGCTGTTCACAGCGTGGTAGCCAGGGCACCAAAACAAAGAAGAAGTTGAGCCTTAGTTGATGCGGAAATTGACCCACTATGTTGTTGATCTTTCTGCATCTATGCAAAAACAAACAAAACATTTTCAGTTATGGATCTATCTTTAAGATCCTAATTTTCGTTTAAATGGTTTAATGTTTACAACCCTACCTTAAACTAGGGCTGGGTGATATGGCAAAATATATTTTTGTTTCATGTTTTTGAATAATAAAAGTTATAAACTTGCTTTATGAGTAGTGTGGCCCTAGGGTGGCAACACACACATTCTAAGTGATTTCATTGGGTCTTTCTGCATTGTTTCATACTCTTCAATTCAACTAAAAATTATTTCTCAGCATTATCATACATTTCTGCTTTTCCTGCACTCATTTGAGATCATTTCCACGTAGTGCTGCACGATATGGGCAAACAATCTGGGCCTTATTTTTAACCAAATGTTGCAATTGCGATTTAGAGGAAAACACTTGGGTGAACTGTTAGAATCATGGAAATATAATTATTATTCTAATTCTATAGTTAGAATATAATAGTGGGCACTTTAAATAAAGTGTTTGACATGACTATGAATGAAAATACCAAGGAGGAGTTATTGTGACCAAACCAAAGTGTTGACAAGTGTTTCCTAGGGGAACCTTAAGCTTTGGCGGACCAACTGGCAAGCGTCTTCACTGACATGTTCAACCTCTCCCTGACCGAGTCTGTAATACCTATATGTTTCAAGCAGACCACCATAGTCCCTGAGCCCAAGAAAGCAAAGGTAACCTGCCTAAATGACTATTGCCCCGTAGCACTCACGTCGGTAGCCCTGAAGTCCTTTGAAAGGCTGGTCATGGCTCACATCAACACCATCATCCCGGATACCCTAGACCCACTCCAATTCTCATACATCCCCAACAGATCCACAGATGACGCCCTCTCAAATCGCACTCCACACTGTCCTTTCCCACCTTGACAAAAGGAACACTTATGTGAGAATGCTGTTCATTGACTACAATGAAGCGTTCAGCGTTCAACACCATAGTGTCCAGAAAGATCCTCACTAAGCTAAGGACCCTGGGACTAGATTACCTCTCTCTGCAACTGGATCCTGGACTGCCTGACAGGCAGGTATTTAGTCCCAGGGTCCAGGTGGTAAGGGTAGGTAACACCACATCTGCCAAGCTGATCCTCAACACGGGGGCCCCTCAGGTGTGCGTGCTTAGTACCGTCCTGTACTCCCCGTTCACCTACGACTGCGTGGCGAAGCACGACTTCAACACCATCATTAAGTTTGCTGATAACACAACAGTGGTAGGCCGGATCACCGACAGCCTATGAGACAGCCTATAGGGAGGTGGTCAGACACCTGGCAGTGTTGTGCCAAGACAAACTCTCCCTCAAAGTGAGCAAGACAAAGGAGCTGATCGTGGACTACAGGAAAAGGAGGGCCGAACATGCCCACATTCACATCGATGGGGCAGTAGTGGTGGGTGGAGAGTCAAGTTCCTTGGTGTCCACATTACCAACAAACTACAATTGTGCAAACACACCAAGACAGTCGACAACCCCTTTTCCCCCTCACAAGACTGAAAAGATTTGACATGGGTCCCCAGATCCTCAAAAAGTTAGTTGCACTATTGAGAGCATCCTGACCGCTTGCATCACCGCCTGGTATGGCAACTGTTCGGCATCCGACCTTAAGGCGCTACAGAGGGCAGTGCGTACGGCCCAATAGATCACTGGGGCCAAGCTTCCTGCCACCCAGGACCTAGTCACTTTAATAATGTTCACATACTGCTTTACTCATTTTAAATGCCATTCTGACATTGCTCATCCTAATATTTATATTATATATTTCTTAATTCCAATCTTTTACTTTTAGATGTGCGAATTGTTGTGAAATGTTAAGACACTACTGCAGTGATGAGCTAGGAACACAAGCATTTCGCTACACCCACAATAACATTGCTAAATATGTGTATGTGACCAAAAATATTAGATTTGATATCAAGTTTAGCCAACTTGGATGTAGGTAAAATTTCACAAGCTCTGAATTTATCTAACAAGACAAAACAGTTGAATTGTTATGAACACAACCTGTCCGTCTCCAACTGTTTGAAAAGCATGCTAGCCTGTCCACTTTGTTCAGATGTTGAAATCAAGTGGCCTACTTTATTTCTCAGAATGAGAATGAGTTGCCAATTCCTTATATAATTGTTTTATGCTTATTGCACACAGACTAAACAGCTAATATAACGATCTCTAACTGACTAAAATGCTGCTAGCAATACGTGGTACCGTAATGTACGCGCGACAATTAGATTTCATTTTCCAGAATGAATGTTAATTTGGTACATACGTTTTAGTAGTGTCTGCTCGGCTCAAAATTTGAGGAGTTGAAACGGTTGAAAGTGAACTTCTCTACTACAGTAAAATTATGTCTCCATGTGTTTCGGTGTCCATATGACTGATTCTGTTGGACCAAACCTCAAACGCAAGTTGAAACCGTTTGTCAGAGAAAGAAGTGATCTCTCATCTTGGGAGAAAGAGGAAAAGCATGAGGTTACCCTCTCGCCAAAATCTGTCCCAAAAAAAGCCCAATGCATTTCTATGCGCTTATCTTGAACCTAAGCTTGTCGCCTGCCTTCTCACCTTTGGGACAATGACTCCCATTGTTAGGGTGGAGAAGTGAGCATCTCCTCATTATATCCAACTCCCTGATGTAAATGGAAAGGAGCACAGGAGCGAACAAGACGAGACCAAAAAGACAACATGAGAACAAGCGGACATAAACTTTCATAAAAACAAAAATGAATTTGCTATATATTGTGCCGCATCACATAAACATTTTTACATTCAAATACCATTATAGAAGGTAAAGTAAAAACCCAAACCGGTCCGTGCATCAATACCGGTATATTGTAAAATACGGTATATCACCAAGCCCTACCGTAGATCTTATTTTACATTGGAAGCATTTGTGTTGTGCCAGTCATCGGTTGAGACAGCATACTCGAATACAGGGTGGGTATCATTTCAATCATAGAAATAGAATTCATAGAATGGACCTATCCCTTCAGACACCTGCAATTTATCTGGTACACCATTGACATTTCAATTTAATTGAAACTAACTTCCAATTACTACCAGTAAGATAGCAGCTGGTCCACCCACTGTCAAATGTCAACTTGAATGGAAATATATTATCTATTTAATTTCAATAGGTTTCCAATGGAAGATTGACAGTTTAAAAAAGGTCCAATGCAACCTTTTAATCTCAAAACAAAATAATTTCTAGGTAACAATGAAGTACCTTCCTGTGATTGTTTTCAATTAAAATGCTTCTTAACAAACACCAATTGGTGTGAGTGGGGTGGGAAAACTGAAAACTAGCCATTATTGGCAGAGAGATTTGGGGCAGGGATACAAGTTTCAGTCAATTTTGCTGCCGACTAACCAACCCAAGAACAGGTTAACAAATGGATAAATTCGTTCCAAACAGTAAAATGACCTGATCATGAGAAAATATTATGCATGGGTAAAATGAACAGATATTTTTCATTAACTTCTTTGGGACTGGGGGGCAGTATTGAGTAGCTTGGATGAATAAGGTGCCCAGAGTAAACTGCCTGCTACTCAGGCCCGGTTGCTAATATATGCATATTATTAGTATATTTGGATAGAAAACACTCTGAAGTTTATAAAACGGTTTGAATGATGTCTGTGAGTATAACAGAACTCATATGGCAGGCAAAAACTGAGAACAAATCCAACCAGGAAGTGGGAAATCTGAGGTTTGTAGTTTTTCAACTCATTCCCTTTCAAAAATAGTGTCTAAGGGGTCATGTTGCACTTCCTAAGGCTTCCACTAGATGTCATCAGTCTTTAGAACCTTGTTTGATGCTTCTACTGTGAGGTGGGGGCTCATAAGGGCTGTTTGAGCCAGGTGTCTGGCAGAGTGCCATGAGCTCGTGACGCGCGTTCACGTGCGAGTTAGCTTGCGTTCCATTGCATTTCTACAGACAAAGGAATTCTCCGGTTGGAACATTATTGAAGATTTATGATAAAAACATCCTAAAGATTGATTCTATACTTCGTTTGACATGTTTCTTCGAACTGTAATATAGCGTTTCGTCTGAACTTTCGCATGGACTAGGTATTTGGACATATATGTGACTTTATCGAATAAATCAAACATTTATTGTGGAACTGGGATTCCTTCTGATGAAGATCATCAAAGGTAAGTGAATATTTATAATGCTAATTCTGACTTCTGTTGACTGCACAACATGGTGGATATCTGTTTGGCTGTTTTGTTGTCTGAGCACTGTACTCAGAATATAATATGGTGTGCTTTTTCGGTAAAGCTTTTTTGAAATCTAACACAGCGGTTGCATTAAGTAGAAGTTTTTCTAAAGTTCCATGTATAACACTTGTATTTTCATCAACATTTATGATGAGTATTTCTGTAAATTGAAGCGGCTCTCTGCAAAAATCAACGGATGTATTGGAACTACTGAACGTAACGTGCCATAAATATTAACTTTATCGAACAAAACATACATGTATTGTGAAACATGAAGTCCTATGAGTGTCATCTGATGAAGATCATCAAAGGTTAGTGATTAATTTTATCTGTATTTCTGCTTTTTTGACTCGTCTTTGGCTGGAAAAATGGCCGTGTTTTTCTATGCCTTGGCTCTGACCTAACAATCGTTTGTGGTGCTTTCGCCGTAAAGCCTTTTTGAAATCGGACAAATGGCTGGATTAACGAGAAGTTTATCTTTAAAATTGTGTAAAATACTTGAGGAATTTTAATGAGATTTGTTGTTTTGAATTTGACGCCCTGCACTTACACTGGCTGTTGTTGAGGATGTCCCAGAAAGGTTAAGAGCTTAAAAAACATGCAACAATAGCAAGCCTGTGGTCTCATTATTTAAAGGACACCAAATGTAATATGGACACGGATGCAATTCCTACAGCTTCCACACGATGTCGCCAAAAACGTCATTTTCATTGACAAAAATCCTTTGAGATATTACCAATAGATCCGTCATTCCATCCAGCCGACAACAATCGATTTTGGAAGATTGAAAAATGGACATTGTTTTCTTGAGTAGCTGCTATTGAATACAGATCGCCCAGTGATCAATTTGATCGCTTATTAACGTTTACAAATACCTAAAGTTGGGTTACAAAAGTAGGTTGAAGTGTTTTGTCAAAGAATATAGGCAACTTATATAATTTTTTTAAATGACGTTGCGTGTTGGAAGAGAGCTTTTTTCCTGAAGCAGACAGGCTATACAAATGGATATTTTGGGCATACATGGACGGATTTAATCGGGAAAAAGACCAATTTGTGATGTTTATGGGACATATAGGAGTGCCAACAAAGAATATCATCAAAGGTAATGAATGTTTTATATTTTATTTCTGCGTTTTTGTGTAGCGCCGGCTACGCTAATTATTTTGTTTACGTCCCCTTCGGGTATATTGGGGGTGTTGCATGCTATCAGATAATAGCTTCTCATGCTTTTGCCGAAAAGCATTTTAAAAATCTGACTTGTTGGCTAGATTCACAACGAGTGTAGCTTTAATTCAATACCCTGCATGTGTATTTTAATGAACGTTTGAGTTTTAACGAGTACATTTAGCGTAGTGCATTTGCATTTCCAGGTGCCTACTTGAGACGTCTGCGTCTCAAGTAGGATCAAGAGGTTACTTCTACCCCCTCCTTTTTCGAAAATTCTGTTAAAAATCGCGCAACTTTTCAGCGTCCTGCTACTCATGCCAGGAATATAGTATATGCATATGATTAGTATGTGTGGATAGAAAACACTCGGAAGTTTATAAAACTGGTTAAATCACGGCTGTGACTATAACAGATTGTGTGTTTAATTGAAAAACGCAAGAAAAACTGCTCTCTGAAAGCTAAAAATAATTTCCATAAGTCACTTCCACGAGTTGTTAAAAGAGAACAGAATTTAATATCGACCTGCCTGCAATTCATACAAATTCCACACGATGTCGCCATTGTCGTCATTTTCAATTGAATTAATTGTTGGAAAATCCATCTATCTGGCATCCATTTTCCCAGTCTTCACCCGGATGTTGTTGAAGAAGACATTAGCAGCCATTGATTTGCAAGCGAAGACCTATTGAAAATACATCGCCCTGTAATCATTTTGATAGATTATAAACGTTTACTAATACCTAAAGTTGGATTACAAAAGGATTTCGAAGTGTTTTGTGAAAGTTTATCGTCGACTTTTTTAATTTTAAAAAATTACGCAGCGTTTAAAAACGATGTTTTTTTCTGAATGACACAGCTTCCATACAAAGCTATTTTGGGTATATATGGACCGATTTAAACGAAAAAAAGACCCAATAGTGATGTTTATGGGGCATATAGGAGTGCCAAGAAAGAAGCTCGTCAAAGGTAATGAATGTTTTATATTTTATTTCTGCGTTTTGGGTAGCGCCGGCTACCGCAAAATCTGTTGTTTACGTGTCGTGCTGGCATTTTGGGGGGTGCATGCTATCAGATAATAGCTTCTCATGCTTTCGCCGAAAAGCATTTTAAAAATCTGACTTGCTGGCTAGGTTCACAACGAGTGTAGCTTTAATTCAATACCCTGCTTGTGAATTTTGATCAAAGATTGAGTTGTAACGAGTACATTTAGCATTTAGCGTAGCGCATTTGCATTTCCAGGGGCATACTTGAGACGTCTGCGTCTCAAGTATGGTCAAGAAGTTAAACAATACATGAAAGTGGCGCATGGATACTTTTTTCAGCTTTCAGTGACCAGTTTTTCTTGCGCTTTTCGATGAAACACACGCTCTGTTATAGTCACAGCCGTGATTGAACCACTTTTAGAAACTTCAGAGTGTTTTCTATCCACACATACTAATCATATGCATATACTATATTCCTGGCATGAGTAGCAGGACGCTGAAATGTTGCTCGATTTTTAACAGAATGTTCGAAAAAGGAGGGGGTAGGATGAAGAGGTTAACATGAAACTACTGTGATGAAGCAGACAAAGTAATACATAATTTGCCAAAAAGCCATTTGCGGGAAAACGCTGTTTTAAAAGCCGCCCCTGACGCAAGCCGTTTAATGTGACTGAAATGAACACCTCCATTAGAAACATAGAAAGAGGTCAACTGTAAATATGCAACAACTAGGAACAACGTTGATATGAAAACCAATAGAACAGAAGATAAATGCTGTGAAACTTTTTTTTGGTAGCTACTTAGTGCTGCTACTCTGTCTCCCACAGCTCCCTGCAGTCTGAGTAGCCTAGCAACGAGCCTCCACTCGTTTGCTCATGGCTCTCTGACTAAAGACAGCCATTAGTTGACGTAAGAAAGCTACTTTCTAACTCTATAAACTCACTGTACATTACTATTTTCTGCAAAATAATCATTCTGGTCGACTCCGACACTGTTCCCGTTTTATGACTTGACGAGTTTTGTTCAAATTCTGACACTAATTGAATTACGCAAATTAACCTAGACTCATAAGCATGACCGGTCAAATGTATTTTCAGTGGCTAATGGTTATGTACTTACGGTCACTGTGGGGACGACGTCGTCAAAGCACTCAGGAGAATCCCGGAAAATATTCCAGTCTGTGCTAGCAAAATAGTCCTGGAGCTTAGCATCTGCTTCATCTGGTCACTTTCTTATTGACCGAGTCACTGGTGCTTCCTGCTTTAGTTTTTGCTTGTAACAGGAATCAGGAGGATAGAATTGTGGCCAGATTTGCCAAATGGAGGGCAAGCTTTGAACTAATCTCTGTGTGTGGAGTAAAGGTGACCTAGAGTTTTTTCCCCTCTGGTTGCTCATTTAACATGCTAGTAGAAATCAGGTAAAACGGATTTCAGTTTCCCTGCATTAAAGTCCCAGGCCACTAGGAGCGGCGCCTCCGGATGAGCGTTTTCCTGTTTGCTTATGGCCGTATATAGCTCATTGAGTGAGGTCTTAGTGCCAGCATCGGTTTGTGGTGGTATATAGACAGCTACGAAAAAGACATGAAAACTCTCTTGGTAAATAGTGTGGTCTACAGCTTATCATGAGATACTCTACCTCATGCACCAGCTGTTGTTCACAAATACACATAGACCGCCACCCCTTGTCTTACCAGAGGCCGCTGTGCTATCCTTGCCGAAAAAGATTAAAACCCGCCAGCTGTATGTTATCCATGTCGTCGTTCAGCCACGACTCGGTGAAACATAAGATATTAGAGTTTTATTTCCCGTTGGTAATCTCCCCCGCATCCATCGATATCGCCATTCCGCATCTGCAGTAAAAGGTGGCTAAATTATCCTCAGTATGGTCATCTTAAAACAATTCCATGTTAGTTTAGAACCTAGAGGGTTAACCCGTCTCATCCCCGTCATCTAGACTGATTGAAGTGGATTTAACAATAAGGGATCATAGCATTCACCTGGTACATCTATGTCATGGAAAGAGCAGGTGTTCTTAATGTTTTTTACACAAAGTGTATATGAACAAAACCTGAGTTTACATGTTTTTAGATAATCGATGTCAAAATGTAATGTTTTATTTAAAAAAAATGTATTTCAATAAATCATAAAAGATTTGAACAACCCTGTTTGTAAGCTTTCAAATTATATCAAACTCAACCAGTCTCATGGTAGGGTGGGCTTTGCAAATTGGGTCAAAATTGAGCAATCTCAATTTTTACCTTGTCAGCTTGGGGATGCGATCTTGCACACTTTTGGTTACACGCTGAATTCATGTCTCTCCTATTTTCAAATGCCAAAACATTCAGATCCAAAATGTCACTTTCTGACCACTTCCACCATGGGAAAACATGGAAGGTTTCATTCAAATCAAAAGGGGTTCAGTAAAAAAGTTATTGAAATCATATGGAACAACTCAGCTGTTAGTTCAGCCAATCATACTTTCCACATGCACCTCAGGTTTGCTTTAAAAATAGGAGAGACGTGAATTCAGTGTGTGCAGTTAATTGTGTGCAATCCTGGTCCTAGGGGACCACATCTTTGTTCTAGCCCAGCACTAATTCAATTAACCAACAAGTCCTTTATTAGTCTAGTTGAGCTGTGCAGATGTGTAAGGGCAAAACCGCCTATAAATATATTCGGTGGAAGCGTGGGCGGCAGGTAGCCTAGTGGTTAGAGCGTTGGACTAGTAACCAAAAGGGTGCAAGATCAAATCCCTGAGCTGACAAGGTAAAAAATGTGTTGTTCTGCCCCCGAACAAGGCAGTTAAACCCACTGTTCCTAGGCCGCCATTGAAAATAAGAACTTGTTCTTAACTGACTTGCCTAGTTAAATAAAGGTCAAATAAAAAACACTAGTGTGGTTTAAATAATATTTCACCTTTACTTTTTTCCAGGTGACTTTTCTGACTTGGTTAGAGACATGGGAGGCCTGCCACAGCTACACAACCACCTCACCTAAACTAATTATAGGCTACATTTCAAAATGGTAACACCAGCACCACGTTCAGCAGGACGTAACGTTCAGATATAAATATGCTATGTAGAACAGACATGTCAAATAAGGAATCTATTCATGGAATTTCTATCCTTCTATCGTTCAAGAACGTTTTGCAACTGAACGTGGCCCTGGGCTACACCCAACCTTCAGTCTTTTAAGGTAAATATCACAGGAACCCGTGTGAAACTTCTGCTAGAGAACAACAGTGAATTCACTGTGTCCTTCCCCATAACAATAGACACAAAAACAGTTCTGTCTTGTGGGCAACTTTCCAATTACATTTCTTGTAGGGCGATAAGGTCACCCAACCTATTGTTACCAAACAAGGAAGGTATTATAATAGCCAAGAAAATAAATAGATGACCCATATAATCTTGTGGAGTTTGGTACAATTGTCTTGTTATAATAAACAAACAAGTAGCCTACTCCATAGATTATTTTTGTTGTCATGAAACTTTGTAAACAAATGATTTAGGCCATTTACGCCAAAGTCCAAATTATTAATTGAGTTAGGTCTAGCCTCATCTCATAGAAATTAAGTACTCCCAGTAAAGGTATTTACATGGGACGCATGTTCTGTTTTCTCCATCCTTTGCTTTTTTCGGGGGGCCACTCTTTGATATAATGCAAAATTTGCTGATTGAAGCCTACGGGGCAATGCAAATTAAATGTATGTAGCTAGTTATGAAATGATATACCATGAACTTGAAGCCATTAGTCTAAAGTGCCAAGAAGGCAATCAAATAGGCCTAAATTGAATGTAGCCTGGGCCTCGGTAAAATCAATTCAAAGTTTATTGGACATGTACACATATTTGCTGGTGTTATAGCAGGTGTAACGAAATGCTTATGTTACTAGCTCCAACAGTGAAGTAGAATGTTTTGCAAATGTAATACAAATAAAAAATATATATAAAATCAAGGAATTACAATCAAAGTGGATATATTAGAGTGAGCATATGAGAATCCAGAATATAAATGTGACAGAAATTGGCATAAACTGATTGGCATGCACAGTGTTTAATTTTTATGATAATATGCTGTGCATCATTATGTAAAACAAATCGACAAAACTAAGGATGATAGCCAACATGGCCATGTCTAGACCTGTACCTGATAGGTGCCAATAGCCTACTGTTGAGATATTTGCAACCATAACAGAGAATGTGTTTTCATATAACTTACAAAAGACTTCTACTGTGCTAAAATGTTTTCCAATGACGTTCCCAGTATTTCCTGCTGGTCTGTGAAGACCTTGCCTAACTACAAGGTTATAAGGTACCATTTAACAATAAACTAATTTTAAAACATCTTACCAACAGGTTTGGTGGGATGTATATGGGCTGGAGACTGGTGTAGCACTTTCTGCTTGATTGAAGACCAAAACGTGTTTACAAGTAGAAACGAATGGGTCTGCTTCCATTGATCTTCTGGTGGGTAGCTAAGTTAGCTAGACTAACTTGAAAACCCACCAAAATTGCAGGTGGTGGCAAAATTCCAAAATTAGTAGCGCGGCATTCGTCATTAGCTAACCAACGTTAGCAGGCTAACATTACTTTGTTTTTATAGGTGGTTGAGTAGAATTGTCAACCAAAGCAGCAATAAAAATTAAATTGGATCTGAATAAAGGAGTCTTTCAATCATGTCGTTGTTAGCTAATACATGTAAATGTCGTTTGAAAACCTGGTTGCATAGGTAGCGGCTGCTAAGCTAACCTAGCTACCAAGCTAACAGATAGCATGATAGCTGTCTTTTTTTTAGCTAGCTAACCTTATAATTACCATTAAAATCGCCTGTCAAAACGTTAAAAGAAAAAAAACATAGGATAAAAATGGCGCGGGGTACGCCGTGAAAACTTATTTATGTCAGATAGCCATTTTTCTTCATCCAGGGACAAATATTTTCAAAGGCCTGCCTCTCCATCGGCCCAGGAGGGCTGTTTTCGACTCGTTAACAAAAACTATTTCCGCTGGGTTGGCCTGCTAATTCAGATATGTCCCTTGTTTGAAGCGGTAGTTTCGATGCTTGAATCGTTAACTCTTCGAATTTACCGAAATTAGCCCTTTCTTGAGTGTTTGTCGTATTTTCATTATTTTTCTTCGGTCAAATATTTTCCGCCCCGTGTCAATTTTAGGTGTCCCCGTCTATGGACTATGCCTACGGCTGCTAATGTTCTTCGAGTTAAAATGGTAGCTTCCGGTCTGTATTCTATTTCCGGGTAGTGTCACAGGCTAAGAAGTCCAACCAACCGTGAGTGTGTGCGCGCGCGCGCGCGTGTTAGAGTGTGCAGAGCCATGTATTTGGAAAGCATACATGGCTGTGTGCTCGTGTTGTTTCTGAATTTCTGCATAACCCAAACAATTGCATGACCATTGCCAAATGCATTATTAAATGCATGTATTTAGTTGAATTATGCATTTTACACACAATTGAGATTGCTTATTGCTTATATTAAAATCAAAATGTTTTTTTAAGGACATTTTGTCAGATTAGTTTCCATATACTGACATCATTCATACTGAATCCACAAGGGTGACAAAGGGGAATAAAGGGACAAACGACTACATGTTTTGGTATAAGAAAGGTTGAGAGAACAATATCAAAGTGACTCCCATATTACTAGACACTTAACAGCTGCTCATCACATATGTGAGGTAAAGCAATTAGAAATAATTAGTTCAGAGCGTGTGGCCCAGAGAGTTTTATATTCCTGGAATTTTAAGTAAACGAGTACAGTGTGATTATAGGTCCATTTATAGAACTTACAACCAGTTTGAATATTTTTTTTATTGTGTTTATATATTTAGGATCCCCATTGACTTCCTGGCGTCCAGCAACATTAAGGCAGTTACATACAATTTAAAATATTACATGACATTACATTTCATAACACTTTTCCCAATACATGAAGTGTGTTCCCTCAGGCCACTACTCTACTATCACATATCTATAATACAAA
Source organism: Oncorhynchus clarkii lewisi (assembly GCF_045791955.1). Taxonomy (NCBI): domain Eukaryota; kingdom Metazoa; phylum Chordata; class Actinopteri; order Salmoniformes; family Salmonidae; genus Oncorhynchus; species Oncorhynchus clarkii. The sequence goes on along the minus strand of NC_092164.1, from coordinate 37,500,583 downwards.
ATCCATGTGTGGGTGATTCTGAAACTTCCGGCACTTTGGTCCTGCATTTTTCAGAAATTAAAAATGATTCAAACACAATTTTACAAGTATTTTGATTGTCTTTGATTTGTCTAGAAACAATATCTGATAACCGCTGTATCTATAACACATTTCTTATATACAGTGGCTTGCAAAAGTATTCACCCCCTTGGCACTTTTCCTATTTTGTTGCCTTACAACCTGGAATTAAAATGGATTTTTGGGGGGTTTGAATCATTTGATTTACACAACATGCCCACCACTTTGAAGATGATAAATCTTTTTTATTGTGAAACAAACAAGCAATAAGACAAAAAAACTGAAAACTTGAGCGTGCACAACTATTCACCCCCCAAAGTCAATACTTTGTAGATCCACACTTCGCAGCAATTACAGCTGCAAGTCTCGTGGGGTATGTCTCTATAAGCTTGGCACATCTAGCCACTGCGATTTTTTTCCCATTCTTCAAGGCAAAATTGCTCCAGCTCCTTTAAGTTGGATAGGTTCCGCTGGTGTACAGCATACCACATATTCTCTATTGGATTGAGGTCTGGGCTTTGACTAGGCCATTCCAAGACATTTAAATGTTTCCCCTTAAACCACTTGAGTGTTGCTTTAGCAGTATGCTTAGGGTCATTTTCCTGCTGGAAGGTGAACATCTGTCCCAGTCTCAAATCTCTGGAAGACTGAAACAGGTTTCCCTCAAGAATTTCCCAGTATTTAGCGCCATACATCATTCCTTCAATTCTGACCAGTTTCTCAGTCCCTGCCGATGAAAAACATCCACACAGCATGATGCTGCCACCACCATGCTTCACTGTGGGGATGGTGTTGAGGTGTTGGGTTTGCACCAGGCATAGCATTTTCCTTGATGGCCAAAAAGCTCAATTTTTGTCTCATCTGACCAGAGTACCTTCTTCCATATATTTTGGATGTCTCCCACATGCCTTTTGGCAAACACCAAACATGTTTGCTTATTTTTTTCTTTAAGCAATGGCTTTTTTTCTGGCCACTCTTCCATAAAGCCCAGCTCTGTGGAGTGTACGGCTTAAAGTGGTCCTATGGAAAGATACTCCAATCTCCGCTGTGGAGCTTTGCAGCTCCATCAGGATAATCTTTGGTCTTTTTGTTGCCTCTCTGATTAATGGATCTCCTTACCTGGTCCGTGAGTTTTGGTGGGCGGCCCTCTCTTGGCAGGTTTGTTTCTGGTGCCATATTCTTTACATTTTTTAATAATGTATTTAAAGGTGCTCAGTGGGATGTTCAAAGTTTCGGATATTTTTTCATAACCCAACCCTGGTCAGTTCATGTGACACTTAGATCGTACACAGGTGGACTTTGTTTAACTAATAATGTGATTTCTGAAGTTAATTGGTTGCACCAGATCTTATTTAGGGGCTTCATAGCAAAGGGGGTGAATACATATGCACGCACCGCTTTTCAGGTATTTATGTTTTAGAATTTTTTTGAAACAAGTTATTTTTTTCATTTCACTTCACCAATTTTGACTAATTTGTGTATGTCCATTACATGAAATCTAAATAAAAATCAATTTAAATTACAGGTTGTAATGCAACAAAATAGGAAAAACGCCATGTGGGAAAGGCATTGTATTTGTATATTAACTTGAATTGAATATTTTTTGAAGAGATTTTTAAGGTTTTCCTAATATTAGTAATTCAACATGACACCTGAATGTATAAACCTGCCTTGGTGACAGCTGAAAACATTTATTTATCATGAAAAATAAGATATTTCCACCCAACCTTTTTGTGAGATTATGATAACAACCATATGATTTCCCTATCTAAAACAATCAATCAATATAAGTTATACATAATATACTAATTTACCTCAGAAATATGGGTTGTGATGGACATGACAAGGTGGGGTGGAAATGAAAAGTTGGGGTGGAAAGGACATTTATGTAAAACACAATTCTGAGAACAATACTTTATTGCAAACATTTTGAACAACAACCATTGTTAAACATAATATAAGACAAAGTAAGATTCCAAAACACTGGAACTAGCACCTTTTCAACACGAGAACAACATTTTGTCATTGACTACACTTACTGTAGATGAAACAACTAACTTCTAGCACCTACAGTTGAAGTTCACATACACCTTCGCCAAATCCATTTAAACTCAGTTTTTCACAATTCCTGACATTTAATCCAAGTAAAAATTCCCTGTTTTAGGTCTGTTAGGATCACCACGTTATTTTAAGAATGTGAAATGTCAGAATAATAGTAGAAAGAATGGTTTATTTCATCTTTAATTTCTTTCATCACATTCCCAGTGGGTCTGAAGGCTACATACACTCAATTAGTATTTGGTAGCATTGCCTTTAAATTGTTTAACTTGGGTCCTACGTTTTGGGTAGCAATCCACAAGCTTCCCACAATAAGTTGGGTGAATTTTGAACCATTCCTCCTGACAGAGCTGGTGTTACTGAGTCAGGTTTGTAGGCCTCCTTGCTCACACACGCTTTTTCTTAACAATGGTCATTATGGCCAAACAGTTCTATTTTTGTTTCATCAGAGCAGAGGACATTTCTCCAAAACATACGATCTTTGTCCCCATGTGCAGTTGCAAACCGTAGTCTGGCTTTTTTATGGCGATTTTGGAGCAGTGGCTTCTTCCTTGCTGAGCGGCCTTTCAGGTTATGTCGATATAGGACTCGTTTTACTGTCGATATAGATACTTTTGTACCTGTTTCCTCCAACATCTTCATAAGGTCCTTTGCTATTGTTCTGGGATTGATTTTGCACATTTCACACCAAAGAACGTTCATCTCTAGGACACAGAACGCGTCTCCTTCCTGAGAGGTATGACCGCTGCGTGGTCCCATGGTGTTTATACTAGCATACTATTGTTTGTACAGATGAAAGTGGTACCTTCAGGCGTTTGGAAATTTCTCCCAAGGATGAACAAGACTTGTGGAGGTCTACAATTTTTTTTCTGAGGTCTTGGCTGATTGCTTTTGATTTTCCCATAATGTAAGTTTAACTGAGTTTGAAGGTAGGCCTTGAAATACATCCACAGGTACACCTCCAATTGACTCCAATTATGTCAATTAGCCTATCAGAAGCTTCTAAAGCTATGACATAATTTTCTGGAATTTTCCAAGCTATCATCTTAGCATATGTAAACTTCTGACCCACTGGAATTTTAATACAGTGAATTATAAGTAAAATAATCTGTCTGTAAACTATTGTTGGAAAAATAACTTGTGTCATGCACAAGTAGATGTCCTAACTGACTTGCCAAACTATAGTTTGTTAACAAGAAATGTGTGGAGTGGTTGAAAAACAAGTTTTAATGACTCCAACCTAAGTGTATGTAAACTTCCGACTTCAACTGTATATAATGAGGGAAGAGTTAAAGCTTTAATGACTCTATTTAATGTATGATTTACATATATTTACATAAACAGTAAATAAGTCCTGCTTTGTATGCATTGTATAGTGAGTTTCCAAGGGTACCTAAGGCTTAGAAAGAGAGCTAAGTTCCTGCCAGACCAAGGCTGCATGTGCCTTTTGGTCACTGGATGGGGCTCAGGGAGAAGTCCAAGCACATGCTGTGGTCTGTACCATATAATGTCTTCTCTCATCGGCCAAAAAAAACGATTGGGGCCAACGCGACTCTTGGTTTATCACAAGAGCACCACTCTCTGCGTGAACGACTTGCACGATGCCAGGGTAAACGTCCTGATCATATTCCACCACACACCACTTTCCAATCAATGCTTCACTTAGATCTTCAATGGGCTGGAAGGCGTTGTGGGATGTGTTGGATTTTCCATCGTGGTCTGCCTCTGTTTTTCCAACCAGAGTCACAGTCTTTGGGCTGAAACAGCTGCAGTGATGTGGAAAGGAACAGAAGCAACTGAGTATTCTCTGGAGAACTGTCGGTGACCATCTGGAAACACAGGAAATTGTCAAAGCTATGCACATTCAAAATATATAATGATAGCATAGTCTAGTGACACATAGTGGAGTGATAATATGTTTGTTTAACAAATGTGAGATTTGACACAAAATAACCCTGAACTATTACCTGGTGTGTCATTCATTGTCTCACGGATCGTCTCCAGGTGATCCGGTAGGAGGGCCTCAATGCTCTCTATCTCCTCCTCTGAGATATATAAGAGCTTGATAGCTGACTGATCTTTTGACAGTTCCTCAAAAACAGTTCTTCCATTTGGGAGGGCCTTGCCTTGTGCCACAATTCCACCTGCTCTTCGTTTCACAGCTGTTCCTAACCCATCAGCTGGGCCTTTTCTATGTCCAGCTTCTAGGATATTCTATGTGACTCTCTGGAAGCCCATTTCAAAGGGAAGGGTGGAGAGATAGTATAAATCATTTTAAGACCTATACTGGGTTGTTTTTGAGAGATGGGCCCGGATAGCAGAGGTGTCATAGAAGAGCTCAGTGAGCTGAGTTTCATTTGTGGTATATCCAATACAAAGTGCAGATGGTCACCTGCTCGTGAGAATCACCAAAGTCTCAAAATGTACTACGATCTCCTCTTTCCCCAGATTCTCTTTACATTCTCTCAGTTTGGATAATTGGTGTTGAACGTTGTACACGTGTTTCCACAAATACTCTTTCAATCCTTTGGAGAAGTCCTCCAGTAGAATATGCAGTGTGCCACGCACCTTTTATTTTACTGGCAAATGTACAGTGACCTTCTCCATGTTTCCCTCTTTGTTTTTCTCTCTCTCTCTTCAGCTTTGTTTTTCACTCAAACCACCATGTCTGCTCACCAGCATCAAAGTCAGATGTTTAAGCTCTTTTGCTTGGCAAAGGGAGCACTCCTTGTACATGTACTCTTTCTTCAGTTTCTCACAGCACAAAGACTCAAAAAGGTTCTCAATGTTGCTGCAGCTCATTTTCTGTTCATTTGGTGATACTGTCGTTCAAGTGAAGCGCTTCTGCTTTTTCTTCTTGTTCCTCGTTAGTGTGTCCTTTTCCCCTGTTGTTGCTCTACTGTTGAAATCGCGTTCACAGAATCTAGTGATTTTCTCTTCTGTGGCTGTGCTAATTCTGCTACGCTGCTTTTTCCTGGAGTATTGAGGACTTGTTGGCCTGTTTTCAGTGGCTGAAAATCCAAATTATCTGTTTGTGGCTTTGACCAGGCCACACTTTCTCAGGATGTTGCCTCTGAGCATTTTTGAAGCCAGTGGTTTGTCCTTAGCACTGTGCATTTTTTTATGCTTTTGCTTTAGCTCTGCAATGATGGCATTTTGAAACAATAAAATGCATTTAAAGTTCTTTGGCGTTCCCTTCATTTGCTGTTTTGTTTTTGGGGAATCTTGCCTCTCCATTTTCTTCTTCAGTCGATCACACTTTGTTTTGGTATTGTTTAGATTTCCGTAAAGCATTATCAAGTTTGACATTTGTCATGCAAAGATCTCTGTATGTTTTTGAGTGACCTCATCCAACCTTTTCCCTTCCAGCAAGTATTTGTCTTCTCATTGCTGTTGCAGACAACGAGGAAGGGGTATCATGCAGTGCATCAGCGGCAGGTAAGTTAGGAGCAGGTATGTTGGCATGTATCAAGTTAGGGTTAGGGGCAGGAATATTGGCTTCTGGCTGCAAGTCATCTGGTGACTGAGGTGGTGTGTTTCCTGATAGGTTGGTCTCCATTGCCAGCTGTTCTTTTTAAAGTCTGTCTTCTATTCCGTTGGTTGCATTTCCATTGCCATCTCTTGCTTCTTTGTTCTCACTTTGTAAGCTCAGAGATAGATTTCACTTCTCTACTCTCTTTTTTCCCTTCGCCTAAAGTAAAAAAAATAAAAAAAATAAAGCTAATGGGATAATGAATTTCGTCATTTTCACCACGTTCTGTCATTTCAACCACAGTTAAGTTTGTGATAAAATGCATCTGAAAAGTAGCTAAAACACAGTTGTGGAAAAAGTACTCAAACGTCAAACTTGAGTAAAAGTCTAAAAGATTTTGGTTTTAAATATACTTAAGTATCAAAAGTAAAAGTATAAATAATTTCAAAATCCTGATATTATACAACGCAGACGGCACATTTTTTTTGGAAAGTATTCAAACCACTTGACTTTATTTTATTGTTATGTTACGGCAATTTTCTAAAATGGATTAAATAAAAAATTTCCTCATCAATCTACACACAATATCCCATAACGACAAAGCGAAAACAGTTTTTTAGCTTTTTTTTACAAAAAACCTTATTTACATAAATATTCAGACCCTGAAATTGAACTGCATCCTGTTTCCATTGATCACCCTTGAGATGTTTCTACAACTTGATTGGAGTCCACCAGTGGTAAATTCAATTGATTGGACATGATTTTGAAAGGTACACACCTGCCTATTTAAGGTCCAACAGGTGACAGTGCATGTCAGAGCAAAAACCAAGCCATGAAGTTGAAGGAATTGTACGTAGAGTTACAAGACAGGATTGTGTCGAGGCACAGATCTCTGGAAGGGTAAAAAAAATGTCTGCAGCATTGAAGGTCCCTAAGAATAGTCGTCTCCATCATTCTTAAATGGAAGAAGTTTAAAACCACCAAAACTTTTCCTAGTGCTGGCCACCTGCACAAACTGAGAAGGGCCTTGGTCAGGGAGGTGACCAATAACCTGATGTTCACTCTGACATAGGTCCAGAGTTCCTCTGTGGAGATGGGAGAACCGTCCAGAAGGACAACCATCTCGGCAGCAATCCAGCAATCAGGCCTTTATGGTAGTGGCCAGACGGAAGCCACTCGTCAATAAAAGGCACATGACAGCCCACTTGCAGTTGGCCAAAAGCCACCTAAAGACTCTAAAAACATGAGAAACAAGATTCTCTGGTCTGATGAAACCAAGATTGTCCTGAATGCCAAGCGTCACATCTGGAGGAAACCTGCACCATCCCTATGGTGAGGCATGGTGGTGGCAGCATCCTGCTGTGGGGATGTTTTTCAGAGGCAGTGAGACTAGTCAGGATCGAGGGGAAAGATAAACAGAGCAGTGTACAGAGAGATCCTTGTTGAAAACCTGCTCCAGAGCACTCAGGAGCTCAGACTGGGGTGAAGATTCACCTTACAACAGGACAACGACCCTAGGCACACAGCCAAGACAACGCAGGAGGGACTTCGGGACAAGTCTCTGAATGTGCTTGAGTGGCCCAGCCAGAGCACAGACTTGAACTCGATCAAGCATCTCTGGAGATACCTGACAATAGCTGTGCTGCAACGCTCCCCATCCAACCTGACAGAGCTTGAGAGGATCTACAGAGAAGAATGGGAGAAACTCCCCAAATACAGGTGTGCCAATTTTGTAGCTTCACATCCAAGGAGACTCGAGGTTGTAATCGCTGTCAAAGGTGCTTCAACAAAGTACTGTGCAAAGGGTCTGAATACTTGTGTAAATGTGATATTTTCATAGTTTTACATTTTTTATACATTTGCAAAAATGTATAAAAACCTGTTTTTCTTTGACATTATGGGTTATTGTGTATAGATTGATGAGGGAAAAAAACTATTTAATCCATTTTAGGATAAGGCTGTAGCATAACAAAATGTGTAAAAAGTCAAGGGGTCTGAATACTTTTCGAATGTACTGTAATGATCAGCGGCAGTAGGGATGACCAGGGATGCTCTCTTGATAAGTGTGTGAATTTGACCATTTTCCTGTCTAAATGTAACGAGTACTTTTGGGTGTCAGAGAAAATGTATGGAGAAAAAAGTACATTATTTTCTTTAGGAATGTAGTGAAGTAAAAGTAAAAGCTGTCAAAAATATAAATAGTAAAGTACAGATACCCCAAACAACTACTTAAGTAGTACATTAAAGTATTTTTTCTTAAGTACTTTACACCACTGCATAACATATAGGTTTTTCCATCAGCAGACTACGATCGATAATGTCAAAAGCCACACTGAAGTCTAACAAAAAAGCTCCCACAATCTTTTTATCATCAATTTCTCTCAGCCAACCATCAGTCATTTGTGTAAGTGCCATGCTTGTTGAATGTCCTTCCCTATAAGCGTGCTGAAAGTCTCTGGTTAATTTGTTTACAGTAAAATAGCATTGAATCTGGTCAAGCACAATTTTTGCCAAAAGTTTACTAAGGGTTGGTAACAGGCTGATTGGTTGACTATTTGCTTTACTATTCTTGGGTGGTGAAATTACTTTTGCTTCCCTCCAGGCCTGAGGGCACACACGTTCTAGTAGGCTTTGATTGAAGATATGGCAAATAGGAGTGGCAATATCGTCCACTGTTATCCTCAGTCATTTTCCATCCAAGTTGTCAGACCTCAGTGGCTTGTCGTTACTGATAGACAACAATAATTTTTTTCACCTCATCCACTCTCACTTTACAGAATTCAAAATCACAATGCTTGTCTTTCATAATTTGATCAGTTATGCTTGGATGTTTAGTGTCAGCGTTTGTTGCTGTCATGCCTAAATTTGCTAATCTTGCCAATGAAAAAATCATTAAAGTAATTGGCAATATCAGTGGGTTTTGTGATGAATGAGCCATCTGATTCAATGAATGATGGAGCTGAGTCGACCCTTTTGCACCAAATTTCATTTAAGGTGCTCCAAAGCTTCTTACTATCATTCTTCATGTCATTTCTCTTTGTTCCATTGTATAGTTTCTTCTTCTTTTTATTCAGTTTAGTCACATGATTTCTCAATTTGCAGTACGTTTGCCAATCGGTTGTGCAGCCAGACTTATTTGCCATTCCTTTTGCCTCCCCATCAATCCACGGGGATTTAACCGTTTTTGCAGACATTTTCTTCATGGGTGCATGCTTATTAGTAACTGGAATAAGCAATTTCATTAATGTGTCAATTGCAGCGTCTGGTTGCACCTCATTACACACCACAGGCCAAAAAATATTCTTTACATCAACAACATAGGAATCACTACAAAACATAATTCTTGTATGACCACTATATTGGGCACAGTCTTCGGAACTTTTCCTAGATATGGCTAGTATATTGTGATCACTACAGCCAATGGATTTGGATACTGCTTTAAAGAACATTTCTGCAGCAAAGATTTGTTGATGATATCATTCCTGTGCTGTTTTTAACTACCCTGGTAGGTTGACTGATAACCTGAGCCAGGTTGCAGGCACTGGTTACAGTTTGAAGCTTTTTCTTGAGTGGGCAGCTTGATGAAAGCCAGTCAATATTTAAATCACCCAGAAAATATACCTCTCTGTTGATATCACATACATTATCAAGCATTTCACACATTATCCAGATACTGACTGTTAGCACTTGGTGGTCTATAGCAGCTTCCCACAAGAAAAACAGCTTCCCACAAGAAAAGGCTTTAGGTGAGGCAGAGGAACCTGTAGCCATATTACTTAAAAGGTATATAACATGAGATCGTCTCTAAGCTTTACAGGAATGTGGTTCTTGATATAAACGGCAACACCTCCACCATTGGCATTTCTGTATTTTCTGTAGATTTTATAACCATGTATTGCTACCACTGTATCATCAAAGGTATTACCTAAGTGAGTTCAAAAGCACAATACAGTTTTCATCCAAATGGCAGCCCCGCCACTTGATTTGCTACAATGCTGAGGGATTGGGCTGGAGAAGTGTAACCATTGTCAAATTCATGGTGATATGGATGCAAACTTTTACAGCCCATGAAATCAACATATTTTTAAGCAATACATGCTTGTTAAAAAAAAAGGCATTGATACAAACCACAGAGTAGAACATTTGTATTTTTGGTTATGATGGGGTAAGTCAATTGTTGGCTGCTCAATTCATCTGATAAATTGTATTATTTAAGAAACAATAGATACATACAATTAATAAAAATGATGTTGAAAATGCATTCTCTCACGTGATTTCTGACCTAAATTCTGGACAAGTGAATGACAGTTTCCTATCCATAATTGATCAGTCAGTCCACCCATAAAACAATGAGCCAAAGTGATTTACATAGAATAATCAAAATCATAATTTGTGTTGATCTGATGAACACCAATAACCCAGTGAAAGAAAAAAATTGTAATTGTTGGGATTTTTTTTTATTGTTATTATCAATTGAACAGTATGATTCTACAAATGCGAGAATTCACCAATAACCAAAATAAGGGTTGCACGCTTGTGAGATCTTCACTTAATAGTCTTGGAAACAGACATGGGGTTTATCTATTAGATTAATCCCTATACATTTTTCTGAGGTAATACAGTACACCCCTGCCTCATTGTCCCGCAATACAATTAGGGGCCAATAAAGCTATCTCATGTTTACTTCCACTTCCTTCTATCTGGAAAACCTCACGCCACTAAATGTCACCCCACGAGCCACTCACCAAAACAACCATTTTATACCATAACCTCCCTCTTACCTTCACCCACACACACCTGGAATCATTTCCTCAGACCACACACACACACATTAATCAACAGTACATTTACAGGCACACAGAATTATGAGGGCGTACTCAACAAAAACATAATCACAACATCAGTAAACCTCCAAAAGTACAATAAAAACATACATTTAAAATAACTGAATCTTCCTGTGACATAAATATATTTTGCCTCTCTTCGTTTAAGTTTAACAAGATTCCAATTATGGAATCTGAAGTTCTTACTGTAAAAATCATTGGACCATTCTAGTCCTATAATTGGTGATCCATAATCATGTTAGACAACAAGGCAAGTCACAATACATTCTCCAAACTATTCTAGCAAAATCCTCATTCTTTACAATAAATAGTAAAGTTCTTGAAAAGAGTGAGATTCCGGTCACATAAATGTAATCTTATAACGAAATGCACAAATTTTCACAAAAAAATGTAAACAATGGAATTGTATAGCTTTTGCTCTACACCTTGAAATGTGAGAAAAGTAGATTTAGTTACATTTGCTTTGGTGAATGTCACTTTACAAGGACAGCTTTGATTGATGTCCTTTCTGATACTAGGCTTTTGAATCCAAAAAGCCAATATGAATAATAATATCATAGCTTTGGGTTTGAAATAGTTTGTGGATTCTCTGAGAAACACAATTGTCTTACTTGCCATATCCCAAGTCAGATCAAATGTGAGATTCAGCATTCCTGAAAAGAAACTAAAATACCCACCCGGGCACACAAATACAGACGCTTGTACATTACACATACACGCCATGACATCATAAGTCAGCACTATGACATCGCAAACACTGGCTTTGACATCTTCATGCAGTTTGTCTTTTCACTTTGATTGCATCTGCTTTTTTTTTTTTTTTAAATCAAGAATACAAAAAGGTTCAAATCCACTAGAAAGATGAATATTCAAAATCCAGGAAACATTGATCTTCAGCAGAGAATAAAAAATAATAATAGGGGAACTAATAATCATGGTGATGATGATAATAATAAAATAGTAAATCTATAGTAATCATAACCATGACCATAAACACAAACACATATCATAGAGCTTTAAAAACATTGTCTGGCTGAAAGTAATACATTTTTGTCTTTATCCAGTCACAGTTAAAGGGGCGAGCCAAAATACTATACAAAGATTTTGTAAATACTATGGTCTCATTATGCCTTCAGTCAAAGTTGAGAGTTCAACCCTTTCAAAATTGGCCAAAAATGACTACATCTTCCATGTTATAATCTGTCAAACCCACAAAAAAATAAACTTTTGTAAATGTACAAAATACGGCATTAGGTCCACCCCCACCCCTGCAATGTAAAAAAAAACAATAGTATGATGGCTTTTTGTCACACTCAATGTCAACCTCACGAGGGCACAAAGTAGCTTTGCAGCATTGACTCTGTTTTCTTCACACTTACAAAATGTGTCAGTCATTTCTGCAGTGTTGCACAAACTTTCTCCAATATTGACACAGAAAAAGCCGACATAGTACAGACCACGGACACACATAAAGAGTTTTCAGAATAGCCCTTGGTGTTGTGTCCATTGTCTTCTGTTCTCCCTTTCCCGCCATTCCTCCAAATATTGTGAACGGCTTGAGTTTCAGAAACAGTCATGTGGAATTCAGAGAAGTCGGAGTAGTGATTGGTATATTAACTACTAACAAATCAATGTTTTACCTCACAATCCTGGTAAACAGCTCAGAAAGGATTATCAATGGAGCAGGAGCTTGACTGGTTTTGGAGATTGTTTTAAGGGACAGACCCATGGGCAGGTATGGCTAAACAAAGCCCTTGCATTAGCCACGAGGTAAATCCTCTGCATGGCAGTGTCCCTCAAAATTAACACATCTTCACTGAGCTTTCATTCTCATGTGGTCAACAATTTTGTTTCGTTTTTTTCCCTTTCAGGTGGTCTTTAACTCCTTATAAACGTGACTGACATTGTGTATCGAATAACAGTGTCAAAGCATTTCTGTGCGACTATAAACATAACTGGAATCAGCTCCACAGTTTGGAAACTGACCTCATTTGAGACTTGGGTCTCTATGGGAATGACAGCCATCACGTCGACCAGCCAGCCAATCAGGCGAGGGTGCAAAGGTCATGCAGCAAAGTTATATTTGTGTCAAATCATGCTAATAATAACTGAAGAAATCCAGCCATAATCAAGAGGTTCAACCCTTACATGACCTTATACAAAACGTCTGCAGACTAAGTTATGGCTGTAGTGTGAGATTGTGGTAGTGAGCAACAGTACTCCAAATGTGTCTATTTTCAAGTCGTCCAATCAAAAATTAGGACAGTGACACAGGGCAACTCAAATGTCCACTCAGTGTCAGCCATTAAGTAATCAGGCTATAGCTGTGTGATACCCCCCCAGAATACACATACTGTCTAACAGGGCTTTATTCCTTTACAAAAAACAACAATTTACAGTCTTGTATTATTATTTTTTTTTACAAAAGTCAAACCACCATCACATTGTTCTCAGTGTCTGTTCAGATTCAAAGACAGTTTCGTTCTCTCTGTCAGAGCAACAAGAAACCCAATAACCATTTAATCCACTAGTAAAAGTCATGTGCTCGGATAATGTTTCAATAGCACGAAAAACTTTGTGAAATTGTTCCTTTTTTGCTCTATACATGGCCCTTTTTCTTTCTCCCTCCTCAACAATATGGTTGAATATTCTCTTTCCCAAGACTCACAATAACATGAATCAAATCAATAGGCTTCATTCAAAATTCCCTCTAATAATTCTATTTTCTCAATGGTTTCTTTCTATCATTGCCCTTTTCTGTGTTTCCTGGCAACAGGTAACAATGGCATCCACTCTTCTCTCACATCTTTCATTCTTGTTGGGACGTAGTATCCCCGTCATATCCTTCTCTCTCTCATCAGCTTGCCCTTGCCTCTCTTGTTTCTTCTTCTATTCATCTATCTTTCCATCATGCCCCAATTGACCTCCTCTTCCTCTTCCTCTCCCTTTCCTTTCCTTTCTGCGTGAACACGTTCAGCTTGAATATTCTCAACACGACCTTCATCTCTCCTTCACTGTTGGCTTTACTCTCTCACACGGTCACCTCGTTCTTACTAGCCGTCCTCAATGTCTGGCCCCCTCCTCCGCCACCGGGGATATATTGGAGCTGTTCGATGGTGTTCTGCCTCTTGGCGGCGAATGCCATCCTCCGCACGTTGTGGCCCCCGATGGTCCCCGCCCCGCTCCCTTGCCCTACCCCGGCCCCTGGTCCGTGCCCATGAGGGTCCCCCCAGCTTCCTACCGGGTGGCCCGCCACACTCATCTCCAGCTCGTGGCCCGATGTGGGGTGGGAGTTCATCTTGATCATGTGATGGCGGTCCAGCGAGGGTGTGACGCAGATGTTCTGCTGTGATTGGGCCTTGTGGCTGAGGCATCCCATTGTCGGGACTCCCATCCCCCCAAATCCCCCCATCCCGCTCATACCCACCATACCGCCTACCCCTGGCATGCCCATGCCCACCATCCTCTCCTCCAGACGGTCGGGCGAGACTAGGAGTCTCTCGTGGGACTTGCGAAGCGTCTGTGAGGTGGAGCTCTTGCTGGTGGTCATGGCCTTGTAGTACTGGTGCTGCTGGTTCTTGGAGAGTCTGGAGAGGGTGTTGCCCTCGCCAAGCGCTAGGAGCTGGTCCTGGGACATGACCCTCCGCGGGGCCTTGTCAAAGGCAGCCTGGTACCCCGATGACTGGGCTGGCAGAGGGTAGGGGTTGGGGGTGGATGTGGGCACGTGGATATGTGTCCGGGAGGAGTGGAGGGGGAGGGTACCCCTGGCTCCAAGAGTGTAGTCACCGCCCCAGTGGAGGTGGTGCTGGGATGAGTGGAACGACAGAGGGGCGTTGTTAGGTCGTCGCTTCGATGAGTAGTAGCCAGAGTAGTCCTCCAAATCTTTCTCTGTTTTTTTGGGGGGGGGGGGTTGAGTTTTTAAAGAAAGACGATGAAAGAAACAAATTTAGAAATAACAGTTAGTGAAATTCATTAATTATCGGGTGAAACAAAGTGTTCCAACATTTCTCGTCCTAAGAAGTCTTTCATCTTTAAAGACTTTCCCTGGACTGAGCTCCCTGAAAGCAAACTGAAATGTGACCATTAGCCAACCGTTGGTTCCTCTCTCTCTCTGTGTATTCTACAATCCCCCTATACATCCTCCCTATTACATAGTTTTCTGGGGCACCTACTCTGAACGAACAAGCCTTTATCAACTCCCATTCTATAGATTATAACAGCCTACATTAAAGGCACAACAAAAGGGAATACGTCTGACACACACCGTCGGCCGGCTGCATCTCGCCTGTCATTGCTTCTTCCACACACATATCTCTGGAGCTCTCTCTCTCTAACCCCCCCCCCCCCCCTCTCCCCAGCAGTGGCTGCCACCCAGACCTCACTCCAGCCCCTCCCCCACTGCTCCCCTCCTCACCGAGCCTCTTCAGGGAGCTGTAGCGGCTGATCTCAGGTTTCATGGCCGCCTCGTAGGAGGGGGGAAGCTGGGCCAGGTTGTGGAAGGAGTGCGAGAAAGGGGGTTGCGGGTGCAGGCCGGAGCTGCCGGTGAGGAGGGTCCCCGTGGAGGCCAGCTGGGCGTTGTTCATGCGGGGCACGCGCTCTGGAGGAGGAAGAGGAAGACATTTTCAAAGACCCGACACACACGGGAGCATTAATCAGGGCCCTAACACACGGGGATACATTTAGAATGACCTAGCATGTTTATTAACATAATATATACCGTATGAGTACGTTTATAAGGATCTAATATACACACATATATATTTATAAGGACCTAACACCTATAGCTAGCTACATTTATAACGGGCCGACATGTATTTAAAATTAACTTAAAGGTACATATACATTGACGAATTGTGCCAATTCCTTACAAATTACTAGTCTTAGAGAATTGCTGCCATTTGTAATTTGTACATTTTCAAGTCATTCTAAGGCGACTAGTATGAGGTAACATATAAAACAAGCCAAGATGATTGTCTGACACTTTGGCCATTGACCATGTACAATAATGGGCAATAACAGCCAATAATATCTTTATAACCACTGAGGGAACACATGGGAGACATTGACCACTGTGGAGTAACACGTGCAGGCTTCAGGTCACTGACTTCACTCAAGCCAAGGCCCATAGTGTAAGTAAGCACACTTACACCACAAACGGATACAGTATGTATACAGCACATACTGAGACACTTACGAGGGAGACGCACACACACAGAGTGAGTGGGAGCATTGAAACAGCGACGGGGTTAAGGAAACAGCGACTGTGCTGAGGGGAAAAACACCCGATGGGACATGTACAACACCAGACAGACGTGTCACGAGGCCAACTCACACACCTCGCCGCCTGTGTCAGCTAGTTAGGCTTACCCTTAGCAGCCGAGCGTTTGGGACTGGAACCAGACACCTGGATAAAATTGTGGTGCAAGTTGCCAACTGCAAGAGAGCACAGCGAACACTGACGGTACAGCCACTCGTGCGTGTACGCGTGAATCATGAGCATTGTTTGCGTGTGTGGTGGAGTGTGTGCGGTGGGGTTACGTGAGCGTGTTCAGAGTGCAAGCATTGTTGAGCGCGACTCCATACAGTCAGCGTTACCAGGCTACTGCGTCCACCTCCGCTGTCCGCGATCATCACTGTAAGGGTTCGTGTGCATCTGAAAACAGGCTATTACTGTGTTATTACAATGTAATAACAGCGTTAGTGTCATGACACTAACATTGCTATGACAGTGTTGTCCAAATGCGTTCTGTTGCGTCACTCACTGCGGTTGTCTTTGCTCTGGAGCACCGGGGTGTAGAGGCTCTTGGGGGGACGACCGAGGCCGTCTCCTACGGTGGCGTTGGTCAGGACGCTGCTGTCGTTCCTCTCCCCCTGTTGGACTGGGCTGGCCTGGCTGCGCAGGATGTCCACCAGGGCTCTGGGAGAAGGAGGAGAGAAGAGGAAAAAAATCATGGACAGGAGCGAGAGAGTAGAACAAACTACTTTCCGTTCAAAAGTAGAGCATTCGACTTAGCTGGCCACCAACGTAAATGTGCTACTTGTTCATTGATCGTGGTTCAGTTTCATCACCCCTGTGGCTTGTGGCCTCAATGGATTTAAAAAAAAAAAAGACTAAAAACCCACTGACAGACCCACATACACCCACACGGCCATTTATTCAGACAGTGTTTACTGATCGTTTGCTCAAAGACAATTCTCCGTTCCTTTCTCACCTGGGCATGTTGATGTCTCTGTTCCGGGGTCGTCGGGACATCTTGTGGAAGGCCACCTTGATGCCCACGGCCACCACCAGGGTGACGGAGATCACCCCTCCGATCACGTACGCCGTGCTGTTGCTCTGCTGCTGCAGCTGCTCCGAGTCTGGGTCACCCCGGTTCCCCGACAGCGGGGGGTTCGTCTGCGGTGTGTCGAGCCAACCGGGCGAGTTGTAGTTGTTGCACGACTCCTGGTCCAAGCGGCTACGCTGGTGATCACAACAGTAGCGGTAGTGGCAGGTGCCGCAGCAGTAGATGTAGGTGCCCTTGGAGCAGTTGAAAGTGCTGTCTAACTGGCCCATGACGTCGTAGTAGGCCCGACACACGTCCACATCCACCAGGCGCCGGGGGGGCGGAGCCACCTGGGCAGCACCCAGAGGGGGCTTGAGGGCGTCAGCTGCCGTCATGTTCTGAGGGAGCTTGATCTGGGGGAGGGGCTTGGGGAGCGGTTCGGGTTCTTTCGGCTCGCCGTCGTGAGCGTCCTCCATCTCAGCCACTTTAGGCGCCACCTTCGCCCCCCCCGGGGGCGGCGGCATCGGTTTGTTCCCAAAGCCGGTGAGGAGGAACAGGGTGGTGCCGCTGGGGCCGCCATTGGATGAGCGGCGCTCGGTGGTGACGGTGACGGCAGAAAGGACGAGGCCGGACACAAGGGAAAATATGAGGGAGTTGCTGAACATCCTTCTGTAGGTTCCTGGCCTCATTTTTCAACGTTTCAGCGTTTCTGAGCCAAAGTTTGATTTTTTAAAGGCCCGCCGGGTGTTCAAATATCGAGGTCCTCTTCCAAGAGGGAAAGTGTCTTCTTTGAATTTCACTGGCGTGTAAGTCTAAAAAATATAAAAAGCTTCTACTCAAGGTTTCAACTGGAATACGATGAACTTTGTTAGTGCTTCCGTGTACAGAACACACACTAGGTTGGGTGTTTTTACGTTGTTTAAAAGTGATTGTTGTTTTTGCTTGTTCAAGCAATGCGTGTGGCGTGTAACTTGTATGCATTTATGTAAACATCTCTCTCAAGCTATCAATACAAATCTATTCTCGTTCGCAAGCAGCTCATGTAAACGTTGAGGTTTTATATATTCCTATATTTCTACGTTCTAGACCTTGGCATGTACTGGCCTATATTATGGCTATACTTGTGAAAGGACCATTTGAAGTTTGTCTCGACAACTTCAACTTAGCACACGAAAACAAAATAGACGAGGAGGATGCTGGAAAATGTATATATTGTAAACATCAGTCAATAAAGTGTTATTTAATGGAATGGTAATGATAATGTTTGTGGTCTCTCCTGTGCAGACCTCACTAAAATGCCAAGTGTGGGTTGTCTTTCTTTATGAGAGGCAGTATTATCTTGTAAACAAAATCAATGTGTAAACGTTTCGTACCCGTCGGGAGTCTTTTGAACTATCCCACAAAGTTATGAATAAGGTAGCAAGCGAATCCTATTTGAAGGGCAGGTGTAGTCTGTAAACATTAAGGGTTCCATGTAAACTTCATTTTCTTTATTTGAGTACTTTTCACCTATGCTTAATTAGATTATCACTTGGAATTGGCACTTCAGTTTTCTGCATTTGACCCGCAAACCTTAATGTAAAACTTTGTGTGAATTGTAAACAATGGTGTTGGCAGCTTTAGGTGCCTCTAATTCCCCATGTCCATACATGCGCTAGAACAGATTGGTTTATTATCAGTATTAGCTGGATAGTGTCATTCTGCACTGAATGTTCTATTTGTTCACAAACTTTGAATATTGAGAGAAAGGAAATAGAGGTGGGGTGGTCAATTGAGGAAATATCATTCAGAGAGACTTGGGATTCTAAATTTCGGACTTAAATGCAGTGGTTGGAAAAGCCACAAAAAAAATAAAAAGGTTTGCGCTTTGAGAAAAGGACCAATCACAAAAGCTTGTCAACAAGGTCCGGTGAAAATGGGTACTGAAGAAATGTACCAAGCAGCATATATAGTTGAGACAAACTGGGACCACACAATTCACGCCCAACTTAGTGAGAAAGGGAAAACTAAGATATAACACAGCGAGTGATGGACCAAATGAATAAAGGCAGCCGGAGATAGTAATTTCTGTTTGTTGGTGAATTAGGAAAAGGTGAGAGAGGGAAGGAGGGACTGGTGAATGGGAGGTGGAGGGACGAAAGGAGGCTAAGGATTTATGTGCGTTTGATCCCCTTGCGGGAGTGTCTCTGCTCTGAGTTTAACTCGGCCCAACAGAATAGAACGAAGGTGGGCTTGGGCCCGGTTCTGGCAGGACAGCGCGGCTCCGCCCACAGAACAGACATGAAAATGTCTGGATTCATTGGTTCAATGCAGAATGTGGAGAAAATGTACACTATGATATGGTCCCTTTACAGCCTAACCTAACCTGGGCTGATGACTACAGATACATGGTCATTGTGACCTAAACGAGAAAAGTAGAACAATCTAATATGAATAGCTTTCTAAGCGTTTTTCTTCTGAAAATGAATGTGGGAAATGGTATCCTAGTGTCATAGAAGCTCTTCACTGTATCCCTGAATGTATGAGCGCGCCTATAATTGAAAGTGACTATACGAGATGTTGTTGATGCAAAGAAGTCTTAAAACAGGGTAAGATGGTAGATCTAAATGTTGGGTCATAGTATGGCTGGTGTGATACGGCTTATGTGTTACAGTGTTATCTCCTTTGACAGACACCATCAATACACTGAGGGGGGCTGTGTTGCATGTTTTGAGAGGAAGAAAAGAGGAACGCAAGGGTTTGAATATCATCCGGGTTAAAAGGAAACTGGGGATTTTCAGATTGTTAAATGTGGTGTGCCTACATGTGCTGTATGGGAGAATGCTAGAGAGATGCTGAGAGAGAGAAGAAGAAGAAAAATGTGAGGTATATAATTGAGGGAGATAAGCAAAGTAGCGACAAAATAGCAGCGAGGTCAATGTATCACGTTATATGTGACTTGTCTTGCCCTTCAGTCAGTCAACGCCTAGTTCGATTGATCGATCTGTGGCCGAGCTTTCAGAGCCTGAGCAAGTTTGTGAGTTATCACTGCTTACCACTCTCCAACTAATGTACTACAAACAAATACAGGTCATCATTAAAGATTAGTTGAATGAACCAATAATGCACTATTCATCCAAATCTGAAAGATTTTAGGAGCAGAAAATTATATATCTTTTTTTTAACTGACGAAGGACAGTAAATGTACATTTAACTACAGGCATTAGGCTAACTCTCCACAATGTGGTTCTAACTACTTTTTGATTGATAGAATGTTATAACTTTATGTACGCTTTGAGCTTCAATGCTATTTTGATGTAATAAGGATATGAAATGTGTATTTTATGTGTTAGGGAGACAAATGAGAAAACGACTATTCTGATATTGAATCTGAACGCTGAAGTCAAGATAACACTAAGTGAAACATGAGGTATGAATGGTAAGCGTGACTTTGGTAGTTTCGTTGTTGTCGTTATTTTTTCTTTTTTCTTGCACAGTTCGTATGGCACTGGTTTAGGTCTCGCTCGAAACAAAACAGGGGAAGAAAGAAAAACAGTCCGTGCAAATTAAGGTCCAAAATCCCAAAATTAAGGTCCAAAATCCCCCCCCCACCCCCCCCCCCCTGAAAAAAAAATACTGAGAAAATAAAAAAAGGGATGTAGAAAGTCCGTTGTAATTAGCAAACAGCCTCTGGATCTAAAGAGGGGGGGAACGTCCCCTTAGTTGTTCCACCTGGCCAAGACAGTGATGATGACGTAATCCAGGTTTGAGGTTCTTTCTTTGCTTTTTTTTTTCTTCTTCAAACTTCTACGTCTTTACTTATTCTAAATTGACACTGCAAAAAGAAGAAGACAGCAAGTTGATCAATGGGTGACCTTTTCTTCGTCCACAGTTTAGCCATCGTGTTTCTATTCTAGGAGAGTTTAGGTACAAGACGTAAACTGAGTGTGCAAAACATTAAGGACACCTGCTCTTTCCATGACACAGACTGACCAGGTGAATCCAGGTGAAAGCTATGATCCCTTATTGATGTCCCTTGTTAAATCCACTTTAAAATCAGTGTAGATGAAGGGGAGGAGACAGGTTAAAGAAGGATTTTTAAGTCTTGAGACAATTGAGACATGGATTGTGTACGTGTGCCATTCAGAGGGTGAATGGGAAAGACAAAATATTTAAGTGCCTTTGAACGGGGTATGGTAGTAGTGCCAGGCGCTGCTGGGTTTTCATGTTCAACAGTTTCCAGTGTGTATCAAGAAGGACATCCAGCCAATTTGACACAACTGTGGGAAGCATTGGAGTCAACATGAGCCAGCATCCCTGTGGAACGCTTTTGACACCTTGTAGAGTCCATGCCCCAACGAATTGAGGCTGTTCTGAGGGCAAAAGTAGGGGGGGTAAAACTCAATATTAGGAAGGTGTCCTTAATGTTTTGTACACTCGGTGTACAAAAGCACTGAACAAGCATGCATGATTACTCCTACATAAACAGTTAGCTAATGACTGGTATAAGCAGTAATTAACAAAATTAATACATTCTCTCTGTTT
Source organism: Oncorhynchus clarkii lewisi (assembly GCF_045791955.1). Taxonomy (NCBI): domain Eukaryota; kingdom Metazoa; phylum Chordata; class Actinopteri; order Salmoniformes; family Salmonidae; genus Oncorhynchus; species Oncorhynchus clarkii. Next base: position 37,479,362 of record NC_092164.1, on the reverse strand, counting down.
GGCTAAATCGATTCATATTTCAGATTGCGTGATATCCACGGTGTAAAAATGACAATGCATGTTGCATTATTGCATTCATTTAAAAGCAACGATTTAATTGAATCTAATCATCATACGGTCAGCAAATCTGTAACATGAAACACAATTCGGGAAAAGCTCATCCTTTCACACCAGACCTTGAATGTCACAGTCATAGACTCCCGAGGACTACAGTCTCCTATAGTCCTTCGTTAGGTAAGGACCTGCGAGATCACACTACGTTAACATCAACTTCGAGAGAATAGACATGTTTTGACTTCAACAACAACAAAAAACAGCTAGATGGGACATGATGATGAGACACACCATATGGATAGTACTGACACCGAGAGACGAGTGTCAGGGGAGAAGAGTAGGTCTCATAGTGAAGACTGGGCCTCGAGAGGAGCGAAAGGAGGGGAGAAGCCACAGATGTGAGCAGAGTGGGGGGTTGCCCGGAATGGGAGTATCCTTCCGAAATGGGAGGGGGGAAAAAAGGAGGCAAAGCTGGGTTGGAGGCCCAAACAGTGGAGTCTCTTGTGCTGAAAAGTTAAGGGTACCTTTAAAATCACTGACTGCCCTGGGGGGCCATTTGCATTCCGTTTCCTGGATGCAGCAATTAAGAAGGTATTGACAACAGCTGATCTCCTCTAATGTGATGCTTTCTAGGCAGACCCATCGGTTTCGACAGACACATCACTCGGCCTGGCCACAAATAGGGAGATGTTATGAGTCTGTTCGGTTCCATATGGAACAGAGAATTCCGAACATGTACGCTGTCTGAGCATCTGCATATGCCTGGCCCCTACCGCGAGCACACAGGTCTTAAAGAGACAGCGCACATGCTGGCACACAGCGTGTTAGCGCTACACCGACCCCCCCCACCCCCCACCTCCCTCCCTCCCGCTCTCTCTCTGCCAGTGAGTGGGCTGGAGCAGGCTCTCTCAGAATAGCACTGCAGCATCGAACGAGAGGAAGAGTGAGAGAGGGAACGAAAGGGAAGGAGCAACACCGTCCTCCACCTCCCATATCAACACATATCCATCTATCCATTGTCTTATCAATGCCCTCCGTTGTGCAATGGGCTTTGTGTCACCTCTCCTCCTTTCCCAAGGATCTCTCCATCTCGCCCTCCTCCCATGCGGCTCAGTGTCAGATGTTTGTCCACCCCACCGCTCCTCTTGTTCGTCCACCCTACCCCACCTTTTCTCTCCATCTCTCTCTGGACTGAGGCATGCTGGTTCAAAAGGCAGAGCAACAGAGTCCTTTGTAATTAGGTGTCAGGGTGCATAGGCCTCCGAAGAAGAGGCATCATGAACTAATTACTGTAGACCCATTACCAACTCCCTTGATACGTTAAGGATTAATTACCTTTAATACTGGGAAACGCTGTAGTATTTTTGACCATTATTGAGCTATTGTGGCTGTTTCCTAATGTGCCATATCATGTAGCATTCATTGAGCTTAGTCTATAGGCTCTTTGTGGGAGATTATATATCGATAAGCCTCCCGCGGCTGAGGTTTTGGGCAGCAAACAGGTGCCTCTACGTGACAATGTTATCAAAGCAAAACCATATCCATACACATTGAAGTTAGGCAGGCTTGCTGGCCATGAGCATGATGGCACGGTTGGTGTGTCGACATTTGCATTCATGTGGCGTTGCTCATGTCGGGAACAAGTCATACAGTCATTGTGTGCCTAGGCCAATTCACACACTTCCATTTTCTATTGCTGCTAGATGACTTCGTTTATGGGGGGGAAACGGACAAGATAGACACAAAATGGGAGGGTAGTTATCGTGGTCGAGGCGCAAAGAGCGAGACCTGTTCACGTGCGCGTTTCGTTAGGCAACGTTGCAGCACTAAACAGAAACAAAATGAAGGAACGACTTACCTGCGTGTCGCTGATTGTACTCAAAGGGCAATAAGATGATGGTCCATTTTTAGATGCGGTCGTCAGGCCCGTCACCATGTTTCCTTGAAATTAAACAAGGAGGGAAAATATTGTAGCACATCAATTGTTGCCAATACAATAATTCCAATATAAATTGAGTAAAAAAATGGCCCTACACTATGCCACATCACAATGAAAGCCCATAGATTGGAGTTCACACGCGGATGCGCTGGTCTATTCCAAATATTAAATAACTACACCAAAATTGTGTCATATGGTCAAAAATAATTGTTAGAAAAAATAGAAAAATCAGCACTCAATTAATAATTAACTTCCATCCTAAATTGAGAGAGTCGTGTTTATCTATCCACTCGAATGAGGCTGTGGAAATCCGTTTTCAAGCTTTTGAAGTTATGCAAACAGGAGAACATTAATCAGATTTTGTTCATTAAAAAGTGTTCAAAAGGTAGCTTTACCGGATGTCTAGTAGTCCATTCACCAACATTGGATCTTAATTGTGATTCCCGGAAAATAACTGATCATGCCTACATTTTCCATTGTAATTCCAGGTGAGGATGAAATGAATTTGTCTCGAAGGACATGCTTCTCTCCGAATAGACATAGAAAATCGCACAATAATAAAACATTTTTTTTAAACGAGGGGGAGGTCGTCTAACTAAATTATATCAGAAAATATATATTTTCAATCACATATTGCTATTTCCTTTTAGCGGCGACTATACTCCTCAATGCGCTCCCCCCTTTGCTATAGAGGTTCCACCGCGTTGATGAAATTCATAAAAAGTAATTGCTTTCACAAAGGTCCGCCACACTCGATGCTCACTCATTGATAGGACAATATGGTAGGCCTACTTGTCCACGTTTCCATTTGTTAAGTGAGCAAAAGTATCTACCAATCGGTGACACGCTTTATTCCCAATGAGCTATCTCTTTCGCGGAAACATTGGTTTACAAACGGGGATGGAATGGAATGGTTTAAACGCATGCACCAGGAGCGAACACGCACACGCCTTCAAAAAAGCAAAATGTTTCTGTTCTATGTAAACAACAAAGCTCACTGCAAATAACAGTGGAATGCAAACATCTAAAACACTAGCAAAGTGATGGGGGAAAATTGACACTGCTTTACAGCGTTTCATGGGGAAATAGATAGAGAGGGAAGATTCTAGGATAATGCAGTGTCATTAGTTGCCTTGACAACCATGTCCATGTATTTCAGCTAATTATGAATTTGATGGAAATTAGTAGATGCTTGTTTCCTTCGTCCCAGTCACTGCCCCATTCACTAAATGACGTCATCACAAGAAAAAAGGAAATATGCAAATATATATTTTTTTAAACTTCAATTCGTTGCACAAACTGTTCCCAAATCCTCTCAGGCATGCCTTCCCTCAGTGACAGATACATTACAGTACCCTGTAGGCTACATAAAATAGAACCGAACAGAGCAGAATAGAAAATAATATGCATCAAACTCTACCATAAAGTCCACCATTGGTGGAAGCATTATTATGTGACAGAGGCAGCAATATTGATTAGTGTAACAGAACAGAGGCACACTGAAGGACTGTATGGGGTCTGTGGCCCCACAGATGGTCTTCTATAACATGGTACACAGTGGCTCTTAGAGCCACGGTTAGGCAACTGTCCAAAATCATCACTTCTCACCAGTGATTACTCTGAACGTCAGTATATCAATGAATTAACCAAACACATGATCAATATTGTCTCCAGGAGGCTAACAAACATGGCAATAGTCATTTTAACCTCAAAGGTAAGTGCTGACCGGACACTTCGCAAATGAAAACTCTGAAATTGAATCTGAATGAAATGTCCAGAGACTCACGTTTCACTCCATAATAGCCATTTGAGGACAGGCTTAAAGAGAACCCTTGTGAACCAGCCACAGGAAATACTCCCCCCTGAACAGGAAATGGAGAATTCTCAGGGGTATCTACAGTCAATGGGTAAGTCCACCCACATGAAGTAGACAGGGTGTCCGGTGTTGCGGGACTGCACATCACAATGACAATGTGTAGACTTTGGGCAATTTCTTACTTTGTGTTGTCTGGTAGTCTTAGATCCAAAGAAAGAGAAATGTTCGGCAAGTCCATGAGGGCATTACAAGCCTGTTGGTGGCTACGCCAAAACATACTGATATAATGAGTACGTTAGTCAAAAAGGTATTGTAATGGAAGATAGTAATGGCTGACCTATTATTCAAGGGGCTTTGGCCCCATCCCCTTTTATGGCATAACTACAAAGCATATGGATGTATACAGTATATTTTTCATATCTTCATTTCACTAGGCAAGTCAGTGAAAGAACACTTTCTTATTTACAATGACGGCCTAGGAACAGTGGGTTAACTGCCTTGCTCAGGGGCAGAACAACAGATTTTTTTACCTTGTCAGCTCGGGGATTCAATCTAGCAACTATTTCGATTACAGGTCCAACGCTCTAAACCACTAGGCTACCTGCAGCCCCAATATGAACCGTTGAACAAATTAGCATTCAAGGATCAAATCTGGGTCACATGACGACAGCGATAACGACAAGCTCCCAGATGTGACGTGTGTGTGTGTGCGCACGTGGGAGAAAGTTAAGGCATGAGGAGCCTTTCCTCGCCATTTGCGTCACTTCCTCCATTCCATGTCTTGAGGGGCAAAAGAGAAGCATTGTCACCATCGCTATGCAGGCCTCTCAGTAGTAGACCTGCCAGACCTCTACTCAGTCAACAGTGCAGGATGACTCAAAGTGTCCTCTGGCCAGGATGGAGTCGGTGTGCGTCACAAACACACACACACACTTTGACACACAGCACCTTCAGATACACAGGGCCAAGCACCTCTGGCTCCCAAACGTCTCTAGGCGGTAGTCCATGACCAGGTGAAATCTTTTCATCAAGTAGCATATGCAGAGCCAGTCTCCCGAGAGAGCCTCAGCAGCCATCTTGTTGTTGAACACATTAGCAACCATGTGTTGTGTTGTGCTGCGTATACCATAAGGTATGTAGAGACAGGGAGAGGAAAACGTAGGCACTCAACGGTGCAACGTAAACACAATGAAAGGGAGGAGCCAGACAAAATTGTATGGTCAAAGTGGTAACATTTGACTTAAAACCAGCAGGTATGATGCATTATGGTGCAGTTATAATGCATTGAAAGACTTATCATAAGTGTGCATGGATCCCCCCACCTTATGATATAGCAGTACACATTATGTGATCACACCTTAAAAAGGACACTTCTACGACCCAATGCAATATTCATGGGTAGTTCTACCAACTGATTGAAGTGACTGGTGCATTTTGCATAACTTTGTTTACTTGAGTAGGGTACTCTATTTGACAGAGTACTAGGTCGCTGCCTGGAATAGGTCTTCTACTGAGGTGACAATAGAAGCAGTTACCTGCTGTTCCAGACGTAGGAACACGACATGCTAACGCTAGGCTCATGCACTTAACTCACACTACCTTGTAAGAACAAGCTCTTTAAACGGGGCAAACTGCAGTTGCTCCATCCGTTTTTGTACTTATCTACCCATTGCATATGAACGTAACTTATGACTCATCGAGTTTAGTTCGGTCCTGTTCCACCAGAACCCAAAATACAAGCTTGTTTTCCTCCAATGTTTGTGAACAATGTAATTGTAAACAAACATGGTCAGAACTATACGTTTGATCTCATGGCTCGTCAGTTCTGGCATCAATTGCTCTAGGAATTTGAGAGTGGCTAAATCTTTCCAGCCCCACCCCTCAGCGTGTAAACCGCTTTCTTATTGTTTGCCCCTTAAAATATTTGCATGTGGTAAATGTAAATCCCATGTAGTATTCAGTGTACAGTACACTTAGACTATGTACGGTCCTAAAAAGGAACTGTGTTACTGTAGTAAAACTGTACTGTTATAAACAAGTAATAACGCATTATACTTGTCTGCTACCCAAAGTTAAGGCGCTCAAAAGGTTTATGAACATGATTTTAAAAAAAACAATACTTCTGAAAAGTAATTATTTTATTAATATTTTACAATCCTTTATTCATGGTTATGCTTCATATTTACTTAATTTTCTCAGCTCCACTTTGCAAGTGTCATGCTGTCCAGAAGACAAGGACAAAACGGAAAGGATGAACGTGACAGTCTATACAACACCCTTTCAGAGGGGGAGAGATTCACATTTCACCTCTGGATGACTTCTCTTCCCTTCCGCTCACCCAATAGGTAAAGATAACATTAAAAACAGCAGGCTTGTCAGTGAATGGTGCCCCGACAAGTTATTTTCTTTAAAAATATAAAATAAAAGGGTCTCAACTCCTTAGAATTTAAACATCTCTGAGATGACACAGGCAAATGAAAATGACAAACTTAAGATTGCACTCCAAACATTGGAGGATACTATTTTTAAAAAGCCTTATAGAAATGAAACAAATGGCCATTAAATGGGAATAGAAAGCCTTATTGGGGCAGACAAAACAAAATTGCCCGGAGGTGTCAGTCTGATTACTGTGGGTTGTTTTTTTGTGCTGCTATGATGGAGCTTCTGACGCGGTATATTTCCTCACATAATGAGCCATCAAACACTTCCTGAGAAAAGGAAATATCTACCTGGTGGTTGAAGTGAATTTGGAAGTGCAATCACAATTGATTTGTACATTATCATCAAAGTGACGGGAACAAAAATAATGACTTGTTATTACTAGGGCAGTCTTGCGTTTTATTGTAAAAGCCCGCCTCTGGGGTGAAAAACACCTGTAAACTTTCTCTACAGACGAGACACTTCAGTGCTGGTGTGGTTTCTGTTGCCGTTGACCACAGCAATATAAACGTAATGTTGTAACGTGGGACAATAATTAATTGGTTACCATGTTGTACTACAGCAGTCTTTATGGCAGTGTGGTCAATGCTGGGTGTACCCAAGAGGCAGCTATTAGTTTAATATTAGGGCGGGGCTGGTGACCCTGAAGAGAGTATTCATTAGGGATAAAACATGGAGTCACCCCAATAAGCACTTATTGTAGCATGGAAATGCTACCGTTTCCCCATCTAGTCTTTAGCTTGTGTACAACCCAGCGATGACCTGACTGCTGTGAAACGCTTTGGAACCACCCAACATCCCCCAAGGGCTCATTTGATTGGCCTTTCTCTCTGCCTTGTCACTTTTTTTTAAACATTTTTTATTTATTTATTTATTCATTAATTAAATTGGACTGCCATACTGCTGAGAATTAAGACGGATTTGACCAATCATCTTTGGTTGTCAATGAGTGGTAGGTGAGTTTTGAAGAAAAAAACAAAAAAAACAATACAGAGTGCGTTATCAACCAAACATATGAAATCATGATTTCTTATCTGCCAAGAAAAAAAAGAAAAAAAAGAAAGGGATCCAGTTCAGGTAAGAGATTAAAAGTTTCAATCTAAATCAAAAACGGCCTGATGGGAAAAGAGGGAGGGGCTTATCACTGTAGGGGTGTGGCGTCGCAAGGCAAAGAGGGAGGAGCTCCAAATGCATTATGTTGTTCTCAGACTGGCGTCTGCATCCGTCCCTCTTCCCAGTGTGTTGAGTTCAATCCAGGAATGTCGACAGTAGTCCAACCTTCTTTTATTCGCCTTCTCTGCCTTATGTCACTGGAGGTCTCGGTCTTCAAGGTACCTGTACTCAAACGTGAATCCTTCCTTCTTCCGTTGTCCCCACTTCTCGTAGTCGAAGTAAATGTACGTCCCCTTTAAAAAGACATTGGAAAAAGCACAGCAATGTTGGTGAAAATCCTTAATCTTTCAAATTCGACAAAAATCTTAATCTTTAAATAACGGTTATATTTCGACAGGGCATGCAACAGAAAACACAAGTAAGTGTTCATTACTGGACAAGTCAAGGTAGTCTCTTGCTGTTTCAATCCGTTTTCTTCCGTTTGGTGCCCAATGAACACGACAAAGGTTGCAATCCAAGGAGTCTGCAGTGTGTGGAGGGGGGGGGGGGGGCGAGCTCACCTGCTCAAACTCATCTGTGATGGTCTTGGGCTCCTCGTGCCTCTGGAACCACATCATGTACTTGGTGTGGAACCGCCACGACTGCTTCTTCAAGGCCTTGGCTGCCAGATACTGGGCCTTGGTGCCCTGCGGAGAGAACACAGAAGGGAATATGCTACTTTTATGTACACAACCATGTCCAAAACATGACACGGCCTGAAGATTGGCGGTGTGTGTCGTTACATCTTTCTCATCAAAAGTAAAACCATCAAAAATAATCAGCGTCTCAGTCACACAGTAAAGCTTGGTTTTGTCACATGTGTACACACACACACACACACACCTCTAGGTAGTAGAATATGAAGAACAGTGTCTCCGTGGACAGTCTCTGGTAGAACTCCACAGAGTCGGAGTGGGGAGGTGGCACCTGGTGGTGGAAAGGCAGGGTGGGACACGGGTTCCTCATCAGGTACTGCCTGGAGGACCAAAACAATCACAATAGGGGATTAAATACATGCCTTTAGTCTCCAAAGCAACAGTGCAGAGAAGTGATACAGATATTCCCCAAAATGTAAGCCTGGGGTGAATCTCAAAAGTATTTTCCTTGAGTACTCATGTCCTCTCCAAAATGTGAGGGGGAAGCAAGAAGACTTGAGATTCAACCCTGGAGAATCTTTGTGGCTTCAGATTGCCTCCATGTTCGTACCTGATCCGCTCTGAGTCGGAGGGGTGGGGCATATGCGTCCAGGCCGACTCCTGCATGGCCTGCTGGTACAGCTGGTCTTTGGACAGGGGTACGGGCCCCAGCGGGCACACACCCAGCGATGGGGGGATGCTGACCTCCGAGAGCGATGGCTGCTGGGGGGCCGAGGGAGGCCCTGGAGGCGCTGTAGTGCTGGGGAAAATGTCTGAAGCCACAGAGAGAGAAAAGAGAATTTGAAAAAAAAGGGGTCTGGTCTGAAAGCACCCCTCCCCCCAAAAGTTGTTTTACTGTTACATAGGTGCAGTGAAATGTGTTGTTTTACAGGGTCAGCCATTGTAGGAGCCCCTGGAACCAAATTGCTCAAGGGAAGACAGATTTTTCACCTTGTTGGCTCGGGTATTTGAACCAGTGACCTTTCGGTTACTGGCCCAACGCTCTAACCACTAGGCTACCTGCCGCCCAGTAACAATACCATAAATAATTGAAAGGTGTTAAGAAAGTCTCCCAGTCAGCAACACTTGAAACACTACATGATGTCCAGTTGGTTGCTCACCTGTGGTGAGGTGCAGAGGGGGCAACTCTCCCTCCATTGCTGAGCCCAGTGCCGCTTGTTCGGCCATGGACTTCACAGTGCTCAGAGGCTCCTGGGGCTGAAAGTACGAAAGGGGTTAAACCAACTGGGTGAGAGGTCAGGAAATCTGACATCGGGTGAGTCCCAAGAAGTCCTCCCTGTTATGGCTCAGGTTAGTATTTGGGGTTGATCCTAGATCAATGTCTACGGCCAGGGTCATTTTGTTACACAAAGCTCTTTGTGTTTCTCACCTTCATGCTTTCAGAGGCCTGTGTGTAGGAGAGCGGCCCGTTGAGCATACTGCTGCCTGAAGGTTTACTCTCAATGTAGGATGGCGAGGGAGTGCTGGTGGGTAGGGTCATGGACCCTAAAAGGTTGGGGCCACTGTCTTTACTGGGTGGGTAAGAGAGACATTGGTTGATATGCTTTTAAGTGAGTTTGAATAATTATGACCATACAGTGAGATTCACAATACAAGATACCATAGGACTTCAAAAAAGTATAATAATACTCACAGCTGATTGGTGGTGGAGATCAAAGACGAGGGTTGGCTGCTTTGTAATTGGCTGGCAATGTTGAGGGCAGAATCTGGTGTGCTGTCTGCTACTACAGCACTGTAACCTGGGACAGAGGAGATTGTAAACCTCCCTCAAACTAAAACAGAACTCTGACAATACTGTACATAGGCGATATTAATTTGGTTTGGTCAAACTTATAATCTGTACAACCCAATTCTGGGTTGAACAACTACTATAAATAAACAATTCACAAAAAAATGCCATGGATGGATATAACCGAGCAACAACAATATAAGCGAATGGTAATTCAAGCTTACTAGTGCTACCATTCTGCTTCTGTCCACTGGGTGGCCTTGCGTTCGCCGCGCTTCCTCCTCCGATGCCCAAGCTGTTACTTGGCGCTCCTGATCCAGAGTTCCCTCCAATGCTTCCTATAGCTCCCAGGCTGCTTCCAGGGGCCAGGCCTCCTCCTATGGGACTGGGGGACACCAGTGGAGGGCCCTGGACTGTCGACTGTCCTGAGCCAAGGCCTAGGATCCCACCACTGACACCAACTGCACCGGGCACAGAGCCCAAAAGGCCCGTGGACCTGTCGCTGAGTCCGCTCACCGGTCCCACTGCGCTGGAGTTAGTGCTGCTAGTGCTCAGGCTGCTGATTTTCCCTGCAAGGGGGCTTCCTATGGTCCCGGAGCCTGCTGCTGCCATGGCATAGGGGGCCGAAGTGGAGCCCGCCAGAAGTCCGGCCATGGTGTTTAAGGACGCCGGCATCCCTGACAGGCCAAGGCCCGACATCTGGCTGACAGCCGGTGACCCACTCATGCCGCCTTTACCAAGGCCCAAGCCCAACCCGAGCCCCAAGGTGGAGCCCGGAGAGGGCCTTGACGGAGCCTGCGGCTGGGTGTTGGGTGTGAGGGCTGTGCTAGAGATGGCGGGCGAGGAGGCGGAGGGGCTGGGGAGAAGGATGTTGTTCGAGGGGCTGGAGGAGGCGTTGGAGGAGAGTATTGAGTTTCTGGCCTGCTGCGTTTGGTGATGCTGCTGAAGTTGCTGCTGGGTAGCGTCGCTGTAGCTGCCAGAGTTGGAGAGGAGACCCCCCATGTTGCCCAGAAGGCTGTTGTTGTTGCCCCCAGCGTTGGCCTGGCCGCCTCCGGCGATGGTCACCATAGAGGCCAGCGAGGAAGAGGCTGCTCCCGAGGAGGCGCCAGAGGCAGATGATGAAGAGGAGGACGAGGAGGATGAGGACGATGAAGACAACGACGAAGAGGGGTTGCCATTCTTGACAGGTGACTGAAATTGAATAAAAGACATACTTCAAAACCACTTCTGGTGCAGCACAGCAACAAAAAGAAAGAGACTCAGACAGCACGGTTTACTTTGCAATGCATCTTACCTGACTGATTTCACTGTCTGTCGAACGTCCCCTTCTCTTGTCATCTTCAGAGTTCTCCTGGAGAAAAACCCCCCCCCCCAAAAGATCTCCCAATCAGCACCGAGCCATGACCACCGGTTCTAATTCAACGCAAAACATGTTTTGTACCTAAATTTAATCAAGTGCTGTTCATATTGAGGCTCAATACAAACTTCATCATCTGCTCGCTTTCATCCTTGTTTCTCTAAACCCCCTCTGATCTGAGAGCGAGGGACCACAGAGCACCCACTCCAACCCAGGAACAAGTCAACATTCACAAAACCTAATTACTATCCTCTAACAGTACAGCATGAGTGGGCGGTTCTAAAGAATGGGCGAGCAAGTAGGGGACACAACGGAGACTGAAGTGAGTAGTAGACAGAACCAGGGGTTTCCTCACCGTAGTGTACGTGGCGGGAATGGGCGAGGAGGAAGTGGTGGAGGTAGGCGTGCCGCTGGAGATCTGATGGAAGAGATCGTCGTCCAGGAGCGATTGGCCCGGCGGGGACGTGGCCACCAGCGACCCGGCTAGAGACACAAGAGATGGATGGGGGGAGACAGAGGGAGAGGTAGCTACATAAAAACAAAAACAAAAGTTGCATAAGGAAAAACGTTAAGTGGGCAGTTATACAGAGACAACAGGAACAGAAATGATGGAACGTACAGTATTGCAATAACCAAGCCATCGTAAATTATACACACATGGGGTCTAAGATATGCAGTACACACGCACACTCAGGAATAGTCACATACATGGAATAGTGTTGTCTCGACACAGTATCGATACTCTTTCCATGGCTTTTGCCATGGAAATACTCTATGGTCCTTTAACGGCTTTAAGTAAAAAAAAGTGTGTGTTATAGATTTGTATTTTTCTACAAAATGTGACTTTGGGGTGGCCGTTTCAGGACTGTTTCCTTAGGAAATTATCCGCTTCCTGTTTTGTTTCCTTGCCGTGATTACTGTCCTTTTGTCGTTATCAGTAGCGTGATACTGAGTGTCGCGACAACACCACCGCGAAGCAGCACTTACGGAGCTCCTCCAGATCCAGGTCGTCGTAGAGGAACTCGTTCTCCTCGAAGTCGGGGTCCTGCGACGAGTCCATGTAGTACTCCACGTCGTCCTTGATCTTGCGGATGGAGTCCACCGGCAAGGTGTCGTTGTCCAGCATCCGCAGGATGGTCTCCAGCATCCGGATGTGGTACCGGTGCTTCTCGATGAAGCGCTTCAGCTCTTCGATGCGGTCCTGTTTCTATAGCAGAGATGCGCGTGTAAGTTGATGCCTCAAACTCAGTTGTACGCATTCAGCGCAGAATGTGCTATATGCATGTGTGGAGGCATGGAAGTGGAAAACAGATGGTACCTACTTTACATTAGGTGCATTGGGTAATGCAGCGTGCCGAGAAAATAAGAGACATATATAGGATGAGAGATGAATTTAGAGTTAGAATGGCATCATCTAACGAGAAATTACTTTCGTATGGAAGAAAACAGAGAGAGAGAGAGAGGGAGAGATGGAGGGGAAGATATGGAGGGGAAGGTGCACTATAGACATACAAAAGTATGTGGACACCCCTTCAAATGAGTGGAGGAGGGCTATTTCAGCCACACCTGTTGCACAAAGCCATGCAATCTCCATAGACAAACGTTGGCAGTAGAATGGCCTTACCGAAGAACTCTGTGACTTTCAACATGGCACCGTCATGAGACGTCACCTTTCCAACAAGTCAGTACGTCAAATTTCTGCCCTGGTCAACTATAAGTGCTGTTATTGTGAAGCGGAAACGCCTAGGAGCAACAACGAGTCAGCCGCTAAGTGGTAGGCTACACAAGCTCACAGAACGGGATTGCCAATGCCAAGCGTCGGCTGGAGTGGTGTAAAACTCACAGCAATTGGACTCTGGAGCAGTAGAAATGTGTTCTCTAGAGTGATACTTCACCATCTGGCAGTCCGACTACAAATCTAGGTTTGCCAGGAGAATACTACCTGTCCCAGTGCATAGTGCCAACTGTAAAGTTTAGTGGTGGAGGAACAATAGTCTGGGCTGTTTTTGTGGTTCGGGCTAGGCCCTTAGTTCTAGTGTAGTTGAATCTTAACGCTACAGAGTACAATGACACTCTAGCCAATTCTGTGCTTCCAACATTGTGAAAGGCTTTTTCCTGTTTCAGCATGACAATGCCCCTATGCACAAAGCGAGGTCCATACAGAAATGGTTTGTCGAGATCGGTGTGGAAGAACTTGACTGGCCTGCACAGAGCCTTGACCTCAACACCATTGAACACCTTTGGGATGAATTGGAACGCCGACTGCGAGCCAGGCCTAATCGCCCAAAATCAGTTCCTGATCTCACTAATGCTGTTGTGGCTGAATGGAAGCAAGTCCCTGCAGCTAAATGTTCCAACATCTAGTGGAAAGCCTTCCCAGAAGAGTGGAGGCTGTTATAGCAGCAAAAGGGGGACCAATTCCATATGAAATATCCCATGATTTTGGAATGAGAGGTTTGACGAGCAGGTGTCCACATACTTTTGGTCATGTAGTGTAGATAACATATGCTGCGACTACTGACCTCTTTGTCTCCCTTCTTCTTTCGAGTCTGGACTGAGAGGGACTCCACTTCGCTCTCAAACTGATCCACCTGCATGTTCAGAGTGTCTATCGTATTCTGATGGACGACAGGCGTGACGTCATTCAAATGATTTAAACATGATCACACCAGAACCAGTCGTTATGCAGTGTGGTCTATGCAAACACTTCAAAAAACACCAAAACCTAATTCATAGGTGAAACTATTAGGGCTGGGACGATACCAGTACCGTGGCAAGGAAACAAAACACAAAGCGGATTTAAGTTCTTTAGGGAAACAGACATTTCCCAAGCTAAAAGCACACTATTTTACATTTTAAAGGACTAAAGAGTTTGGTCTGCTTGGTGTTTTCATTTTTGCCATGGAGAAAATATTAAGAATACTGGTACCGTCCTGGCCCTAGAAATTACGCAGTAAAGCAAATTCAGATTTGGACATTTAACAAGTCTTATGTACTTTGAAATCCAAGTGCACTGCAATGAATAGGCATAGATTGCATGATGAAATCCAAGTCATTAATGTCATTTCATCAGACCATATTAATGCCAATAGAATTGAGCTCATGTTCTGTGAAACAAAGGTTTTCAATCAAAAGTAGTGCTCACCGTTAGCCAATTGCCGACCTCCTCCTTCTCCCTTTGGGCCGGGTCCACCTTCTGTGCCAGGCCCAGCCCCTCCTTCGAGTAAGCCTTTGTCTTGGTCTCTCGTTCCACGATCTTGAACCGCTCCATTTGCTAAAGGGGGCGATAGCAGGAAATGGTTTATAAATCACAACAGGTGATAAGTTCTCTTTGAGAATACATTAGCTGACCACATGCTAGCTATGCCAAAAAAAAAAAAACTTTTGGCTTGTGAAAGCAGACGTTTCCAACTGCTCACATCAAAGCATTGGACTAGTTGGCGAGCAAAATAAGGTCGTGTTAGGGCATACCGTAGCAAAACCTTTTGAAATGCTATTCAACGGACACCCAAAGGAAGCATTTTTTTTTTTTTTTTTTTTTTTTTTTTTTGGGGGACAAGTTCAGATAATACCTTGCCGTTTCAGACCTACTGAACATGTGCCTGCTGGGCACTGTGGGTGGAGATTAACACAGAGTCCTCACCAATTAAAACCATCCTCCAATAGAATGGTTCAGAGTGACTGCAGCAGGTGTACAGATCTCCCAATTAGACCAGTGATTACTAAATTTTGACACCTGTGTGCTTCCTTGACCAGTAATGCTGGATATTCTCCACTAGGTGTTCTCAGAAGAGACTCCATCCACAACCTCTGACTTCCACAAGCAGAGTTCGGTGCAGAATTTGTATGATGTTTTGGCTAAGGAGAACGCTTGGAGCATGCTTCAATGCATTTCCCTAGAAGTCAGCAGCCCCAGTAAGTGTAGTAATATGCGTCATCCACACAAGAGCATGCCAGCAGCACCTTTGTATATAAGATTGATAGCCCCCCTGTGTTAATCTGTTAACAGTATAACAAGAAGCTAAATTAAAACCCTGGCATGAAGCCTGTGAACGCTTAGCAGAGCGGTGACTATTCGCTAAATGTTATTCATGTGGCTAACTGTTCTCCTGAGGGGGGCCTGGCTGTGGATGGAATCTCCGCCTGGTTATTTAATCCACCTCAGCTCTAGAGTGGACTGACGAAGCCTTTATATAGATCGGGGTAGGGCTCTGTGGAACTGGAACCTGACGGGGACATTCTAAATAGTACACCATTGTCATTTGAGACCGAGACAAAGGGGGCAAACTGCCTGCCTTGAACAGGTGTCACCCCATTACAGTAAGTACCTACAGTAGGATCCTACCTCAATACTACAATGCGTATTGAAAGACGAACAAGAGCAGCTTGGGCTTCAATGGGGCAACTTCCTTCGTTTATCATATCTGTGGACCATAAACTGGGATATGGTGATGACATAGCTTTGACTAAGACTGATCAGTTTAGTTTTGTTAAAGCGATGTAGCAATTGTCTGAGACTAGAAGTTGAGTGCCGGGGGGCTGCAAAAAACAGAAGCACATTATGCTTAGAGGCATTTCCATCAAAGCACCCATGAGCGCCAACATGTGAAATTCATAGCAGGGTTGGAGTCATTTCATTTGCAGTCAATTCAGGAAGTACACTGATTCCAATTCTCTTCAATTAGGAACATTTCTACCTATTCTAATTAGATTGACCCCAACCCTGCATAACAGCATGTCAAATGAAAGCCAAGAGTCTATATTTTTGTTTGGGAGAAATTGTTTACCATCTGTAAGTTTAAGAAATGTTACCAAATACTAATTTCTAAAAGATATTTTCACGAGTGAAGATAAAGTTCACAGAAGTAACCTTTAATGGCAGACCTACCAATTTTTGTATAGTCATTTTACTGATATCCCTTTTGTTTATGAATTAAGTGATTAAAACTCATAATTCTGTTACCAAATTGGTAACGGAATTAACCCCCACAATCTGTAATGGAATTATGTTCAGCTCATAACTGTTTTCTGTCTCTGTTGGCTGGTGGTTAAAACAGTCTAAGCCTGGACAACCCCTCCCTCTCCAGGTTAATTTCACCTCTCCCAGATCTTACAGACACCTACCGACGAGCCCCCTCTTTCCATTGACTTTCCATTGACTTTAACCAGCATCCTCACCCACTGAGCATCAGCCAATACCAGACGTCTAAAAAGTAGTTGAAATTTGATCAGTCCACCCTGGCCTTGATGTCAAAGTCTACAGAACAGACTGGACCAAATCTGAACCCATCATAGACTTACATTTAACAAGGTTGGACAGTACAGTAAAATGCAGTAAAGTGAAGTAGCCCGCAGTGTATTGTACTGTACTGAATTCCGCTCTATTGTGCTGTCCAAACTTGTAAAACATGAAGAGAATGACATTCATATCCATAATTATGCATTTCTGTGTAGTACAAGGACCCATGATGTGATTCAGTTACCGGTGTAAAGCCACTTCACTTACTGTAGTTCAATGGCATAGCTGACACCCCATTATTTTTGCAGACATCTTTGAATCTTAATTCGGAGCAGGTATTTTAAGAGTTTTTGGAAAATGTGGTCGCATAACCTAAGATTTTTCAGTGGAAATTGTTCAAAGTAGTCCTTGTGCATAGAGGTGTATGGTTTGTTAAACTTGGATATCAATGGTTTTTGTTTGGCATACATTTTAGAGGGGGGGAGAGAGAATGGTGTAAATCTGTTACTGTGGAATTGCCATCGGCTAAACAAAGTGTCACCGGTGCGAAATGCAGATGATTAAAGATCTGCAGTAGACTCAATATAAACCAGGGGACGGCAACAGGCGGCCAGCGGGCCTAGACCGTCCCGCAAGTGATTTTATTTGGCCCTCCAAAGTAAAAGTTTTTTTGTGGGGGGGGGGGGGGGGGTCTGTTCCCAAGTATTCACACAAAGACATTTTTTCTTTCTGTGACCGTGTCTCAATGTAATCAAGGTATGAAATTGTTATTTTCAAATCAAATCTTTTGGGGCTTAGTTGTGGTCAATTTGCAGTGTACAAATTCTAATAATTATGTTCCTGACCACCCCCTCTGACATAAATCGCCCCTTGCGCCTGAATCTAGTTGCCTTCCTCTGATAAACCTTACTGCTAACAGAGCTCTAGTATTCACAATGAACATGGCTTTGAATACACACACAAAGGTAATATTGTCAAAAGTCACCATTGTTTGTCAGTCTGTATTGGCTGATCACCACAATACAAAGGTCACATCAAGAGTCCTGATACCCAAGTGTCCTTTTCAACACCATCGCATGTATATATTTTTTGCCTTAGTAGCACCACATTTCAGGCCAACCAAAACCTCACAGATGCTCACACACTTCGATACAAGACCCTAGATCCAGAGGTTAAGATGACACATCTCATTGTGTTAGCAGGTGCGGTCATTGAAGCATGTCTGAATAACCTCATCAATGCACTGTGGTTTGGTAGGCCGTGCTAAGCACAGGTGTTTATACCAAGGGTGTCCACAGTATGCGGCTAATGAACATGTGTTCCACACACTCACCGTCTCAATGAGTTTGCGATTCTCCACTAGCTGCCTTTTGTCTTTGATCTCGTTGGAGGCCACCCACGTCTTGATTTGGTCTCGAAGACGCTGGGGGGGGGGGGGAACAGAGTGGGAGAGAAAGAGACATAAGTTATCTTAGTGAAAGCATGCTGTGGCTTGCCCTGTGAGATCAAGTATGGTTGACACGCACGCACATAAGTTTGGTCCACATGGACGTGTTCAGAAACAAAAACACAAAGTGGACACCCAGATGCTTTCGCTTGGTTTAAAGGAGAGCTGACCCTCATCAGATGTAATCAACACATGCATGTCTGCACGCACCCACGTGTGTGCACACCACACACCCGTGGGCAGCCTAAACCATATAACACTAGTAAACATTGTTTTGACATTTGAGGAACATCCCAAAACCCATGTGTCCTCAAGCCACATAACAGTTGAGAACTCTAGCGTTGTCTGTGTCCCACCTGTAGTTTTTTAATCTCTTTCTTGAGGTCGGCTTCATACTTCTCCTTCTGGTTAGCATTGGCTGCATTGTGAAGCTGTGGTTTGGAGGGGCACAGTCACACAGAGTACACTCAGACAAAACAGTATCTCTTCCCAAACATATTTCATATCAAGTCTTTGTAAACAATGTAGCCTATAGCTTCACAATATGTCTAAAACTAGCGTGGCAAATTCAATCTCATGGAGTGTCGAGCCTAGCATCCATAGCTTAGCCCTCTGTCTATACATTTTAGTGACTAGTCTACATTCCCTTCCAGTCCCATCATCCCTCAACTTTACACCAATTCAAGTGGTGGGGTTGCCACTGGGCCGAAACACCCGACTCAGGAGTGTGGCGTTAAAACGTAATCTTCTTTGCTTTACACACTAACAAACTGTTACTTCTCTGTCCCCGCGGCCCGTGAATAATGTCTACAACCCTACCAAACAAGGTGTGATGCAGTATTTAAGACCCTGAATATACAATGGATGTTAAACGTTGAATAATTTGGTGGACCTTCGTACGGTCAGCGCAAAACATTCCAACAAGCAAAGCGCCGGGGAGGTAGAGCTCAACTTCCATATCTGTGCCCAAGTTAGCACACATTTTCAGATCAACACACAAACATTCTTTCAAAATTAAAAATGAGATATGGCTGTTACCTTTTGCCAAATGTCTTCAAACTGTTCCACGCCTTCCGTAACTTTTTTCAAACATCGATCTATTTCACCTGGGGAAGGGCATAGAATAACAGGGAGGTTTTGGGAAAGACAGCCACGGCTTCAAAAAAAATGAAATACTTCACAATGCATCACGTCAGGATGAATAATGTAAAGTCCAAAATGCGAAGCTCTCCCTCTCCCCATAAAGCAACACTGCTTTTACAACTATGGCTGGCAGGCTCATCAATGATAGATGCAGTAAAAGCTACATGTGTCACCCCAAACCACAGTAGTCTTCATTTAAGAAGGTTGTCTTTGCAGAGTAAGTCTGACTTTGGCCTTGCGCAGCCTTGCTCCTAAACGTTGCTTCTGGCTTCTTATTTTTGGCGTCACAACCCTTTTCAGTAATACAGTGCAGCACTTTTCTTACTGCGATCACATCCGCGCAGGACAAGTTGATCACAGTAAGCAGAGTGCACTATACTGCGTTGTAGAGTGACAGGTTTAGAATGAAGAGGTAAATCTCTACCTGAATGGATAGAGATTAAAAGTGACATTTCATCTGTTGGCTAGACTTGCTTCATAGAGAGAACATGCATGCAGGGAGGGAATGTAGTGATGGACTGGGTGGTGGATGATTGGCAGGTGGTACCATTCTGATCAACCATTTGGTAACCTCACCTTGAAGTTTCCTTTTATCAGCCATGACTGTTGACTAGGATGCTTTCTTCATGCCTTACTTCTTTCACTGTAGAGAAAAAGAAGTCTTACGGTGTGATTACAGTCATCTCTGGCAACCCTTTTACACTACATTACTTTTTCATAGCATGTTAACTCGGCAGTGAAGTTAGCAGTGTGAAATTCTGGGTCGTATTCGTTAGGGCACAGGCACACCAGAGTGAAACGTTTAGCAACAGAAAATTAAAAAGAGCGTTTGTTATTGGACAAGTTCAAGTAGACCTGCCTGTTTCGGTCCGCTTTCTACCGTTTGCTGCCTAATGAATACGACCCAGCTTTGCACCTGGGGAGAATGTTTCCAACGTCTCAATGTGATGAAGATGTATAGTGAGAGCATGCACGGCGCAGGTACATGGTTTTCACATTAGGCTACCGCTTTAAAACGGCCAGCATGCAGAACAAAGTTTTGATAACTCAGATTAATTTCTAATGGTACAGTATTCGACTTTCAACTCAAGTTAAATACATTAAAAAGCATTTTGAATGAGACACTCTCTGATGTACACCCTGGGGGCAACACCATTACATTGTATCAAAGTGTCTAGTTATTACGGATTAGTAGATAGACCATAGTTGACAGTCTGACTTGTTGACATCTTACACATTGTCATCTCCTGGTTGAATGGTGCATGTAATTGGGTTTAGACATGGGTCCTTTAACAAGGCATTTCTGACCATTCCAAGAAAGGGAAAATGACTTTGAGGGGGGCCTCACAGAAACATATACTGAACAAAAATATAAAACGCAACATGTGAAGTGTTGGTCCCATGTTTCATGAGCTGAAATAAAAGACCTCAAATGTTCCATACGCACAAAAATATTATTTCTCTCAAATGTTCCATCCCTGTTAGTGAGCATTTCTCATTGCCAAAATAATCCATTCACCTGAGAGGTATGGCATATCAAGAAGCTGATTAAACAGCATGATCATTACACAGGTGCACCTTGTGCTGGGGACAATAAAAGACCACTCTAAAATGTGCAGTTTTGTCACACAACACAATGCCACAGATGTCACAAGATTTTGGGGAGCGTGCAATTGACCATGCTGACTGCAGGAATGTAAACCAGAGTTGTTGCCAGATAATTTAATGTTCATTTTTCTACCATGATCCACCACCGTTATTTTAGAGAATTTGGCAGTACGCTCCAAACGACCTCGCAACCGCAGACAACGTGTAACCACACCAGCCCAGGACCTCCACATCCGGCTTCTTCACCTGCGGTACGGTCTGAGACCAGCCCACTGATGAAACTGTGGGTTTGCACAACTGAAGAATTTCTGTACAAACTTTCAGAACCTGTCAGGGAAGTTCATCTGCATGCTCGTCATCCTCACCAGGGTCTTGACCTGACTGCAGTTTGGCGTCGTAACGGACTTCAATGGGCAAATGCTCACCTTCGATGGCCCCTGGCACGCTGGAGAAGTGTGCTCTTCACGGATGAATCCCAGTTTCAACTTTACTTGGCATGGTGTCGTGTGGGCGAGCAGTTTGCTGATGTCAACGTTTTGAACAGAGTGCCCCATGGTGGAGGTGGGGTTATGGTATGGGCAGGCATAAGCTACGGACTATGGGATGGCATAAGCTACGGACAACAAACACAATTGCATTTCATCAATGGCAATTTGAATGCACAGAGATACTGTGAGATCCTGTTGCCCATTGTTGTGCCATTCATCTGCCACCATCACCTCATGTTTCAGCATGATAATGCACAGCCCCATATAGCAAGGATCTGTGCACAATTCCTGGAAGCTGAAAATGTCCCAGTACTTCCATGGCCTGCATAGTCACCAGCCATGTCACCCATTGAGCATGTTTAGGATGTTCTGGATAAACGTATGACAGCATGTTCCAGTTCCCCCAATATCTTCACACAGCCATTGAAGAGAAGTGGGACAACATTCCACAGGCCACTATCAACAGCCTGATCAACTCTATCTGAAGGAGAGTGGTGACATGGTGGTCACACCAGATACTGACTAGTTTTATGATTGATGCCCCTACCTTTTTATTTTAAGGTATGTGACCAAAATATGCATATCTGTATTCCCAGTAATGTGAAATCCATAGATTAGGGCCTAATGAATTTATTTCAATTGACTGATTTCCTTGAAATTGTTGCATGTTGCGTTTATATTTTTGTTCAGTGTATGTTTGTTTTATTGTACAGTACAAGACTCGTTTTGAATGTGTCTGTCAATCGATACCATAACACAAGAGTAAATATCACAAGTGGCAGTAGATTGCAGCTAACCGATTTAGCTAGCCTAGCTACATGAATTGTAGCCACTGAGTGGCGTCTGGATACTTTGACATTCAGACAGTGCACGTGAGTTCAAAGATGTGATGGGCGAGGGAGGTTACTTTGCTGAACATCACTTGCTACTTTTTTTGCGACAATGTTAAACGTCCACGCAGCTCGGCGCAACTACGGTTCGATAAGGCAATTTTACCATCACTTCAGCCAGTGAGTTGAGGGTGTATTTGAAGTACATTCGCCAAAATCTTACCCACACTAGACTTTCTTAATTAACAGATCTAGCAAGTGAGCTTAGGCTAGTCTCCACATCTGGCTTGGGGGGCAACGATCGCTTATTTAAAAACGTGAGCATTAAAGAAACACATGTTTACAAGCAACATAGATTACTTTATAAGCTGTTTCTATTTGTCAGAGATAAGCAAACAAGTAGACCACTTCAACACCTGAGTAACAAGAACTTGTCGGCTACAAAATTGCCGTGCATTATTGCAAAGCTTGAATTTCCTTGGAAAACATATCAGCCGAACCCATGTCAATTTGTCTCTGGAGCGGATATGATAGCCAGCTAATGGTGAACCACCGGCTAAACTATTAGTGTAAGACAAATTGGAAGGGAGAAAAAAATGGCACATAAACTAGTTCTGTTTTAGTGTACGATTCATTTACCTGGATTTTCCGATTAAGCTTTTCTTTTATTAGTTGACCCCACTCTTTTAAATCGTATTTTCCCAAGTCCTCACGCTATTTTTCAAAATTGTATTAATTATTTTCGCCAAACAATCACTCCGCACATCCAAGATGGCTACCAGGAACACCTCCTCCGCTATTGCCCTGATGGACTGGAGGCCCGCCTCCCTTGCAAGCGATTGGATCTTCATCCTCATTTTTGCCTTCCACTGGCTAGACTGTCTGCCCGTCTAGTGGGACAGATGTACTACTTCCGCACAGGTCGCACTATGATTGGTTAACTTTGAAAGGTGAAAGGTAAACATGAGTTCTCAAACCTCGCCCCCCTTATGTTTTGATCCATGTCCCTAACCAGTAAGTAACACTGATAAACTGAGTCGACAGAAAATCTATTGATAATATTAACTGTAATAGTCCAAGTCTGCCATGTAGATGATTAATTACAGTGCAATATGAAATCATTCAATGCTGTCTTTCATTAATCAAATGGCCTGCATGACTGAAATAAAAGATGTTGCCATCAGTCTAAAGCAATATTACAATCTATAGTTTTCAAAACTCACTGAATAGAACTCTGGGCTGGCATTGTCTTTTTTTCCAACCCCACTGGAAGGCACGGGGAAATTAAAGACAGATTCAAGCCTTTGCCCATTTGGGAACACTTGACAGCAATTCAGCAGTAACTTTAGCTTGGAGTTAACACAAATCTAGATTGTATATATATTAACCTTTATTTAACTAGGCAAGTCAGTTAAGAACAAATTCTTATTTACAATGACGGCCTACCCCGGCCAACGCTAGGCTAATTGTGCTCCACCCTATGTGACTCCCAATCACGGCCAGATGTGATACAGCCTGGATTTGAACCAGGGACTGTAGTTACGCCTCTTGCACTGAGATGCAGTGCCTTAGACCACTGCGCCACTCTGGAGCCTCATTGATACACATTGGTTTTATATGGAGTCTTTGGACACTGTTCTATCACACCTTTTGATCCCCTTTTCCATTCACCATAAAGAATATTCCTCCTTGGAGCAGAACCCAAATAGATGGCTCCATAAAATACCAAGGACGAGCCACACGCACACTAAAATTCTGATTCAATATCCTGTTAACATTAAACAGATCAGACAGGCATCAGAGTACATTAAATCTGTTTTAATGTGATCACTCTGACCTTCTGTAAATAAAAAAAGACAACCTTACAATGTTGAGGGAAGTGACAGAGTGCAAAAATTCCCACATGCTAACCTGTTGACGGTATAAGGACAGAGACAAATACATTTCCTTACATAATCTTTCAACCTGTTTTAGGAAAACAACAAACAGTCTTAGATGTGGAAATGGTTCGGTAATGCAAATCATCGAAAGATCCTCAGGAGACTACCAGCATTTGGAGCGCAAAACCTGTCAAAAGAAATATCCATTATGTAATTTGAAGCAACGGAAGGTCTTGGAGAAGGGGATGGGAATAGAACGAAAAACAATGTCAGACAGGTTCCTCCAAGTGTGGTGCTTGTAGTATAGACAATGAAAACGATTAAATAGGAAAGAGGAGTGGAAGTGGAAGAAGGGGGTATGTAATTGGTTCATATTGTATCATAGAGCCTACCCACACCTACAAATTATCTACATTATCTTCACTTTGATATTGTCTCGCCTTTCATAAACCTGAATTCATGTCACCCATCAGAAAGCCTCACACGTGCAGATCCACATGCCTCTTTGGCTCCTAAAGAGATCTCACTTTGAGGCAAAGCCATGAGAGCTCTACTGGGTTAAATAGGAACTTACAATTGAAACATATAAAAGCATAATACAAAAATACAGCAGATATGATTTTACAGTGAAATAATAAATAATATTACCTAGTGAGTGTAAGTCAATGTCAATAATGTTTTACAAAACCAACCAAGGGTCGAGGCAGGGCAGTGATAACTCTGAAGTCTTTCAGCTGTTGTCTAAGGAGAGAGAGAGAGGGAAGGTGTGGGCGGGGAGAGTTCAGGGTCGTGTTCATTAGGCACCAAACTGAAGAAAACAGAGAGATCTAAACTTTTCCAATAAGAAATACACATTTGTTTTCTGTTGCAAAACGTTTTGCTACGGTGTGCCCTAATGAACACGACCCAGCTGTATCAATTTCAGAGGAGAAGAGAGCCTTCTATTACAGAATCTGGACTGGTTCATCAGGTACTTCCTGTTAATATACTATATTGTTTCTTGTGGAATGGGGGTTGCCCACTGAGAATTGGTGCCAGAGTCACAAAGTCAAAACATTACATAATTTTCAGACATTTTGTTATCAAAAGAGGGTGGTGATGATAAGTTAAATGTAGACACACACACTTACAGTATTTGCGTGTCCCCTCAGACATGAGTCAGAACTCACAATAAGTTGATGTTCTGAAAATTGTATATATATATATATATATATATAAAGGTATGTGGACACCCCTTCAAATTAGTGGATTTGGCTATTTAAACCACACCAGTTGCTGACAAGTGTATACAATCAAGCACACAGCCATGCAATCTCCATAGACAAACATTGGCAGAAGAATGGCCTTACTGAAGAGCTCAGTGACTTTCAATGGGGCACCGTCATAGGATGCCACCTTTCCAACAAGTCAGTTAATCAAATTTCTGCCCTGCTAGAGCTGCCCCGGTCAACTGTAAGTACTGTTATTGTGAAGTGGAAACGTCTAGGAGCATTAACTCCCAGAAGTGGTAGGCCACACAAGCTGACAGAATGGTACCGCCGAGTGCTGAATCGCGTAGTGCGTAAAGATCGTCTGTCCTCGGTCGCAACACTCAATTCCGAGTTCCAAACTGCCTCTGGAAGCAACGTCAGAACAAGAACTGTTTGTCGGGAGCTTCATTAAATGGGTTTCCATGGCTGAGCAGTCACACACAAGCCTAAGATCACCATGCACAATGCCAAGCGTCGGCTGGAGTGGTGTAAAGCTTGCCACCATTGGACTCCGGAGCAGTGGAAAGGCGTTCTCTGGAGTAATGAATCACGCTTCACTATCTAGCAGTCTGACGGATGAATCTGGGTTTGGATGCCAGGAGAACGCTACCTGCCCAAATGCATAATGCAAACTGCAAAGTTAGGTGGAGGAGGAATAATGATCTGAGGCTGTTTTTCATGGTTCGGGCTAGGCCCCTTAGTTCCAGTGAAGATAAATCTTAACGCTACAGCATACAATGACATGCAAAACGATTCCAACTTTGTGGCAACAGTTTGGGAAGGCCTTTTTCTATTTCAGCATGACAATGCCTCTATGCACAAAGCAAGGTCCATACAGAAATGGTTTGTCGAGATCGGTGTGGAAGAACTTGACTGGCTTACACAGAGCCCTGACATCAACCTCATTGAACACCTTTGAGATTAATTGAAACGCCAAGTGCGAGCCAGGCCTAATCGCCCAACATCAGTGCCTTGACCTCACTAATGCTCTTGGACAAGTCCCCGCAGCAATGTTCCAACAAATAGTGGAAAGCCTTCCCAGAACAGTGGTGGTTGTTATTGCAGCAAAGGGGGGAACAACTCCATATTAATGCCCATGATTTTGGAATGAGATGTTCGATGAGCAGGTGTTCACATACTGTTGGTCATTTGGTGTAACAATAAACAACTGGTACCTGAGGCTCAGGCATGGACAAAATACATGTTTAAAATCATGATTGAACTTGATTCATTGAATGAAATCATATAATTATAAGCGACGAGGACAAAAGTAATACTTCAACCAATTCTGCTGATTTCACAGTGATAAGTGGCCTTAAATGAACTTTCTACGCCTCCTCTTTAAAAAAGTGCAAAAAGTTGAGTGTTGTGATGCTCATAAATATTCATATCGTTACATAAATAACATGAAACTCTGCTTCTCTCCCTCTCTCTGGTTCTCAGGTCTACCAGAAGTCTCGGCGGTGGTAGGCGTCTGGGTCACAGTACTTGGTCACCACCATCCTGTTGGCAAACTTCCTGCCTGTCAGCGCCTGCATGGCCTTCTGGGAGTCAAACAGGGTCATGAACTCCACAAAGATCTGAAGGAGGGAGAGAGAGGGAAAGAAAGGATAGGAAAGTGGGTGTATGGCCATTCTGTATGGAACCAGACAACCATGTTAAATGTAACTCTACAGCAAAAAACTATGATACATGTTTACACACACAAAGGGATTTATTTATTATTGCATTGGAAACTATTACCAAAAAACCTAGGCAAGAGTGATAAGTTATGAATTGCTATGCTTGTTTGATGGGAGGCGAAAGACACATTTCCCCAAGGAGATTCAATAATTTCACCTGAACTGAACGAATTCACTTTGAAACAACAACCCAAACTCTCCTCAAAACACTGCAACAAACACCCCATGCCCTATCCTATCCCATCCTAATACCCAGGTACCCCTATTCCCCTCCCCGTCCTCACCTTCCCAGTGCCTGGGACCTCAAGGCCATCCACAGGTCGGGGGATCTCGATGCTCTTCACCTGGCCGTACTTGCTGCACTCACCGCGGACGTCCTCCGCGATCTCCTCGTACTCCTCGTCATCCAGCAGCTCCTCCAAAACCACCATGTTCATCAGGCAGAGCACCTCAGTGGGCAGGCCACCCAGCAAGGCCATGGAGGTGGGCATCAGGCCTGGCACTTGGAGGGTCACCAGGGTCTGGTTCTTACCTGTCTGGTGAGGGGAGGGGAGAGGTTTTGGTTATTGGGAAGGTTGAAAGAACATGAGATACTTTTAGAAAACGTTTTAGAATGTTTATGGTGTAAAAACGAAGTAAATGAAAGAAAAAAGCGAAAGAAAAAAATATGAAACCGTTATTCATTTGCCAACTTGTTTTTGTAATAATACTGTTTACTTTGCAGTGGTGCATACGGTTAGTTAATTTCTTAATCAGCTCTGGATTGTCCTGATTAAGTTATGAAACCGAGCTTGATGTTTTAGGTCAGTGGAGGTGGATCGAAGAAGGCTTGTGTTCAGTAAGGCACAAAACAGGAGAGAACATCTGAAACAGAGGGGATAGTTAGGTCCTAACTTACCCCAAAATATCATTCCTTTTTTCCCTCATCTCTGTCTTATATTGAACAGCATCCATTTGTAAAGTGTGCCTCTCTCTGTAGTCTATCATCTCTGGTACTCACCAGCGCTATGTTCTTGGCCCCAACACTGGCTCTCTGGACCAGGAGCTTCTTGTCCCCCAGCTGCATCCCATTCAACCCTGCAATGGCCTGAGACAGCAAACAGAGTTAGAACAGTGATCAAATGTTTTTTATTATTATTTGTAAGAAGGTACACATGGACAGAAAAACAAGTGACAAGACAAACAGTCCCCCCCCCCCACCCCACCCACAGGACATCCCGAACCCAAAGTTAGATAGCAGTCTTTTTACAGAGTCATACGTTGATGAAAGAGCAAATATGTTTCTTTCACTCGCCCCATGCATGCCTACAGTCCTACAAGTATCTCCATGTCAATAATAGCCATGAATGATAGCAGCCACTGCTGTCTGTTTAAAGAATGAGGAGGCTGCCAACGTGAGGCTAATTTTTTGGGCTGCTGTTAATCCAGGCAGCCAAATACATTGCTGCTCGACAGATACAGTGGGGCAAAAAAGTATTTAGTCAGCCACCAATTGTGCAAGTTCTCCCACTTAAAAAGATGAGAGAGGCCTGTAATTTTCATCATAGGTACACTTCAACTATGAGAAGAAAAAATCCAGAAAAAATCACATTGTAGGGATTTTAATGAATTTATTTGCAAATGATGGTGAAAAATAAGTATTTGGTCAATAACAAAAGTTTATCTCAATACTTTGTTATATACCCTGTGTTGGCAATGACAGAGGTCAAACGTTTTCTGTAAGTCTTCACAAGGTTTTCACACACTGTTGCTGTTATTTTGGCCCATTCCTCCATGCAGATCTCCTCTAGAGCAGTGATGTTTTGGGGCTGTTGTTGGGCAACACGGACTTTCAACTCCCTCCAAAGATTTTCTATGGGGTTGAGATCTGGAGACTGGCTAGGCCACTCCAGGACCTTGAAATGCTTCTTACGAAGCCACTCCTTCGTTGCCCGGGCGGTGTGTTTGGGATCATTGTCATGCTGAAAGACCCAGCCACGTTTAATTTTCAATGCCCTTGCTGATGGAAGGAGGTTTTCACTCAAAATCTCACGATACATGGCCCCATTCATTCTATCCTTTACACGGATCAGTCGTCCTGGTCCCTTTGCAGAAAAACAGCCCCAAAGCATGATGTTTCCATCCCCATGCTTCACAGTAGGTATGGTGTTCTTTGGATGCAACTCAGCATTCTTTGTCCTCCAAACACGACGAGTTGAGTTTTTACCAAAAAGTTATATTTTGGTTTCATCTGACCATTTGACATTCTCCCAATCTTCTTCTGGATCATCCAAATGCTCTCTAGCAAACTTCAGACGGGCCTGGACATGTACTGGCTTAAGCAGGGGGACACGTCTGGCACTACAGGATTTGAGTCCCTGGCGGCATAGTGTGTTACTGATGGTAGGCTTTGTTACTTTGGTCCCAGCTCTCTGTAGGTCATTCACTAGGTCCCCCCGTGTGGTTCTGGGATTTTTGCTCACCGTTCTTGTGATCATTTTGACCCCACCGGGTGAGATCTTGCGTGGAGCCCCAGATCGAGGGAGATTATCAGTGGTCTTGTATGTCTTCCATTTCCTAATAATTGCTCCCACAGTTGATTTCTTCAAACCAAGCTGCTTACCTATTGCAGATTCAGTCTTCCCAGCCTGGTGCAGGTCTACAATTGTATTTCTGGTGTCCTTTGACAGCTCTTTGGTCTTGGCCATAGTGGAGTGTGACTGTTTGAGGTTGTGGACAGGTGTCTTTTATACTGATAACAAGTTCAAACAGGTGCTATTAATACAGCTAACGAATGGAGGACAGAGGAGCCTCTTAAAGAAGAAGTTACAGGTTTGTGAGAGCCAGAAATCTTGCTTGTTTGTAGGTGACCAAATACTTATTGTCCACCATAATTTGCAAATCAATTCCTTAAAAATCCTACAATGTGATTTTCTGGATTTTTTTTCTCATTTTGTCTGTCATAGTTGAAGTGTACCTATGATAAAAAAATTACAGGCCTCTCTCATCTTTTTAAGTGGGAGAACTTGCACAATTGGTGACTGACTAAATAACTTTTTGCCCCACTGTAGGTCTAGTGTCATCATTTAACAATAAAATAGTGAACATGGTACATTTCTAGTCATTATGTCAGAAAGACAGGATGAAACACAACTCCAGAAATGTAAAACCCCTGGGCACTCCCAAACCATATGAACATTTTCCAGGAGCCCCTGGAGGGCACAATGAGCAATTTAGGGTTTGTCTAGCTTTCATCTGAAATAGTTTGCATGGTGTACAGTAAGTTCTATGGGCAAAATTGTAATGTATAATTTGATGGTTGGGGTTTCTTGATGAAATTGATATGTTGGACCAAACTCTAGTCCAATTAGTCACAGTACTACATACGGAAAGGTCTTTCTTCCATGTTGCTAGGGAAGGGATTGGTTTGTGAGTCATTTTAAGTAGCAGAGAATGTCATTTAGAGACCAGTCCCTGTGTACAAATATGAATAAATAATTTGTCAATAAGGTGGACAGACCATTCTTGCCTCCCAAGGGAACATATGCACGCAAAGCAGAACGGTGTTGCAAGTAAACGAAAAAGGAAGTATCAGGTAAGTTAAATTGCTTCTGGAGGTCTTGAAATGCACACAGATAGTAGCCTTCAGTGATATTTGAGACAGTAGGAATCTCTCTTTCAGACCATAGATGAAAAGACGACCACCCAGGTGGAGAGCATGGTTGTCAAATAAAGGATGGTGAGGATTGTGAGGTTGGTTTTGGTATGTTTAATAAAGGAAGGTGAGGATTGTGAGGTTGGTTTTGGTATGTTTAATAAAGGAAGGTGAGGATTGTGAGGTTGGTTTTGGTATGTTTAATAAAGGAAGGTGAGGATTGTGAGGTTGGTTTTGGTATGTTTAATAAAGGAAGGTGAGGATTGTGAAGTTGGTTTTGGTATGTTTA
The DNA here is from genome assembly GCF_045791955.1 of Oncorhynchus clarkii lewisi. Classification (NCBI taxonomy): domain Eukaryota; kingdom Metazoa; phylum Chordata; class Actinopteri; order Salmoniformes; family Salmonidae; genus Oncorhynchus; species Oncorhynchus clarkii. Next base: position 37,448,730 of record NC_092164.1, on the reverse strand, counting down.
CCAACCAGGCGCCAGACTGAAATAAGTTGTGAGATGATAGGGCCAAATTTGAGTTTGCAATGTCTGAGCGGGATATCAGAATTGATCATGTCTTGGAGTCTGTGAGGGGCAACTCGTTTTTCCTCCAGGGGGCGCCAAGATACAGCTGTAGCAGGATTTAACCATGAGTACAGGGCGTAAAGGGCGTAAAATCAAAGCCAAAAAATACGATTAGACATTTGGGAGATTTTGGCAACCTGCACATTTTTCACGCTGAAGTGTAGAAAACATAATACGAGGGAGTTCAGAGGGGTTAAATGCGGAAGACACATTTCAGTTGAATGCATTCAGGTGTACAACTGACTAGCCTTTACTCTTACAAATGAATTTAGCAAGTAAAGAATGTAGCCTATCCCAGTATCCTGCTGGTGGTGAAAGAGGGATCATGGAAGTATAAAAGTTCATTCTTGGCAATATTGACATTTTAATTATAGAAGGAGTTTGGGATTTGCTGCCATCTTTCCACTCAAAATGTGCTTCCTATTCTCACCTCCTTTCCTACAACAGCACTGATCTGCAAAGGCTGCATAGGAGAAAGAAATATGGCAGAAGACTATTGTGAGATTTGCTTTCACTTGGCCAGGTAGATCAGATCAGTGCAGACGAAAGAAGAAACACAGGGTAGCCACTTTGGACTATTGACATGCAGCCCAAGAGTCTATGACCTTATGTTCACCCCAAGTCTATAACAAGATTGCGTACAGCAATACGGGTACAATATCTGACACTGACTTGGTCATTCAAATTGACGTCCACATATTCACAGAAGGCGTAGCCCTTGGAGAGGCCCGTGGCGCTGTCTTTGACCAGGTTGAAGGCCTTCAGAGGGCCAAAGGAGATCAATAGCTCTTTTACCTAGGGGACGAAGGCAGGGTGTGAAGACAGGAAAACTGATTGCTCTATCAGTAGCATTGTTGGAACTGAATCAAATTCTTCTCAACCTTAAATAAAACAGCAGCATGACATTTACTGATCATGCCAGAGACTTAGAAAGAAGGACTTCAATGAGCTAGAAAGGTCCGACCTGGTCATCATTGAGATAATTTGGCAAGCCACCGATGAAGAGTTTGTGGGCTGAGTCTGGCACCACGGTCGAAACCACTCCTAATCCAAGCAACAGTGCGAAATAGGGTTAAGTACATTTGAATTGAAATCAGAGGATTCGACAGGGTCAACAAGCCATTGATGTCCTATGGAAAGACCCACCTGGTACATAGACACTGGGGCTCTCACTCATGCCGGGCAGGGGCTGGTAGTCGTGAGGCCGTCTGATCTTCAGGCTCTGACCCTGGAAGATGATGCCGTCAAAAGCCATGGCCTGGGTCGTCTCGTCCACCAACCGGAACTAGAAGAGGAACAGGTAGAGAGAAGGTCAACATTATGACGTGCTATTGCAGAAGAATGCAGGAGTCAACAAAACTCCAGCACTCAGGAAGGAAACTGTTACAGGGAATTGCAAGTTAGCTAATAACTGCCATCCGTGATCTATTTCATGCTATTTTGTTTTTTGATATTAAATAGATTTTAGTTGAGCACACACCTCGAGGAAGGCAAAGTTCTTGTCCTGGTTTATCTGCACAGCTAGAACAGGGTTGCCAGGGGCCTGGGTAAGACCACTGAGGAGCATCTGGGCATTGAAGAAATCCATCACGGCCTCCTATTGACACAACATGGACGATCACACGAAAGAGTCACTTACTATACATTTTGCAGTGGGGAAGGCAGATGTAGAAGGCTCTCGGCCAGGCTGATGCTATGACACAGTAGCGATGATGAAATGCAGAGTTTTACTACACATATCTCATAGGGTTGTGGCGTTAGTCTTAAACTGTATTTTAGGCCTTATGTACAACTCAGTAGTGTGGAACGGGTAGCAGTTCTCTATTACCTACCTCTGTGATACCGAAAGGTATGTTGCCTACGTAGAGCCTCCTGGCCTGCCTGGTCATTTGGCTGCCCACCACAGGTACAGAAGTGTGGGTGGAGGCCAGCCCCTCTGGAGTTACCTTGGTGGGCAGTAGGGCCGTGGCTGGGATCTGGCCAGCAGCTGAGAAAGGAACATGGACTCAAGTTAGATATGACTCCCAATGGAGAAGAAATACTGAACACCTGCTCTTTCCATGACGTAGACTGATCAGGTGAATCCAGGGTGAAAGCTATGATCCCTTATGGATGTCACTTGCTAAATCCATTTCAATCAGTGGTAATGAAGGGGAGGAGACAGGTTAAATAATGATTTTTAAGCCTTGAGGCATGGATTGTGTATGTGTGCCATTTAGAGGGTGAATGGGCAAGACAAAAGATTTAAGTGCCTTTGAACAAGGTATGGTAGTAGGTGCCAGGCGCACCGGTTTGTGTCAAGAACTGCAAAGCTGGGGGGTTTTCACGCTCAACAGGTTCCCATGTGTATCAAGAATGGTCCACCATCCAAAGGACATCCAGCCAACTTGACACAACTGTGGGCAAGGGCACAAGTTGTGACAAAACTGCACATTTTAGAGTGTCTTTTTATTGGCCCCAGTACAAGGTGCAACTGTGTAATGATCATGCTGTTTAATCAGCTTCTTGATATGTCACACCTGTCAGGTGGATGGATTATCTTGTAAAAGTTTAAATGCTCACTAACATGGATGGAAACAAATTTGTGCACAACATTTTAGAGCAATACGCTTTTGGTGCGTATGTGTCAAGTGTCAGTTGTGCAGAGGTGAGGACGGAGTCAGGCGCAGGACACAGAACTGAGTAAAACAACGTACTTTACTCGAAAAAATAAATCAGCCAAAATAAATCCATGCAGGGAATAACAAACCCTAACACAAAAGACTAACACAAGACCAGGAACAATCACGCACAAAACATAATGAGAATCAGAGGGTTACATAGGGAAATAGTAATAACGTAATGGGAACCAGGTCTGTACAATCAAGACATAACAAATGGAAATAGAAACGTGGATCGTTGGCAGCTAGAAAGCCGGTGACGACGACCGCCGAACGCCGCCCGAACAAGGAGAGGCACCAACTTCGGCGGAAGTCGTGACAGTATGGAACATTTCTGGAATCTTTTATTTCATGGGACCAACACTTCACATGTTGAATTTATATTTTTGTTCAATATAGGTCAATGATAATTCAATAATCAATATTGTGTTGCATCTTTGACCAATAGCCTAACAAATTCTTACAAATAAAAGTACAAAATACTTTTTATTAAAATATCCTCTATATCAAATTTCAGCCGGACCACCCAGCCAACCCGGTCCCCTGCACCCCCAACCCTCACAAGTCTAATCAATAACTCAACTCTCTCCCCAACACAACCTCCTTCCCATCTCTTATGTCTCAAGTGAAAGGTTTGGAAATCAAACAATTAATAAAAACACACATACACCTCCAACACATTCACACAGAAACAGTACATCCTCCATATCATTCATATCATAGGCCTAATAGTACTGTAGAGCTATTTTTACACAATATACACACAATATAGCTGGATCACCTCATCCTGCCCCTAGGTGTCCACGGCCCTGCGGCACCTCAACCCAACACACCCAACTCAGCTTTAGAATCTTAGTGAAACATTCATTACTGGTTTCAGGTGTGTTAGGCCAAGGCCAGAGTGACAACCAACAGTACGGCAGACCCCCAGGGCCAGGACTGAGCAGACCAGCAGCTAGGGATTGCCGAAATAGGTTTTCATAAGACTCCTTTTGTTGTACAGTATTCCATAAGGAATCCAGACCTTATGAAAGTTGCACAGTATACCCTTAATCTTGAAATAAATCACATCTAGTGATGCAGAACTTCCAATGTGACATTATCGAAGGATAACCAACCTTCCAATTAATGGCAATGCATGTCTTAGCCTCTATAAATGCTAGGTTACAGTTTCGTCTGATAACCGTCTCCAGTATCAACATTTATAAGCAAACAAATACAGAAAGAATCGGTAGACATGTGGAGATAAAAGAACATACTCTTTGACAGAATTCAGCCAGCCTTCACAAGACCATGAATTATGCAAATATGCCCCCGTTTGTGATTTACACCTCCAGCAGAAGAATAACATTTCTGAGTGCATGATATTCCATTTAACTGGCAAATAATATGTTATATGGATGATCATAAACTGCAATAATTTATGTCTGGGATTATATGAACATGACTGGGCATTCTAACACATCTGTATCCATTCATCATCATCAATAGTGTCTCCCAGGTCTTCCTCGCATTTTTTGTTTGACCTGTTGTTTTGCATCATCGGGAAAAACCCTTGATACCGTTTGGAAATGTTTGTCAGACTGCCTTAAAATAGTTTAAATCTTTGAAGCTTCTTACTTGTCCAGTGTTTGCTGCACAGAGAGAATAAAGTGTTGCATCTGCAGAACTTCTCCTCAGCACTGTCACAGACTGGTCTTCCCTGGCTGCCTGACCATGACCCCTGTCACCATCTGATCCTGCTCAGATGAAGCATGACAAAGAATTACCTTGGTGTACATTTATACATTATATTATCCAAGAATAGAATCAATGGTTCAATAATTGAAATGACCACGATTCCCAGATTGTAGCCTACCCATCAACTCAAGATGGAATTTGTATCCATTCACTCACCATTCATTGTATCCATTCACTGATTGCAAAATTCACCTACGCTCCGTAGACTGGTCTTCCCTGGCTGCCTGACCCTGCTGGGATATGATGAGCATAGTGTTGTGTACGGACTGTACACCATGGCAGTGTAGCCTGTAGAGCTGTTTATAATGTGTCACCGTGAAAAGTAGGGAATTAACTAGAGAAACTAACAGTTGAATAACGTTACATTGCTTTACTGACTAATAAAAACTCACATTACACTGAAGAAATGTCAGAATATATTAGCCTTCAATCGTTTGGCTGCTGGTTTAATCATTTGATTCAAGTCTAGTGTGATTGAGGCAAAAATAATAGCAAAGGTTAGTGAGCTAGCTAGCTAACGTTACCCAACTTTTGGCTAGCTCTAGCTAATGATACAATGGTTCAAATTTACTTCTGTTAAAACGGGACAAAACAAAGGCCACAAAGCATTTCCATACACACAAAAGCTGTTAGATACTGCTACCTGGCAGATAGCTAGAGGCTAGCTAGAGCTGAACTGGCTATGGTAGGTACACTAAATGACAAAAAGCATGTGGACACCTGCTCATCGAATATCTCATTCCAAAATCATGGGCATTAATATGGAGTTGGTCTGCCCTTTGCTGCTATAACAGCCTCCACTCTTCTGGGTAGGCTTTCCACTAGGTGTTGGAACATTGCTGCGGGGACTTGCTTCCATTCAGCTACAACAGCATTAGTGAGGTCGATCACTGATGTTGTGCTATTAGGCCAGGCTCGCAGTCCAATTCATCCCAAAGGTGTTCAATGGGGTCGAGGTCAGGGCTCTGCCACAAAGTTGGAAGCACCGAATCCGCTAGAATGTCATTGTATATTGTAGCCTTAAGATTTCCCTTCCCTGAAACTAAGAGACCTAGCTCAAACTATGAAAAACAGCCCCAGATCATTATTTCTCCAGCACCAAACAATTCTGCTCCAGAGTCCAATGGTGGCAAGCTTTACACCACATCAGCCGACGCTTGGCATTGCGCATGGTGATCTTAGCGGATCCTCAGCCATTTCGTGAAGGAACAGTTATTGTGCTGCAGAGGCAGTTTGGAATTCGGTAATGAGTGATGCAACCCAGGACAGATGATTTTTACGCTCTTCAGCACCCTCGGAGGTCCCATTCTATGAGCTTGTGTGGCCTACCACTTTGTGAATGAGCTGTTGTTGCTCCTAGACGTTAGTTGACCGAGGCAGCTAGTGCACTGAGCTCTTCAGTAAGGCCATTCTACAGTCAGTGTTTGTCTATGGAGATTGCATGGCCATGTGCTCGATTTTATACACCTGTCATCAAAGGATGTGGCTGAAATAGCCGAATCTACTATTTTTAAGGGGTGTCGACATACTTTTTTATATACAGTGCATTCGGAAAGTATTCAAACTTTTCCCACATTTTGTTATGTTACAGCCTAGTTCTAAAATGTATCAAATATTTTGTTTTCCTAATTAATCTACACACAATACCCCATAATGACAAAGTGAAAACAGGTTTTTAGCTATTTCTGAAAATGTATATAAAAAAAATAATAAAACAAATAAATAAAAAAAAAATATATATATATACACCTTATTTACATAAGTATTCAGACCCTTTGCTATGAGTCTCAAATTTGAGCTCAGGTGCATCCTGTTTCCATTGATCATCCTTGAGATGTTTCTACAACTTAATTGGAGTCCACCTGTGGTAAATTCTATTGATTGGACATGATTTGGAAAGGCACACACCTGTCTATATAAGGTCCCACAGTTGACAGTGCATGTCAGAGAAAAAACCAAGCTATGAGGTCGAAGGAATTGTCCGTAGAGCTCCAACACAGGATTGTGTCGAGGCACAGATCTGGGGAAGGGTACCAAAACATTTCAGCAGCATTGAAGGTCCCCAAGAACACAGTGGCCTCCATCATTCTTAAATGGAAGAAGTTTGGAACCACCAAGACTCTTCCTAGAGCTGGCCGCACATCCAAACTGAGCAATCGGCAGAGAAGGGCCTTGGTCAGGGAGGTGACCAGGAACCCGATGGTCACTCTGACAGAGCTCCAGAGATCCTCTGTGGAGATGGGAGAACCTTCCAGAAGGACAACCAGCACTCCACCAATTAGGCTTTTATGGTAGAGTGGCCAGATGGAAGCCACTCCTGGGTAAAAGGCACATGACAGCCTGTTTGGAAAAAGGCACCTAAAGGACTCTCAGACCATGAGAAACAAGATTGTCTGGTCTGATGAAACTAAGAGTGAACTAATTTACCTGAATGCCAAGTGTCACGTCTGGAGGAGACCAGGCACCGCTCATCGCCTGTCCAATACCATCCCTACGGTGAAGCATGGTGGTGGCAGCATCATGCTCGGGGAGGTTTTTCAGTGGCAGGGACTGGGAGGCTAGTCAGGGCCGAGGAAACTATGAACGGAGCAAAGTACAGAGAGATGCTTGATGAAAACCTGCTCCATAGCACTCAAGACCTCAGATTAGGGCGAAGGTTCACCTTCCAACATGACATAGACCCTAAGCACACAGCTAAGACAACACAGGCATGGTTTCTGGACAAGTCTCTTAATGTCCTTGAGTGGCCCAGCCAGAGCCAGGACTTGAACCCGATCAAACATCTCTGGAGAGGCCTGAAAATAGCTGTGCAGCGACACTCCCCATCCAACCTGACAGAGCTTGAGAGGATCTAAGGAGGAGAATGGGAGAAACTCCCCAAATACAGGTGTGCCAAGCTTGTAGCATCATACCCAAGAAGACTCAAGGCTGTAATCGCTGACAAAGGTGCTTCAACAAAGTACTGAGTAAAGGGTCTGAATACTTATGTAAATGTGATATATATTATTTTGTGTAGATAAAACATCTACCACATCATTGTGATCTCTACAACGCTGTTGGCTGGCCGTCATTGACCTTGCGTAGGCTTAAACACTGGTATACACTGATTTATAAGGCCATATTGGGTAAAATGCCATTTTCTCTCTTCTTTTTTAGTCAGGTCGGTAAATAAATATCAATTACGGTCCCATTTTCATTTTCTTCTAACAGTACCAAAAATTACAACAGGTCGTGGTAGAAATTGTTTTAGTTACTGAACTCCGTGGTCCTGGAATTCTCTCCTGAATATTTTAAAATTTGATAATCTAGTTTCGTTTAATCAATTTTACAATTAACTCGCTGCTAGAAGTTAATTTATTTCAGTCGAGAGGGGATGAAACATTGGTTAACGTAACATGTCAGTTACACTACTAGCTCGGCATTTGGAATAAAAATAAACAAATTCTGTCAAACAGCAGTTACCTTGCCAGCTAGATCAGTCAACTAAAGAGTAGCCAGTTTATGTTCTGCTTAAAATCAAATCAAATCAAATTTTATTTGTCACATACACATGGTTGCAGATGTTAATGCGAGTGTAGCGAAATGCTTGTGCTTCTAGTTCCGACAATGCAGTAATAACAAACGAGTAATCTAGCTAACAATTCCAAAACTACTACCTTATACACACAAGTGTAAAGGGATAAAGAATATGTACATAAATATATATGAATGAGTGATGGTACAGAGCGGCATAGGCAAGATGCAGTAGATGGTATCGAGTACAGTATATACATACGAGATGAGTATGTAAACAAAGTGGCATAGTTTAAAGTGGCTAGTGATACATGTATTACATAAAGATGCAGTAGATGATATAGAGTACAGTATATACGTATACATATGAGATAAATAATGTAGGGTATGTAAACATTATATTAAGTAGCATTGTTTAAAGTGGCTAGTGATATATTTTACATCAATTCCCATTAATTCCCATTATTAAAGTGGCTGGAGTTGAGTCAGTGTGTTGGCAGTAGCCACTCAATGTTAGTGGTGGCTGTTTAACAGTCTGATGGCCTTGAGATAGAAGCTGTTTTTCAGTCTCTCGGTCCCAGCTTTGATGCACCTGTACTGACCTCGCCTTCTGGATGATAGCGGGGTGAACAGGCAGTGGCTCGGGTGGTTGTTGTCCTTGATGATCTTTATGGCCTTCCTCTGACATCGGGTGGTGTAGGTGTCCTGGAGGGCAGGTAGTTTGCCCCCGGTGATGCGTTGTGCAGACCTCACTACCCTCTGGAGAGCCTTACGGTTGTGGGCGGAGCAGTTGCCGTACCAGGCGGTGAAGTTTGTGAGTGCTTTTGGTGACAAGCCGAATTTCTTCAGCCTCCTGAGGTTGAAGAGGCGCTGCTGCGCCTTCTTCACGATGCTGTCTGTGTGGGTGGACCAATTCAGTTTGTCTGTGATGTGTACGCCGAGGAACTTAAAACTTACTACCCTCTCCACTACTGTTCCATCGATGTGGATAGGGGGGTGTTCCCTCTGCTGTTTCCTGAAGTCCACAATCATCTCCTTAGTTTTGTTGACGTTGAGTGTGAGGTTATTTTCCTGACACCACACTCCGAGGGCCCTCACCTCCTCCCTGTAGGCCGTCTCGTCGTTGTTGGTAATCAAGCCTACCACTGTTGTGTCGTCCGCAAACTTGATGATTGAGTTGGAGGCGTGCGTGGCCACGCAGTCGTGGGTGAACAGGGAGTACAGGAGAGGGCTCAGAACGCACCCTTGTGGGGCCCCAGCGTTGAGGATCAGCGGGGTGGAGATGTTGTTACCTACCCTCACCACCTGGGGGCGGCCCGTCAGGAAGTCCAGTACCCAGTTGCACAGGGCGGGGTCGAGACCCAGGGTCTTGAGCTTGATGACGAGTTTGGAGGGTACTATGGTGTTAAATGCTGAGCTGTAGTCGATGAACAGCATTCTCACATAGGTATTCCTCTTGTCCAGATGGGTTAGGGCAGTGTGCAGTGTGGTTGAGATTGCATCGTCTGTGGACCTAATTGGGCGGTAAGCAAATTGGAGTGGGTCTAGGGTGTCAGGTAGGGTGGAGGTGATATGGTCCTTGACTAGTCTCTCAAAGCACTTCATGATGACGGAAGTGAGTGCTACGGGGCGGTAGTCGTTTAGCTCAGTTACCTTAGCTTTCTTGGTAACAGGAACAATGGTGGCCCTCTTGAAGCATGTGGGAACAGCAGACTGGGATAGGGATTGATTGAATATGTCCGTAAACACACCAGCCAGCTGGTCTGCGCATGCTCTGAGGACGCGGCTGGGGATGCCGTCTGGGCCTGCAGCCTGCTTGCTTTTACAACTCTGAGAAAAAGCGCAACACAGACAGCAGCGGCCTCTAATCATCTCTCCCTTGCTGGTCCTATACGCCAGCCTTTCAGAAGCTTTGCCTTCACACAGTCTGTCCGCACGTTCTGTGGTGTCCGTGCGATCCTAAATCCAGCTGGCTGAAACCGGAAAACAGCCTATCCGACCGCTCTGAGGCATCCACATGGTCCTAAAGCACACCGGAGCCACATTTTGTATCACAGTGCAATTATAAAACTGTTATTTCAGAATGAGTCGGGGGGGGAGGCGGTTCATGTCCCTGACCCCAGTGAAAGTTGCGCCCCTGACTGTGGGAAGCATTGGAGTCAACATGGGTCATTATCCCTGTGGAATGCTTTCGACACCTTGTAGAGTCCATGCCCTGGCAAATTGAGGCTGTTCTGAGGGCATGGGGGGGGGGGTGCAACTCAACATTAGGAAGCTGTTCTTAATGTTTTGTATGACTATGTATGACTATATATTTATGTACAGCACCAGTCAAAAGTTTGGACACACTTACTCATTCAAGGGTTTTTCTTTATTTTTACTATTTTCTACATTGTAGAATAATTGTGAAGACATCAAAACTATGACATAACACATATGGAATCATGTAGTAACCAAAAAAGGGTTAAACACATCAAAATATATTTATATTTGAGATTCTTCAAAGTAGCCACCCTTAACCTTGATGACAGCTTTGCACACTCTTGGCTTTCTCTCAACCAGCTTCATGAGGTAGTCACCTGGAATGCATTTCAATTAACAGGTGTGCCTTGATCAAAGTTATTTTGGGACATTTCTATCCTTCTTAATGCGTTTGAGCCAATCAGTTGTGTTGTGTCAAGAACTTTGAAAGTTTCTTCAAGTGCAGTCGCAAAAAACCATCAAGCGCTATGATCAAACTGGCTCTCATGAGGAACGCCACAGGAAAGGAAGACCCAGAGATACAGTGCCTTGCGAAAGTATTCGGCCCCCTTGAACTTTGCGACCTTTTGCCACATTTCAGGCTTCAAACATAAAGATATAAAACTGTATTTTTTTGTGAAGAATCAACAACAAGTGGGACACAATCATGAAGTGGAACGACATTTATTGGATATTTCAAACTTTTTGAACAAATCAAAAACTGAAAAATTGGGCGTGCAAAATTATTCAGCCCCTTTACTTTCAGTGCAGCAAACTCTCTCCAGAAGTTCAGTGAGGATCTCTGAATGATCCAATGTTGACCTAAATGACTAATGATGATAAATACAATCCACCTGTGTGTAATCAAGTCTCCGTATAAATGCACCTGCACTGTGATAGTCTCAGAGGTCCGTTAAAAGCGCAGAGAGCATCATGAAGAACAAGGAACACACCAGGCAGGTCCGAGATACTGTTGTGAAGAAGTTTAAAGCCGGATTTGGATACAAAAAGATTTCCCAAGCTTTAAACATCCCAAGGAGCACTGTGCAAGCGATAATATTGAAATGGAAGGAGTATCAGACCACTGCAAATCTACCAAGACCTGGCCGTCCCTCTAAACTTTCAGCTCATACAAGGAGAAGACTGATCAGAGATGCAGCCAAGAGGCCCATGATCACTCTGGATGAACTGCAGAGATCTACAGCTGAGGTGGGAGACTCTGTCCATAGGACAACAATCAGTCAGTCGTATATTGCACAAATCTGGCCTTTATGGAAGAGTGGCAAGAAGAAAGCCATTTCTTAAAGATATCCATAAAAAGTGTTGTTTAAAGTTTGCCACAAGCCACCTGGGAGACACACCAAACATGTGGAAGAAGGTGCTCTGGTCAGATGAAACCAAAATTGAACTTTTTGGCAACAATGCAAAACGTTATGTTTGGCGTAAAAGCAACACAGCTGAACACACCATCCCCACTGTCAAACATGGTGGTGGCAGCATCATGGTTTGGGCCTGCTTTTCTTCAGCAGGGACAGGGAAGATGGTTAAAATTGATGGGAAGATGGAAAACCTGATGGAGTCTGCAAAAGACCTGAGACTGGGACGGAGATTTGTCTTCCAACAAGACAATGATCCAAAACATAAAGCAAAATCTACAATGGAATGGTTCAAAAATAAACATATCCAGGTGTTAGAATGGCCAAGTCAAAGTCCAGACCTGAATCCAATCGAGAATCTGTGGAAATAACTGAAAACTGCTGTTCACAAATGCTCTCCATCCAACCTCACTGAGCTTGAGCTGTTTTGCAAGGAGGAATGGGAAAAATGTTCAGTCTCTCGATGTGCAAAACTGATAGAGACATACCCCAAGCGACTTACAGCTGTAATTGCAGCAAAAGGTGGCGCTACAAAGTATTAACTTAAGGGGGCTGAATAATTTTGCACGCCCAATTTTTCAGTTTTTGATTTGTTCAAAAAGTTTGAAATATCCAATAAATGTCGTTCCACTTCATGATTGTGTCCCACTTGTTGTTGATTCTTCACAAAAAAATACAGTTTTATATCTTTATGTTTGAAGCCTGAAATGTGGCAAAAGGTCGCAAAGTTCAAGGGGGCCGAATACTTTCGCAAGGCACTGTACCTCTGCTGCAGAGGAGAAGTTTATTAGAGTTACCAGCATCAGAAATTGCAGCCCAAATAAATGCTTCACAGAGTTCAAGTAACAGACACATGTCAACATCAACTGTTCAGAGGAGACTGTGAATCAGGTGTCGTGGTCAAATTGCTACAAAGAAACCACTACTAAAGGACACTAATAAGAAGAAGAGACCTGCTTGTGCCAAGAAACACAAGCAATGGACATTAGACCGGTGGAAATCTGTCCTTTGGTCTGATGAGTTCAAATTTGGTGACGAACTGTGTCTTTGTGAGATGCAGAGTAGGTGAACGGATGATCTCCACATGTGTGGTTCCCACCGTGAAGAGGAGGTGTGATGGTGCTTTACTGGTGACACTGTTGGTGATTTATTTAGGATTCAAGGCACACTTAACCAGCATGGCTACCACAGCATTCTGCAGCGATACGCTGTCCCATCTGATTTGCGCTGAGGCAAAGGGTGGCTACTTTGAAGAATATAAAATATATTTTTATTTGTTTAACACTTTTTTGGTTACTACATGATTCCATTAGTGTTGTTTCATAGTTTTGATGTCTTCGCTATTATTCTACTATGTAGAAAATAGTAAAAATAAAGAAAAAACATTGAATGAGTAGGTGTGTCCAAATGTTTGACTTGTACTGTATATGTATGAAGTGAGAGAGGGACTGAGTTGAATACTTTCATACAATATCACATCAACAGCCTTTGCTTTTGAGCAGACATAATACGGACTGTGATGTGACACTATTATAGTGAGAGCTGACAAGTATTGCCAAACTGACCCTGCAAAGCCTTGTACTGCAGGGGGGTGATATGCTCGAAGCCTGGTGCCGGAACATCCCAGTACTTCCTCACTTTCTTCTTCTCTCTGTGCAGAGCTGGAGAGCGACTGCAGGAGAGAAACAGTAGGGGACAGGACAGGAGAGACGGACATATAGCCTTGCAATGCAGAGACTGTGTGGAGAGAGGACAACGAATAGCACAAAAGTATGGGAATCAAAGGGATATTAAAAATATATACATTTTGGATGGATAGTTATAACACATTCCTTTCAGAACTCTATCTTCCTGGAATCTACATGGTCACATTTCTATATGAATTAGACATCAGATATCGACCAAAATATAAGCACGGACTTCAAAGCAAGCCTCTAAGACAGCTACAGATCCAAGTCTTACCCTTACCTTGAAATTGTATTAAGAAGCAAGTCTAACGTTAGTACACACAACCACCAAGTACAGTACTTAACCAACAGATGGACAGCTGACTCATTATTAGCAGTTATACTTTGAAGGTGTCATGCAAGTCACTGTCCGCTGTATTGCTGTAGCTCACGACAGTCTCTTGGGATTGTTTTTGAGTCTGTGTGCTGAAATGACAGTTAAAACATGGGTATTCCGTTTACTATTGCATAAAGGTGGGGAAAGAAATAGTTGAAACAAGCCAATGGTCCACAAAGCTGACAACTATTCGCACAAAATGGGAATGGATCTCATTTCAAATACTTGAACAGCGGTATCCACCTGCGCCTGTGTTGATGGTCCTTGCTGTCGCTGCGGCTTGCCCTGCTCTTCCTCCTTTCCCAGCTCCTCTTCTTCCTCTCTCGGCTGTGACTGCGGGACAGTGTGCGCCGACGGTGCCGATTCTCCTTGTCCCGCTCTAAAAGGGGGAGGAAGTATAAGCGAGTAGGGCTGAGTCACTGACAAAGACACAGGATCCCTTAGTCGCAGCAGGAGAGAAAAGGCCTTATGCATACTACCGGAGAATGAAAAATACTGTCATCCTGTTATAGCTAACGTTAGAGGAGTTAAAAGGCCATTCAAAATGCACTCCATCAACATGCAGAGAAAGCACGATATGTGGGCATATCTGTAACACTACTCCCTCATTCTACATTGCATAAATGTACAGTACCCTTTAGATAAGCTATCGGATAGTCCGCGTGCTGCAGTTAATAGCAGCACAAGTCAAAAAGTAATGGACAGATCGCAATTTTAAAATGTCACTAGTCAATCCTGCAGATGTAGCTAGCTATTCAGGTATGGCTAGCTGTCAAACAGTACCCTTTTTGTTATACATTGCCGGCAGAGGTGCAAGCAAGCATGTGAGTCTCTTGTCATAATATTGTTTTGGTAAACACCTTATAGGCCTTGTGCAAGCTAGTTAGCAGCAATGCAGTGACAGGGAGCTACCGGTATGATACCTAGTTTAAATAATCTATTGGAGCTACTGTCGATGGTCAAATTAACCGCTACTGTAGGATGAATGTGCAACAACACTCACCTTTCTTATTTTCAGTCAACAGTCTCTCGAATTCATCAAAATCCGACATTATGGACCTCGATTTAATGACTTGATCTTGTTAGTTTAGCTACCAAGGCTACAAATAAACATCTGTTTGAATCAAGACTGGACACAAGGAATTAGGATGCCCTCTGTCGGCATGGAATAACGCTAATCTTGTGTGTGTTGAGCAGAGGAATTCTGGACAATTGTTCAGAGGCCAGCCAGTTAGTAAATAAACACAAGCACATTTCTGATCAATTAAATATCTAGGAAGACAGATACCAACTACAAAAACCCATAACTACATTTTGCACAAATGATATTGTTTTATTGTACAGCAGATGGGTTACTGACCTATCAGTAACTGACCTATCAAAACGTGGCAAGAAAATGAAAAAATAAACAAAAAAATATTCAGGTATTAAATGGTTCAACAATGAAAACAAATAAAACATGTACAGGTGGAGTTTCTTTAAACCCACGGCTCAGAACGGTGTGCCTGTTCATGAACTTTCTCTACCATCAAAACAACAATATGTGCTCAAATTATTCCCATTTCCTTCTCAAACGGAGGAATGCGGTGTCTGCAATATGTGCTTGTGTCAGTGCTTCTACCATCCATGAATCATGCAGCAACACCTCAAATCATCATTCTGCTGCGCCATCTGACTGAATGAAAGATAGATAGTATTTGATTCATGGCTATCAAAACATAATCCAATTACCATAAACAGCATGCCCAACCAGTGGATGACTCAGGATGGAGCCAACACTATTTTTCTATGTAACTGCTGTAATAGGCTACATCACAAAATGTGGCTTTTAGTTAATACTGTGACAGACTACAAACCTTTCTTACACATCTCTTCTCTTCTAAAAATTAGGTTGGGAGAACAGAAATCTCTCTAATGTAGGGGGGGAAACCATTCTGAAGCTAGAGCCAAATGGCTGTGACCAAAGCCTTATAGCTTTTGGTAAGTGAATCCCCATGAAGGTCAATAACTTCTCGTCTACATTCCTATCCCTTGATGTCGACACTTATAGGAGGAAAGGAACCCCTATTCGTTTCTAAACCTGTAGGTGATGGGCAGAAGCAGGTGGTATGCACTGAAAAGTTATTGACCACTTGACCTATGACACCATAATTACATTATTAATTGAGTTGATGAAGGTATCAAGAGGTGATTATGTAGAGCCCTATTCATGAGGGATGATAGTTTAATTACCTCACCCTCCAGGTCTGTGGAACTTCTAGCCAATTAGTGACATGAATCAATAAACTGCAGATCATGTTGCTTGTGTTCGAGTAGCCCGGAACTATCTGACATTTCATGATAAGAGAACATATTTATAAGGGGTTGCTTAACTCACTAGTATTCTGTATGTTCTCCTCAAAGGGGAAGGAGACTTCACATCCATCCACAACAATATACAGACCTTTAGGGACCACAGTCAATGGTAGTGACACATCATTAATAATTATGTCGTTTGATAAACTAGAAAGGGAGGAGCGGGTCTTTAAATATAAGTGCCTATAGAGTAGGCTAACCATGCTTTTATACATTTCTATAGTAAATGCAGTAACTTAGTAAAATAACAATTAGACAGGAGGAGGAAGACAAGTTAGTGTCTGTTGCATTCCTCGTGCTTGTCCGAGAATCAGTCATCTTTCATGGGCTGAGTGTTGTTTTGCAAATCTGTGATAGGCTACACATGGCAACATTGTAGCATTATAATAAGCACCATCATGGATCATACATTGCACTGAAAGTGTTTAAACTGTCATTAGTCCTTCGACACGGTGATGTCACCAGCTGTAAAACAATCAACTTTAATATTCAAATGCAATTTCGCCATATGAGTTGTATCTAGTAAGTTCACCTGCTCCAAAATCGGTCGCACAAAGCTGAAATTTAGCTAAAGGAATGCCAACTGAAGATAAATGTTTTCGCATGAAAGGTCATCGAATCGTTTGCCTTAGTTGTTCCCTCGTTCTGCAAAAAAGAAAGAAAGACGCAAGTTAATACCCATCCGCTCCCCATCAGGTACATTCGTCAGCTTTTCTCCTCAAGGGCACATGCCTACGACTTGTAGTAACGCTTCGGACTTCCTGATGGCTAATGAAAATGTATAAGAATTACAGTGAAACTAACTTTATGCCTACTTCATCGTGTCTTCACATACATCAACTACTGTATTTGTATCTTCTAGCCTTATTAGCCTACCAATGATAACCATGCCTTATACAATTTTTGCATACCGTTTGTGGGCGGGGCTCAGGTGAAATTGTGGGAGGGGTAAAGTGGTCGTTGAGAAAAACGCAAAAAAGTGAAAAGGTGGGATCGAACTCCGGAAGATTACACAACGTGTCCAGGTAGATAACTATTTTTGATAATTAAAAAGAAGACATTAAACGATGTCGGATTCGACATCAGTTTCACCAGGTCAAACTAAAAACATGACACATTTTCCAGACAAAGTACGCTACCGACTATGGCAAGCCAATGGTTTGAAAACAATGTAGCCTCCCTAGCCTAACTATTTTCTTTGTTCCTTTGGAGTGAACATGTAATTAGTTAGGCTATTCTGATGTTCTAAAATATTGCCTTCCCACTGGTGCGGTCTCAAATTCAACGTTCAGTTGATTTAGGCTACATTTGGTTGAGTTGTGAGTTAACGTGAAATCATCCAAAAATGTCATCCTGTCAATGGATTTAGGTTAAAAGGTTGGGTGAAAAAGAAACGAGATTCTCTTACCTTGATGACTTTTGGAAATCCAATTAGTTTTCCACGTTGATTTAAGTTCATTACATGAACATTACATTACATTGTTTTGGTCGAAATGTCGTGGAAACATCGTTGATTTAACCCGTTTTGACCAGTGGGTTCCTGTTTGTCCCATACAAACGTTGTTTAAATCTTTGTAAACTAATACCAACCACTTTTATATCTAACTCATGTAGGTGTGACCATGGGGCTCTGTGATGGCCTGTCCCACTGTAAACTGGCCCTGGCCTTTGCAGTGCTGATGGACTTGCTGGGTGGCACCGCCTTGCTGGTGGGAGTCTTTGTCCCTCTGAATATCAAAGGCAGGGACTTTGGGGACCTCCTGGTGTACACAGGAGCACTGTTCGTGCTCATGTCCCTGGGGGGCTGGGTGCTGTGGTACAGCGGAAACATTGACGGCCTCGTCTCCAGCAAAGAGCTTGGCCACATCGGCACCACCGTGGACCGGCTGGCCCGCACCCTCAGCCGCAAGATGCATATCCATCGCCACAGGGGGCCTTAGGGCTGTGGCAACTGGCCATAAAAGCAGGTAAGTTACGTTACTAGGGACTTGAATAATGGATTATAGGCCAAAACATTTCCTACATTATACTTACAGGGCTCATCTGTGAAAGAGACCTTGTTCTCAGCATGACTCCCTTACATCAAATAAACACGCCACCAGACATGCTATTTGTGATGCATCTACTCGGCAGGATCTAAAATAATTAATTGATTTGTAACCTCTCACTCTCTCCACCTCTTCTCTCAATAGGCTTTCCATCTACACATTGGTGGGTGGATGCCAGACATGTATTGGATCAATCACCCCCAATCTCCCCTCACATTGAACAACTTCTATAGTTCTTGTGCTAGTGCAGTATTTTACATTTTATTCTGAGACTTGTGTCCAGCAGTATTAATGTGTGATGGGTAATTAGCACTGTTTAATGCCAAGCAGTTGAAATGCACTCACCTAGCATGCTATGTCCCCTGTATATTACAAACTATTCATGTCCAAAGTTTTTAAAACACTTTTTATTAAAAATAATAATGCATTTGCTCATCTGTTACATCTGACATAGTGGATGTGATTTAACATTTCTTGTGTGGTGTGATTTCATTTAGAAAAATGACCTTACACTCAATCATTTTCATTTAGTTATTTTGCTAATAAATGTTTCCTTGTGTGAACTTTTTCAGGCTCTTTGAATTTTGGAAATGTCTATAGGTTTACTAGTAATGTAAATCGTTTAGAATGGTAGCCCTGCAGCGTGAATGTGATCCATTGTATTTTACATTTCTGGAAGGTGTAATTGTAGTATTTTCAGTCTTCAACCATTCCCTCTTATCTTGGGACAGTTCCTATTGTGAACTGTAGATGGAGACAAACAGATTTACTCTCAGGTCCCCACAAGGAGTGTACAGTATGTACGTCACAGGAGGCTACAGAGGGGAGGACAGCTCATAATAATGGCTGTAATGGAATGGTATCGAAATGCACAAGAAACCATATGTTTGATAAGTTCGATTACCATTCCATTTAGTCCATTCCAGCCATGGCTATGAACCCATCCTCCCCAGTTAAGGTGTGTGCCACCAACCTCTTGTGATGTACATTATGTACCAGTAGACCTGTTTGGACTGACATTCTTATTCAACCAATGCATTTTCCATCGTAGAGACACAGCAACATAAGTATCTATGACGACTACTATACAATTCAAGGGGCTTTATTGGCATGGGAAACGTGTTAACATTGCCAAAGCAAGTGAGGTAGATAATATACAAAAGTGAAATAAACAATACAAATGAACAGTAAACATTACACATACAGAAGTTTCAAAACAATAAAGACATTACAAATGTCATATATATACTATCCCTACCACTATGCAGAGGTAGATATTCAGAATTGTATTCTAGCTTCTATGTCCTGTGTATGACCACAATTTGGTCATACACAGTTGTGGGAGCTTTTGTTTTGTTATACAAAAATGGGAGCTTTTGTTTTACTACTTAAACAAAAATGAATGAGCTTTATATTGAGGGGGCTCAAATGAAGTTTATTGCTATGTTATTCAGAGGATACCGTCCAACAACTGATATCCTGTAAACCTGGCAAGAAGTATTATATTGTATTCAAAACAACAACAGGCTTAACGGAAGGCAGGGGAGAGAAAATGGACTATCCTGGACATAGGAGGTTGGTGGTAATGGCTGGAGCAGAATAGGTGGAATGGTATCAAATACATGAAACACAATGGTTTGATGCCATTCCATTAACGCCGTTCCAGCCATTATTATGAGCCGTTTTCCCCTCAGCACCCTCCACTGCTCCTGGAAGAAGAGAAAATAGTTATGTCCTGCCAGATTTAGAGGGGTCTTTGACTTGTGGTCTACAAAAGGGTCCTCATAAGCTGGCTAATGAGTTGGTGTAGCAGATAATTATCATGTACTCTCAAGCATGTTCTGTACCTCATAGATATATGCTGGGAACAATGGGTTAAACGGCCTTGTTCAGGGGCAGAACGACAGATTTTTACCTTGTCAGCTCCGGGGATTTGATCTAGCAAACTTTCGGTTACTGGCCCAACTGGCCCAACACTCTAACTACTAGGCTACCTATAATATAAGTACATATCTGGGCTAGTACATATATGAATGTGAGATCAGTGTTCTGCTTTGTCTGGATCAACACTTAAGTGGATAGTTCACCTCAATGACAAATCTACACAATAGTATGGGTAGATTCTACTGATCCCTAAGAGTCAGCAACCAAAAATATACACTCATCGGCCAGTTTATTAGGTACAAGAACCAGGTCCAGAACAGCCTGCATTCTTTGGGGCTTGGACAGTACAAGGTGTCAGAAACATTCCAAAGGGATGTGGGTCCATCCTGACGCGATGGCAACATGCAGTTGCTGCAGATTGGACAGCAGTTCATTCATTCTGCGTACAGCCCGTTCCATCTCATCCTAAAGATGATCTATTGGGTTTGTTCAGCAACAATGTTCAGATACCCTGTGGCATTCAACCGTTGCTCAATTGGGGGACCTAACGTGTGCCCGGAAAACATTCCTCACCAGCCTGTACCTTTGACAGCAGACAGGATGGGTCGGTCCATGGACTCAGGCTGCTTACGCCAAAGCCTGACTCTGCCATCAGCATGACGCAAAAGGAACTGAGTTTTGTCGGACCAGACACTGTCGTGTGTGAAAAGCCCAGGAGGGTGGCCATTTCTGAGATACCAGATCCGGCGCACCTGGCACCTATGATCATACCACGCACAAAGTCGCTTAGGTCACTTGTTTTGCCCTTTTAACATTCAATCGAACAGTAACTGAAGACCTCGATCGCTGTGTGCCTGCCACGGCCACGTTACTCACTGTCTGTAGAAGCGGTTCATTAATGAATTATGGTCTTCAATTTAATCATGGCCTTAAATGAAGATCATGATTAGTCTAATCCGGTATTTAAGAGCTGGGCTGTAACAAAAGGGCTGTACCTAAAGCCTGCCAAGTCTGAGGTCAGGAATGGAGTTGCCTATATAGCCTGTCCTGCCCTGGCTAGTTCGTTCCACGTTCCATTGTTGTGATCCAATTGGCAGCAATTTTTATAACCCTAGCTATATTTACCATAGCATGTACAGTGGGGCAAAAAAGTATTTAGTCAGCCACCAATTGTGCAAGTTCTCCCACTTAAAAAGATGAGAGAGGCCTGTAATTTTCATCATAGGTACACTTCAACTATGACAGATAAAATGAGAAGGAAAATCCAGAAAATCACATTGTAGGATTTTTAATGTATTTATTTGCAAATTATGGTGGAAAATAAGTATTTGCTCACCTACAAACAAGCAAGATTTCTGGCTCTCACAGACCTGTAACTTCTTCTTTAAGAGGCTCCTCTGTCCTCCATTCGTTAGCTGTATTAATGGCACCTGTTTGAACTTGTGATCAGTATAAAAGACACCTGTCCACAACCTCAAACAGTCACACTCCACTATGGCCAAGACCAAAGAGCTGTCAAAGGACACCAGAAACAAAATTGTAGACCTGCACCAGGCTGGGAAGACTGAATCTGCAATAGGTAAGCAGCTTGTTTTGAAGAAATCAACTGTGGGAGCAATTATTAGGAAATGGAAGACATACAAGACCACTGATAATCTCCCTCGATCTGGGGCTCCACGCAAGATCTCACCCGGTGGGGTCAAAATGATCACAAGAACGGTGAGCAAAAATCCCAGAACCACACAGGGGGACCTAGTGAATGACCTGCAGAGAGCTGGGACCAAAGTAACAAAGCCTACCATCAGTAACACACAGGGACTCAAATCCTGTAGTGCCAGACGTGTCCCCCTGCTTAAGCCAGTACATGTCCAGGCCCGTCTGAAGTTTGCTAGAGAGCATTTGGATGATCCAGAAGAAGATTGGGAGAATGTCAAATGGTCAGATGAAACCAAAATATACATTTTTGGTAAAAACTTAACTCGTCGTGTTTGGAGGACAAAGAATGCTGAGTTGCATCCAAAGAACACCATACCTACTGTGAAGCATGGGGATGGAAACATCATGCTTTGGGGCTGTTTTTCTGCAAAGGGACCAGGACGACTGATCCGTGTAAAGGATAGAATGAATGGGGCCATGTATCGTGAGATTTTGAGCGAAAACCTCCTTCTATCAGCAAGGGCATTGAAAATTAAACGTGGCTGGGTCTTTCAGCATGACAATGAACCCAAACACACCGCCCGGGCAACGAAGGAGTGGCTTCGTAAGAAGCATTTCAATGTCCTGGAGTGGCCTAGCCAGTCTCCAGATCTCAACCCCATAGAAAATCTTTAGAGGGAGTTGAAAGTCCGTGTTGCCCAGCAACAGCCCCAAAACATCACTGCTCTAGAGGAGATCTGCATGGAGGAATGGGCCAAAATACCAGCAACAGTGTGTGAAAACCTTGTGATGACTTACAGAAAACGTTTGACCTCTGACATTGCCAACAAAGGGTATATAACAAAGTATTGAGATAAACTTTTGTTATTGACCAAATACTTATTTTCCACCAAAATGTGCAAATAAATTCATAAAAAATCCTACAATGTGATTTTCTGGATTTTTTTTCTAATTTTGTCTGTCATAGTTGAAGTGTACCTATGATGAAAATTACAGGCCTCTCTCATCTTTTTAAGTGGGAGAACTTGCACAATTGGTGGCTGACTAAATATTTTTTTGCCCCACTGTATCTTTGACAAACAGACTAATAGGATGGATGGCATGGCCATTCGATCACTTTGGCACCACTCTGTCCTGACATAAACCATCACCTCCTAAGCCTCCATAGCCTCTCCTCTGTCTATCTCTCCGTCAATCAAAAGATCCCTTCACTAGCGCCATCCACTCAGCCTAAACCTTGATTTAGAGCAAAGGTTAGATTGGTCTCGGGGCAGCAGCTTTACTGGCTCAGAGAGTTGAGGGGGGCGTCAAACATACTTAATCCAATAACCAGGGGCTCTTGGCAAAGTATATTTCTAGCTGAGGGGAAAATCCCCTCTTTAAAATAGATGGATGGACAAAACAAGTGGGGGGAGGGTGTGTGTCAGGCCAGGGGGATCACAATGGATAAAGTGTGTGTGTGGACAAAGTGGAATGTGAGGACAAGACTGTAGCTGAAGAGTGGTACTATGCCACCCTGTTTTAAGGCGATCTGTGCCTCTGTCCATGGGTGTTCTGGCCATCTGAACGTTTAAGTAGTTTGACTTCATTTACAGGTGAATTCGGGGACTGATGGTAACACACACGTCTTGGTGCCAGTCTATCCAGACGTCTCTCTTGATGTGGTTGATCAAATGGAATCCAAGTTATCAGGTTAAAGGTATGGTGTTGCTTCACACATACAACAATCAAGCACATAGACAATAAATAGACAATAAATAGACAAGAAACATAATCAGTATCCTTGATGCTACCTCCTATTGTTGTGCCTTTGAGAAAGGCACTTAACTGCACCAGAGGAACTCACTGAAAATTGGTTACATGTACAGTGGGGCAAAAAAGTATTTAGTCAGTCACCAATTGTGCAAGTTCTCCCACTTAAAAAGATGAGAGAGGCCTGTTTATCATAGGTACAACTTCAACTATGACAGACAAAATGGAAAAAAAAAATCCAGAAAATCACATTGTAGGATTTTTAATGAATTTATTTGCAAATTATGGTGGAAAATAAGTATTTGGTCACCTACAAACAAGCAAGATTTCTGGCTCTCACAGACCTGTCCTCCACTCGTTACCTGTGTAAACACAGCCTTTCTGTATTAGATTCTGTATTAGATTCTAAACACAGTGTTGAAATCCAAACTCTCATACTGTATATAGGACCATCTTTTTCAAGGTGTTGATAAATTGACCACTTCACAGTGTTGGGTCCCTATGACACACTGTAGGTTTTGAAAATGAACATTGTGTCAGACAATCAACCAATAACACTAAGCATTACAGGTGGAGTATGGAAAAGGCCAGAGAAAATAAGGGAGAAAGAGAAAACTGGTTAACCAAGTCAATAAAAACGTGGCCCCTCCAGAGGGGTATAATACAAAGCAGGAAAAATGAGTTAGCCAACTTTGATAAACAACCAGAAATAACTATTGATTTTCTGGTTCATTAAACTTAGGTATGTGTTTTTGGTTGTCGACTCAATTGGACTATATGCATTTCAAGCATATATAAAAAATAAAGTTAATTCAGAATGTTTATGCAAAGTTCGATGGCTAACACATTGATCCTGCTTTGTTGTAAACCCCTCTGGTCCTAGTGATAAACAGAGGTAGACAGTGGTGGCGAAACCTCCAGCTATCAAGGCCCATCCTTCTTTTATGTATGGCTGTCATGGTTGTCAACCAGTGGCAGCCATACATTATACTTATACCCAGTCATACTTATACCCAGTGACGGCCACACCTGTCTAGCTATAAAAAATATATACAAAAATAATCTAAAATAATAATAAAATAAAATAAAAATTTAAAAAAACATTATATATATATATATATATATATATATATATATATATATATATATATATATATATATATATATAGTACCAGTACACAGTCAAATGTTTAGACACACCTACTCATTCAAGGGGTTTTCTTTATTTTTACTATTTTCTACATTGTAGAATAATAGTGAAGACATCAAAACCATGAAATAACACATATGGAATCATGTAGTAACCAAAAAAGTGTTATAATAAATAAAAATATATTTTATATTTGAGATTCTTCAAAGTAGCCACCCTTTGCCTTGATGACAGCTTTGCACACTCTTGGGGTTCTCTCAAAAGCTTCACCTGGAATGCTTTTCCAACAATCTTGAAGGAGTTCCCACATAAGCTGAGGAGTTGTTGGCTGCTTTTCCTTCACTCTGCAGTCCAACTCATCCCAAACCATCTCAATTGGGTTGAGGTCGGGTGATTGTGGAGGGCAGGTTATCTGAAGCAGCACTCCATCGCTCTCCTTCTTGGTATACATTTTCATCATTGAATATTGTAAGAGCTTTCATTGTCTGCTTATATGCTACCTTTATTTATCTTACGCTTCTGACTTGGTGTACAGGGAGAATACTGTAAGAACGGCCCATGTTCTGAATTGTGTTGCTGTACATTTCAAAAGTACTGAACAAATAGTTATATTGACTACGTCCGTCCTAGCTCGCTCATTAAAGTTTTAATCGAAATTACAGATATTTTCTTATCCGCTTGTCGTCCACTTATTCCATAGTTTGCACATCTCAATTGTCAGTAGAAACCACATTTGTTTAAGCAAGTCAGCCATATCAGCTATGTTTTTTTTAAAGGTGGTAAATTAGGCTGAATTAACTGTTTCGCTGCCAGACAAGGCTCCGCCTCCGCCTGCCAGGTGTAGCAGTGGTAAGGTGTTGGGACTGCTGTTGAGACTCTGCTTTTGGGACAGTTTTATGTAGGCCCTAACATTTTGTGGACAACCGTTTGCCATCGTTATAGTGCAATTAATGTATTGTTTAGTGTTGTGTTGTGTAATGGCTTTGCTGGCATGCATACAAAAACAAATGGGGGAGTTTGCCCCACCAACATTTACATGCTAAAATCGCCACTGGTTATACCAACTCCAACTAAATTGGGGAAGTTATGAGGATTCTACCAAAAATATAATGCACATTTTCTTTCAGGCAGTTTCACCTCAGCAGGTGGTGGACTACGGCTTATGGGTCATAGGTCAGGTAAGTGCACTTAAGTCCCCTGGATCAAAGACAGGGGGGTCAATTATCACTAACTCGTCTTAGGTCTGTAAGACCCAAGAACCTGAAGGTTTAGCCCTTTCTAATTACGGGGGAAGAATAGGTTACCTGTGTGTTATTGACATACTGAATCTCTTTGTTTGTGAGACCACCCTTTACTATTTTGTCTGTTTCTGTCTCAAAAGCGGTGTACATGATGGAAAGAGGGGGTTTATGCACATCTTAAATAGTAACAGGAGCTCGACAAAAATATCTACATCTTATTATTCTTCTTCTGTGGGTTTTATGGCGGAATACAACCCAAAAAGGTGTATTGCCGCCACCAACTGGACAGGTTGAAAAACCAAAACAAGGTAAAAAGAAAATCCATAGGTGATAGGTAAACTAACTTAATCCACCCAAATAGAAATAGTACTTTGACAAAACCAAATCAGAACTACCACTTCTTACTTCTTTCAAATCTCCATACCTCCCTTCTCAGGCTCTAGGGCCTCAGAGGGTGGTACGGCTTGTGACAATATTTCATGTAACTCCTCCGCCAAGAAATCTTTCAGTCCCAGGAACCACTCCGCCGCATCCACAATGATATCCATCTTCCTGGACCTCCTCCCCACCTTGGCAGTGCCATTAATCACTATGGCTATAAAGGCCACTCAGATATAACCCCCTTGATGTGTGCCCTGTTACGAAGAGACAGACATGACACTTCAAACGTATCAAATTTGGGGAGACGCACATTTCTTCCGATCCGCAGAAGCACAAAAAAATCGAAACAAGCCCGCCTCTCGTGACCCTCACAGCCTTCACTTTACCCAGCACTCTCTCCGCCAGTTTCGGTATCTCAAATGGATTCTTCAAGATTGGTAATCTGCTCAACTGCTCCTCATTAAGAAACTGTACTTCTACTAGATACGAAGGGACACTCATCACTGTACACTACTTTTGCTACACTAATTCTCCTCGGGTCTACCGCCATTGGATTCAGAATCCACTTCATCGTCCGCTTCCGCCTTCTTTTCCCCACCAAGTCTCTCCCAGACCATGCTCAAAGTCGAAGATCTACATCAAAAAAGAATCTTTGCTCACTGTTATGCTGCTCCCAAACATGATGATTTAATAAAGCTATCATGGTGATTTAATAACGCTAGTGTGGTCATTTACCTTGAAGGCGATTTGAATAAAGCTTGAAGCTTTATTAAATCAACTCATCTGGGAACAACGAAACAGCGAGCAGGCATTTATTTGTTTCTATGTTGGTGTACATAGTTGAACATGTTTGACCAAACCCTCTACTTATAAGTGGGATCCTAACTGACTATAAAGCACCTAAACCATAAAAACAGACCTACGGTTGGCTTTCTAGGAACTGCTAACAATGTGTTGAGAAATGGTTGCATGGCCCCTATACACTAACCTCTGACATCTATAAAAACAGCTCATGCCTGTAAGACCATTGTTGTTTTGTTCTTATTCAACTCAAGTGTTGATAACGGACAACAAGTCTTAGTGAAGAAGGTAAAAGCTAGAGTCAATAACTACACAGCAACCTATGTGGATAAAACGCTCACGGCGAAAGATTTCAAATAATTGAATTGTTTAAAGTTGTTTGAACTTTGCTTTTTAAGACAGGGCAATAGAAAAAATAAGGACATAATATGACGTTACACGGACATTACATAAAATATGTTTTAGTGTGTGCTGACGTGTAGGCATGGAATGATCGAGAAACAAAAAGAAGCAGATAAGAAGTTCATTTGGGTGTGTTTGTGGCTTAGCGCCTTAATTAACGATCCTGTATAATTGACTTAGCCCAACCTGCAGGTGTAGCAGGATCCCACTTTGCTCTCCGCTGACCATGAATATCACTTTCATCTTGACTTGTCTCCGCTGAGTCACTCACACAGGTAAGCGTTTGAATTCATCTTTATTTATGTCTTTCCTTGTTTGTTTCTGTCTATAGTTCTAGCTGTACTCCAAGGAAATTCCTTTTTTGGAGCCAGGGATGGGTTAAATTCCCTTCAAATTTATGTGGAAGATTGGAATTGATTTGGAGATTTCAGTTCTTTCTAAATTGAAGGATTTGAACTCCCTTCTGAAAGCATTAGGTTAATATGGACTTTCTCGTTTTTTGGTATCTACTCAACATACTGTACTCATTTCAGCCATAGTTTTAACTTCTGTTTTAGTACTTTTGAAGCTTCTAATGGTTTTAAAGTTGTATTATCATGAATGTATGCTAGTCCATATTTGAGTCATAGATCAAAGGAATAACCACAGGTTTTCAGTATGATGTTTTTAGTCGCCTATGTGTGTTAGCACAGTGATCTGTGGAGGCTGGTGGGAGGAGCGATAGGAGGACGGGCTCATTGTAATGGCTGGAATGGAATTCATGGAACGGAGTCAAACGTATGGAAACCACATTTGACTCCGTTTCATTTATTCCATTCCAATAAAAAAGCATGAGCTGGCACACACCCAGAGAAAATAATTTAGTGTAGAGGTGCTGACCAACGGTGAATAAGCTATAAAAAAATCCCAAAGAGAGTCACACACTCCATATATATATATATATATATATATATATATATATATAACCTCCCAGTCATTTATTGAATAATTGTTATGGCATAATATATTCAATATGCTGTGGGCTATTGTCTTTAAACAGTTTAGCTCAATTCAATATGATCAACCTAGCAATTACGACACAACCCTCACTATTGTCATTGTTTGTCTACATAACCTGGCCCAAGCATTCATGACATTACCCTGAAGAAGGCAAATTAATTCTGAAACATTTTTTTACCCAATAAATTACTGGGAGGTTTTATATATATATATATATAATCAGTGGTGAGAACAAGTATGTGATACACTGCCGATCTTGCAGGTTTTCCTACTTACAAAGCATGTAGAGGTCTGTAATTTTTTTATCATAGGTACACTTCAACTGTGAGAGACGGAATCTAAAAGAAAAATCCAGAAAATCACATTGTATGATTTTTAAGTAATTCATTTGCATTTTATTGCATGACATAAGTATTTGATCACCTACCAACCAGTAAGAATTCCAGCTCTCACAGACCTGTTAGTTTTTCTTTAAGAAGCCTGGATGTTGTTCAGGTGTGTGTGTGTGTGTGTGTGTGTGTGTGTGTGTGTGTGTGTGTGTGTGTGTGTGTGTGTGTGTGTGTGTGTGTAAACTCATTAGCTGACTGTAGCCTTTATCCTAAACCCGATGATTAGGAATGGGTATTTTATGCCTACTAGACGGAGATCACAGAGCACAGATTATGGTTATCATGTCTACGATAACTGTCATCCCGTCACATGCTGGATACACTACTGCAATTAGTTATGGATGGCCCGTTGTGCCCAGATACTTCTCTTGATGAAAAATGTAAATATTAAAGACATTGGACTCCACTCTGCGATTTGTTAGACTGGAATAACCTTATTAAATGAATTCATTCCTATTTTAATTTAGAGTTGCTTTTCAAGGGGTCAAGCGAAAAGCCTGCTTTACAGAGAGAAGGACCCAGCCTCCCAGCTTCTGGATATCGTACATTGTCAGGACGTACAAAAGAACACACACATCACAGTCCGTGTTGATATACATTTGCCTTTTAAAAGACACAACGGGGCTATTTCTTTCACCTGAAAACACAACATGGGGAACGCCAAGAGCAGCGCCGTCTCCAAGGAGATCCTGGAAGACCTGAAGCTCAGCACCAAGTTCACTGAGACGGAGATCACCCAGTGGTACGAGAGCTTCCAGAAGTCGTGTCCCTCTGGACGTATCACGCCCAAGGAGTTTGAGGTCATCTACAGCCGCTTCTTCCCCGAGAGCAACGCCCAGACGTACGCGCAGCACGTCTTCCGTTCCTTCGACACCAACGACGACGGCACTCTGGACTTCAAGGAGTACATAATTGCGCTGCACCTGACGTCCACGGGCAAGACCACCAGGAAGCTGGAGTGGGCCTTCTCGCTGTTCGACGTGGACAAGAACGGATACATCACCAAGTCGGAAGTGACCGAGATCTGCAGCGTAAGTAGTGGGGGAGGAGAAGCGGGGAGTGGATGGGTGGGTGGATAGACAGATCAATAGAGATGACATGCATGTTAGAAACTAATCCCGTTGACTGACGCTTGTCATCTAAATCCAAACCAGCCTTAATCTAGGCCTCTGTATTGGCATTGAGGGGGTTAAGGTTTAAAGCCGTGTGAGGTTGATTCTGGTCATCAAGTGTCAAAAAATTGAATGTTCAATCAAACAAATCTTGACTTTCCATTTGACAAATAAAGTGGTGACCCCAATATCTGACAATTCATTGTTTTGGCGCCTCACTTCTGCTGTGGAGTCTCAGGAAGCACTATAGTGACCTGGAGGCAGGGATAAATTGTTTTGCCTCAGTGTCCCTGAGGTGCAGATGAATTCAAGCACTGATACCACTCCACTACAACATCTGACCGTATTCCCCGGGCCCTGAGGTTAAACTGAAAGGGTGTAGGAGGGAGTGAGGGAATTAGGGAAGGAGGGATAAATGTAGATTAGGAGAGAATGGGGACTGAGATTGAACAGTGTTTAAGATTTAAAGACACATCTCGCTGTGTCCTGGTGTAACAGAATTGCTTCCGTCCCTCTCCTCGTCCCATCCTGGGCTTGAACCAGTGACCCTCTGCACACATCGACAACAATCACCTTCGAAGCATCGTTACCTTATCATTCCACAAAAGCCGCAGTCCTTGCTGAGCAAGGGAAACAACTACTTCAAGGTCTCAGAGCGAGTGACGTCACCGATTGAAACGCTACTAGCGCGCACCCCTAACTAGCTAGCCATTTAACAACAGTTACACTGGGCTGCAGGTCAAGATGTACAGTATGTGACACTCACTGTGTGATTATCCCCCATGGCTGTCTGAAAGTAAATGTATGATTTGTTCAAACATGCAAAGGAGGTTGAATACTAAAGTTGTGAATAACATTTTAGTCCAAATTAAAACGTTTTTTTAAACCTATAATTTCTTATTTGGCCCTTCGAGCCGGAAAAATGCTAAAGAATAACAGTGAGTGCCCCACCCTATAGCGATCATGATGAAGCATGCAACATTGCCAACCAATAACTGAACAGTCAGTGCTTTGCCATGTAAACGTGACCAATGGCAAACACCATATACTGTATTTTGCTTGGGGTAGTAGTGGTTACTCAACAAAAAAATGACCGCAACAATTTCATTGATTTTACTGAGTAACAGTTCATATGAGGAAATCAGTCAATTGAAATAAATTCATTAGGCCCTAATCTATGGATTTCACATGACTTTGAATACATATATTCATTCATCTGTTGGTCACAGATGCCTTAAAAAAAAAAAATGGGCCTCCCAATGGGCATTCAAATTGACATCGATAAAATGCAATTGTGTTTGTTTCAACACCATGCATACATGGAACGAACAATAATTTAATCTTATTCAACGTTCTGACTCCAAAGCGTGGAGTGCAGGCCACGAAGCATAGGCCGATTTCGATGCACACTGGTGAACTTTCCTGCAGTCAGCATGCCAATTGCACGCCCTATCAAAAAATATGGCATTGTGTTGTGTGACACAAATGCACATTTTAGAGTGGCCTTTTATTGTCCACAGCACAAGGTGCACCTGTGCAATGATCATGCTGTTTAATAAGCTACTTGATATTCCACACCTGTCAGGTGGATGGATTATCTTGGCAAAGGGGAAATGCTCACCAACAGGGATGTAAACACATTTGTGCACAGAATTTAAAAGAAATAAGCTTATTGTGCATATGGAACATTTCTGGGAGCTTTTATTTCAGCTCATGAAACATGGGACCAACATTTTACATTTTGCGTTTATATTTTTGTTTGTGTATATATAGACAGAAAAAATCCTTTTAAACAAACTGAGTCTATGTGAACTGTAAATGAGAACAAGCTGCTGCTGATTTGTCGGTTCACACCAGTCCTTAGGCTCTAATCTTATTTAAGCTCCCTGTTTACAGTTGAAACACTAAAATGTGATTTAGTGTTTTTTGTACCACTGTTTTTCTCTCCAAAATGTTATTTTGATTTTCTTACAAGCCATGGGAACACAATGCGATTTAATCAAAACTAAGGTTCAGATGGGAAGAATATTTATAAATGGTGGATGCTAACATTTGAAATCCCTCAAAACCAATCTACTCAAGGATGTTCAGAGACTTGTCTCAAAGCCACTCCTGCATTGTCTTGGCCGTGTGCTTAGGGTTGTTTTCCTGTTTGAAGGTGAACCTTCACCCCATTCTGAGGTCCTGAGTGCTCTGGAGCAGGTTTTCATTGAGGATCTCTCTGTACTTTTCTCCCTTCATCTTTGCTTCGATCCTGACTATTTCCTAGTCCCTGCTGCTGAAAAACATCCCCACAGCATGATGCTGCCACCACCATGTTTCACCGTAGGGATAGTGGCAGGTTTCCTCCAGACGAGAGGCTTGGCATTCAGGCCAAAGAGTTCAATCTTGGTTCCATCAGACCAGCGAATCTTGTTTCTCATAGTCTGAGTCTTTAGGTGCCTTTTTGGCAAACTCCAAGCGGGCATTCATGTGCCTTTTACTGAGGAGTGGCTTCTGTCTGGCCACTCTACCATAAAGGCCAGATTGGTGGAGTGCTGCATAGATGGTTGTCCTTCTGGAAGGTTCTCTAGAGCTGTGTCACCTCCCTGACCAACGCCTTTCTCCCCCGATTGCTCAGTGTGGCCGGGCGGCCAGCTCTAGGAAGAGTCTTGGTGCTTCCAAACTTCTTCCATTTAAGAATGATGGAGGCCACTGTTCTTCGGGACCTTCAATGCTGCAGACATTTGTGCCTCAACACAACCCTGTCTCGGAACTCTACGGACAATTTGTTCGACCTCATGGCTTGGTTTCTGCTCTGACATGCACTGTCAACTGTGGGACCTTATATAGACAGTGTGCCTTTCCAAATCATATCCAATCAATTGAATTTGAATTTGTGGAGTCAAGTTGTAGAAACATCTCAAGGATGATCAATGGAAACAGGATGCATCTGAGCTCAATTTTGAGTCTTGTAGCAAAGGGTCTGAATACATATGTAAATAAGGTATTTCTGTTTTTTATTATGGGGTGTTGTGGGTAGATTACTAAGGAAATTGTCTTATTTAATCAATTTTAGAACTAGGCTGTAACATAACAAAATGTGGAAAAGTCAACCGGTCTGAATACTTTCCGAAGGCACTGTATATTCACAGAACGCAAATACATTTTTATTTCTATGTGAATGGTACCTGAGTATTTCATACATTTACATTGTTCAGGAAAGAATACAGTATGTGTTTTTGACTGCTTCGGAGCGATACATTTTCTTTAGCCTTACATTACAGATTATCATTGGATCATTTTCGTAGTACAAACATCAATGTTCCACAGTAATCGCCCGTTTTAAAATAATCAGCCCTGGAATATGATTTTATGAGAAGATTAAAAAGAACAGGATTGGGGTGTTCTAAGGATATATTCTCACTGCAGTGATCTGGTGTTTGTAGTTTATATAGGGTGAGAGAATATCCACGACATCCTTTCACAAACACTTCACCCCAACACGCCGCTTGTATTAGTTCCTAAAGTGAATGTGGATAAAACAATGGTTCCATAATAATAGTTATTTGTGTTGGACAACATGATTGAACTTGACCTTTTGGCGTAGTCGGCAGGATTTGCTTTACATATTTGTCAGTAAATCTCCCGTGTTACAGAATAGCCGATGAAAGTGACATACCATAAAACTTCAATTAAACGCCGAATCTCAAATAGCCGTCTGTCCCCGGGCACCGAAAACACATTTCAGCAAATGAACACCTGCTTCAAATAAACACCAGGTTGAAATGAATTGTTTACGAGATTAGCATGGACACAGCTCCGATATTCCCATGGACATTAAAAAAATGTGTACAAAATTCTGTCATTGTTGCTAGCCATTGCGCCACCAAAAAAGAAAATGCAATATCACCGGTACCGTTCTCCATGGTGTTGAAGCGCGAAATGGTGATAGGCAGTCTAGTCGTTGCAAGTCTGATCTGCGGCGGATTTGTTATTACAATGTTTATACGGGTCCTACTTGTCACAATAAACAGTGTGGTAGTCTTTTCAACATTTTATTGAGTATAAAGGAAATAAACACCGGGCTCAAATAGAAGCCTGTCTCTAATAAAACACTGTTTGTGTTCAGGGATTGAAGGTATACCATTTTTATGTACCCAACAGGCTATTTTCAAGCTAATTCCCAAGGATGAACAAGCTGAGCTGCCCAATGATGAGAACACACCGGAGAAGAGGGCCAACAAACTCTGGACATTCTTTGAGAAAGAAGACAATGGTGAGGAGAAGAACGTCTTGTTTAATGTGATTTGACATTTTAACTGTAATATAAACCTGATGATGATGATGATTCCTATCTGTTTCTTTCTCTTGCTCTCTCTCTCTCCACCTCAGAGCGAGTTGCAGAAGGAGAGTTCATCAAGGGTGTGATGGACAATGAGGATGCACTTCACCTCATTCAATATGAACCTGCAAACAAGTAACCCTCTGCTAATAAAGTCCTATGGTCATAGGACATGACCATAGGAGTTGACAAGACAGCACAAACAGATCTGGGATCTGCGCTCCTACATTCCACATTCCCCACCCTATCCTCAACTTACCCATCATAATGCAGAAAGTATTTTGTTTTAATTCCAGTCTAACTTCAATGTTTATCGGACTTCGGTTCAAATAGTATATGTTTTCCTCCAAATACTTTAGCTGCGCGTGATTGTAAAAACATACCATGAACCCGCAACCCTGGCGTTGCAAGCGCTATGCTCTACCAACTGAGCTACACGGGACATTACTTTTTACTATATACTGTATACTGGTATTGTTTTTACGATATACTGTATACTGGTATTGTTTTTACTATATACTGTATACTGGTACTGTTTTTACGATATACTGTATACTGGTATTGTTTTTACTATATACTGTATACTGGTATTGTTTTTACTATATACTGGTATTGTTTTTACTATATACTGTATATTTTGGGACTTGATATTTAGCTTTGGAATGTTTTGAGAAAGGGTAAAGAGTATTAAGAGCTGGTAAGAGGGGTTTAGAAAATGAAAGCAAGCAATGAGTAATCTGATAATACTTCATACCAGACGTGCTACTCATTAGCTAATCATTTGTTAAAATATTTTGATATGTGCACCAATAAAGCAATAATAGCAAAGGTAGTGCAAACTTAGGATAATGTTTTAGGACCTTTTAGAGATTGTGTTTAAAATGTAACCTGGTCCGTGTTGACATAAAGACATTGATCTTGATACCGACAGACACAATCTAATATAAAGGTCAAGGGCTAAATACTGTAGACTCACACAATGCCAACTACGATACAATTCTTTATGGCATTTACCTCATGAAATCTCCTCTTTTCGAAGTAAACATTTTAAAATACTTCACTCAGAGTTTGCCCCTGCTATTGAAGGTTAAGGATTGTGAGTTTCAATTTGTTTCTTTGTCTTAATATTATCCTCTGAAAATGATAGACACAAACGTTATCAAAGTGCTAATGCTTGCACTGAAATTATTGCTGAACTATCAATCAATCAATCATAAAGCCCTTCTTACATCAGGTGATGTTACAAAGTGCTGTACAGAAACCCAGCCTAAAACCCCAAAGATGTAGAAGCACGGTGGCTAGGGAAAAACTCCCTAGAATGGCCACAACCTAGGAAGAAACCTAGAGAGGAACCGGGCTATGAGGGGTGGCCAGTCCTCTTCTGGTTGTGCCGGGTGGAGATTATAACAGGACATGGCCAAGATGTTCAAATGTTCATAGATGACCAGCAGGTCAAATAATAATAAGCACAGTGGTTGTAGAGGGTGCAACAGGTGAGAGAGCATACCTAAATTCACACAGGACACAGGATAAGACAGGAAAAATACTCCAGATATAACAGACTGACACTAGCCCCCCGACACATAAACTATTGCAGCATAAATACTGGAGGCTGACATAGGAGGAGTCGGGAGACACTGTGACCCTGTCTGATGATAGCCCCAGACAGGGCCAAACAGGCAGGATATAACCCCCCATCCTAGAGGGATACTTCAACCACCAACTTACCATCCTGAGACAAGGCCGAGTATAGCCCACGAAGATCTCCCCCACGGCACAAACCCAAGGGGGGGCGCCAACCCGGACAGGAAGATCACTAGTGTTTACTCTGTCTTTTGAGAACGGTTCTAGCAGCATTTGAAGTCTCACTCATTTAATACACATACCTTTTATTTTGATAAGATACTGACTTTATGAAAGAGTTGTCATAAACTTTAGATTCCATTACCTTCAAGTTTCATTAGATAAAAATGGCCCTTTTAATAGTTCTTAGAAAGATAGTTTGTGTAGCAAGACAACATCAAATCTGTCTATCAGATGATTATTTGTGTTCTTTGTTTTTGATTATTTGTGTGATCTGTGCTTCCCCCCTCTGTTTTTGTACACAATTTGTTTTGCT
Organism: Oncorhynchus clarkii lewisi; assembly: GCF_045791955.1. Classification (NCBI taxonomy): domain Eukaryota; kingdom Metazoa; phylum Chordata; class Actinopteri; order Salmoniformes; family Salmonidae; genus Oncorhynchus; species Oncorhynchus clarkii. The sequence goes on along the minus strand of NC_092164.1, from coordinate 37,412,424 downwards.
GTTTTGATTTAAAAGTATTATTGTGAAATAAAGCATTCCACTTCAAGAATTTTTTTTTTTTTTAAATGTTTGATACATTATTCATAGAAATGTCTATTTTCTGGTTGGAAATGTCAACATTACATTTAAAATCGATCCATACAAAATGTAAACTCTTGCCAAAGACATTCCACACAGTATTGTCACGATCTTATAGGCTACCATTTTGTTTTTATTTAAATTCTCTATCATTTACCACATACATCTGAATAATCCTACATGCTTGAAGAGATGGCTGTCACATTCATCAATCCATCCTTCCCTAGTTCCAACCGCTATTTATTTATTTATTTATTTATTTCTTTCTTTCTTTCTTTCTTTCTTTCTTTCTTTCTTTCTTTCTTTCTCTCAATTCAATTCAAGGGCTTTATTGTCATGGGAAACATATGTTAACATTACCAAAGCAAGTGAAGTAGATAATAAACAAAAGTTCAAATGTCATATGTCTACAGTGTTGTAACGATGTGCAAATAGTTAAAGTACAAAAGGGAATAATAAAGCCTGTCTTCTCTTGAGAGCCAGGTCTGCCTACGGTGGCCTTTCTCAATAGCAAGGCTATGTTCACGGAGTCTGTACATAGTCAAAGTTTTCCTTAAGTTTGGGTCAGTCATGGTGGTCAGGTATTCTGCCACTGTGTACTCTCTGTTTAGGGCCAAATAGCATTCTAGCATGCTCTGTTTTGTAAATTCTTTCCAATGTGTCAAATAATTATATTTTTGCTTTCTCATGATTTGGTTGGGTTAATTGTGTTGCTGTCGTGGGGCTCTGTGGGGTCTATTTGTGTTTGTGAACAGAGTCCCAGGACCATCTTGCTTAGGGGACTCTTCTCCAGGTTAATCTCTCTGTAGGTGATGGCTTTGTTATGGAAGGTTTGGGAATCGCTTCCTTTTAGGTGGCTGTAGAATTTAACGGCTCTTTTCTGGATTTTGATCATTAGTGGGTATCGGCCTAATTCTGATCTGCATGAATTATTTGGTGTTTTTGTTTTGATGGCATAGAAGGCCCTTCTTGCCTTGTCTCTCAACTCGTTCACAGCTTTGTGGAAGTTACCTGTGGCGCTGATGTTAAGGCCGAGGTATATATAGTTTCTTTGTGTGCTCTAGGGCAACGGCGTCTAGATGGAATTTGTATTTGTGGTCCTGGCGACTGGACCTTTTTTTGGAACAGCATTATTTTTGTCTTACTGAGATTTACTGTCAGGGCCCAGGTCTGACAGAATCTGTACAGAAGATCTAGGTGCTGCTGTGGGCCCTCCTCTGTTAATGATAATGCAGAGGATCTTCCCAAGGTTGCTGTTGGTGCATATCCCACGGCAGTTAATGGGTTCAAATTTGTCTCCACTTTTGTGGATTGGGGTGATCAGTCCTTGGTTCCAAATATTGGGGAAGACACCAGAGCTAAGGATGATGTTAAAGAGTTTAAGTATAGTCAATTGGAATATGTTCTGTATATTTTTTCATTTCGTTTAGGATACCATCAACACCACAGGTCTTTTTGAGTTGGAGGGTTTGTATTTTGTAGTTCATTGTAGTTCATTCAATGTAATTGGAGAATCCAGTGGGGTCTGGTAGTCTTTAATAGTTGATTCTAAGATGTGTATTTGATCATGTATATGTTTTTGCTGTTTGTTCTTTGTTATAGGGCCAAGATAACAATTTTAGATAACAATTTTCCCAGAAGTGGTTAGAGTCTCTTGTTTTAGTGATTCACCATAGCGAAGGCATAGACTCTATCTCTCTATCTCTCTTGCACCTGTGACTGGGGAGATTATTGACATAATCTTATGCATTTGAAAGCATCTGTCTTAACCTCCAAAGCTGCCTGTGTTTTTTAATGTAATCTTTGAATCACTCTTCATTTAACTACAAGATAAAATCCTCTATTTTTGGACATCAACTGGAGATATTGAGACAGTTGTCCCAACAGACAATTCCCAGGATCTGTCCAGTTTATGTAGAAGAACTGACATGACATGAAAACTGACATGATTTGTATTTATTTTATTTTACCTTTATTTAACTAGGCAAGTCAGTATAAGAACACATTCTTATTTTCAATGACGGCCTAGGAACAGTGGGTTAACTGCCTTGTTCAGGGGCAGAACGACAGATTTTGTACCTTGTCAGCTCGGGGATTCAATCTTGCAACCTTTCGGGTTACTAGTCCAACACTCTAACCACTAGGCTACGCTGCCGCCAATGATGAACAGTTACTATCAATATCAGGATAGTAATAACAGGGTTAACATAAAGACATAGAATAAAAGTGAGCTATATTATACATGTTAAATGTGGCCAATTCTTAGTGATTGTCTATATTGACCTCTACCCGGACAATACATATCATTCTCTGTGTTTGGTTTTACAGAGCTTTAGCTACTCAGATTTAATGCATGGATGGAGGTACTGAAATAGTTATGACTGAAATCAAGAACAGTCCATTTCACAGTTTTTAACGCCTCCTCCTCTCTTCCCTCAGCACCTCTCACAGTCCTCTCTCTCCATCTCCTCCCTCTCTTCCCTGTCTAGGGCGTCCTCAATCTCGTCCATCTCCCTCTCGCAGTCCTCGCACCCCTCTGTCCCACAGCCACCAGCCATCACCACCAGCCCTCTGGGGTCTGGAACCCCCGGGCCCACCAGCGGCCCCCTTCCCCCACACATGGGGTCGTTCAACGCCCCCTGATGGCAGTGCTGGAGCAGGCTGCTGACTGAGTAGATGCCCCCGTCCGCCTGCAGCACCTCGTCATAGGAGGGTGCCTGGATGGCCGCCCGGGCCTCCTCCAGACGAACACGGGCGCGGTGCTTCATCTCTATCAGCGTCTTGGTGTAGGAGTTGAGGGTGAAGACAGCCGCTGCCATGCAGCAGCTGAAGGAGATCCAGGCCAGACTGGAGGTAAAAGAGAGAAAGGATGGTAGGGCCGTAGTGGTCATTGGTTATAGATAGGCTGTAAATATGGCCTAGGAAGTTTAAAAGATGCTAATATCGGATACATACAGTGAGGTCCGGAATTAATGGATCCCTTGATAAAGGGATCCATTATTTTGTACAAACACAATTATTTTATACTAATACAATTGAGCAGAGAAAAATATTTTGTTTAACAAGTAATGAAACAAATATATTGTTTTCAATACTCCAGCACCCTCCCCTTTTTCTAAAATGTTTTTTTTTTTAGATTGGAGAAGACCCTTCCTACGTACAGAATATTTTCACATCCTTGATATCCTTTGTCTGTACAGTACAATTGGACTTCCCTCTTCAATTTAAACCACACACTTTCAATGCAGTTCAAGTCCAGAAACTGAGATGGCCATTGCAAAATGTTGATTTTGTGGCCAATTAGCCATTTCTTTGTGGATTTCGATGTGTGCTTGGGGTTATTGTCTTGCTGGAAGATCCACTTGCGGGCCAAGATTCAGCCTCCTAGCAGAGACAACTGGGTTTTTGGCTAAAATGTCTGTTACTTGGTAAAGTTCATGATGCGCTTGACCTTAACAAGGGCCCCAGGACCAGTGGAAGCAAAATAGCCACATAATATCAAAGATCCATCACCATATTTTACAGTGAGGATCAGGTATTTTCTGCATGCATTGTTTTTCGAGGGCCAAACTCACCTTTGGTGTGTGTCACGCCCTGACCTGAGTATTCTTTGTTTTCTTTATATATTTTGGTTAGGTCAGGGTGTGACGAGGGTGGTATGTGTGTTTTAGTCTCATCTAGGGTGTTTGTACTGTCTAGGGGTTTTGTAGATTTATGGGGTTGTTTCCATCTAGGTGTTTATGTAGGTCTATGGTTGCCTAGATTGGTTCTCAATTAGAGGCACGTGTTTATCGTTGTCTCTGATTGGGAACCATATTTAGGCAGCCATCTTCTTTGGGTATTTGGTGGGTTATTGTCTATGTTATGTTGCATGTTAGCACAGTGTTTATATAGCGGTCACGGTCGTCTTAATCATTTTTTTTGGTTTAAGTGTTCTTCGTGTTCTTCATTAAATAAAGAAGAATGTATTCTAACCACGCTGTGCTTTGGTCTACTCCATACGACGATCGTGACAGTGTGCATGGCCAAAGACCTCTATTTTAATGTCATCAGTTTCAGTTTGCTAAATGCTATTGGCACTTAGATTGGAACCGGTGCTATGGTCAAATGACACAAAAATAAAGGTATTTGGCCACGCACACCAGCACACATCTAAATCCACAAAGAAAAGGTTCATTGACCACAAAATCATAATTTCGCAATGGCCCTCTCGGTCTCCGGATTTAAAACCCATTGAAAACCTGCCGTTTGAATTGGAGAGGGTAGTGCATAAGTGTAGACAAAGGATATCAAGGATCTGGGAAGATTGTGTATGGAGGAATGGTCTAAGATCCCTCCCGATGTGTTCTACAAACTCATAAAAACGTTTTTATAAAAACATCTCAGTGTCATTATCTTCAGTATCCTTAGTTTCAGTGTCATCTTTGCAAGGTGTAGGATGCTGGAGTATTGAAAACAGTGGCTCCAATCATTTTGACTCCTATGTTTTTGAGATATTTTACTAGTTAAACAACATCTCTTTCTCTGAGAAATTGTGTTAGTATAAAATATAAATTATTTCAATAAAAATAGCATAAAATATAGCTCAGTATTTGTATTTATTTTATACAGGCTCCTCTTTATTTTTAAGTGATCCAATCCTTCTGGACCCACTGTTTTCCATTGATTCGTGGTTAGAAAATGGAGACAGTGATCCAATCCTTCTGGACCCACTGTTTTCCATTGATTCGTGGTTAGAAAATGGAGACAGTGATCCAATCCTTCTGGACCCACTGTTTTCCATTGATTCGTGGTTAGAAAATGGAGACAGTGATCCAATCCTTCTGGACCCACTGTTTTCCATTGATTCGTGGTTAGAAAATGGAGACAGTGATCCAATCCTTCTGGACCCACTGTTTTCCATTGATTCGTGGTTAGAAAATGGAGACAGTGATCCAATCCTTCTGGACCCACTGTTTTCCATTGATTCGTGGTTAGAAAATGGAGACAGTGATCCAATCCTTCTGGACCCACTGTTTTCCATTGATTCGTGGTTAGAAAATGGAGACAGTGATCCAATCCTTCTGGACCCACTGTTTTCCATTGATTCGTGGTTAGAAAATGGAGACAGTGATCCAATCCTTCTGGACCCACTGTTTTCCATTGATTCGTGGTTAGAAAATGGAGACAGTGATCCAATCCTTCTGGACCCACTGTTTTCCATTGATTCGTGGTTAGAAAATGGAGACAGTGATCCAATCCTTCTGGACCCACTGTTTTCCATTGATTCGTGGTTAGAAAATGGAGACAGAGATCCAATCCTTCTGGACCCACTGTTTTCCATTGATTCGTGGTTAGAAAATGGAGACAGTGATCCAATCCTTCTGGACCCACTGTTTTCCATTGATTCGTGGTTAGAAAATGGAGACAGTGATCCAATCCTTCTGGACCCACTGTTTTCCATTGATTCGTGGTTAGAAAATGGAGACAGTGATCCAATCCTTCTGGACCCACTGTTTTCCATTGATTCGTGGTTAGAAAATGGAGACAGTGATCCAATCCTTCTGGACTCACTGTTTTCCATTGATTCGTGGTTAGAAAATGGAGACAGTGCCTAGACAAACAAACCAAACCATGGATTGCAGTCCAAAGACTGCTTTCAGGGTTAAGGGAACAAATAAGCAATTTTGTAATTTGGGTGAACTATGCCTAAGGAGATACTTACGCAAATGACCAGCCGTAGTCCCAGGTTTGTGGTCTCCAATCTTTTGGCCCAATGCTCACAGTCAACTGGAACACTGTGGTGTACATCATATGAGCCACCATTCCCATCAGACCTAAGAGAGAAAAGGTATTTGCTGACAATCCCCTATTTTATTCGACTAACATGGAATAATCAATGCTTTACCTTTTGGATATTTTTACAGAGTATTCATAGCCTTGGCATGTATCATTTTGGTGATAAAAGAAAGTTCTGCCAGTGGTGGCAGTCTCACCTGAAAGGACCGTGCATATAGCGGCAAATGCGTTGATCTTGAGAGCGTACATCTCCTTACGGGCACAGAGACACAGCACCTCCACCCACATGAGGAGAAAGCCCATGGCCAACAGGCCTATGTACGCAAACTCTGATACTACTGACAGCCACAGCACCCCTGTCAGAGAGAGAGAGAGAGAGAGAGAGAGAGAGAGAGAGAGAGAGAGAGATAATTAAGATTGGACAGAGGTAGAGAGATAAAAAGTTGGCATACAGTTCTTATTTGAAATGTTATGTTGGCGTATTAGCAGCACCTACAGTATGTGTACTTTCAACGAGCACAAACCTTGCGTCTCTCCTGGAGTCAATTCAATGAAGCTTCGGCACTTCTCCTCTATAGGACAAATAGAATGTGATTAGTTACAAATCCAATTTAAGTCAGTATATTCACATGTATCTTTTAGGGCCTTGTCAAGAAAATGGACGTACAAGAGATCCCTTGAGTGGCTGTTCTGAGATCTTAAGACAGTGCTCCAATTGGCATGGGCATTCGGGAAGGGGACACTTTCTGTCATAAAATAAGCCACATTGAGAAGAGAGAGAAATCCACCAGATGTTTTCTATCTTAGGGTCAAGACCAAAGCTCTTAACTCTCCTCTCTCTATAGTGATCTAGCAAATGATTCCTGAGGTGATATGGGAAGATATTCCTTTTAAGTTAGCCTTCACTGACACTTGACATGGCTGACATTAAAGACGATTCAGTTATTAACAAAGCACCCGCTCGTGATTATTTACTTCTACATAGCCTCGGTTGATGAGGGACAATCCCAGATCAGTGGATGAGTATGGTGTTAAAGCAACCAGTCTTGCAGAGATTGATAGTGAAACAGCAAAACAGCCATATTCAAAGGCACAATGGCAATTGCTGATAGATATATCGACGTTATAGTGCATTCTAATCACTAGTGTCCGGTCATTATTAGGGTTCCACAAGGCTCAGTCCTAGGTCCATGGAACATGGCTGGACTCGATTTTGTGGTCAATTAACCTTTTCTTTGTGGATTTTGATGTGTGCTGGTGTGAACCACTGGACTCGAATGGTTCTGTAGATCAACAGCCTAAAACAAGAGCTATATCGTGTTTTATTCACTGTCCAAATCAAGTTCTCTGTGTCAAACAATTACTGGCTAAGGCTAGGGATTCATTTACATTTACATTTTACATTTTAGTCATTTAGAAGATGCTCTTATCCAGAGAGACTTACAATTAGTGCATGCATTCCTTATAGCAAGGTGAGACAACCACATATCACATATTGTCTCACAGTCGTAGCAAGTGCATTCATTGAGGAGATTGGATCTTACAGAACAAGGACCAGGCATCATTAGGTTCTTGGGATGAAGCATACTTAACCCCTCTTTCTATAAGTGTAAAGCATATTCAAACAACGGTCTGGATAAAGACCCCAATGTCTAGCCCTATGCTCACCCTCATTGTGTGCCTCGCAGGACAACCAGAAACCTGTGTGGAAGTAGCGCAGCATGTACTTGTCCTCGCCCGTCTCCCAGATATAGTGCACCGCGTTGGCGAGGGCCTTTTTCCGACGCCTCGCCTGCTCTTCCTTTTCCTGGGGCGACAAGGTGACGTTGTTTGCCGGCTTCTTGGGGTCCAGAGTGGGACTCTCTGAGGACAACAGAGGGTAAGGGGATAGTTGGGACAGGAATATTTGGACAGTTTTAGGTGAGATATAGAGTACCTGTTGGAGAAGCATTCCAGGTGACGCTGCTTCTTAAGAGAATGCCAAGAATCTCAAATATAACACATCTTTAGATTTGTTTAACACTTTTTCGGTTACTACATGATTCCATATGTGTTATTTCAGAGTTGTGAAAAGTAAAAACGAAGAAAAAACATTGAATGAGTAGGTATGTCCAATCTTTTGACTGGTACTGTATGTGTCTAGTCTACACGCCATATTAATGTTTTTCTACAATAAACTCAAGAAACACACATCTTGCAGCCATGTTCCTCAAAGGCATAGCAAGACCACCATGTAATATTCTGCAGGGACAGAGGTCAAAAGTGCTCCCTAGTGTCAATGGAATGAAGGGGCAACAATCTACATCAGAATCCGTCAGAAATCACTGCTCTTCACGTAATCTCCCTTATGTAGAAAAATTGCACATTTACATGGCAATAGGCTTAGACAACGATGTAATCCAGGCAGTCAACAAAGTTTGAGATTACATAGATACATTGGACTATGTCAACAGACCTCTGGTTGCTTTCTGTTGATATACAGTAGATTGCTCAGAGAGCGATGGCGAAAAAGGGATAGGTGGACTTTTTTTTGCTAAGGGTTCCCCTGACAAATCTATAAAGTCATAATTGTCAGTTTCAGGATTCATGTTCAACAGGGGAGGTTCAACAGGGGTGAGTCCACAAGTATAGAGTGAGGGAAACAAATCATTAGTCACTGGGCTCCAGATTCGTTCTGGCACAGGGCGAAGAGGTGAATTAGTTCCCCACCTGTGGTGTAGGGCTGGCTGTTGTTCTGCCCGCAGTTCTTCAACTTGACCGGGGAGAGGCAGAGGGGCTTGACAACCTTGTGGGTCCCCTCGCACCAGTACGAGGTGCAGAAGGCCAGGATGGACAGTGCCAGGGCCAGCGAGGTCAGGGACAGGGAGAGCAGGGAGCGGTTGCATCGTGACATGCTCTCCAGCATGATGGATTATGGGAGTGGGGCGATGCCCCTCCTATAGAGAGACAGAGAGGTGGGAGACAGGCTGGAAAGAGAAGCGAGAGACGGGGAGAGACGGGGTGTCTCAAGAGGAGCTTGAGACGAAGGATGGTGAAACAGGGTGAGGGTGCTGGTTAGAGGACGGACGCAGGGATGACAGAGGACTGAGGAGAGACCAGCTAGAGTAAGGGCATTGACAATGCTGAGGAGGGAACTGTGGGGGGACTGAATGACACGGCAGAATGAGGGGAATGGAATGGAGAGGTATAGAGTGAAGAAATTGGAGTGGGGAGGGGGATTGACAGAGGGATGGTTTTGGGGAGTGGGATTAGGAAACTGTGAGAAAATGATGGGATGGAGGGGTGAGAGGAGAAGAGGAGATTAGGCAGAGGCAGGATAAAGGGAGGGAAGGAAGAAGAAGAAGAAGAAGAAGAAGAAGAAGAAGAAGAAGAAATAGATAAAACACAGGGTCAGGGGACAATGAAATGTAGAAGATTTTACTTGCGGTTGAGCGAGACAGATGGATTGGATGCGGATGAGGGCTAGCTAGCCTCCAGCCTCTGTCATGCTCTACTCCAACGAGTCCCCTCGATATTCCTCCACCCTTTACACGCAGATCCAGCTGTGGTCCCTCGATAACGACTTGTGAGGATTAACGAGGTAAATCAAAGCAGTCATTAAACTGAGGCAATCAGGCAGAGAGCTTTTCATCTTTAGATTTGGGAATAAAAAAATTGAATGAATACATTTTTCTTACATTTTCTTATTTTTCGTCTGAATGCTACATCCCATGTTTCCAGTTTCATGACGTGGAATTGCCATGTGTTCGCTGTTATACAGTTGTGTCCAGGAAGGTAAACGCTTCAATTTCACCACGTTTTATACAACCCCCAATCCTTCTCTCCTGTCTCCTCTTTCTCAAGACATATTCTGTTCTTCCCGAACATCTCAACTTTCTTAGGAGGATTGTGATTCAATGTAAGGATTAGTCCAATCTCTCAATCTACCTCTCTATTAGCCTGTAATCCTCATTCATCTGTGTTAATCTCCCTGTACTAGGTGAATCTGGGTAATCCCACTTGATATCACGATCGCAACGTCTGTCCAACCATCTATAAAGCAAGACAAATCATTTGGATTAGTACTGGGAGGAGTAATTAATGGACAACAGTCTACAGCAAAAATCCATCAGAAATCACTGTTCATGATGTAGTCTCCCTCATGTAGAAACATTTCATATTACATGGCAATAGGCTTAGACAACGATGTAATCCATATAGTCAGCAAAGTTTGAGATTTACATACCTAAATTGGACTATGTGGACTATGACAACAGACCATGATAATCATCGTCATCATTGTCATCATCATATCATTGTCACAGCAATCGTTATCATCATCTTCATTATCATCACAATCACAATCATCCACACAATCGTCATCGTTGTCATCATCATATCATGTCACGTGGATGAGGGCTAGCTAGCCTCCAGCCTCTGTCATGCTCTACTCCAACGAGTCCCCTCGATATTCCTCCACCCTTTACACAGTGATCCAGCTGTGGTCCCTCGATAACGACTTGTGATGATTAACGAGGTAAATCAAAGCAGTCATTAAACTGAGGCAATCAGGCAGAGAGCTTTTCATCTTTAGATTTGGGAAGAAAAAAATTGAATGAATACATTTTTCTTACATTTTCTTATTTTTCGTCTGAATGCTACATCCCATGTTTCCAGTTTCATGACGTGGAATTGGCATGTGTTCGCTGTTATACAGTTGTGTCCTGGAAGGTAAACGCTTCAATTTCACCACGTTTTATACAACCCCCAATCCTTCTCTCCTGTCTCCTTTTCTCAGGACATATTCTGTTCTTCCCGTGCATCTCAGCTTTCTTAGGAAGATTGTGATTTGATGTAATGATTAGTCCAATCTCTCAATCTACCTCTCTGTTGGCCCGTAATCTGTGTTAATCTCCCTGTAAATCTGGGTAATCCCATTTGACCTCACGATCGTAACATCTGTCCAACCATCTATAGAGCAAGACAAATCATTTGGATTAGTATTGGGAGGAGTAATTAATGGACAACAAACTACAGCAGAATCTGTCAGGAATCACTGTTCACTGTAATCTCCTTTTTGTAGAAACATTTCATATTACATGGCAATAGGTTTAGACAACGATGTAATCCATATAGTCAGAAAAGTTTGAGATTACACACATACTTTGGACTATGTGGACTTTGTCAACAGTCCATGATCAACATCATTGACGATCATTATCGTCATCATCATCATCGCCACAGCAATCTTTGTCATCCTCTTCATCGTCACAATCTTTTGCATCGTCCCAATCACAATCACCCACACAATCATCCTCCTATCATCGTCATCGTGGTCATCCTCATAGCAATCTCGATAATCACAATCTTCGGCATCATCACAATCATCATTATCATCATCATCATACTATAGGGATGGTTTAATGTACTGGTCTGATGCCTGTCTCATTTCCATGAATCATTATTGGTCACCTCAGAGAATAGTAATCGAAAGATCCATCCATCTGTGTTGATATGGTCTTTATGTAGAATAGCAATCTGACAAAGATAGCAGAATCACAGATGTGATGCTTGTATGTTTTTTATTTCATCTGGCAACATCTGCATCAGTCCATCTGCACACATTACCACTATACACTCTTAGGGGGAAAAAAAGTGCTATCTAGAAGCTCAAATGCTTCTTCAGTTGTCCCCATAGGAGAACCCTTTGAAGAAGCCTTTTTGGTTCAATGGAGGACCCTTTCCACAAAGAACCAAAAAAAGTTTCTCCCTGGGTGACCCAGTTGGTAGAGCATGGCGCTTGCAATGCTAGGGTTGTGGGTTCGATTCCCACAGGGGACCAGTACAACAACAAAAAGTATGAAAATGTATGCAGTCACTACTGTAAATCACTCTCTATAAGAGCGTATGCTATATTACAAAAATGTAGCCAAAAAGGGTTCTCCTACGAGGACAGCCCGAAGAACCTGTTTGGAATCCTTTTTGTCTAAGAGTGTATAGCTGTGTTGTTGCCAGATTGGTTTGTCAGTTTCAGCACAATATAATGACAGAGAGGATTCCTCGTGACAGTAAGACCGGGAGTTTGTCAGACTGCTCCCTCGTGACACCCATATTAGGCATTTTGAAGTTCATCCAGAAAAGTAATGCATTTCATTTATCCCATCGTGATACCAAAATATTCCAACATTTGGAATATCCTTCACACTTGGTCAATTTACCCCCGAAATATCAAATTACAAGCCCTTCAATTTTCCAATGATTTAAATCTGTAAGCATTTCAACAAGTTATTTTTTTCAAACTGTCAATCAATCGGTCCTTTCGAAGAGTCTCATACATATAAACTCCAGATACTCTGACACTATTTTATTGCTTCGCTCGAAACTGTAAAATATTTGGGGCAGTCCAGGGACTGCATAAATTTAACGGGTAAACCAAATAAAATCTCCTATCCCCTTGGTCCAACAATATGATTAAATATGACACAGCCGGCACACAATCACACTTTTCCTTCCCATGTAATTCAGATGGTGCTACAGTACATATGAAGCTGTAGAAAACTAGCTCCCCAAGATCAAATCTACTTTCCACACTTCCTGTGGGCTACTTGTCGGCTATCATAGGTAGATCGGTTTCATTTCTTGTAATACCTGTGCCTAGATATGATTTCCAATTGCCGTACCCATTGTATTTTCCCTATGTACTGCATAATAGCGGGATTTCCATTGAGTCCTTGTCCACCCATTACGGTTGTACAATGCATGCATGAAAGTTACCGAACATATGTGAATGAACGAATTAAAGAAAACAATTTACCATATAAGGCCTTCAAAGACATCGACCCTCTACACTCCTTCGTCCTCTCTACCATATTCACTTTCTTCACCTTTTCTCCCTCACTCTCACGCTCGTCTTTCTTGGGTGAGTTTCTGACACAAATACACCCAGATTTGACTTAATCCTCACGCGCCCATCTGTTACTTTCTCTCTCTTTGCTCCCTATATCTATCCATCCATCCATCCCTCACATTATCTCTCTCTCCCTCCCTCTCCGCCCCCTTCTTCCACTCCACTTTAGGCAAATCCATTATCATACTTAGCAGTTCACTACATAATGATTAACGTTATGGCTGTAGACGTGAACCCACTGTGTCACTTGTTGTACTGTACTGAGACTGTACTGTACACGAGATTTCACACCGTCTGTTCCCCTCTGGGGAATCCCCATCGTGACCCGGATGATGAGTCAACACCCAAACTTTCCTTTGGGACATGCCCATATTCCGAATGAGGAGTAGAATTAGAGAATTTACAGTATGCACTCACCACTCAGCCCCTCGCTTTCATCTCGTCATCAACTCTGATCCACCCAATGTCCCTTCAACCCAGCAATCTCCACTCCGTTTAGCTCACTCCCCATCAAACAGCAGTTCCGCAAATGATGTCCACCAATTAGTTTGAATCATCCCGATTTCGGAGAGGGGCTGGAAGAGTGAAGTGGGCGAATGAAAAATAATTTAATTTGGGTTTTAGTCTAGTGGCGCACATGCATGTATGTACAAACTAAAAATATATATGCGGTATATAACACAGACTCACTGTACTGGAGTTACAGATGTGTCGCCAGCCCTCTTGTGGCCATTTGTAATAACTACCATCACTATGATGCGGATTGAGACAAGTGTTGATTGCGCATAGACCATACGCCTCACTCAGAGAGATAACAGGCATTGATGGAGACGCCTTAAAACATAAGCAATGCCAACAAAGAGAGAATTTGCAGATACTGTAGTCAGAGCTGAGCTCTCAGGAATTGAATCATTTTATTTCTCAAACGTGTACTGTCACAGTTTACATCACAGCCTTGACATACACAATAAAATAAAGATTGATCATACAAAATGTAATCATAATAGTAGCTATGATAACATTTATCGTAGCTATACTAATACACTTGCACTACGATTCAGATCAATTCATTTGTTGACTTCCAGTCCCACTTTCATTTCGCTTCACGTTTTGTGCGCCGTCTTGTTGTACTTCGACCGTTTCGTTTGAGGCCAAAGAAGGAATGCAAAAATACAGAATGACAAGCATCCAATAGGCCTTACGATGAAAACTCACTGAATAGATGTACATTAACAGTACTGTATGCATGGAATGTTGTCTTTCAATACAAATATTTGACAAAAAAAAAAAACTTTCAACTGACAGATAGCTTCGCAGGACAGAAAAAAAGGATGACAAATCCAGCTTTCATTTGTATACAATGTGTTTGTTCCCGAACACAAGAAAATAAGTAGACATATACATGTGTATAAAATGATAAAAGGGAAATAAAGCCACTATTGGTTATTGGATGATAATGTGGATGATTAGGGTTCTATCCAATTGGATATGACCTTTTCCAACCAAAGTCACTGTTCAACTCAAGAAACCCACGGGAAAATGACAACTTTGATGTTTGCTGTCAGTAATGTCATATGAATGAATTTGAATATGGCTCTAGTTTGTTTTCCGAAAGTGTCTGTTGGAGGCCAAGTGTTCAAGAAACAAACAAATCGTTTAATAAATAAATAAATACAATAAATAGGATAATAAATTAATTTAAAAAATACAATAGAACTTTAAAAATGACTTTAAAAAGTTACTGTTGTTATGCTTACTTTTGCTGAAGGACCTCCCCTCATCTTCACACAAAACATGCCCGCTCACACACACACTTCCTGAAAGCGTCTCTACTAGCATCCTGTTTTTTATGGGTACGTGTCCCACTGTAGGCTTTTGTAATGATTGTACAAATATTGCTATCAGGTCTTCTTAACCCTCCGTCCATCTTTCTCAGAGCCTTTTGAGTCAAGCATAAAGAACGCGAGCATTGATAATAACCTGGTCAGCGTAACTGAAAACGAACAACACAAGAGCAAAATCACACAAGTTCCCCACTCTTGAAAGAACCTAAATAAAAATCGAAATCAACCAAAATGGAATGTTTTTCCATTAAAAATAATTTCAAAATACTTATATTTTGCCTTGCTTAATTTCTTACATATCGTTGCATACACCTAAATTGGACATGTACATTATATTAACCATTGTAGATATTGGGGTTGAGGAAGGTGAGCTGGGCAGGTTGTAGCTTTTCAAAAAAGGAAAGGATTGTTGTTCTGTTGAAGAGGCTCTCCCATCCCAGTGTCCAAAACCATGTGTGGCTGCAAAGGGACCCCGCGTCCCATTGGAGGAGTGGAAGCTCCCAAGTGGGCCACTGCAGAGTGACCTGCCTGAGGAATCACCCCCAGACAATTGGGTTGTACCATCACAGCTCCAAAACAGGGGGGTGCCATCTGAGGACCCATTGCAGGCATAGCCAGGCCAGGACGAGGCATGCCCAGGGAATGGGATGATAGCTGGGATAAAGGAGTCCCCAGCATGGGGTTGGGGGACCGAAAGCTGGGTTGGGTAACACCGTAGGACATAGCGATGGAACCAAAAAGGCTGGAGTTTGGGGGTATTGTAGTACGAGACACGCCAGCAATGGACGTGACTCTGCCCATAGGGCCTGGGCCTTGTGAAACGCCTGGGAAATTAGGAAAGGCAAAAGAAATGTGGCAAGAGAGGGAGGAGGAGGGATACACAGTACAAAGCATTCCAAGAGAGTGTAGAACAGAGGGAGGAGTGAAAAGGTTACATATTTAAAATATATACAGTACCAGTCAAGTTTGGACACACCTACTCATTCCAGGATTTTTCTTTATTTGACTATTTTCTACATTGTAGAATAATAGTGAAGACATCAAAACGATGAAATAACACATATGGAATCATGTAGTAACCAAAAACAAGTGTTAAACAAATCAAAATATATTTTATATTTGAGATTCTTCAAAGTAGCCACGCTTTGCCTTGATGACAGCTTTGCATACTCTTGGCATTCTCTCAACCAGCTTCATGAGCCTTGCTATGCCTTGTCATGAGCCTGAGCCATGCCTTGATCAAAGTTATTTTGTGGCATTTCTTTTCTTCTTAATGTGTTTGAGACAATCAGTTGTGTTGTGTCAAGAACTTTGAAAGTTTCTTCAAGTGCAGTCGCAAAAAAACATCAAGCGCAATGATGAAACTGGCTCTCATGAGGACCGCCACAGGTGTGAGGGTGCTTTGCTGGTGACACTGTCAGTGATTTATTTAGAATTCAAGGCACACTTTACCAGCATGGCTACCACAGCATTCTGCTGTGATACGCCATCCCATCTGGTTTGCGCTTAGGGGTACTATCATTTGCTTTTCAATAGGACAATGAACCAACACACCTCAGGCTGTGTAAGAGCTATTTGATCAAGAAGAAGAGTGATGGAGTGCTGCATCAGATGACCTGGCCTCAACAAATCACACAACCTCAACCCAATTGAGATGGTTTGGGATGAGTTGGACCACAGAGTGAAGGAAAAGCAGCCAACAAGTGCTCAACATATGTGGGAACTCCTTCAAGACTGTTAGAAAATCATTCCAGATGAAGCTGGTTGAGAGAATGCCAAGAGAGTGCAAAGCTGTCATCAAGGCAAAGGGTGGCTACTTTGAAAAATCTAAAATATATAATATATTTTGATTTGTCTGTCACTTTTTTGGGTTACTACATGATTCTATATGTGTTATTTCATAGTTTTGATGTCTTCACTATTATTCTACAATGTAGAAAATAGTAAAAATAAAGAAAAACCCTTGAATGAGTAGGTGTGTCCTAACATTTGACTGGTACTGTAAGTGACTACAACTACCGATGCTGACCCACACAACAGTTATCCACTATAGGGGTAGGAAGACCTAGTCAAAACACTGAATCACAAGCACTGCTTTAAATGAATGGATAAATATATATTCCCTCTCTCTCTCCCCTGGTCTCTCTTTCATTTACCCGTCCTTACTTTGTTGCTTGGCAAGGACGTTGAGGGGGGGTTGTTTGGGTTCGGAGGAGAGGAGTGAGTCCATGTTCACGAGTGAAGCTCCTGCGCCAAGGAACGAAGCTGGCGATTTGTTGTTTTCGTCTGCGGCGGCTCCATTGTCTGTAGAGAGAGAGGAAATATTATTGTGATATACAATAAGAGATCTTGAAGATTTCGCCAAACCCTAGAGGAATCATTGCCTATGGGTGGGAAGTATAAATATGAGCAAGGATGGGTTTCACCAGACAAGGATGTGTTAAGTATTGTTGTTGGAGACAGACAGAGGGAAGACAGATGGAGTGCTAGCACACAAAGAAAAACATGAATGGAATCTGTGAGCGTAACCAAACATGCTTGACTGAAAAAGGGAATACAGCGTTTAACTAAGGGACTTAGAAATCCCAAAAAAAACATCTTACCCCAGGACACATCAATTGCCGACTAGCCCAGAGAAAGAAAAAGGAGCACTCAGATATCTGCATGCAAGGATGTTTGAGGCTTATTGCCAGGACAAAAAGACAGGCTTACATTGCGGCGTGTGTCAGACGCCTTCCTCAGAGCTTGGAGCTTTTTCGCCTTTAGGAAGCATACATTACTACAGTACATTACCTGTGCCATTACTTGGAGCTCCCCATGGGTCAGAGTTCATAGTGTCTGTAGTGGTGGAAGCTCCTCCATCTCCCCAGGGGTCACTTGTCGATGCTGTGTCTGTGGGAGCAGCAGTTGCACCCCAAGGGTCACTGGCGGTGGGCGGAGTCGATGCTGGAGGAAAGGGGAAGGGGTTAACTTTAGGATTGAGCCAAAATCTGTATTAAGAGCATGTGTGATGATGTCACAAGGTTATAACCGTTACCAGTAGTTCACCAACTACTACTCAGACAGAGTTCAGTGTGTAAAATCGGAGGGCCTGTTGTCCTGACCTCTGGCAGTCTCTATGGGGGTCCCACAGGGTTCAATTCTCGGACCGACTCTTTTCTCTGTATATATCAACGATGTCGCCCTTGCTGCGGGTGATTCCCTGATCCACCTCTGTGCAGACGACACCATTCTGTATACATCTGGCCCTTCTTTGGACACTGTGTTAACTAACCTCCAACCGAGCTTCAATGCCATACAACACTCCTTCCGTGGCCTCCAACTGCTCTTAAATGCTAGCAAAACCAAATGCATGCTTCTCAACCGTTCACTGCCCGCACCCGCCCGCCCGCCCGACTAGCATTACTACTCTGGACGGTTCTGACCTAGAATACGTGGACAACTACAAATACCTAGGTGTCTGGTTAGACTGTAAACTCTCCTTCCAGACTCATATCAAACATCTCCGATCCAAAATCAAATCTAGAATCGGCTTCGCAACAAAGCCTCCTTCACTCACGCCGTCAAACTTACCCTAGTAAAACTGACTATCCTACCGAACCTCGACTTCGGGCGGTGTCATCTACAAAATAGCTTCCAATACTCAACTCAGCAAATTGGATGCAGTCTATCACAGTGCCATCCGTTTTGTTACCAAAGTGCCTTATACCACACACCATTGCGACCTGTATGCTCTAGTCGGCTGGCCCTCGCTACATATTCGTCGCCAGACCCACTGGCTCCAGGTCATCTACAAGTCCATGCTAGGTAAAGCTCCGCCTTATCTCAGCTCACTGGTCACGATAACAACACCCAGCCGTAGCACACACTCCAGCAGGTATATCTCACTGGTCATCCCCAAAGTCAACACCACATTTGGCCGCCTTTCCTTCCAGTTCTCTGCTGCCAGTGACTGGAACGAATTGCAAAAATCGCTGAAGCTGGAGACTTACATTTCCTTCACTAACTTTAAACATCAGCTATCTGAGCAGCTAACTGATCGCTGCAGCTGTACATAGTCCATCTGTAAATAGCCCACCAAAATCTACCTACCTCATCCCCATATTGTTTTTATTTACTTAGCTGCTCTTTTGCACACCAGTATCACTACTTACACACCATCATCTGCTCATCTATCACTCCAGTGTTAATCTGCTAAATTTTAATTACTTTCCTACTATGGCCTATTTATTGCCTTACCTCCTCACGCCATTTGCACACGCTGTATATAGACTTTCTTTTTTTCCTATTGTGTTGACTGTACGCTTGTTTATTCCATGTAACTCTGTGTTGTCAGTGTTGTTGTTTCTGTCGCACTGCTTTGCTTAATCTTGGCCAGGTCGCAGTTGTAAATGAGAACTTGTTCTCAACTAGCTTACCTGGTTAAATAAAGGTGAAATAAAAATAAATAAAAAATAACCATTACTCCTTACCTGGTGGTCCCCATGCGTCATCATCAGCCTTCGAGCCATCGCCAAATAGATCTGCGGGGGGAGAGGCAGCTGTGGTTCCCTCGTCTCCCCAGGGGTCAGCCTTCTTTTCGGACGGTGGATTGGATGGCGCACCCCACGCATCTGAAGCCTCGGTTGGTGGACTGGATGGTGCCTTAAAAGGATCAGCACCTTTCGTTGGGGTATTCAATGGGGCCCCAAAAGGATCGGAATTGTCTTTTGGCATATTGGATGGTGCCGAAAATGGATCCTCTGTTGGTGCCCCAAACGGATCGGCTCCATCTTTAGACATATTAGATGGTCCTGAAAAGGGACCATCTTTTGGTGCCCCAAACGGATCAGAACCATCTTTTGGTGTATTGGATGGTGCTGAAAAGGGATCATCTTTTGGTCCCCCAAACGGATCAGAACCACCTTTTGGTGTATTGGATGGTGCTGAAAAGGGATCATCTTTTGGTGCCCCAAACAGATCGGAACCACCTTTTGGTGTATTGGATGGTGCTGAAAAGGGATACTCTTTTGGTGCCCCAAACAGATCGGAACCATCTTTTGGTGTATTGGATGGTGCTGAAAAGGGATCATCTTTTGGTGCCCCAAACGGATCAGTTTCAACTTTAGATGATGCACTGGATGGTGCAGAAAATGGATCAGAACCATCTATTGTAGCCGCAAAAGGATCTGAACCATCTGTTGGGGCACTGGCTGGTGCCGCAAAAGGATCTGCTTCTTCTGTTGTAGCATTAGATGGTGCACCCCATGCATCCTCGGATGGAGCTTTGGATGATCCGCCCCATGCATCCTCGGATGGAGCTTTGGACGCAACCCCCCAAGGATCAGGAGCGGGTGTCTTGGCTGCTGCACCCCACGCATCCTCCTCTGATGGCGCATCTGCCCCGCAAAAGGCGTCAGCAACTTTTCCTGCTTTGGCGGCATCCTCCCACTCAAGCTCTTCCTTGGTCATCTTTGACTGCAATTACATAAGTGATTGGACAATCATGATGTCAAACACACATTTATTTGGTCGATGATCCAAAATTGTCCTAAGTGTACAATCATTTACTGAAGGCATCTTTGAGTCCAAATAAAGGGAGAAATCAGACTATTGAAGTGTAAAACTAACCCTTCGTTCCTCCTCTTTTTTCTGGGCCTCTAGTCTCAGTTTTTCTTGCTTCTTTGCCTCAAAGCTGGCGGCGAGATCAGCCACAGAAGGGATGTTGGCCAGGGAGGGGAGCCCGGTGGCTCCTGGGACATACACTGGCTTGTAGTTGGGGTCCTTGGGGTCGTTGGGGTCGTCCGAGGAGGCTGTGGGAAGAGCACGATAAGATATAGCATGATAAGATACATTATTATGTCAAGCAGGGTTGGGGGCCAATTCAGGTTTCAATTGAAGAAATTGCTTTCTGTGAGATTCTCCGGGAATGTTTTTAAGAGAAATGGGTCAAATGAAGTCTCTCAAATGTCGAGTCTGTGCTCTCTAATGCTCACCAGTGGCGTTCTTTGAGATCTTGTCTCTGGTCTTGAGCGCAGACTCTCGCTCTTCCTTTAGTTTCTCGTCGTCCTCCATAAGAACCAGTACTACCTTGGCCTTCTCCCTCACGTTCACCCCCTGTGAATGATAGCATGAGCAGACATTAGTACGTACCGCTAGACAGCTCTCTTTCCGGAGCACGGGGCTCCCTAAGTGTAACTGTGCCAAATTAGTATGGGAAAGCTCGATATCAGAAAATAAGTGGTCAGTGTATGAATGGCAAAGCACTGTGTTAGCTTAGATGTTAGTAGAGCCAGATACTTCCAAGCCTCACTCACTTATTGGACTGGTTTCCCCCGGGCCAGTTTACACCTATTCCTGTTCGACAAAGCACTTTCGCTGGAGATTTTCTGAATGTACTAATCATAAAAGTTATGCTCGTTTTGTCCTTTTTATTAGGATCCCCATTAGCTAACACCACAACGCTAGCTAATCTTCCTGGGGTCCAACACCAATTAACAAGACATTACAAACAACCACAAATCAAGACTTCACAAACATTCAACAAGTAGACAATACAGATAATTAAAATACCTGACAGGAAACACATTTAACATTCAGTTGATACTTTCTACTTCCTGTCCAGTGATATGGTCTATCACATTAGATGTTCTTTCTACTTCTTGTCCAGTGATATGGTCTACCACATTAGATGTTCTTTCTACTTCCTGTCCAGTGATATGGTCTATCACATTAGATGTTCTTTCTACTTCCTGTCCAGTGATATGGTCTACCACATTAGATGTTCTTTCTACTTCCTGTCCAGGTATATGGTCTATCACATTAGATGTTCTTTCTACTTCCTGTCCAGTGATATGGTCTACCACATTAGATGTTCTTTCTACTTCCTGTCCAGTGATATGGTCTACCACATTAGATGTTCTTTCTACTTCCTGTCCAGGTATATGGTCTATCACATTAGATGTTCTTTCTACTTCCTGTCCAGTGATATGGTCTACCACATTCGATGTTCTTTTATTTTTTTCTTTAAGGTGGATTTACTTTTTGTCTGAGAAATATGGATTGGTAAAAAGTTCCATTTAGCGCTACATAAAACCGTAGATTTAAGGCGATTTGTCCTTGGCTTGAGTTGTTTTAGCTGCCCTGAATTTGCCTGTCTGGTTTGGTGGTTATGCGTGTGTTGCTAGTATGTACTAATTGGACTGAGAAATACTGTGTTTTTTTGTATTTTTTTTTAAAGATAGCATTCCTTAAGAAAATCAGAAGACTAGATTTTTTTTAACGTGAAGCCATGAGAGATTCTGATGCATTTTAATATTATTCATTCGGTTAGAGCAATGAAGAGATAATCTAGAGATAAAAGGTATGCCAATGGTAATTATGAATACGTAAATTCGCTTACAGTTCATTTTTCAAGTGGGGAGGCTTCAAAAGTAATACCTTGGAGATGGAACCTGCATATCAGAGGAGTTGGTGGGACAAACATGCATTTAGCTTTAGTACCTGATCTTTCCCATCCTTGTCCTGGAAACGGAACTCTGTTAGCGCTTTCACAATGTAGATGTTGTCCTTCATCGTATTCAGAACACGGTCTGAGCCCGTCTTTAACAGGTTCTCCAGCAGGGTCAACGACTGCAGTTGGGGGATGGGAGTAAAACAATTAAATAGGGAATCAAGACGATCATCCCCTAACTCCTTTAAAAACACTCTCTGAAACTTGATCCCTGCATGGAGCAATCATCAGAAGGAAAATAAATACAATCATTCATAAAAATGTAAGATGGCACCATAGTGAAAGCCAAGATGTGCCAGAGAAATATGGCGAAGAGGGGAGCGTTTGTATGAAATTACAAGCGGATTGTAAAAGTTGAGAAAGATGACAAAACATACAGTACCAGTCAAAAGTTTGGACACACCCACTCATTGCAGGGTTTTTCTTTATTTTTTACATTGTAGAATAATAGTGAAGACATCAAAACTATGAAATAAAACATATGAAATCATGTAGTAACCAAAAAAAGTGTAATTTGTGTAATTTCTTTCCTTTTTAATGCGTTTGAGGCAATCAGTTGTGTTGTTCAGTTGTGTTGTGACAAGGTAGGGGTGGCATACAGAAGATAGCCCTATTTGGTAAAAGACCAAATCCATATTATTGCAAGAACATCTCAAATAAGAAGAGAGAAACAACAGCCCATCATTGTTTTAAGACATGAAGGTTAGTCAATCTGGGAAATTTCAAGAACTTCGAAAGTGCAGTCGCAAAAATCATCAAGACGGAACCGGCTCTCATGAGGACCGCCACAGGAAAGGAAGACCCAGAGTTACCTCTGCTGCAGGGGATAAGTTCATTAGTGTTACCAGCTTTAGAATTTGCAGCCCAAATAAATGCTTCACAGAGTTCAAGTAACAGACACATCTCAACATCAACTGTTCAGAGGAGACTGCGTGAATCCGGCCTTCATGGTCTATTTGCTGCAAAGAAACCACTACTAAAGGACACCAATAAGAAGAAGAGACTTGCATGGGCCAAGAAACACGAGCAATGGACATTAGACTGGTGGAAATCTGTCCTTTGGTCTGATGAGTCCAAAGTTAATAATTTTGGTTCCAACCGTTGTGTCTTTGTGAGAAGCGGAGTTGCTTGACCAGCAACACGTACCAGTATTGTGGAAAAACTCAATAAATATAACAATTCCTAAAGCATCTAATCCCTCTGTGCTGAATTACTACCGTCTTGTCGCCTTGACATCCTTAGTAATGAAATGCGTTAAGAAAATTGTGAAAAGTCATATTCTCAGAAGCTCCTCGACCCATTTCAGTTTGCCTGTCAGCCCAGCAGAGGAGTTGATGATGCCATTCTTACCCTCCTCAACATGGTCTACAGACATCGACAGGGTGACAAATCACATGTCAGGGTTTTGTTTGTTGGCTTTTCTTCTGCCTTCAGCCTTACATTCTGGCAGAGACACATTTGGGACTTCTCCTTAGATGGGGGGCTGGTTTTGTGGCTGTTGGACTTCCTGAGCCAACGGTCACATTGGGTCAAGGTGGATCCCCAAGTGTGGGACATGCACAGGCTCTCCTCAGGGATGTGTTTTGTCCCCACACCTGTACATCTTGTACACTAATAGTTGTACTAGTTCCCATCCTGACAGACACCTCGTTGCTGATGACACTGCCTTGATCAGCCTGTTGCATGATGACGAGGAACACCATGGCCCGGTCCTAAATGAGAGTGGTGTGACCACACATGGTCCTCAATACCAATAAGACCAAAGAGATGTGTATAGACTTCAGGAAGCTTACAACACCTACCTCTGCAACATCTATCAGAGGTCAGAACATAGAGATTGTAAATGAATACAAATATCTGTGTGTCCTCTTGGACAATAAGCTTCAGTGGAGTAAATGTACAGACCTGATCTACAAAAAGAGTCAACAGAGACTGTACTTTCTCAAAAAGCTGGGATCTTTGAATGTTAATTGTACTATACTGACTCTGTTTTACAAATCTTTCATTGAGAGTATTTTAACTTTTTGTATTGTTTGTTGGTTTGGCAATGCCACTGTCAGCCAGAGAAATATGCTGAGAAGGATTATCACCACAGCAAGTAAGGTACTTGGAGTCAAACAGACAGGCTTGGATGAGATCTTTAAGGTCAGAGCCCTCCGCAAGGCTCACATATCATTTTCGACCCAAGCGACCCTCTGTACCCGGACTTTAAACTACTCCCCTCTGGGCGCAGGTATAAAGCACCCCTCGGCAGGAAAAACAGAACTAGACAATAATTTGTGCCAGGTGTGATATCCCTCCTAAATAACTCAGGCTAATGTTCCCATCGACCCAGTAAGGCCAGCAGGCTAGTCTCTTTTTATTGGTGTGCAACCGATACGATAGTTGTATTGTCAATTTGTTTTGTTATCTAAACGCCACTTTAAACGTGTACATGACACTGCAACAAAATTTCCCCATGGGGACAATAAAGTCAGTAAAGTACGTGAACGGATGATCTACACATGTGTGGTTCCCACCGTGAAGCATGGAGGACGAGGTGTGATGGTGCTTTGCTGGTGACACTATCAGTGATTTAATTAGAAAACAAGGCACACTTAACCAGCATGGCTACCACAGCATTTTGCAGCGATACACCATCCCATCTGGTGTGCGCTTAGTGGGATTATAATTTGTTTTTCAACAGGACAATGACCCTAAACACACCACCAGGCTGTGTAAAGGCTATTTTACCAAGGAGAGTGATGTATCAGATGACCTGGCCTCCAAAATCCTCTGACCCCAACCCAATTGAGATGGTTTGGGATGAGTTGGACCACAGAGTGAAGGAAAAGCATCCATCAAGTGCTCAGCATATATGGGAACTGCTTCAAGACTGTTGGAAAAGCATTCCTCATAAAGCTGGTTGAGAGAATGCCAAGAGTGTGCAAAGCTGTCATCAAGGCAAAGGCTGACTACTTTGAAGAATCAAAATATATTTTAGATTTGTTTAACACTTCTTTTTGTTACTATATGATTCATTATGTGTTATTTCATAGTTTATATGTCTTCCGTATTATTCTACAATGTAGAAAATAGTCAAAATAAAGTAAAACCCTTGACTGGTACCGTGTATGTCCGATGCCAATATAAATACTGTAGACGAAATGTATTTGTATCTGATTTGTGGCAAAAGAAACAAAATGAAGAAGAAAGTGTCAAATAATATAAAATAATATTTTCACAGTAAGAGGAATAAGGTTTATTTTTTAATATATATATATATATATATATATATATATGTATATATATATATCGGCTACATTTTTACAAAGCTCTCAACAACAAAAACCACCAACCTACTTGAATAAGAGAACATAATATTACAGGAAACATGGACTGAACAGAAATATAAACGCACCATTCATATACAAAGGCTTGACATCGACATTGTCATCTCTGAAAGGTACCCACACTGAAGTGATTGATACCAGTAACTCAAACTCAATGCGTCATAGCAATCCACCCCACCAAAGACAAGATAAATAAATAATTTGATGTGACGGAAAAAGAGAGAGGTGGGGTTCTATCCAGCACTGGTTGATGAACTGAGCTGTTCAGCAGGATAGCTCATCAATTATTCAGAATAAAGTTTCAGAATAAAGAGTAAAGTATGCATACAGCTAGTGAGCCATACAGTACGAACAACTTTGACGTTGTGATGAGTAGATGTACTAATCTGTAGATTAAATTCTTGTATACACAATCTATCTAAATCTTTCGAACTATAAATATGTGTGATTATACCCCTTTTGGCCTCACCTTGTAGATGTGCCTCCAGTTCTTGTCGTCTTTGAGGCGTTTCCACAGCATGGTCATGATCTCGTTGCAGGCCACCACATTGTAGGTGAGGTCCGAGATGTCGGCCATCTGCGAGCTGGAGGGGCCCCAGGGGTCATTGGAGGTGGCCTCCCTCACCTGACAGGCATACAGCAGTGTTAACACAGATTATTTTCCAGACGGAGAACAAAGGCTCCCCTACTCGACCTAGATAGTTTGTGTGTATGCAACGATATGTAGACTACGTGTGCCTTTAAAAAAAAATGTATATAGTTCTGTCCTTGAGCTGTTCTTGTCTAATGATGTTCTGTATAATGTCATTCTGTAATATGTTTCATATTTTGTGTGGACCCCAGGAAGAGTAGTTGCTGCTTTTGCAACAGCTAATGGGGATCCTTATAAAATACCAAATACCATCCAGGCCTTCTGGCACCAAACTTGTACTATATAATTGTAGGAAAAGACTGGTGATAGAGTCACTGGTGTTACAGACAGGGGTAGCAGATGGAGGACTTACCCATGCTCTGCTACAGAGGGTGTGTCTTATTTCAGAACGATGCTGCAAAGGCACTTCAGAATGCTGACAGTGTCAACTGAACAGCAGGGGTGGCCATTCTTACCCTACGTGTGGATGCAGGCTTTTGCCCGAGCCAAGCAGTACTAGCTCGATTCTGCTAAATGAAAGCCTTGATCCAGGACTGCATGTGTGCTACTAATTGGCTGGCACAAAAGCCTGAACCCACACGGGCCCTTGCAAGGTAAAACGACCCACCCGTGGTACAGCATTTAGAGTAGAGAAAGAGAGGGATAGAGTGAAGATGAAGGGAAGTAAGCAAGGTAGTATTGTGAGAGGAAGATGAGAAAAATCAAGAGGAAGTCAGAGAACAAAGAACAGAGAGCAAGAAAAGAGAGAGCGAAGGGTAAAGGAAAAGGGGGAAAGACGAGATGGAAAGT
Organism: Oncorhynchus clarkii lewisi; assembly: GCF_045791955.1. Taxonomy (NCBI): domain Eukaryota; kingdom Metazoa; phylum Chordata; class Actinopteri; order Salmoniformes; family Salmonidae; genus Oncorhynchus; species Oncorhynchus clarkii. The sequence goes on along the minus strand of NC_092164.1, from coordinate 37,385,573 downwards.
AAATCATATCCTTTACCTTGACCTCAGCCTCAGAGAAGTTCTGAACGAGGTTCTTCAATTGTCGGCGTAGCATAGAGGACGTCATGGTGCCAGATGGGGTGTCTCAAACCACAAGGACCTAGTCAGTATAAAGACTAGTAAGAGCATGTACTCACACCTTTCACTCATATATTAACCATGACGCTTCTGTCTTGCCTCGCGTAACACCAGACATGTATGTGTCTGTAACACAGGAGAAGCTGCTTGGCACTTAACCCAAATGCTGCTTATACCTCTGTTTACCTATTGAAATAAAACTGACTGTGGGTGATGTCAAAGAAGTGGGGTCTCTCTTTCGATCTGCTCTCACTGGATGCTCATTCTGTTCGTCTCTCTCCACGACAACATTGGGTCCCAGCACACACAGATCTGGGAAAAATTATCCTAAAAAGGGAGCAAAGCAATGACACAGCTATAGGCTATTGAAGAAGCAACTTCACATTGGCATGCCACTGGGCAACAAATTGTACCACCCAGTTATGCAATGGTTAGCGTTGTGTTTTAAATGTAAATACCAAACAGAAAAATGCCAAAGGTAGCCTAGTAACTAGACATCGTCATGATTGTAACCAAATCAACACCATTCACGTTAGCAAAAAGGCTAAATTAGCTTAGTGGCTAGCTAGCTTCATGCAACGCCAATGTAATGCCGACAAATCCAGGATCTACAGTGCTACAGATTAGCTATGCACCCGAGTAGGCTACTGTCGATTTAGCATGCTACTTGGCAATATTATTATTGAAGAACAGTAATTGCGATAGATCAACCAAGCTAGTGTCTGCATCACGATTCAGAACCATGGACAGCTACCGTAGCTAGCCAACGTCAGTGCATCTTCATGGCTGTCGAATGTTGTTTTCCTCCAAGCTTTAGCGTAGCAAGCAATCTAACCAGTTAGCTATCAATGACAGCCGTCCAATAACAACGACAGCTTGGAAAATATAGCTTTGGTAAACTTCTAAGGACAACGGACACTTTTAAGATAACATGCTTCCATTGGGTATCCATTTTTCATATGATTTTGCGTGTATTTGAAAGGAATACGAACCTTCGGGATGCTTTCAGGGATCTGCAAAGAACTACAATTTCCGCTTCCGTCTGCAATCCGCACCTGACCTGTCTAAAAGAGCACTCCCCCTACTTAATAATCACGAGAACGTTACATTGTTGTCAATAAAATTAATCAACGTGGCAATGATGTAACATTGTCTCTATTGAGACTGAAACAAATACTATGTTTGCTTCTTTGTTTTGTCCACAAATGAACTGATTATTATTGGGATCAGTCTTGCCTGTTTCTCATAAAGTATGTGTTTATTGAGCATTTTCTGGGTCTCAAAAGTATACATGAACAGCTGTTTGCCATATTTACCAATGCCATCTATTGGGTGCTTACACATCTAGCCTATTATACATATTATTGGAAGAGGGATGCTGCCTTAAAACATTGGGGGATGTGCGCAGGGTCAATGCACCCATTGATGGAGCACAAACTCCGCTCTGGAATCCCCATCACGTCATCGCCGTATTGTGAGTATATAGGCCATTCGCAAAAACCGAAAGGAACTATAAATAAGCCACACATCAATTTAATTTACATCAAGATGTCGACCGAGGGCGAATACGAGTCGATCCTTTGCGTTAAACCCGATGTCAACGTTTATCGAATACCACCGAGGGCTACAAATCGTGGATACAGGTAAAATATAAAGGGTTGGCACATATTTGGGGTGATGGACAAAAAACCGCGGTGCCGGTGGTTCTATCTGTGGTCATAATGCTGCATCGTGTGTGTGCATCTGTCTGAGCGCTAAGTGGATGTTAACAGGAGTCGACGTGTGTTTAATATTTGTTTTGCGTAGGCCTACGACTCTCTAATTATTCCGCTCCATTGGTAATATTGATGTTACTCTCGCAAGGCTGGCACTATCAGTGCGGATGAATCGACAGTGAATGGGCATGATATGTGTATTTGCGTGTGCTGTTTATCAGCATAGTTTAACCATAAAATGTATTGACAGCAAATGTTATATGGATGCATATTAGGTGATAAATAGCCTGATATCATTGGGCCTATAATACAAGGCTCCCGATCATTCTACACTAGTCCTATTATGATAGTAAAATTGATTACAGAATAGCTCAAATAATGAAACCAATGTATATTAAAGGCATCTAAAGCGAACAGTGCCAGCTGCGAGAGAGAAAGTAGAGTAGTTTCAGCAGACTGCTGTTTTCATTCTGGTTATATGTGTGTGGCCCAGTTAACTGTAGGCTAAATGGTTTTAATTGAAATTCTCTAAAACCGTACATTATCTGATATGCTATTAATTGGGGTTTGTGATCTTCATAATAGTCTTGCTTCCACACAAGCATTTCGCTACACTCGCATTAACATCTGCTAACCATGTGTATGTGACAAATACAATTTTATTTGATATTTGATTTGACCTTCAGGAACTATAAGAACAGGACAATTGGGTCAATTCAGAATTCTCTCCATATTGTACAGTACTATTTGTTACAAAAGCTGGTCTGAGAACAGTTGGAATAGGCACTGTTTACTGACCTTCTGACCTACTCCCTGTTTTGCCTTGTTATTGGCTACCTCTGACCTGGGTATTTCCTGTAGGGCAGCAGACTGGAAGCTGGATGTGCCCGATTGGTCAGGGCGCATGCGGATAACGGCGAAGGGGAAAGTGGCCTACATCAAACTGGAAGACAAAGTCTCAGGTGTGAGAGTCATGAAACCGTGTGTGTGTGTGTGTGTGTGTGTGTGTGTGTGTGTGTGTGTGTGTGTGTGTGTGTGTGTGTGTGTGTGTGTGGCACAGGTGCCCCTTTGTCCCAACATTGCTCATCAGGGCCCTTTCAATGTACAGTGGGGAGAACAAGTATTTGATACACTGCCGATTTTGCAGGTTTTCCAACTTACAAAGCATGTAGAGGTCTGTCATTTTTTATCATAGGTACACTTCAACTGTGAAGTTGAAAAAAAAATACAGAAAATCACATAAGTATTTGATCACCTACCAACCAGTAAGAAATCCGTCTCTCACAGACCTGTTAGTTTTTCTTTAAGAATCAATCCTGTTCTCCACTCATTACCTGTATTAACTGCACCTGTTTGAACTCGTTACCTGTATAAAAGACACCTGTCCACACACTCAATCAAACAGACTCCAACCTCTCCACAATGGCCAAGACCAGAGAGCTGTGTAAGGACATCAGGGATAAAATTGTAGACCTGCACAAGGCTGGGATGGGCCACAGGACAATAGGCAAGCAGCTTGGTGAGAAGGCAACAACTGTTGGCGCAATTATTAGAAAATGGAAGAAGTTCAAGATGATGGTCAATCACCCATCAATGATCATGAGGAAGGTTAGGGATCAGCCCATAACTACACAGCAGGACCTGGTCAATGACCTGAAGAGAGCTGGGACCACAGTCTCATAGAAAACCATTAGTAACACACTACGCCGTCATGGATTAAAATACTGCAGCGCACGCAAGGTCCCCCTGCTCAAGCCAGCGCATGTCCAGGCCCATCTGAAGTTTGCCAATGACCATCTGGATGATCCAGAGGAGGAATGGGAGGTCATGTGGTCTGATGAGACAAAAATAGAGCTTTTTGGTCTAAACTCCACTCGCCGTGTTTGGAGGAAGAAGAAGGATGAGTACAACCCCAAGAACACCATCCCAACCGTGAAGCATGGAGGTGGAAACATCATTCTTTGGGGATGCTTTTCTGCAAAGGGGACAGGACGACTGCACCGTATTGAGGGGAGGATGGGTGGGGCCCATGTATCGCGAGATCTTGGCCAACAACCTCCTTCCCTCAGAAAGAGCATTGAAGATGGGTCGTGGCTGGGTCTTCCAGCATGACAACGACCCAAAACACACAGCCAGGGCAACTAAGGAGTGGCTCCGTAAGAAGCATCTCAAGGTCCTGGAGTGAAACCTGAAACCTCAAGGATCTGGAGAAGGTCTGTATGGAGGAGTGGGCCAAAATCCCTGCTGCAGTGTGTGCAAACCTGGTCAAGAACTACAGGAAACGTATGATCTCTGTAATTGCAAACAAAGGTTTCTGTACCAAATATTAAGTTCTGCTTTCCTGATGTATCAAATACTTATGTCATGCAATAAAATGCAAATTAATTACTTAAAAATCATACAATGTGATTTTCTGGATTTTGTATTCCGTCTCTCACAGTTGAAGTGTACCTATGATAAAAATTACAGACCTCTACATGCTTTGTAAGTAGGAAAACCTGCAAAATCGGCAGTGTATCAAATACTTGTTCTCCCCACTGTGGCTAGTAAAATTAACTTCACACAGCATATCTGTGTAGTTTATTATTATGATTGTGTTTCTCCTGCCATCCTGCAGGGGAGCTGTTTGCTCAGGCCCCTGTCACAGAGTATCCCGGCATCGCAGTTGAAACCGTAAGCGACTCCAGTCGCTACTTTGTCCTGCGAATACAGGATGATAATGGTGTGTGTATGAGTGAAAAACTCCTCACTGTGCGTTCATAGCTATGTCAGCCTTTTACACAAGTCATATAGTGTTATGTCAGCCTCCTTTAGCATGTTTTAGTACTCTCATCAGTCTATGTCAACATATTCTTTCTGATCACAGTGCGCTCATAGAGTTTGTCAGCTCTCCTCAAATGTAAATTTACTCTACACTTACAGTACCAGTCAAAGGTCTGCACACACCGACTCATTCAAGGGTTTTTTTCTTTATTTTGACCATTTCTATCATGTAGAATAATTGTGAAGTCTTCAAAAACTATGACATAACACATATGGAATCATGTAGTAACCAAAAAAGTGTTAAAATAAAGGAAACCCTGGAATGAGAAGGTGTGTCTAAACTTTTGACTGGTCCTGCATGTCAGCTCGACGTCAATGAACTCATACAGCCATGTCAACCTACTCTCCCAGGTCGCAGTGCGTTTATTGGCGTTGGATTCGCGGACAGAGGGGACTCTTTTGACTTCAACGTGTCTTTGCAGGACCACTTTAAGTAAGTGATGGAAGGGGCCACTCCAAGGACAGTGTGACTGTCAAGGCACTCACACATTGCTGCTTCACCACCTCCCACTAATAACAAACACACGTACTGTGGTCTGTCTGCAGCAGAAGTTGCCAGCCAAAACAACGTGTCATTGAGTTCGCTTGTTCCAGATGCTGCAGTTTTCAAAACAGCTGATGTTACAGTGCTTTTTCCTGTGTCAGTGCAGTCAATATTGTGTGTGTTACAGGTGGGTGAAACAAGAGAATGAGATCAGCAAAAACCCTAAGGGGGTAGCTTTGGGACCAAAGCTGGACTTGGGATTTAAAGACGGACAAACCATCACCCTAAATATTGGGGTAAAGACCTAGCACAATTGAACTAGATCATTCTTGTAGAAATTGTATAACAAAATCTGTTTGGGATTGTTTGGGATTGGCCATTTGGCTTTTCCCCAACACCAATATTCCTTCAGAATTCCAATCTTTTTTTTTCTCTCTCATCCTTTCTCTCTTCAAGCAAGGCAAAAAGAGGGATAAGCCACGTCCACAGGGGGCAGGTGGGCTCGGTCTCCAACCGCCGCCACCAAAAGGAAAGATGGCTCCTCCTCCTTCCTCTGCCTTCTCCAATCACAACACTGTGCCTCAAACAGGAGGCTCAGATACGGGTACACCAGTTAAAACTCTCAATAAAGCCTTGATAAACTTCTCTATAGCTAAATAAAGCTTTGATTGGTAAACTACATGGCCACATTAGTGGATTCGGCTATTTCAGCCACTCCCGTTGCTGACAGGTGTATAAAATCGATCACACAGCCATACAATCTCCATAGACAAACATTGGCGGTAGATTGGCCCGCAGTATGACTTTCAACGTAGCACCTTCAAAGGATGCCACCTTACCAACAAGTCAGTTGGTCAAATTTCTGCCCTGCTAGAGCTGCCCCGGTCAACTATAAGTGCTGTTATTGTGAAGTGGAAACGTCTAGGAGCAACACTGGCTCATCCGCGAGGTGGTAAACCACACAAGCTCACAGAACGGGACCGCCGAGTGCTGAACCACCTAGCACATAAAAATCGTCTGTCCTCGGTTGCAACACTCGCTACCGAGTTCCAAACCGCCTCCTGGAAGCAACGTTAGCACAAGAACTGTTCATGGGGAGCTTCATGAAATGGGTTTCCATGGCCGAGCTGCCTCACAAAAGCCTAATATCACCATGCGCAATGCCCAGTGTCAGCTGCAGTGGTTTAAAACTGGACAGAATTGAAGCAGTGGAAAGGCGTTCTCTGGGGGTGATGAATCACGCTTCACCATCTGGCAGTCCGACGGACAAATCGGAGTTATAGCGGATGCCAGGAGAACGCTACCTGCCCCAATGCATAGTGGAGGAGTAATAATGATCTGGGGCTGCTTTTCACGGTCCGGGCTAGGCCCATTCGTTCCAGTGAAGGGAAATCTTAACGCTACAGCATACAATGGTATTCTAGACGATTCTGTGCTTCCTATTTTGTGGCAACAGGTTGGGGAAGGCCCTTTTCTGTTTCAGCATGACAATGCCCCTGTGCACAAAGTGAGATCCATACGGAAATGGTTTGTTGAAATCGGTGTGGAAGAACTTGACTGGCCTGCACAGAGCCCTGACCTCAACTCCATTGAACACCTTTTGGGATGAATTGGAACACCGACTGCGAGCCAGGCCTAATCGCCCAACATCAGTGCCCGACCTTACTAATACTATCGTTGCTCATTGGAAGCAAGTCTCCACAGCAATGTTCCAACATCTAGTGGGAAGCCTTCCCAGAAGAGTGGAGGCTGTTAAAGCAGACAAACTCCATATTAATGCCCATGATTTTGAAATGAGATGTCTGACGAACGTGTCGTGTCCCTGTAGTATAGCTTTTGGCCATGTAGTGTAGCTTTGATTGTTCATTTTCTCTCTCTGTCTCTCTCTCAATTCAAAGGGGCTTTATTGGCATGGAAAACATGTTACCATTGTTTATTTCACTTGCTTTGGCAATCACAAATTAACATAAACATAAACACAAACATTTCACAAGTCTCTCTCTCTCTCTCTAGGCTGTTTGCTAGATCTGGACAGTAGTAACTCCAACACTGTGGTCCAATCATCCAACCCCAGCAGTGATCTTTGGGGAGACTTCTCCTCTCCTGCAAGGTAACTTGTTAGAACTGTCTGTGACGGAGCTTATTTGAGCTTTTTTTGTCTTGTTATGCTATGACATACTGATATACTGTCATACCAGCATTGCTGTGAGTCAATCAGACTGTAAAAAGAGTCTCTTTATCTTCAGTTCGCTCCCTCCAACATCGCGACAAGAGCACACGCCGAATTGGGGCCAGTTTTGAGTCCACATCATCGCCTTTCTCATTGGCCTCCACCGCTGAACGCAACGCCTCCCTCCGTCGCTACAAACACAGTCAAAGCAAACTTTCCAAGAGACGAAGAACACCATGCACGTCTAGAAAGTCTTCATCAAATCTAAGAATGGACGTACACAACAATCTCCTCCCAAAGTAAAAAAAAAGAAAAATAATAATAAAGTAATATTCGGGATAATAATGCAAATATTCAATATTTGGTCATATGAGCTTTATGGCAGGTCTGCAATATATCCTAAGGGCTATGATGATAGGATGTTCAGTAGCAGCAATTTTACAGTACTGTTTTTTACCCGGCAACCTCTTGTTAATGTTTCCCTAAACATCCCTACATACCCAGACACTCGCCCAATTTTTTTCTCCCTCCCCCGTTCTCCTCAGTGTGCAATCGTTCACTCCCCCTCAATGATTTTAAAGCTTTGGATGAGCGTATGCATTGGCTGGAGGGAATCGATCATATTCCTTATGATTGCATGCAAACTATAGGCTTTTTTTGGGAGAAGGGGGAGAACCGGAATAGGGCTCATATTGATGAACTTATCTGTTTCCATTGTACTGCCTCACACTTGGCCTGTTTTAAAGAGGGAAGAGCATGTCTTCTTGTTAACTTTGCTGCAGAGGACTTGACACAGCCCTCTACAGTCCATTGGTAAGTAAGTAGTTGTGATGTAGTGTACATTGGATGAAAATGGGTGAAAATCCCTACTTGTAATGAAAAGAACATACAGTTGAAGTCGGATGTTTACATACACCTTATATTTGGCTAAGTTTTTCACAATTCCTGACATTTACTCCTAGTAAAAATTCCCTGTCTTAGGTCAGTTAGGATCACCACTTTATTTTAAGAATGTGAAATGTCAGTATAATAGTAGAGAATTATTTATTTCAGCTTTTATTTCTTTCATCACATTCCCAGTGGATCAGAAGTTTACATACACTCAATTAGTATTTGGTTTTGTTGCCTTTAAAGTTTTTTACTTGGGTCAAATGTTTCGGGTAGCTTTCCACAAGCTTCCCACAATAAGTTGGGTGAATTTTGGCCCATTCCTCCTGACAGAGCTATTATAACTGAGTCAGGTTTGCAGGCCTCCTTGCTTGCACACGCTTTTTCAGTTCTGCCCACATATTTTCTATAGGATTGAAGTCAGGGCTTTGTGATGGCCACTCCAATACCTTGACTTTGTTGTCCTTAAGCCATTTTGCCACAACTTTGGAAGTATGCTTGGGGTCATTGTCCATTTGGAAGACCCATTTGCAAACAAGCTTTAACTTCCTGACTGATATCTTGAGGTGTTGCTTCAATATTTCCACATAATTGTATTTCGTCATGCCATCTATTTTGTGAAGTGCACCAGTCCCTCCTGCAGCAAAGCACCCCCACAACATGATGCTGCCACCACCATGCTTCACGGTTGGGATGGTGTTCTTTGGCTTGCAAGCCTCCCCCTTTTTCCTCCAAACATAACAATGGTCATTATGGCCAAACAGTTCTATTTTTGTTTCATCAGAGCAGAGGACATTTCTCCAAAAAATACGATCTTTGTCCCCATGTGCAGTTGCAAACAGTAGTCTGGCTTTTTATGGCGGTTTTGGAGCAGTGGCTTCTTCCTTGCTGATCGGCCTTTCAGGTTATGTCGATATAGGACTCGTTTAACTGTAGATATAGACACTTTTGTACCTGTTTCCTCCAGCATCTTCACAAGGTACTTTGCTGTTGTTCTGGGATTGATTTGCACTTTTCGCGCCAAAGTACGTTCATTTCTAGGAGACAGAATGTGTCTCCTTCCTGAGCAGTATAACAGTTGCGTTGGTACAGATGAACGTGGTACCTTCAGGCGTTTGGAAATTGTTCCCAAGGATGAACCAGACTTGTGGAGGTCTACAATTCTTTTTCTGAGGTCTTGGCTGATTTCTTTTGATTTTCCCATGATGTCAAGCAAAGAAGCACTTGAAATGTCAAGGTAGGCCTTGAAATCCATCCACAGGTTCACCTCAAATTGACTCAAATTATGTCAATTAGCCTATCAGAAGCTTCTAAAGTCATGACATAATTTTCAGGAATTTTCCAAGCTGTTTAAAGGCACAGTCAAATTAGTGTATGTAAACTTCTGACCCATTGGAATTGTGATACAGTGAATTATAAGTGAAATAATCTGTCTGTAAACAATTGTTGGACAAATGACTTGTGTCATGCACAAAGTAGATGTCCTAACCGACTTGCCAAAACTATAGTTTGTTAACAAGAAATTTGTGGAGTTGAAAAACAAGTTTTAATGAATCCAACCTAAGTGTATGTGAACTTCCGACTTCAACTGTAGGTGTAAAACTAATGATATTCGCAAAAGTGCTTTTCAATGTTTAATTTGTATGAGTTTTAAAGAAGTAGCCTGGGATGCCAGATCTGTGTCTGCCTACTCCTCCAATCTGGCAACCAGGCTGTGAAGTGATGATTGTCTAACACAGAGTAATATGAATGTGTAACAACTGCAACTATTGTTGTCGAGGATGTGCTGTTGTACATCTTTGAACGCTGTTGTGATTGAATAAGTTGCCTCGTGTCAAAAGTGTTTGTTTACCTTCCCCAGAACACGGTTTCAGATGGCTCTGTCATTCCATAGCTACTGTAATTTCCCCAGACGCGTACTCATGATTTATTGCCTCAGTCGTCGTTACTCGTGACATCTGAAAGTGGCAATAAAAACCTTCAACGGGAGTCGTGCGTCTTTGTGCCTTCATATGGACGATGCATGGTAGAAAAGGTTAGACTTTGATGAAGAGGGTCAAAAAACGAAAGTAATTGCATTAGTCATTTTTTTCAATCTCAAAATACGACTTTTGTATATTGTTATTTCCGCTCTTCATGAGAGTGTAGACAGTGTTTTGCCTTTTATGTATGTCAACGGTGTTCGAAAAACATGTCTTCCAAAAATACAAAAGACATTCCAAAAATTAGGACATTCAAATTTGGAAGTTGTACATTTACATGAAGTGTAAATAGTTAGTGTAACTCTCAACTTCTACCACTAGGGGGACAGCCCAACGCTGACCACCACGGAGCCACTTTCAACTGCTTTGTACACGCTCTGCTTTTTAACCTGCCACCCCAGCCTCAGTACATCTACTCACACCTACATACTGTACCAAGGACTTGAAGGCAAACACAGGCAGACGCCGATCCCCACGTAAAACTACCTGACATTATCTGAAGCACGAGGTTGATAAGTTAACAGACCCGACACATTCGTCACAAATACCAAGTTGACACAACCGGGTCAGGGGGACATGGGCAAAGGGGACATAACGTGAAGAACACCGTGGACAGACAGATAAGACTGACACGAGCCAGGCAGTGGCAGGAAGTAAATGAAGAGAGCGAGTGTGAGAGCGAGAGAGAGAAGTGGTAGAGAGAAAGGGGGTCAGCGTGACTCCATGACTGGCTGCTGGTGATATAATTTTTTTACATTACATTTGAGTCATTTAGCAGATGCTCTTATCCAGAGAAACTTTTAAGGAGCAATTAGGGTTAAGTGCCTTGCTCAAGGGCACAACGACAGATTTTTCACCTAGATGGCTCCGGGATTATGTTTATAGTTTGACCATTTTTAAATCTCAAAATATTATGTTTGAAAGTTAGATTTGTATTTTGTTGTTTCAACTGTTCATTCAAATGAAGACAACGTTTTACCTTCAAGGTGTGTGCTGTATGTCAAAGGTGTTAGTAAACATGGCTTCCCAAAATAAAGGACAAAAATGAGGACATTTAATATTTAAAGTTGTACATTTACGTTCCTATATCCCTTGACAGGGAAAAAGTATGTCAAACCAGCGACCTTTCGGTTACTGGCCCAATGCTCTTAACCGCTCTGCCTGCCGCCTTGATGTGACCCAGGCCGAGGGGTGGGCATCCTCTCTCCATGGCTGGTCGCTTTTAGCTGACAGAGCAAACGATAGACGGATATGGATGGATAACACGACTAATGAGAGAGATGGAAAAAGGAGAACAGGTACAGTCTTCCACTGACCCTCATCCATCTGTCTCCATTCCCCCACCCGTCCCTGGAGATTGTTCCCACTGATCAATTGGCAACACGTGGCTCATACACATGTGCTCCTAGTTCTGAGGAATGGGGCTTGCTATGCTATTGGTCTGTCAATGCTTTGAAGATGACATATTCCGAAAATACCAAGAGGGTCTGGATGCTCAGTGTCAAATATCTGTACATTTTTCACATTTCAAGGGATAATTCAGCCAAATTGGAAATGTAGCATATTTGTTAACTTTGTCCACTGTCTGTATGCACAAGAAATGACTGCAATCCATACTTTGGTTTTGTTCAACTAGCCACTGCCACCAATGGCTGATATTAGCATTTCGTAACCAAAAGCACCCCAATGGCTTATATTAGCATTTTGTAACCAAAAGCCCCCAATGGCTGATATTAGCATTTTGTAACCAAAAGCCCCCAATGGCTGATATTAGTGTTTTCTAAGCAAAAGCCATGTAAGTCCATGTTCCCCAGTTAGCATGCTTTACAGTTCATGCACAAATCATCAAAAAGTCACTTAATTTGAATTGAACAGTCCCCTTCAGCGATTTATTTGGACATCAAATTTGAAGCATGCTAACTGGGGACTTACACCGACCTACATTATAAAGTTGTAATGTTAGTGGTTGGTGGCAGTGGTTAGTTGTGACAGAGGATATTGCCCTCTTAAAACACAATTCCACTTACCTAGGTTGTAGTCTATTTCACAAAACAGTTTTGGGTTAAATGTGCGGTATTTCGCTTTAGGCATTTGATTTAGGTGTTTTCAGAGCCCCAATTATTCTGAGAATATCTTTGAAACACATTATAAAAGTCTCTTTCAGGAGGACGTGACTGCGTAGCATTTTTTGAAAAGTAGCTTTATTACGTCATCCTTTTATTTCAAATTATAGTTGAGAGTTTTTGCAGTTTAATACAAGTGTAAAGGACATCACGTTACTTGCCTAGCGAGTACCACTTCCTCCCTATTTGGCCCATACCTGGCACGAACTCGAGACTTCTGCCTTGCTAGCACACGTGACCACCCTCTTGAAGTGTCTTAGCAATCGGCACCACTCGAATAGCTAACTATTCCCGAGTGCAAGTGGGGCTACTTCAGGCTGAGGACTACGTTTCACGCTTCCCCATGTGCTACACAAGCACATGAGATTCTAGTTCTGATTCCAATTCTCTCTTCTCCTCCATCCATCATTTTTGAAGTTGGCTCACAAACATAGGTCTGGTCGAAGGCAGTCGGAGGTTCAGGTATCAGGCCACAGAGTGCCAGGCTGCACTAGTCTTGTGCTAGGCCCATTAACAGGCTTGTAGTTACTGGATGCTAATATTAACTTGACCATGAGAGGCCTTATGTGTCTTGTAAAATTGTATGTCAACATTTAATACATGTCTATTAATGAAACTCTGTGCCAAAAAACGAGACCGATCGGTTTTCATTTTAGTTAGCATGGGATCTGATGTTGTGGCCACGAGAAAATACATTTTCAATATACCTAAAAATGCATTTCTCTCGATCTTTCTCGCACCTCCCCCTCTCACTCTGACACACACATAATTCAGCATACTTTTACAAGCACACACCATTAATGACTCGTATCAGGTGAAATGTCAGGAGTGCGCCGCGGTTGGAATAGTGTATTGGAGCTGTGCAGCTCACCCCCCTCCAACCCAGCCCCCTCTCCTTCTCACATGTAATACCCTAATTAAACTGCCGAGCCGTTAACGAGACATTATTAACGAGTTTAACGAGTTTTGGCCAAGTGGGTTATAACCTGGTGCTGTTAGCCTGCCAGATGATGACTATTTTATCCGTCCATACAGTATATATTGGTTACTGGCTAGTGCCCCTTTTCTGACGCCATTTTCGGCCTCTTGTTTTGCTCCTAAAGCCGGGGTTTTTACTCTTGGATTCACGCAAAGGACAACCCATGTAGGGTGACCTACATAGCGTTCATTTTACACATAAGTTTACCCATCTGGGCTGCACTGTGGTGATTTTAGGACTATCGGGCATTGGGGGCTTCAGCCTCAGTGTTTTACAAGGGGATCAGGTGTTGTGACCCAGAACTTAACACTTGCATTTACATTGACCTTTTTGTCATTTCGCAGACGTTTTTATCCAAAGCAACTTACAGTAAGTGCATTCATCTGAAGATAGCTAGGGGATAAAAACCACATATCACAGCTGTAGTAAGTACATTTTTCCTCCAATACGGAAGTAATCCGCAAAGTCAGTGCTTGTCGGAAATTGACAACTGCATAAAAAATACTTATTTGAGATACTCTTTGAAGAGGTAGGGTTTCAGTTGTATTCAGAAGACGGGCATGGACTCTGACTTTCCTAGTTTCAGGGAGAAGCTCGCTCCACCATTGAAGAGATTTGACTGGTCTGAGTGGGAGCTGACCCCCGTAGGGGTGGGACGACTAGAGATGGCAGAACGGAGCCTGGGGTGTTGGGTTTGAGCATAGCCTGAAGGTAGGGAGGGGAGGTTCTTGCTGGTCCGTAGGCAAGTATCATGGTCTTGTAGTGCAGTGGTTCCCAAACTTTTTATAGTCCCGTACCGCTTTAAACATTCAACCTCCAGCTGTGTACCGCCTCTAGCACCAGGGTCAGCGCACTCTCAAATGTTGTTTTTTGCCTTCATTGTAAGTCTGCCACACACACACTATTCGATACATTTATTAAACGTAAGAATGAGTGTGCGTTTTTGTCACAATCCGGCTCGTGGGAAGTGACAAAGAGCTTTTATAGGACCATGGCACAAATAATAATATACAAATAATCTTTATTTAACCATCTTACGTATAAAACCTCATTTGTTTGTAAATTGTGAATAACCACAGGTTAATGAGAAGGGTGTGCTTGAAAGGATGCACATAACTCTGCAATGTTGGGTTGTATTGGAGAGAGTCTCAGTCTTAAATCATTTTCAGTCTGTGCCTGTATTTATTTTTAATGCTAGTGAGGGCTGAGAATCCACTCTCACATAGGCACGGTGTTGCTAAGGGCAACAGCGTGATTTGCAGAGGCAGGATAATCTGAGCGCAGCCCAATCCAGAAATCTGGCAGTGGCTTCTGATTAAATTCAATTTTCACAGAACCGCTTGTTGCAATTTCGATGAGGCTCTCTTGTTCAGATATCGGTAAGTGTGCTGGAGGCAGGGAATGAAAGGGGTAATGAATCCAGTTGTTTGTGTCATCCGTTTTGGGAAAGTACCTGCGCAATCGCGCACCCAACTCACTCAGGTGCTTCGCTATATCACATTTGACATTGTCCGTAAACTTGAGTTCATTTGCACATAAAAAAATCATACAATGGATGGAAAGACCTGTGTTTTGTCTTTGTTAATGCAGAAAGAGAAGAGCTCCAACTTATTAATCATAGCCTCAATTTTGTCCCGCACATTGAATGTAGTTGCAGAGAGTCCCTGTAATTCTAGATTCAGAACATTCAGGCGAGAAGAAACATTACCCAGATAGGCCAGTCGTGTGAGAAACTCGTCATCATGCAAGCGTTCAGACAAGGGAAAATTATGGTCAGTAAAGAAAACTTTAAGCTCTTCTCTCAATTCAAAACAACGTGTCAATACTTTGCCCCTTGATAACCAGCGTACTTCTGTATGTTGTAAAAGCGTTACATGGTCACTTCCCATATCATTGCATTGTGCAGAAAATACACAAGAGATCAGGGGCCTTGCTGTAACAAAGTTAACCATTTTCACTGTAGTATCCAAAACGTCTTTCAAGCTGTAGTGTCCAAAACGTCTTTCAAGCTGTCAGGCATTCCCTTGGCAGCAAGGGCCTCTCAGTGGATGCTGCAGTGTACCCAAGTGGTGTTGGGAGCAACTGCTTGCACGCGCGTTACCACTCCACTATGTCTCCCTGTCATGGCTTTTGCGCCATCAGTACAGATACCAACATGAGCAGCAGCTACATTTGGCTTCAATGTAGCTGTTACGCTCCCATGGGAGCGTAACAGTTAATGTGATTGGATGTTAATTATTTGACTAGGCTACCTGTATTTGACAAAGTGATTTAATTGTATTTTTAGCAGTGAAACGAGGCTACTCAGGCGAGAAAAAAAACCTACCCAAATGTATAGCCCCGTTGGAAAATATAAATGGTCTGTTTGAAAATTTGAAGGAAAAAAATGTAAAAATAAAAAATACATTCTTCAGTTTGTAGTGGATGTGTTCTTCGACTGGATGCCAGTGGAGTGTGCTGAGGAGCAGGGTGACATGGGAGGACTTGGGAAGGTTGATCATGAAATCAGTTGTTTGTAAGGACCAGCTGGTGGTCTTTGGGATGTACTGTACTTGCTCTGAGTCCTAATCACTCAAACCCATAGCTGTTGAATTTCTGTACTGTTTTCTAATTTGAGAAAGTGGTAAATATTGCACAACGATTTTGCCCCAATCATTTGGAATAATAAAAAGAAGTTCAACCAATCCGGATGCATAACACACATAGTAACCTACACGGTGATATTATCCTACCAGTAATATGGTCAAGTAGAACAAAGAAAGACCTAGCAAAGCTGCAGCTGCTCAAAACAGAGCAGCACGCCTTTCCCTTAACTGCACATACAGAACTAACATCAACATGCAGTCTTTCCTGGTTGAGGGTTGACGAGAAATTAACTTGCTTCTCTTCTAGTTTTTATGAAATTACTGTAATGAAAACTCCAGGTTGTCTGCATAATCAAATAACATTCAGCTCAGACATTGATACATACCCCACAAGACATGCCACCAGGAGTCTCTTCACAGTGCCCAAGTCCAAAACGAGCCATGATTGCATGGAACTCCCTACCATCTCCAATTACTCAAGCTAACTAAATTGATGAGTGGACACACACACTGACCCACTCAACACACAGACACACTCTAACACACAGACACACACGCACACACAGACACACTAACACACACATTATATTTGTTGTTGTTGTATTATTTGCACTGTTATTTTAATTAAACGTTTGGGTATTGTTTGTATATCCTTGTATTTTAAAATTGTGTGACTGTCCTTGTCTATCAATGTATAAATGTTTAGTTACTTCTCATGTGTTGTATTTTTTTGTGGACCCCGGGAAGAGTAGCTGCTGCTTCGGGCAAAAGGTCAACACAGTGTTATAATAGTTCATCAAGTTGTCATCTATACATTAATACTTAACTTGTTTTATAAGCAGCTTACCAGCCCTTTATAAAGCCTTTATTAACTATACCTTCATGTAAAGGATTACCAAATAGATCAAAGAAAATGTCTGAAATCATATAGGTGAGTATGACATAACCACTTGAGAAGCTTTCCAGTCGTCTTTGTGTCGGTTGATGCTTCTAGATATCCTTCCCGTCCTAGATTCTAGGCGCTGACCTCGTCGTTTCCAAGAAGCTGCGAGTGTCAGAGAGCAAATGTGTTCAAGAAAATAAATTGTCTAGCCGACCATAGTCTGCCGAACTATCGCACGTAGGGTCGTAGTAAACAGAGACGTGTTGCAATTAGTTTGAAAGAAGGACTATTTTATTGACAGACTTATTGTACATGGAGTTAGAGGGATATGTGGACATGGAGTGTTTATTGTTCATGTATGCGCATTGACGGTAGGAGAAAGAGACTTGACAGCACTATGTGTACATGTGTGGTCTGTTCGAGGAATTCACCCCGTGTTTTTGATCATGTTGACTGAAAGTGTGTGTGACTTTTTAAGTGAATGCTGTGTGTGAACTGTTTGACTTTGTAGGGCCACAAGCGAGAAATTGGCAGAAAACGGGGTTGGGGTAGATAGATAGGGGATGATGATGGGTAATAAACTGTGACCGGT
This sequence comes from Oncorhynchus clarkii lewisi, assembly GCF_045791955.1. Taxonomy (NCBI): domain Eukaryota; kingdom Metazoa; phylum Chordata; class Actinopteri; order Salmoniformes; family Salmonidae; genus Oncorhynchus; species Oncorhynchus clarkii. The sequence goes on along the minus strand of NC_092164.1, from coordinate 37,368,253 downwards.
CAATTTTAAATAGGTTTGTTGTGGCACCCTGGGAAGATCTCTGTGTGTGTGTTTGTTACTCTGTGTGTGTTTGTATCTGCATGCGAGGGCATGTGTTTGTATATAGGCCTATGCATGCCAGGTCCTCATATTATGGTCCTTAAATAATGTTCAGTTACTCGCACAACATAATGCAAATGTATCATAACAAGCAGCCATTTTGTTACAATCTACCCTGAATCTCAGTCACTATGTCCTCTTGTGGAGTGGAAATGGTCCAAATACATAAAATGGCCTCCATATTGCCGTCCATTTGTAATGGAGACGATGACAGATTCTGCTGACATCGTGCAATATTATGGGCTTTTTTTTGGAGCACCCTGCAGGGCAGATGAGCAGATTTATGATGTACCAGTTCCTTCTATGGCGAGGAGTATGGCTACTTGTTGAAGGCCCACTGCCTAGTGCAGGCAGTTCACATTATGGCGTGATAGTCATGACCCACTGGGCATAAACGTCAGTTCAACGTCTAGTTTTGACTTACATTTGGTTGAGTTGAAATCAACAAAACATGTAGATGGTGACTTTGGATTTAGGTTCAAAGTTGGGTGGAAAAATACACAATTCTCTTACTTTTTACAAAGCCAGTCAGTTTTCCATGTTGATTCAAAGTCATCACATCACATCCAAGATGACGAAGCAGTTGGATGTGTGTTTTGTCTTGTCCCGTCCTGTCCTGTGTAAATATCTTTCCTCGTTTTGTTCAGTATATATTTAGTATATATTTTAATCTCACTTTCCAACTACGGACTGTATATACTCTCCTGCAACCCGCCTCACCCAATGTGGTACAGATCTGCTATTTTTATACTTTTTAACCGGAACCCCCATCAGAAGGTAGCTAGCTAACTAGCTACTAAGTAGTAGTCAGTTAGCCACTTCTAGCGGTCTTCACCGTTAACTTGGACACCAGCCAGCCTCAGCTCGGTCAATACCTGACAGTCTGCGCAGCGCGATATCAACCCAGAGCATATCAGACTGCTTTTTCTCAACCACACCTCCGTATACCGCAAGCTCTGAACCTTTACACCAGATCATTGCAGCTAGCTTTCTGCAATCCGTGGGCCAACTCCAAGCTATCGTCTCTGTCCCAAAGCAAGCACCAGTTAGCCTTAAGCTAGCCTCGAGCTAGGCCCATCTCCCAGCTAGCTGAAGAGGTCCACCAGCTAATTCTTGGGCTACAATACTTATTTTGCCGATTAGCCTGTTTCCTTTACTGCCGACACGGAGCCCCGCTGATTCATCATGACTGGTCTGCCGGCGCAATCGTCCGAGGTGGTTTCAACAGGCTCTTCCATTGTGACTCCGCCGAAGGCCCATCTGCTATCCCCGGCCCGCTAGCTGTCTGAATCGCCGTGTCTCCAGCTCGCCTAGTGTAGTAGCGACTACTGAATGGCTCCCTGACTCACCTATTGCTACTCATTTAGCCCTATGATCACTCAGCTACATCACTCTCCCTAATGTCAATATGCCTTGTCTATTGCTGTTTTGGTTAGTTATTATTGTATTATTTCACTGTAGAGCCCCCAGCCCTGCCCAATATGCCTTAGATAGCTCTTACGTCCCACCCCGCACACATGTGGTGACGTCACCTGGCTTAACTGGTGCCTCTAGAGACAAAACCTCTCTCATCGTCACTCAATGCCTAGGTTTACCTCCACTGTACTCACATCCTACCATACCCTTGTCTGTACATTATGCCTTGAATCTATTCTTCCACTCCCAAAAATCTGCTCCTTTTACTCTCTGTTCCGAACGCACTAGACGACCAGTTCTTATAGCCTTTAGCCGTACCCTTCTCTGTTCCCCTGGTGAAGTAGAGGTTAACACAGGCTCTGCAGCCCCCAGCACCACTCCTATTCCCCAGGCGCTCTCATTTCTTGACTTCTGTAGGCGTAAAAGCCTTGGTTTCATGCATGTTAACATCAGAAGTTTTTTTTTCTTCCACTGCTTTAGCACACCACCAACCCTGATGTCCTAGCCGTGTCTGAATCCAGGCTTAAGAAGGCCACCAAAAATCCTAAAATTCCCATCCCCAACTACAACATTTTCTGACAAGATAGAACTGCCAAAGGGGCGGAGTGGCAATCTACTGCAGAGATAGCCTGCAGAGTTCTGTCATACTATGCAGGTCTGTGCCCAAACAATTCGAGCTTCTCCTTTTAAAAATCCACCTTTCCAGAAACAAGTCTCTCCCCGTTGCCGCTTGTTATAGACCCCCCTCAGCCCCCAGCTGTGCCCTGGACACCATATGTGAATTGATTGCCCCCATCTATCTTCAGAGTTCGTACTGTTAGGTGACCTAAACTGGGATATGCTTAACATCCTGGCCGTCCTACAATCTAAGCTAGATGCCTCAATCTCACCCAAGTTATCAAGGAACCTACCAGGTACAACCCTAAATATGTAACCATGGGTACCCTCATTTTATTTTATTTATTTTACCTTTATTTAACTAGGCAAGTCAGTTAAGAACAAATTCTTATTTTCAATGACGGCCTAGGAACAGTGGGTTAACTGCCTGTTCAGGGGCAGAACGACAGATTTGTACCTTGTCAGCTCTAACCACTAGGCTACCCTGCTGCCCCATCCTGACCAACTTGCCCTCTAAATTCTCTAAATTCACCTCCGCTGTCTTCAACCAGGATCTCAGCGATCACTGCCTCTTTGCCTGCGTCCGTAATAGGTCCGCGGTCAAACGACCACCCCTCATGTTATGGTGAGTGAATGAGGACCCAAAAGCGAACTAACTTAAACAGAGCTTCTTTAATAACCAAACATAGGTAGGCTCAGATAGACCGGCAGATTCCGACAGGACAGGACAAGGTTACAGCAAACATGACGATAGTCTGGCTCAGGCATGAAACACAACAAACAAGAATCCGACAAGGACAGGAACAGAAACAGAGAGAGATATAGGGACCTAATCAGAGGGAAAAAGGGAACAGGTGGGAAACGGGGTGAATGGGTAGTCAGAGGAGACAAGGAACAGCTGGGGGAAAGCGGGGGAGAAAAGGTAACCTAACAACGACCAGCAGAGGGAGACAGGGTGAAGGGAAAGGACAGAGACAAGACACAACATGACAGTACATGACAGTACCCCCCCACTCACCGAGCGCCTCCTGGCGCACTCGAGGAGGAAACCTGGCGGCAACGGAGGAAATCCTCGATCAGCGCACGGTCCAGCACGTCCCGAGAGGGAACCCAACTCCTCTCCTCAGGACCGTACCCCTCCCAATCTACGAGGTACTGGTGACCACGGCCCCGAGGACGCATGTCCAAAATTCTACGGACCCTGTAGATGGGTGCGCCCTCGACAAGGATGGGGGGGGGGGGGGGAGACGAGCGGGGGCGCGAAGGACGGGCTTGATGCAGGAGACATGGAAGACCGGGTGGACGCGACGAAGGTATCGCGGAAGAAGAAGTCGAACTGCGACAGGATTAATGACCCGAGAAATACGGAACGGACCAATGAACCGCGGGGTCAACTTGCGAGAAGCCGTCTTAAGGGGAAGGTTCTGAGTGGAGAGCCAAACTCTCTGACCGCGACAATATCTAGGACTCTTAGTTCTACGCTTATTAGCAGCCCTCACAGTCTGCGTCCTATAACGGCAAAGTGCAGACCTGACCCTCTTCCAGGTGCGCTCGCAACGTTGGACAAAAGCCTGAGCGGAGGGGACGCTGGACTCGGCGAACTGAGATGAGAACAGCGGAGGCTGGTACCCGAGGCTACTCTGAAAAGGAGATAGCCCGGTCGCAGACGAAGGAAGCGAGTTGTGGGCGTATTCTGCCCAGGGGAGCTGTTCTGACCAAGACGCAGGGTTACGAAAAGAAAGACTGCGTAAGATGCGACCAATAGTCTGATTGGCCCGTTCTGCTTGACCGTTAGACTGGGGGTGAAAGCCGGAAGAGAGACTGACGGAAGCCCCAATCAAACGGCAAAACTCCCTCCAAAATTGAGACGTGAATTGCGGACCTCTGTCCGAAACGACGTCTGACGGAAGGCCATGAATTCTGAAAACATTCTCGATGATGATTTGTGCCGTCTCTTTAGCAGAAGGAAGCTTAGCAAGGGGAATGAAATGAGCCGCCTTAGAGAACCTATCGACAACCGTAAGAATAACAGTCTTCCCCGCTGACGAAGGCAGTCCGGTGACAAAATCTAAGGCGATGTGAGACCACGGTCGAGAGGGAATAGGAAGCGGCCTGAGACGGCCGGCAGGAGGAGAGTTACCGGACTTAGTCTGCGCGCAGACCGAACAAGCAGCCACGAAACGACGCGTGTCATGCTCCCGGGTGGGCCACCAAAAACGCTGGCGAATGGAAGCAAGCGTACCCCGAACGCCAGGGTGGCCGGCTAACTTGGCAGAGTGAGCCCACTGAAGAACGGCCAGACGAGTAGGAACGGGAACGAAAAGAAGGTTCCTAGGACAAGCGCGCGGCGACGGAGTGTGAGTGAGCGCTTGTTTTACCTGCCTCTCAATTCCCCAGACAGTCAACCCGACAACACGCCCCTCAGGGAGAATCCCCTCGGGGTCAGTGGAGGCTACTGAAGAACTGAAGAGACGAGACAAAGCATCAGGCTTGGTGTTCTTAGAGCCCGGACGATAAGAAATCACGAACTCGAAACGAGCGAAAAACAGCGCCCAACGCGCCTGACGCGCATTAAGTCGTTTGGCAGAACGGATGTACTCAAGGTTCCTATGGTCAGTCCAAACGACAAAAGGAACGGTCGCCCCCTCCAACCACTGTCGCCATTCGCCTAGGGCTAACCGGATGGCGAGCAGTTCGCGGTTACCCACATCATAGTTACGTTCCGACGGCGACAGGCGATGAGAAAAATACGCGCATGGGTGGACCTTGTCGTCAGAGAGGGAGCGCTGAGAAAGGATGGCTCCCACGCCCACCTCTGACGCGTCAACCTCGACAACGAACTGTCTAGAGACGTCAGGTGTAACAAGGATAGGAGCGGATGTAAAACGATTCTTGAGGAGATCAAAAGCTCCCTGGGCGGAAACGGACCACTTAAAGCACGTCTTGACAGAAGTAAGGGCTGTGAGAGGAGCTGCCACCTGACCGAAATTACGGATGAAACGACGATAGAAGTTCGCGAAGCCGAGAAAGCGCTGCAGCTCGACGCGTGACTTAGGGACGGGCCAATCAATGACAGCTTGGACCTTAGCGGGATCCATCTTAATGCCTTCAGCGGAAATAACAGAACCGAGAAATGTGACGGAGGAGGCATGAAAAGTGCACTTCTCAGCCTTCACAAAAAGACAATTCTCTAAAAGGCGCTGGAGGACACGTCGAACGTGCTGAACATGAATCTGGAGTGACGGTGAAAAAATCAGGATATCGTCAAGGTAAACGAAAACAAAGATGTTCAGCATGTCTCTCAGGACATCATTGACTAATGCCTGAAAGACAGCTGGAGCGTTAGCGAGGCCGAAAGGAAGAACCCGGTATTCAAAGTGCCCTAACGGAGTGTTAAACGCCGTCTTCCACTCGTCCCCCTCCCTGATGCGCACGAGATGGTAAGCGTTACGAAGGTCCAACTTAGTGAAAAACCTGGCTCCCTGCAGGATCTCGAAGGCTGAAGACATAAGAGGAAGCGGATAACGATTCTTCACTGTTATGTCATTCAGCCCTCGATAATCTATGCAGGGGCGCAGAGACCCGTCCTTCTTCTTGACAAAAAAAAACCCCGCTCCGGCGGGAGAGGAGGAGGGGACTATGGTACCGGCGTCAAGAGCTACAGACAAATAATCTTCGAGAGCCTTACGTTCGGGAGCCGACAGAGAGTATAGTCTACCCCGGGGGGGGGTGGTTCCCGGAAGGAGATCAATACTACAATCATACGACCGGTGTGGAGGAAGAGAGGTGGCCCTGGACCGACTGAACACCGTGCGCAGATCGTGATATTCCTCCGGCACCCCTGTCAAATCACCAGGCTCCTCCTGTGAAGAAGAGACAGAGGAAACAGGAGGGATAGCAGACATTAAACATTTCACATGACAAGAGACGTTCCAGGAGAGGATAGAATTACTAGACCAATTAATGGAAGGATTATGACAAACTAGCCAGGGATGGCCCAAAACAACAGGTGTAAAAGGTGAACGAAAAATTAAAAAAGAAATGGTTTCACTATGATTACCAGAAACAGTGAGGGTTAAAGGTAGCGTCTCACGCTGAATCCTGGGGAGAGGACTACCATCCAGGGCGAACAAGGCCGTGGGCTCCTTTAACTGTCTGAGAGGAATGTCATGTTCCCGAGCCCAGGTCTCGTCCATAAAACAGCCCTCCGCCCCAGAGTCTATTAAGGCACTGCAGGAAGCTGACGAACCGGTCCAGCGTAGATGGACCGACAAGGTAGTGCAGGATCTTGAAGGAGAGACAGGAGTAGTAGCGCTCACCAGTAGCCCTCCGCTTACTGACGAGCTCTGGCCTTTTACTGGACATGAAGTGACAAAATGACCAGCGGAACCGCAATAGAGACAGAGGCGGTTGGTGATTCTCCGTTCCCTCTCCTTAGTCGAGATGTGGATACCTCCCAGCTGCATGGGCTCAGCACCCGAGCCGGCAGAGGAAGATGGTAGTGATGCGGAGAGGGAGGCGACGGAGAGCGCGAGCTCCTTTCCACGAGCTCGGTGACGAAGATCAACCCGTCGCTCAATGCGAATAGCGAGTTCAATCAAGGAATCCACGCTGGAAGGAACCTCCCGGGAGAGAATCTCATCCTTTACCTCTGCGCGGAAACCCTCCAGAAGACGAGCGAGCAAGGCCGGCTCGTTCCAGCCACTGGAGACAGCAAGAGTGCGAAACTCAATAGAGTAGTCTGTTATGGATCGATTGCCTTGACATAGGGAAGACAGGGCCCTGGAAGCCTCCTCCCCAAAAACAGATCGATCAAAAACCCGTATCATCTCCTCCTTAAAGTCCTGATACTGGTTAGTACACTCAGCCCTTGCCTCCCAGATTGCCGTGCCCCACTCACGAGCCCGTCCAATAAGGAGAGATATGACGTAGGCGACACGAGCAGTGCTCCTGGAGTAAGTGTTGGGCTGGAGAGAAAACACAATATCACACTGGGTGAGGAACGAGCGGCATTCAGTGGGCTCCCCAGAGTAACACGGCGGGTTATTGATTCTGGGCTCCGGAGATTCGAAAGCCCTGGAAGTGGCCGGTGGATCGAGGCGGAGATGGTGAACCTGTTCTGTGAGGTTGGAGACTTGGGTGGCCAGGGTCTCAACGGCATGTCGAGCAGCAGACACTTCCTGCTCGTGTCTGCCTAGCATCGCTCCCTGGATCCCGACGGCTGAGTGGAGAGGATCCGAAGTCGCTGGGTCCATTCTTGGTCGGATTCTTCTGTTATGGTGAGTGAATGAGGACCCAAAAGCGAACTAACTTAAACAGAGCTTCTTTAATAACCAAACATAGGTAGGCTCAGATAGACCGGCAGATTCCGACAGGACAGGACAAGGTTACAGCAAACATGACGATAGTCTGGCTCAGGCATGAAACACAACAAACAAGAATCCGACAAGGACAGGAACAGAAACAGAGAGAGATATAGGGACCTAATCAGAGGGAAAAAGGGAACAGGTGGGAAACGGGGTGAATGGGTAGTCAGAGGAGACAAGGAACAGCTGGGGGAAAGCGGGGGAGAAAAGGTAACCTAACAACGACCAGCAGAGGGAGACAGGGTGAAGGGAAAGGACAGAGACAAGACACAACATGACAGTACATGACACCTCATCACTGTCAAACGCTCCCTAAAACACTTCAGCAAGCAGGCCTTTCTAATTGACCTGGCCCGGGTATCCTGGACGGATATTGACTTCATCCCGTCAGTAGAGGTTGCTCTAAGCATGCCCTGTTCAAAAAATGTAGAACTAAGAACAGATGTAGCCCTTGGTTCACCCCAGACTTAACTGCCCTTGACCAGCACAAAAACATCCTGTGGCATTCTGCATTAGCATTGAATATCCCCCGCGATATGCAACTTTTCATGGAATTCAGGAACCAATACACAGTCAGTTAGGAAAGCTAAGGCTAGCTTTTTTAAACAGGAATTTTCATCCTGTAGCACTAATTCTAAAAAGTTTGGGGACACTGAAAAGTCCATGGAGAATAGGAGCACCTCCTCCCAGCTGCCCACTGCACTGAGGCTAGGAAACACTGTCACCACTGATAAATCCACGATAATCGAGAATTTCAACAAGCATTTTTCTACGGCTGGCCATGCTTTCCACCTGGCTACCCCTACCCCGGCCAACAGCTCTGCACTCCCTGCAGCAACTTGTCCCCCCCCCTTGTCCTTCCCCCAAATCCAGACAGCAGGCCCCAATCCGGGGCCCGCAACGGGGGTCCCCAATCCGGGGCACGCAACAAGGGTCCCCAGTCCGGGGTCGGCGACGAAGATCCCCGCACCAGAGGCGCCACCAAAGTAGGGTGAGCCAGAGGTGGAGCGGGGTCTACGTCCCGCACCAGAGCCACCACTGCAGATAGATGCCCACCCGGACCCTCCCCTATAGGTTCAGGTTTTGCGGCCGGAGTCCGCACCTTTGGGGGGGGTACTGTCACGCCCTGACCTTAGAGAGCCTTTTTATCTCTATTTGGTTTGATCAGGGTGTGATTTGGGTGGGCATTCTATGTTCTTTATTTCTAGGTTTTGTGTTTCTATGTTTTGGCCGGGTATGGTTATCAATCAGGGACAGCTGTCTATCGTTGTCTCTGATTGGGAATCATACTTAGGCCGCCTGTTTTGCCACCTTAGGTTGTGGGATGTTGTTATTTGTTAGCCCTGTGTAGCCTTCAGAACGTGTCGTTCATTGCTCTTTTGTTGTTTTGTTTGGTGTTCAGATTAAATAAAGTATCATGAACACGTACCATGCTGCACCTTGGTCCACTTCTTCCGACGAGCGTTACAGCTGGTGATTCTCTGATCCACCTTTACGCAGACGACACCATTCTGTATACATCTGGCCCTTCTTTGGAGACTATGTTAACTAACCTCCAAATGAGCTTCAATGCCATACAACACTCCTTCCATGGCATCCAGGTACTTTTAAGTGCTAGTAAAACTAAATGCATGCTCTTCAACCGATTGCTGCCCGCACCCGCTTGCCCGACTAGCATCACTACTCTGGACGGTTCTGACTTAGAATATGTGGAAAACTACAAATACCTAGGTGTCTGGTTAGACTGTAAACTCTCCTTCCAGACACACATTAAGCATCTCCAATCCAAAATCAAACCTAGAATCGACTTCCTGTTTCGCAACAAATTCTCCTTCACTCATGCTGCCAAACATACCCTTGTAAAACTGACTATCCTACCGATCCTTGACTTTGGCGATGTTATTTACAAAATAGCCTCTAACACTCTACTCAGCAAATTGGATGCAGTCTATCAAAGTGCCATCCGTTTTGTCACCAAAGCCCCATATACTACCCACCACTGCGACTTGTATGCTCTCGTTGGCTGACCCTCGCTTCATATTCGTCGCCAAACCTACTTGATCCAGGCCATCTATAAGTATTTGCTAGTTAAAGGCCTGCCTTATCTCAGCTCACTGGTCACCATAGAAACACCTACCCGTAGCACACGCTCCAGGAGGTATATTTAACTCTTCATCCCCAAAGCCAACACCTCCTTTGGCCACCTTTCCTTCCAGTTCTCTGCTGCCAATAACTGGATTGCAAAAATCACTGAAGCTGGAGACTTGTATCTCCCTCTCTAACTTTAAGCATCAGCTGTCAGAGCAGCTTACTGTATACAGCCAATCTGTAAATAGCACACCCAACTACCTCATCCCCATATTGTTATTTATCTTTTTGTTCTTTTGCACCCCAATATCTCTACTTGCACAACATCATCTGTACATCTATCACTCCAGTGTTAATGCTAAATTGTTATTATTTCACCTCTATTGCCTATTTCTTGCCTTACCTCCCTAATCTTCTATATTTGCACACGCTGTACATACATTTTTCTATTGTGTTATTGTCTGTACGTTTGTTTATGTGTAACTCTGTTGTTGTTTTTGTCGCACTGCTTTGCTTTATCTTGGCCAGGTCACATTTGCAAATGAGAACTTGTTCTCAACTGGCCTGCCTGGTTAAATAAAGGTGAAATAAAAAAATACAAATAAATAAAAACAGAACGTTTTTGTGGAAATTACATGGAAACCACAATGATTCAACCAGTTTTTGCCTAGCGGAGTCCAATCATTTTGAAAAATCTGAAATCATGTCAATTGTCTTGGTTAACGTAATACAGTAGAGCAGCTAGACAACTTTCTATAGAATCAACACAAAGTGCAGAAGACTGTGTAAATATCACAGCAGTCTAGAGAGGGAAACCTTGAATTTATGAGTTTAATCCAAATGTTAACTCATAATAAACATTTTATTAGACTCAATTCTAACCACAGGAAATGATGACGTACAGATTATATTTACATATTATAAAAAAACATTAGAATACAGAAACAACATCATCAAGTCACACTTACTGTAGAATTTACTAGATTGAACACATCAACATGCTAATTTATAAAGTGCTTATAAAGTCCCTATAGTAACCAAATGCAACTGTGTCTATCCCCAAAGGCTATCCGGTATCAACAATGAGTTGGTGGCTATTTATCTTACAAAAAGTGCAACTGTAGTGGTATTATATACTGTACAAGGTCTTTTTAAGCACCAATGTGACACATCAGAGGATATGTATTGTTTTCTGGGGGTCAAAAATATTGTCTCTTTCACCTCTGAGTTTGTACGTTTATGATCGTGTGCCACTCCCTTATCTCTCCACCCTTCCCTGCCTCTCTTTCCCGTTTCTGATGACCTCTCTCCCTTTAATTCTCTTCCTCTCCTCCTCCAACCGTAACTTCTCCTTCTTCCACAACCAGTCTCCCCCGAGGTAGCCCAGTACATCGTCGGGCCTACCGCGAAGCCCAGGCTGTGGGTGGAGAAGTGCCTGGAAAAGGGAGCAGGCCAGTGGGGTGAAACAGGCAAACTGGGGGGCGACCGGATTGGATTTTTTCTTGTTCAGATTCCGCGTGCCTTCATCCAAACTCATCATGATGTCCTCGTCTTTTCCTTCCCCCCATAGGTCTAGTTCGTCATCCTGACCATCTTGATCTTTCTCCTGGTCAAACCACTCTTTGTACTTGATGTACGAGCGGTCGTCGGATGCGGTCTCCGTCCAGGGTAGACTGCCAGTCAGCATGGCGTAGATGAGGATCCCCAAGGCCCAGCAGTCTGTACCGACCTCAACCGACACCCACACCCTCTTGATCTTGTTGTCCAACCCATTTCCCACATCAGGTTTTGAAGCAGTATTATGTCTACTATCCTCTGACTCCTTTGCTATCTCTGCCTCGGGCGTACAGTAAGCAGAACTGTACCACACACCGGGTACCTTGGTTCCCGTGGCCTTGGCCATGCCAAAGTCGCCTAGTTTGACCCAGCGGCAGGCAGCGTCAACCAGGAAGATGTTCTCGGGCTTGACGTCGCGGTGGACAAAACCCAGTGAGTGGAGGTGGGTTAGGGCACTGCTCAGCTGGGACACGACCCTCTGGACACAATCCTCCTCCACACCCACCTGGGGAAAAGACAGAGGCACAGTTGAACTACATTTCACACTCTTACGGCTATGTTCAATCAGATCCACTTTAGTTGACATTCGTAGGGTGGGTGTTTTGACAGTGTCGGGAGGTGGAACTGCGTTATAGGTCTCAAATCCACAAGTGGTTCCCGGCATTATACCTGAAGCGTGCATTGCTATTGGCTGCAGGGAGTCACATGAACAGAAATCCCATGTAGCCCTGTTTACAAGTTAGAATAGAATGTGAGACTAGAATGTGAGATGTAATCTACACCTCCATTACGATGATAGAAACCCTTATTATTTTATTTCAGGATTTTTCAATTTGAGCGTCATTATTTCTATATAGCCTGCACTTTCTCGTTTTGAATTTCTAATGTGTGGATCGCAAGAGCAGCTGCTCACCAATTTGACATCTCCAACGCAGTTACACCTCCAAAACAGGCGTCTGCCATTGCCGGTTAATTCTTGATCTGATTGGATAGTTACCTTAGTTAACAAAAATGCATCCGAGAAAAATGAAACATTTCCCACATATACTATACCTCAGGGACAATGACGTCGTACAGATCACCGAAGAGGCTAGCTTGCTGGGCGAAAACGTAATGTGTGGGGGTGGAGAAGACAATGCCCAGGGCCTTGGTCAGGGACGGGTGGGTGCAGAAGGAGAGGGAGAGGTTATACTCTCGCAAAAAGGAGAAGAGATTTGTGGAATCACGAGGAAAGAACTTCAGAGCCATTGGAGTTCCTTGAGGGAAGGAAGAGAGAGAGAAAAGTGATCAGAACAAAAGAAAGACATTCTGTAGATATGAGGCCACACAAACTGGGTTTAGGGTTAAAACAAACACGTAGTTTACCTCTTTTCCTATGTACAGCCAACATGACCTTCCCGTACGACCCTTCCCCTAACATCTTGACCACCTGGAAGTGGTCCGAGGTCTCCAGTGATGTAAACGACTGGACGGTGAGATGGCACATCTCGTCCAATAACCTTGTGGCCGCCTTTGGAGATGGGAACATAACAGACATCTGTTATGATGCTTGTCGTCATGACGATTTTGGCAGCACTAAACCAGGTATAAACACATCCCTTTATAGCCCTATGACCAGCTCAAAGGCTCTTATTGGACAGTTTTTGGACACCTCCCTATTCAACAAGCCTTTGATTTATCCGTTCAACTGTTTACCTTTTCATTCGCACCAGGCAGGCGATTGTGGGATTTTTTTTATATGACCCCAAGACATCCCATGAATACATAGAGGGCCATGGATATATACATCTCTGAGTGGCATAGCTAGCTCCACAGGGGTAAGCCCTGCCCGGACCCCTGCCAGAGCAGCATAATCTGAACAGCCTGTAGGGACATGGGCTTAGCACCTTGGTTATGTAACTTTGTGTTGGGGGAAACTGGAGGTGTGTGGTTTGGGATTAAAGTTATACTGCACTGTGCCCAACTTCTGACTACTGCTCAACATGTTAATGAATTACAATAGACAATGCTTAGGAACATTTGGTATCAATAGTGTAAGCATAAAAAGTATAGGGATTGATTAGATATGAATATCAATAAATGTAGCGGGTAAGCATTTTATAATACATATCATGAACAAGCATTAGTAAACTGTTAATAGGTATTTCATTATCAAAAAAACATATTTATAAGCGTTACAAAGATTCCAATTCATAAGCTTCTATAACGTTTCTAGTAATGAATACAGCCTTTTTTTTAAATGTATAAGCATTTCAAATGGCTTAAACATGAACGTTATTATAAAGTGTTACCAAATAGTACATACTACATAACCGATTTTCCTTATCTAATAACCTGCTGTCTAATATCAATAACACGTTTGATTGCATTTGGTCACATAATGGGGACATCTCACATCGGTATAAGGCACTGCACACAATAATGTAATACAATAAAATGTTATTTTGAAATAATACATTTAGAAAAAAAATAAAGGAAGGAAAACTATATTAAGTCAATTTCATAAGAAGTCAGCATGTCTACCTAAACATTGAAGAATGTTGGCTGAATGAAACACATTGTTCATATTTCTTTCTTGGTTGCAGAGGAAAATGGGGTGAACGGATGGCTTACTTACTGTCATTTTGGCTCTGTGGTAGACTTCAGTCTTTTTCACAGTGATATTGTGATGTTCCTCACAGACAAGCTACAGTGAATCTGTATCCCTGCCCACATCGACCAAGTAGTGCACCTTTCAATACCGCTTCTACAACACATAGGCTGCACATCAGCTCTTCCAACTATAAGGTAATATAGTTGCACTAGAGATCTTGTAGAGTAGTTGTCCGTGTCTGTCTTTCTCAGCAGAGGCCGCTCTATCTCTCCTGTTTGTGCCTTTTGATATCTCCAACCCCTACTTTGATCCCTACATTATCTCGCTCCCCTTTTCCTCTCCTCATGCACTCCTCCCACGTTCTCTCCCTCCCACCGGATTCTCTCCCTCCCACTGGTGCCTTTCCCTCCCTGTTGTGGAGCCCAAGGCCAGTCAAAATGTTGAGTTTGTTCTGTCAATCAACAAATGAATCCCTGTGTCTATCCAAACACTTGTTTAGAATCTCTCCCTTATTCCAACTGCACCTCTCTCTCTCTCTCTTTCACTCACAAACACATAGACAGTGGACACACATTCTCTCTCTCTTTCTCTTTCTCTCTCTCTCTCTTGCTCTCTGTCTCTCTCTCTCTCTCTCTCTCTCTCTCTCTCTCTCTCTCTCTCTCTCTCTCTCTCTCTCCAAGCTTGCTGCATTCCACCTTTGAAGAGGAGCGAGAGAGGACATGCCACTCTGACAAACCTGTGCTTGGATAACCACTTGTGACCTGTGCTTAACAAGCGGCTCACACTTATTCACAGGCTTTCAAGTGATTGCCTCTTTTCCTGAGCTTTTCCACCTGTTTTGTGCCTCTTTCTTTCTCTCTCTCCAACTCCCTCAATCCCCTCGTTTGACAAACCGAACAGCTGAAGGAGGTTGCATACCAAAACAGCTTTATAGCGCGATCCTCTCGTACCTTGAGTGCCTGTCAACTCTATTTCCTCCAGCTTGCCAACTATCCAACTATCTCCCCCACCTCCACCCATCCAACCAGCTATTCTGGCCAACATCTTTTCCAACTCCTCCAGCCCCAAGGAGGATCCCTTTCTCTGTGACTAGAATTATCACGCAACTTACGCAACGTACTGTCATTTTAGCTGTGTTAGCAATATTTCATGTGTAGCAGTGTTCTGGGTGACACTTCCTTTAAAAGGTACCTTCATAAATACTTATTAACACAATCTTAACCTATACGTAACGAATTCATAAGCAGTTCATAAGCACTAAATAGAACAGTCTGTGACTCAGGTGGCTGGGGTCCCTGTTGATCTTTTTAGCCTACCTGCGACACATGCTGCTGTGGGTGTCCTTAGAGGGCAGTCAGTATGCACTCACTGGTGCGTTCGCCTGAGCTTACCACCCTCTGTAGCGCCTTGCTGTGAGCAGTGGAGTTGCCAAACCAGGCTGTGATGCAGCTCGACAGTGTGCTCTCGATGGTGCTCCTGTAGAACACTGTGAGGGCCATCGGGGACAGGCAAAATTTCTTCAGCCTCCTGAGGTTTAAGAGTCGCTGTCGTGCTTTCTTCACCACATCTCTTCATCACCGTCCTTGTGGTTTGACCATTTCAGATCCTCTGAGAAGTGTACGCCAAGGAATTTGAAGTTTTTGACCGTATCCACAGCGGCCCCATTGATGGGGATGGGGGCGTGCCCAGCCTGGTTCCTCCTGAAGTCCACAATCAGCTCCTTTGTTTTGCTGACGTTGAGGGAGATGTTGCTTACCTGGCACCAGGCCGTCAGAGTGCCTACCTGTAGGCCGTTGTTGGTAATCAGGCATACTACTGTCGTGTCATCAGCTAACTTGACGATGGTGTTGGACCTATGTGAGGCCACGCAGTCGTGGGTATACAGGGCGTACAGGAGGGGACTGAGGACGAACCCTTGTGGGGCCCCCATGTTGAGGATACGTGTTGAGGAGGAAATGTTCACCACTTGGGGGCAGCCCATCAGGAAGTCCAGGACCCAGTTGCATAGGGAGGAGTTCAGTCCCAGGGCCATGAGCTTTGCGGTGAGCTTCGAGGGCGCTATGGTATTGAAGGCCGATCTGTAGTCTATGATCAGCAGGTAGCCTGGCGGGTAGGAGCATTGGGCCAGTAACCGAAAAGTTACTGGCCCAATGGATCTGTCAGGGCGGTAGGTGAATTGGAGAGAGTCGAGTGTGCCAGGGAGGGAGGGAGGAGGTGATGTGGTCTTTGACTAGCCTCTCGAAGCACTTCATGATGACAGAAGTGAGTGCTACGGGTCGGTAGTACTGCTATGATAGCATGATGAATGTGTTATGAAGTCATATGTACAGTGCCTTGCGAAAGTATTCGGCCCCCTTGAACTTTGCGACCTTTTGCCACATTTCAGGCTTCAAACATAAAGATATAAAACTGTATTTTTTTGTGAAGAATCAACAACAAGTGGGACACAATCATGAAGTGGAACGACATTTATTGGATATTTCAAACTTTTTGAACAAATCAAAAACTGAAAAATTGGGCGTGCAAAATTATTCAGCCCCCTTAAGTTAATACTTTGTAGCGCCACCTTTTGCTGCGATTACAGCTGTAAGTCGCTTGGGGTATGTCTCTATCAGTTTTGCACATCGAGAGACTGAAATTTTTTCCCATTCCTCCTTGCAAAACAGCTCGAGCTCAGTGAGGTTGGATGGAGAGCGTTTGTGAACAGCAGTTTTCAGTTCTTTCCACAGATTCTCGATTGGATTCAGGTCTGGACTTTGACTTGGCCATTCTAACACCTGGATATGTTTATTTTTGAACCATTCCATTGTAGATTTTGCTTTATGTTTTGGATCATTGTCTTGTTGGAAGACAAATCTCCGTCCCAGTCTCAGGTCTTTTGCAGACTCCATCAGGTTTTATTCCAGAATGGTCCTGTATTTGGCTCCATCCATCTTCCCATCAATTTTAATCATCTTCCCTGTCCCTGCTGAAGTAAAGCAGGCCCAAACTATGATGCTGCCACCATCATGTTTGACAGTGGGGATGGTGTGTTCAGCTGTGTTGCTTTTACGCCAAACATAACGTTTTGCATTGTTGCCAAAAAGTTCAATTTTGGTTTCATCTGACCAGAGCACCTTCTTCCACATGTTTGGTGTGTCTCCCAGGTGGCTTGTGGCAAACTTCAAACAACACTTTTTATGGATATCTTTAAGAAATGGCTTTCTTGCCACTCTTCCATAAAGGCCAGATTTGTGCAATATACGACTGATTGTTGTCCTATGGACAGAGTCTCCCACCTCAGCTGTAGATCTCTGCAGTTCATCCAGAGTGATCATGGGCCTCTTGGCTGCATCTCTGATCAGTCTTCTCCTTGTATGAGCTGAAAGTTTAGAGGGACGGCCAGGTCTTGGTAGATTTGCAGTGGTCTGATACTCCTTCCATTTCAATATTATCGCTTGCACAGTGCTCCTTGGGATGTTTAAAGCTTGGGAAATCTTTTTGTATCCAAATCCGGCTTTAAACTTCTTCACAACAGTATCTCGGACCTGCCTGGTGTGTTCCTTGTTCTTCATGATGCTCTCTGCGCTTTTAACGGACCTCTGAGACTATCACAGTGCAGGTGCATTTATACGGAGACTTGATTACACACAGGTGGATTGTATTTATCATCATTAGTCATTTAGGTCAACATTGGATCATTCAGAGATCCTCACTGAACTTCTGGAGAGAGTTTGCTGCACTGAAAGTAAAGGGGCTGAATAATTTTGCACGCCCAATTTTTCAGTTTTTGATTTGTTAAAAAAGTTTGAAATATCCAATAAATGTCATTCCACTTCATGATTGTGTCCCACTTGTTGTTGATTCTTCACAAAAAAATACAGTTTTATATCTTCATGTTTGAAGCCTGAAATGTGGCAAAAGGTCGCAAAGTTCAAGGGGGCCGAATACTTTCGCAAGGCACTGTACCATTAAAGGAAGTTACCCAAACAGTATGTCAGTTTACATTGAACGATGTAAAGAAATGCAGGACAACATGGTAATATATCACTGTCTTTAATTTTAGATGGGTCAATCCCATGGATATTATAATGTATTTGCATAAAAAAATATGTGATGCCAGCATCACAAATATAATAGGCTCAGATATGACACACTTGGGTCATAAATAACTATACATTCAGTAAACACAAAACAAAACAGGCTCAGTCAGATTTAGGGTTAGGATCAGGGTTAACCCTAATTCAAGCACATTCTTCAGCAACAGCACTGTAATAAGGATATAATTAATGACTGTATATTAAAGAAGAGATCTAACATGCTGACTAGACCTGACACGCACATGCGTCCGTATGCGCCATCGCGTACATGTTGATTTTGTCCATCCACAACAGATGGGATCAGGACGTGCAGGTTTAAATATCAAAACGAACTCTGAACTACCTGTATTAATTTGGGGACAGGTCAAAACGCATGAAACTTTCATGGCCATTTAGCTAGCTAGCTTGCTGTTGCCAGCTAATTTGTCCTGGGATATAAACATTGGGTTGTTATTTTACATGAACTTCTGAAAAGGTCCTCTACTCCGACAATTAATCCACAGATAAAAGAGTAAACCGAATTAGTTTCTAGTAATCTCTCCTCCTCCTCCAGTCTTCTTCTTCTTCTTCTTCTTCTTTGGACTTTATATGGCGGTTGGCAACCAACTTTAAGGTGCATTACCACCACCAACTGGACTGGAGTGTGGACCTTTCAATCACCCACGTGGGTATATGCTCCCTAAAAACCAATGAGGAGATGGGAGAGACGGGACTTGCAGTGCGTTCGCGAGCGTTGCAAAATAAATGTACACACACATGTTATTCAATAATTTCATCCAAACTGCTCATGCGTGTCAACGAGCGTCTGCATAGCCAGGTGCTAAAATAGAACTTGGTTTTATTTTTTACGATTGATGCGCTCCAGTCCAGTTTGTGGTGGTAATGCACCTTAAAGTTGGTTGCCAACCGCCATATCAAGTCCAAAGAAGAAGAAGAAGAAGAAGACTGAAGGAGGAGAGGTGTTGCTGTTGCTAGTTAATTTGTCCTGTGATATAAACATTGGGTTGTTATTTTACCTGAAATGCACAAGGTCCTCTAATGAATTAATCCACAGATAAAAAGGGTAAACCTAGTTAGTTTCTGGTTTCATGCGTTTCAACCTGTGCCCAAATTAATATACGTAGTTGGTTCAGAGTTCGTTTTGATATTTCAACCTGTGTGTCCTGATTGCGTCTGTTGTAAGTGCGTGCCCGGTCTAGTCAGCATGTAAAAGTTGAGGACCCCTGATTTACGACCACAGGGGGAGGTAAACAGCAATTGACCTTATAGAGTGCATTATGTTTGAAAGAACGACAACATGTTACAGTAAGCTGAATCTTAGATACTCAAGTCGAACACTTCTCAGTCACAGTAAGTAAGCTTCCCTTGAAAAGTGGCAAAAAATCTTTAGTTAAATTCAAAAAGTTAACAGCGCTTTGGAGAAAGGCATTTGTTGTCGCAAAGAGTGGGAACCTAGGTGGCGGGAACCTTGATGTCAAAGGCCCTGAACCCGTGACTTAAGGAGGACCAGCACTCTGGTAGACCATTGACAGTAGAATCCTAACCGTTCAGGAATCTCGTAGGAGAGGAGGACCACGTCCCAGGTTGTGAGTTGAGTTGGGAAAGAAGGAATGGAAATCTGGGGTAATGGGCACGCGATCTATAATGGAGGGAAAAAGGGGGTGGGAAAAGTTAGCATGGTGCCAACTAAGAATGTAATGTTACTGTCAAATATTACATCTTAGCATACCACAGTCAATTATCAAAATCCAAACAGCGTTTCCATATTTGTTATATTATATAGGTTGTTTTTTTTCCCACACAGTGACTAAGCTAAAATGCTTGGGTACATTAATGTTTCTACCACTGACATTAGTCAGCTCTTTTTGTGCCACTTCAGCTGTGTGTCATATTGATCTGAGCGGAGTAGGATGACATTGCCCCTATACTCTTCTAAGGTCAGTTATATTTTCTCTCACTTGTGGATAAGGTTAGGAACTTGAGAGTGTAAGTGGATCCTAGATCTGTACCCAGTCTAACTGTCATGGTGGCAAGGCATGTGAAAACACATAGGTTGTAATATGGATTTATTTTTCTGGCCTGGCTTCCCCAGTTATTTTCCACACACACCGCTACCGTACCCAGAGTATATTGAACTACCTACCTGCTGCAGTGCAGTAGAGCAGAGGCTTGAGATATGCTGTAGGCCTCTAGTGACCTCTACTGTCGTGAGAGAGACTGGCAGGCTCATACTGACTCGGACATCAATCAGCCAATCAAGGTGCAGCTTAAAGGAGCGGAAATCCGTGTAAAGTTGTGAGAGAGAGTCGTTTAGCTGGCAGAAAGGAGAGAGGGCGACAAGGTGAGTTCTAAAGACTCGGGACTTGACACTGTGTTATAAACACATTATTTAGTACAACATCGAAAAGCTTCTGAAAAGTGCTGCGGGTGAATTGATTAAAGCATCCCCTGATGTATTCCTCACAATATAGTAAATAAACTGAGCAGTGGTGAATTATGGAATACATTTATGTCGCTTTAAGTCACAACATTGATATCACTTTTTCCCTTTCACTCAATGTAGCACTGTATACAGTGCCTTGGAAAAGTATTCAGGCCCGTTGGATTTCTTCACATTTTGTGTTACAAAGTAATTGTCATTGTGTTACTTAATTGTCAGTTTTGGTCAACAATCTACACAAAATACTCTGTAATGTCATATTGGAAGAAAAAATCATTTTTTTAAAAAGATTAATAAAAATGAAATAACTCAAATATCGTAGTTGCATAAGTATTCAGCTCCCTGAGTCAATATATATGTTAGAAACTGTCACGATCGTCGTAGTGAGGAGGCCAAAGCGCAGCGTGGTGTGAATATATTATATTAATGGAGATGAAAGAACACGACGACCACTAAACAAAATGATCAGACGACCGCTATCACTACTGTATGCAAACATCACATAGACAATAACCCACGAACCACAATACAAAACAGGCTACCTAAATATGGTTCCCAATCAGAGACAACGACAAACACCTGCCACTGATTGAGAACCATATCAGGCCAACACACATAGAAACAGACAAACTAGACATGCACCATAGAATGCCCACTCATATCACACCCTGACCAATCAAAACTTAAAAACAAACAACGCAAATAATGGTCAGAGTGTGACAGAAACACTATTGGCATCGATTATAGCTTGCTGGGTAAGTCTCATAAGAGCTTTGCACACCTGAATAATTCAGATGAAAAGAATAATGGGCAAGTATAGTGCAATATTTGCCCATTATTATTTTCAAAATTCTTCGAGCTCTACAAAGGTAAGCAACTCCAGTAAAGATTTGGCCTTGTTGTAGGTTGAAAGGTGAAACTCTCTCCCAGTGTCTGGTGTGAAATAGATTGGAGCAGGTTTTCCTCAAGGATTTTGCCTGTGCTTAGCTCCATCCTGTTTCTTTTCATCCTGAAAAACTCCCCAGTCTTTGTTGATGTCAAGCATACCCGTACCATGATGCAGCCAACAGTATGCTTGAAAATAATGAAACATAAGGCCTTGCATTTATGCCAAAAAGTGCATTCCTTTGTCGTGTTTTTTTGCAGTATTACTTTCGTGCCTTGTTTACTTTAATGTTTTGGAATATTTTTATTCTGTATATTTGTATTCTTCTTTTCACTCTGTCATTTAGGTCATTATTGTAGAGACACGAACATGTTGTTGATCCATCCTCAGTTTTCTACCATCACAGCCATTGAACTCTGTAGCTGTTTTAAAAATCACCAATGGTCTCATGGTGACATCCCTACTCAGTTTCCTTCCTGTCCTGTAGCTCAGTTCAGAAGGACGACTGCATCTTTGATGTTCTGGGTGGTTTAATACATCACCCACAGCATAATTATTAACTTGACCATAATTAAAGAGATATATATAATGTCTGATTTGTTATTTTTAACCATCTACCAATCACTGCCCTTCTTTATGAGGCTTTTCCCATGGTCTTTGCAGTTGAATCTGTGCTTAAAATTCAATACTTGACAGATGTTGTTTGTATGGGGGACAGTGGAAGGGTTAGTCATAAAAAAATGATGTCAACCTCAATTATTTCACACAGAGTGAGTCCATATAACGTATTATGTGATTTGTTAAGCATTTTACTTCAAAACTAATTTAGTCTTGCCTTAACAAGAGGGGTGAATACTTACGCAACGACTATATTCTTGTTATTTAATTAGTAGAATTGTCTCTTCACTTTGGCATTATGGAGTATTTTGTGTAGATCAATGATAAAGAGTTGCAATTAAATCTATTTCAATCCCACTTTGTAACACAACAATATGTGAAAAAGGTTCAAGGGGATGTAGACTTTCTTTAGGCACTGTATGTACTGTGTATTCTGAAAGTGTTCACACCCCTTAACTTTTTCCACATTTTGTTGTGTTACAGCCTGAATTTAAAATGTATTACATTTAGATTTTGTGTCGCTGATCTACACACAATACCCCATAATATCAAAGTGGAATTATGTTTTTAGCCATTTTTGCAAATGAATAAAAAATTCAAATCTGAAATGTCTTGAGACAATAAGTATTCAACCCCGCTGTTATGGCAAGGCTAAATAACTTCAGGAGTAAAAATGTGCTTAACAAGTCAGATAATAAGTTGCGTGGACTTTTAATGACTACCCTATCTCTTCTCTACATCACACGTAAGGTCAAAATCAAATCAAATCACATTTTGTTGGTCACACACATGGTTAGCAGATGTTGATGCGACTGTAACTAAATGCTTGTGCTTCTGGTTCTGACAGTGCAGTGATATCTAACAAGTAATCTAACAATTCCCCAACAACTACCTAATACACCTAAATCGAAAGGGGTTAATGAGAATATGTACATGTAAATTTATGGATAAGAGATGGCCAAGCAGCATAGGCAAGGCACAATAGATAGTATAAAATACAGTATATACATGTGATATGGGTAATGGAAGATGTGTAAACATTATTAAAGTGGTATTATTTAAAGTGGCATTGTTTAAAGTGGCCAGTGATTTTGTCTCAGTGTAGGCAGCAGTCTCTCTGAGTTAGCGATTGCTGTTTAGCAGTCTGATGGCCTTGAGATAGAAGCTGTTTTTCAGTCTCTCGGTCCCAGCTTTGATGTACCTGTTCTGATCTCGCCTTCTGGATGGTAGTTATGTACAGGCAGTGGCTCGGGCAGTTGTTGACCTTGATGATCTTTTTGGCCTTCCTGTGACATCGGTTGCTGTAGGTGTCATGAGGGGCAGGTAGTTTGCCCTCAGTTATGCGTTGTGCAGACCGCACCAACCTCTGGAGAGCCTTGCGGTTGTGGGCGGTGCAGTTGCAGTATCAGTGTGATGCAGCCTGACAGGATGCTCTCGATTGTCCATCTGTAAAAGTTTGTCAGGGTTTTGGGTGACAAGCAAGATTTCTTCAGCCTCCTGCGCTTTTGTGCCTTCTATACCACACTGTCTGTGTGGGTGGACCATTTCAGTTTGTCTATGATGTGTACGCAGAGGAACTTAAAAACTTTCCACCTTCTCCACTGCTGTTCCTTCGATGTGGATAGGGGGGGGGGGGGGTGCTCCCACTGCTGTTTCCTGAAGTCCACAATCATCTCCTTTGTTTTGTTGACGTTGAGTGAAAGGTTGTTTTCCTGACACCACACTCCGAGTGCCCTCACCTCCTCCCTGTAGGCTGTCTCGTCGTTGTTGGTGATCAAGCCCACTACTGTTGTGTCGTCTGCAAACTTGATGATTGAGTTGGAGGCACGCAGTCGTGGGTGAACAGGGAGTATAGGAGGGGGCTCAGTACACACCCTTGTGGGGCCCCAGTGTTGAGGGTAAGCAAAGGGGAGATGTTATTTCCTACCTTCACCACCTGGGGGCTTCCAGCTTGATGATGAGCTTTGAGGGTACTATGGTGTTGAATGCTGAGCTGTAGTCAATGAACAGCATTCTTACATAGGTATTCCTCTTGTCCAGTTGGGATAGGGCAGTGTGGAGTGTGATGGCAATTGCGTCATTTGTGGACCTGTTGGGGCGGTATGCAAACGGAAGTGGGTCTAGGGTGGCTGGTAAGGTGGAGGTGGTATGATCCTTGACTAGTCTCCTTAAGCACTTCATGATGACAGAAGTGAGTGCTATGAGGCGGTAGTCATTTAGCTCAGTTATCTTTGCCTTCTTGGGTACAGGAACAAGGGTGGCAATCTTGAAGTATGTGGGGACAACAGACTGGGATAGGTAGCGATTGAATATGTCCGTAAACACACTGCGCATGCTCTGAGGACGCGGCTAGGTATGCCATCTGGGCCAGCAACCTTGCGAGGGTTAACACGTTAAATTGTTTTACTCACATCGGCCACGGAGAAGGAGGGGGGGGGGGGTGCAGTCCATGTTAGCGGGCCGCGACGGTGGCACTGTATTATCCTCAAAGCGGGCACAGAAGGTGTTCAGTTTGTCTGAAAGCGTGACATCGGTGTCCGTGATGTGGCTGGTTTTATTTTTGTAGTCTGTGATTTCCTGTAGACCCTGCCACATACGTCTCGTGTCTGAGCCGTTGAATTGTGACTCCACTTTGTACCTGTATCGGCATTTCACTTGTTTGATTGCCTTGTGGAGGGAATAACTACACTGTTTATATTCAGCCATATTCCCAGACTTCTTTCCAAATTCGATGGTTAGCGCTTTCAGTTTCCAGCCCGCGTGATCAAAACAATCTTGAAGCTTGGATTCCGATTGGTCAGATCAGCGTTGAATAGTTCTAGTCCCTGGTACATCTTGTTTGAGTTTCTGCCTATAAGACGGTAGGAGCAAGAGGGCTTTGTGGTCGGATTTGCCGAAGGGTGGAAGGGGGAGGGCTTTGTATGCATTGCGGAAGTTAGAGTAGCTGTGATCGAGTGTATTACCACTGCGCATAGTGCAATCAATATGCTGATAGAATTTAGGTAGCCTTGTTCTCAAATGTACTTTGTTAAAATCCCCAGCTACAATAAATGCATCCTCAGGATATATGGTTTCCAGTTTACATAGAGTCCAGTTCCTTGAGTGCCATCTTGGTGTCTGCTTGAGGAGGAATGTACAAAATTGTGACTGTAACTGATGAGAATTCTCTTGGGATGTAAAATGGTAGGCTTTTGATTGTAAGGAATTCTAGTTCTGGTGAGCAGAATGACCTGCATGTTATTATGATTACACCATGAGTCGTTAGTCATGAAGAATACACCCCACCCCCGCCCTTCCTCTTCCCAGAGAGGTGTTTATCTCTGTCGGTGCGATGCATGGAGAAGCCCGATGGCTGAACCGATTCCGACGTCATATCCCGAGAGAGCCATGTTTTCGTGAAACAGAGAATGTTACAATCTCTGATGTCTCTCGAGTTTCATCTACCTTGTTGTTAAGGGACTGGGCAATGGCGAGTAGTATACTCGGGAGCGGTGGGCGAAGTGCCCGTCTATGGAGCCTGACCAGGAGGCCGCACCGTCTGCCACTTCTGCGGCGCCGTTGTTTTGTGTCGGCTTCTGGGATTAGATCCATTGTCCTGAGTGGTGGTCCGAACAGAGGATCCGCTTCGGGAAAGTCGTATTCCTGTTCATAATGTTGGTAAGTTGATGTCACTCTTATATCCAATTGTTCTTCCCGGCTGT
The DNA here is from genome assembly GCF_045791955.1 of Oncorhynchus clarkii lewisi. NCBI lineage: Eukaryota > Metazoa > Chordata > Actinopteri > Salmoniformes > Salmonidae > Oncorhynchus > Oncorhynchus clarkii. The sequence continues at coordinate 37,342,792 of NC_092164.1, read as the reverse complement.
ATGTAATACGACTGAAGATTTCCTGGGATAATAATGTAAGAAATAATACATTAAAAAAAACAAAATACTGCATAGTTTCCTAAGAACTCAAAGCGAGGCGACCATCTCTGTCAGCGCAATCTTGCTCAGTTGAACAGTTTTCCAATGCCTCGCAAAGAAAGGCACATATTTGTAGATGGGTAAAAATGTCAAATTAAAGCAGACATTGAATATTCCTTTGAGCATGGTGAAGTTATTAATTACACTTTAGATGGTGTATCAATACACCTAGTCCCTACAAAGATAGATACTCCTTCCTAACTCAGTTGACGGAGAGGAAGGACACCGCTTAGTGATTTCACCAGGAGGCCAATGGTGATTTTTAAACCAGTTCCAGAGTTAAATGGTTGTGATAGGAGAAAACTGAGGATGGATCAACAACATTTTAGTTACTCCACAATACTAACATAAATTATGGAGTGAAAAGAAGGAAGCCTGTACAGAATAAAAAATATTCCAAAACATGCATCCTGTTTGCAATAAGGCACTAAAGTAATACTGCAAAAAATGTGGCAAAGAAACTAACTTTTTGTACTGAATACAAAGCATTATGTTTGGGGCAAATCCAACACAACACATCACTGAGTACCACTCTTCATATTTTCAAGCATGGTGGTGGCTGCATCATGTTATGGGCATACTTGTCATCGGCAAGGACTAGGGAGTGTTTTAGGATAAAAAGAGAAGGAATGGAGCTAAGCACAAAGAAAACCTGGTTCGGTCTGCTTTCCATCAGACACTGGGAGACAAATCCACATTTCAGCAGGACAATAACCTAAAACACAAAGCCAAATATACACTAGAGTAGCTTACCAAGACGACATTGAATGTTCCTTAGTGACCTAGATAGAGTTAAATCGGCTTGAACATCTATGGTAAGACTTGAAAATGGTGTCTAGCAATGATCAACAACCAACTTGACAGAGATTTAAAAAATAAAAAAAATTAAGAATAATGGGAAAATATTGTACAACACAGCTTTGCAATGCTCTTTGAGACTTACCCAGAAAGCTGTAATCGCTGCCTAGGGTGATTCTAACATGTATTGACTCAGCAGGTTGAATACTTATCTAATCAAAATATATGAGTGTTTTATTTTCCATTAATTATTATTATTATTTGTATTTTTTTTAAATTTACATTACATAGTAAATGTTTTAACACAACAAAATGTTGAAAAGGTCAAGGGGTGAGAATACTTTCCGAAGGCTGAAAGCATGCAATAAGGACTGGACTCGAGAAGATAGATACATACCTTTAGTGAACTGAGGTGATTTGCCGTGTGTTCCATCTCTGGAAGAGTGTCTAGGTTGTATTTCAGAAGCTCTATACCGCTGAACTCACTTTCACTCTAAAGGAAGAGGACATAGGTAAGAGTTATATCGGATGGTCAACTAATGAGCGTCTGTTGACTAGCATTGACTGTGCTGTGCCTAGCAAAATGTGGTCAACTCACTCACCTGAAGATTCCTTGTCAGCATCTGCAGGTTTCTCATTTGCTGGACCATCATTGTCAGATGGGCACAGAGGGGGCACTTGTGGGTGGGGCGTGGCCACGAAAGGACAAGCCGCTGCGCCAGTAGCAGCAACAGGAGGAGAGACTGTGGTGAGTTAAGCCACGCTGCAGAGATAAGAAATAAATCCTCATTTTAGAGAGGTACATTGTATGAGGCATTGGATCAGGGTTACATTCAAGATCACAGCATTCATCCACGTTTCAAAATAGGTTTGTTTTGAACAATTGCCACTGTTTACAATGCTATGAAACATTATTCAACAATTACTAAGCGGTGATTTAATAGCCTGGTACCAGACCAAATGGTAGGTCTACATTAGAGTGAGTGGACACGCTGATTGGTTGGCACGTAACAGGTTTTTGTCTTCCCAGAGAGCAAGAAGCCATCATGGAACCAGATCTTTTTTTTTACAATGCCACTCCCCTCTTCACTTTGGCACAACGGGTAAAAGTGGGAAAAACATAGACATGACAGGTTCCATTTAAAAATGAGGTTATGTCTGATAATGGGGTCATCCAATCACCATGGAGTCCAACTGTTTCATCATTGACTCATCAAGCCGACAACTTCAAATAGTATTTTCTAGACTATGTGCTTATTGCTAGCAAGCACTATGACTCAGTCTGGACAGTAAGCTAGTGATTCATTTGATGCTATCAAATCATGAAATGACAAGTATTGATTTCAACTGTTTTCCTAGCCAGCAGACTGCATCAGAAACACTGCAACCAAACCTTCATATAAATCACCAACCAGAACTAAACAAGATTTCACAGTTGAAGCCAAGTCATTTATGAAGAATGCTGAGTATGTTGTAATAGACATCTTTAGGTTCCTTGTAAACATAAACGAGTGAGATGGTCTGAGCAGCATATTGGTGATCACCAGTAGAATAATACAGTAGCATCTATATCCCCCTATACACTTCTTATAACCCATTATCAATGCTTGAGAAACAGGATAGGGTTTGAATCAACTTCAAAGAAAGTCACCATTTCCTGTACAGTACTTTCCTTTGATTGAAAAATGCATTTGTCATTTAATTACTTGGTAAATAGAACACAGTCTGATGCAGGCAAAAATCTATGATGCTTAAGGTTAGAAACAACATACTTATATTAATATGTTAAATTTCATACATTTAGCCATAGAGTTAAAAAGAGTTACCTTAGAGGTAACCATTTCCTGTTCAGTCATTTCATGGAAAAATGCATGTCACTTGCACTGTCAAAAAGTTATCTCTGACTCAGTTTTTATACAGATTTTCATCTGTGTCAGATACCACTAAACGGAAGTTTGATGTAGCATTGGGCTGACCTAACCATGTACTTGCACACCTTGTTGCTTGTAAGTGCATTGCTTTGTCTACGTACAGTGGATCAGTATTCTGGAAACCTAGCATTATAGTGTGTATTATATTACTCTCCTAAATATAATAAAATTGCTTAAGTTATAAGGTCAGTGGTCTTATATATTTATTTATTTGTGCATTTGTTTCCATGTTGTTTGCCCAAATCATCTCTTAAATGGAATGTGTTGGTTTCAAATCCTATTTAGATGATCGGGAACTACATTTTAAACGTTCTAAATGGTGAAGAGGAATTTACATGAGGAATCAGTCCAAAAGTGCTGGTGTGGATTGCAGTCAATCTTTGTCCATAGACTGCTTTCAAGGTAAGGAATCAAATACAGACATGCTCAAATTTGTCGGTACCCTTACAGCTCATTGAAGTAATGCTTCATTCCTCCTGAAAAGTGAGGAAATTAAAAGCTATTTTATCATGTTTACTTGCATGCCTTTGGTATGTCATAGAATAAAGCAAAGAAGCTGTGAAAAGAGATGAATTATTGCTAATTCTACAAAGATATTCTAAAATGGCCTGGACACATTTGTTGGTACCCCTTAGAAAATATAATAAATAATTGGATTATAGTGATATTTCAAACTCCAATCTTGTAATCAGTCATGCAGCCTATTTAAATGGAGGAAAGTAGTCACTGTGCTGTTTGGTATCATTGTGTGCACCATGTTAAACACGGACCAGAGAAAGCAATGAAAGATTTGTCTGAGGAGATCAGAAAGACAATAATAGACAAGCAGGGTAAAGGTAAAGTCTACAAGACCATCTCCAAGCAGCTTGATGTTCCTGTGACAACCGTTGCAAATATTATTAACAAGTTTAAGGTCCATGGAACAGTAGCCAACCTCCCTGGGCGTGGCCGCAAGAGGAAAATGGACCCCAGATTGAACAGAAGGAGAGTGCGAATGGGAGAAAAAGAACCAAGGATAACTGCCAAAGAGATACACGCTGAACGCCAAGGTGAAGGTACGTCAATTTCTGATCGCACCATCTGTCACGTTTTGAGCGAAAGTGGGATCCATGGAAGAAGACCCAGGATGACTCCACTTTTGAAAGAACAACGTAAAAAAAAAAAAGCCAGACTGGAATTTGCTAAAATGCATATTAAAAAGACAAAATCCTTCTGAGAGAATGTCCTTCAGACAGATGAGTCAAAACTGGAGCTTTTTGGCAAGTTAAATCAGCTCTATGTTCACGGACTAAAAAATGAAGCTTTCAAAGAAAAGAACAATATACCTACAGTGAAACATGGAGGAGGCTCGGTTCTGTTTTGGGGCCACTTTGCTGCGCCTGGCACAGGGTGCCTTGAATCTGTGCAGGGCACAATGAAATCTCAAGACTATCAAGGCATTCTGGAGTGAAATGTACTGCCCAGTGTCAGAAAGCTCTGTCTCAGTCGCAGGTCATGGGTCCTCCAACAGGATAATGACCTAAATCACACAGCTAAAAGCACCCAAGAATGGATAAGAACAAAACATTAGACTATTCTGAAGTGGCCTTCTATGAGTCCTGATCTGAATCCTATCGAACATCTATGGAAAGAGCTGAAACTTGCAGTCTGGAGAAGACACACATCAAACCTGAGACAGCTGGAGCAGTTTGCTCAGGAACAGTGGGCAAAACTACCTGTTACAGGTGCAGAAGACTCATTGAGAACTAAAGAAAACATTTGATTGCAGTGATTGCCTCTAAAGGTTGTGCATCAAAATATTAGGTTACGGGTCCCATCATTTTTGTCCATGCCATGTTCATTTGTTTTATTATTTACAATAATATGTTGAATATAAAATCTTAAGAAAAGTCTGATTTCTATTAAATATGGAATAAACCTAGAGATTCTGGGTTCGAGTCCAGGCTCTGTCGCAGCTGGCCGCGGCCTGGAGAACCATGGGACGGCGCACAATTTGCCCAGCGTCACCTGGGTTAGGGGAGGGTTTGGCCGGCAGGGATGTCCTTGTCCCATCGCGCACTAGCGACTCCTGTGGCGGGCCGGTCACAGTGCACACTGACAGGGTAGACCAGTTGTACGGTGTCCCCTGCTCGCCTAGCGTAGTAGTGACTACCGAACAGCACCCTGACTCACCTATTGCTGCTCTTTTGAGCCTATGGTAACTTGACTACACAGCTGATGCCCCCTGGACTGTTTCAATAACACGGTACCTCATTTTGTTTACCTGTCAGGTCAGGTCCTGTATGTACCTAACTGACCCGCTCTGCCCCTTCATCACCATTTACCCGTTGTTGTCTTAGCTCTCCTGATCAACACCTGTGATTGACATTAGAGAGAGGCATAAAGCAATATGCCTTGTCTACTGCTGTCTTGGCTAGTTTTTATTGTTTTATTTCACTGTAGAGCCCTCAGTCCCGCTCAAAATTCCTTAGATAGTTATTTTGTCTCACCCCACACACATGCAGAGACCTCCCCTAGGTTAACAGATGCCTCCAGAGACGAAACCTCTCTCATCGTCACTCAATGCATAGGTTTACCTCCACTGTACTCTCATCCTACCATACCCTTGTCTGTACATTATGTCTTGAATCTATTCTACCATGCCCAGAAATCTGCTCCTTTTATTCTCCCCAACACACTAGATGACCAGTCCTTATAGCCTTCAGTCGTACCCTTATCCTACTCCTCTGTTCCTCTGGTGATGGAGAGGTCAACCGAGGCCCTGTGGCCCCCAGTTGCACTCCTATTCCCCAGGCGCTATCATTTGTTGACTTTTGTAAACGTAAAAGCCTTGGTTTCATGCATGTTAACATCAGAAGCCTCCTCCCTAAGTTTTTTTTCTCTCACTGCTTTAGCACACTCCGCCAACCCTGATGTCCTAGCCATGTCTGAATCCTGGCTTAGGAAGGCCACCAAAAAATCTGAAATTTCCATCCCCAACTACAACATTTTCCGCCAAGATAGAACTGCCAAAAGGGGTGGAGTTGCAATCTACTGCAGCGACAGACTGCAGAGTTCTGTCATACTATCCAGGTCTGTGCCCAAACAGTTCGAGCTTCTCCTTTTAAAAATCCACCTTTCCGGAAATAAGTCTCTCACTGTTGCCGTTTGTTATAGACCCCCCTCAGCCCCCAGCTGTGCTCTGGACACCATATGTGATTTAATTGCCCCCCCATTTATCTTCAGAGTTTGCACTGTTAGGTGACCTAAACTGGGATATGCTGAACACCCCGGCCGTCCTACAATCTAAGCTAGATGCCCTCAATCTCACACAAATGATCATGGAACCTACCAGGTACAACCCTAAATCCGTAAACACGGGCACCCTCATAGATATCATCCTGACCAACCTGCCCTCTAAATACACCGCCGCTGTCTTCAACCAGGATCTCAGCTGCCTCATTGCCTGCATCCGTAATGGGCCCGCGGTCAAACGGTCATCCCTCATCACTGTCAAACACTCCCTAAAACACTTCAGCGAGCAGGCCTTTCTAATCGACCTGGCCCGGGTTTCCTGGATGGATATTGACCTCATTCTGTCAGTGGAGGATGCCTGGTAATTCTTTAAAAGTGCTTTCCTCACAATCTTAAAAAAGCATGCCCTATTCAAAAAAATGTAGAACTAAAAACAGATATAACCCTTGGTTCACCCCAGACTTGACTGCCCTTGACCAGCACAAAAACATCCTGTGGCGTTCTACATTAGCATCGAATATCCCCCGCGATATGCAACTTTTCAGGGAAGTCAGTTAGGGAAGCTAAGGCTAGCTTTTTCAAACAGATATTTGCATCCTGTAGCACTAATTCCAAAAATTTCTGTGACACTGTAAAGTCCATGGGGAATAAGAGCACCTCCTCCCAGCTGCCCACTGCACTGAGGCTAGGAAAGACTGTCACCACCAATAAATCCAAGATAATCGAGAATTTCAACAATAATTTTTCTACGGCTGGCCATGCTTTCCAGCTGGCTACCCCTATCCCGGTCAACAGCTCTGCACCCTCCACAGCAAGCCTCCCCCATTTCCCAAGCCTCCCCCATTTCTCCTTCACCCAAATCCAGATAACTGATGGTCTGAAAGAGCTGCAAACTCTAGACCCCTACAAATCAGCTGGGCTAGACAATCTGGACCCTCTCTTTCTAAAATTATCCACCACAATTTTTGCAACCCCTATTACTAGCCTGTTCAACCTCTCTTTCGTATCGTCTGAGATCCCCAAAGATTGGAAAGCTGCCGCTGTCATACCCCTCTTCTAAGGTCTTCGAAAGCCAAGTTAACAAACAGTTCACCGACCATTTTGAATCCCACTGTACCTTCTCCGCTATGCAACCTGGTTTCTGAGCTGGTCATGGGTGCACCTCAGCCACACTCAAGGTCCTAAATGATATCATAACCATCATCGATAAAAGACAATACTGTGCAGCCATCTTCATCGACCTGGCCAAGGCTTTCGACTCTGTCAATCACCGCATTCTTATCGGCAGACTCTCAACAGCCTTGCTTTCTCAATTGACTGGCTTGCCTGGTTCACCAACTACTTCTCAGACAGAGTTCAGTGTGTCAAATCGGAGGGACTGTTGTCCGGTCATCTATAAGTCTTTTCTAGGTACAGCCCCACCTTATCTCAGTTCACTGGCCACCATAGCAGCACCCACCTGTAGCACGCGCTCCAGCAGGTATATTTCACTGCTCACCCCCAGAGCCAATTCCTCCTTTGGCCGCCTTTCCTTCCAGTTCTCTGCTGTCAATGACTGGAACAAATTGCAAAAATCACTGAAGCTGGAGACTCATATCTCACTCACTAACTTTAAGCATCAGCTGTCAGAGAAGCTTACAGATCATTGCACCTGTTCATAGCCCATCTGTAAATAGCCCACCCAACTACCTCATCCGCATATATATATATATATTTTGCACCCCAGTACCTCTACTTGCACATTCATCTTCTGCACATCTATCACTCCAGTGTTTAATTGCACATGTTTTATTGTTTCGCCACTATGGCCTATTTATTGTCTTACCAAAAAAAAAAAATATATATATATATATATATATATATATATATATATATATTTATTGTCTTACCTCCCTAATCTTACTTAATTTGCACACACTGTGTATAGACTTTTCTATTGTGTTATTGACTGTACGTTTGTTTATTCCATGTGCAACTCTATGTTTGTGTCGCACTGCTTTGCTTTATCTAGGCCAGGTCTCAGTTATGAGAGCTTGTACTCAACTGGCCTACCTGGTTAAATAAAGGCGAAATAAAAACATTTAAAAAAAGTCCTCTGACACATTGGTGCGGTTGGCTTCCGGGTTAAGTGGGCATTGTGTCAAGAAGCAGTGCGGCATGGTTGGGTTGTGTTTCGGAGGACGCACTGCTCTTGACCTTCGCCTCTCCCGAGTCTGTACGGGAGTTGCAGTGATGAGACAAGACTGTAACTACCAATTGGATACCACGAAATTGGGGAGAAAAAGGGGTAAAAAATATATATTCTAAATGTAAAAATAAATAAATATGGAATAAACAATGATGGATGCCAATTACTTTTGTCAGTTTCAAATTATTTCAGAGAAAATAGTGCATTCTTCGTTTTTTGTGGAGGGGTACCAACAATTTTGAGCACTTATGTATATAAATATGTCATAATCGCACAACTAAACATTAAATTTGCACCCCCACCCAACACACACAGACATACATCCCCAGTCAATAGTATATCAGAAATACTTACTTTTCATTGTCACCCCAAAATCCAAAAGCTGTAAATAAACTGTCAGCAGCCTCAATCGTTCGTCCCCCTAAATGAGTTCACAAACCCAAACGTCCTCTTTTATAGAATCTGTACGATGACACGTCACCTGAGTCACCCTCTCCATTCATAGAAGAATGCCCCCGCAATTCTCCTCTCTCCCTCCTCCCTTCCAAAACACAGCTATTCACTTTCTTTTCTTTCTTTTCCATCATACCGGTTGGGTTCTTTATACTGGTTGGGTCCTTTTTACTGGTTGGGTTCTTAATACCTATTGGATTCTTTATACTGGTTGGCTTCTTCGTACTGGATGGGTTATTTATACTGGTTGGGTTCATTAGTTGGGTTCTGGTTGGGTTCTTTAAACCAGTTGGATTCTTTATACTGGTTGGGTTCATTAGTTGGGTTCTGTTTGGGTTCTTTACACTGGTTGGGTTCTTTATACAGTTTTGGTTCTTTATACTGGTTGGGTTCATTAGTTGGGTTCTGTTTGGGTTCTTTACACTGGTTGGGTTCTTTATACAGTTTTGGTTCTTTATGCTGGTTGGTTTCATTAGTTGGGTTCTGGTTGTGTTCTTTATACCAGTTGTATTCTTTATACCGGTTGGGTTCTTAATACTGGTTGGGTTCATTAGTTGGGTTATGTTTGGGTTCTTTACACTGGTTGGGTTCTTTATACAGTTTTGGTTCTTTATACTGGTTGGGTTCATTAGTTGGGTTCTGGTTGGGTTCTTTATACCAGTTGTATTCTTTATACCGGTTGGGTTCTTTATACTGGTTGGGTTCATTAGTTGGGTTCTGGTTGGGTTCTTTATACCAGTTGGATTCTTTATACTGGTTGGGTTCTTTCTACTGGTTCGGGTCTTTATATTGGTTTGGGTCTTTATACTGGTTGGGTTCTTAAAACTGGTTAGGTTTTACTGGTTGGGTTCTCCTATCAGGCTGTTCTATGGAATAATCTTGGCTTTGAATTAGTGACGCAATCACACACTCGGGAAAAAAATTGTCCCACTCCTTAACTCTGATATGATATGAGTTGCAATGAGGCTCAGCTAAAAGAGATGATTCAAAACGACCATTTATCAGACATGTTTGATACTGTATTTGAAACGGTTGCTAAGTGGTGATTCATTTTTATCTGAATTTTAAATCGTTCTCCTCCCTTAGTAAAATAATCCCCAAAAATGTCCCCACACTGCACCCCACACACAACCCCCCCGGCCCTCTCTGTAGCTAGCAAGTACTGTCAGATCTCTCTGCTAGCATTCTGCCTGTTGTTGTTTCATGGATGGACATGAACGCAAAGAGACTCACACAGAGCAGACAAAGGAGATGAGTGCTCTATGATGTCATCAAAGATCCACCACTTCCCTCCTGGTGGGAAATCAGGGGGCCCCGAGGGGGTTGGGGGGGGGTCAAAAAGTGATGTCAGATAACGCCCTGCTTCTTTTGCCATTTCCCCCCCGACCGGCCACCCACTCCTCTACTTTCTTTCCTGTTCATTGATGGAGGCAATGGAATGTGTGGAATTTCAAGAGAGAAAACACGGTAGAATGGCATTAAGAGATTTATTCGACTGATTACCACACAACCCACAACCCCCTGCATGGTTTAACATCATCTACAGCGAAGACGACAGCAATACACTGATGATGCTGAACCTCAAACCAAAATCCTTCAAGAACAATTTAGTACTATTTTAGGAAATACAACTATCAGTGCATAAAGCATTGCATTAATTCAGATATACAGCCTTACACATTGAGATGTAAATACATAGCTCACAGGGGCAACACAGAGGCATTATGCCCATTGAGTTTATCCATTTGTACACTGAAAATACAGAAGCTATGGTTCATCTTACGCATGAATCCAAAGATATGCAATTTGGCCATCAATGCTCCCTTTTTGTTTTTAAATCAGGTGCATGACGCCTCTGGATCATGTTGAACTCTTTCAGGCGAAATACACTAGCAGAGGTGATGACATTCAGAAAACACCAGGTTAAAATATATAATATCATGTCTTTTGTGCCGAAAAAATATACAGTATGATCCGAAGCAAAAGATACAAGATTATCATTTTCCATGCAAAAGCTCAAATGAAAAGGTTAAATCTGGAGCTGTTTTGCCATGTGGTTTCAGGGCGCAGCTCTTTCACTTCCTCTGCCAATTCCAATGGGGTTTTCATGAGAGTTAGATTTACCTGGGACAGCCCTGGTCATCTGTCAGAGGAAAACATTGTGTATGGACACACACAGGAACACATTTATGATTTTTAACTGTACCTTATTAAAATGAATCCTCATACATAACAGTTAGCTTAAATACCTAAAAACTCAGACTTTGTATTTTGTTGATTTGAATTTATATTTGAGGTTTTTCTTCATAGTCACCTGGAGTTCGTCATAGTCAGAGCTGGTGCTGGCGATCCTTAGGTTGGTGTATGTGTTGTCCGCTTTCCCTGAGAGGGAGAGCTCGATCTGCTAAAATATTGAGGATAAATCATTTCATGTAAACAGAGGAGTTATATTACCCAACAGAGGTAGCAATACTATATAACATTTAATACAAAATAGGAGTATTAGAGTTACACGTTTTATACAAAACCCCAGTAAACGTTGTCAAAGGCGCAACATGTATAATAGTCATACTGAGAATTGTTAAAGTTTTGACGTGGAATTTAACACATCAAACTCTTGAGTATCAAACTGCGTCATCTACTGCCAATGTCTTAAAATTGCTCAGTGGGTGAGGTTGGTTAAACAGAATGTTATGAAATGAAAATGTTCCTCTTACTTTCAGTCTTCTGGAGAGACTTATGAGGGAAGGAAAAGGGGGGGGGGGGGACTTGGGTTAGAACAAAGAGGATTGGAACAGTCCTTCAAGAAATCTATTATATAAATCTATTCCTAAACTCGATGGGCATGACTACGTAAACAATGATACCTTTTATATTTATACACCTCCACGGTGGCGGTCAGAACATAAAGCAACACCATCACTCCACAGATGATGTAGGGGGCCATCTTGAAAAATTGGTCGCCTGAAAACAATCGGAATAGAACATGTTTTTTTTTTAAGTGAATTTGTTGTCCATTTGTCTTGAGTGTTACCCACAGCAGCACTTTTCAACCAATCAAATGGCACTCTATTTCGTATAGTGCACTATTAGGTCAAACGTAGTGCACTATTCATAAAGTGAACAAAATGGCTTACTTTCAAACTCCAGAGGCATGGCCTTTGACCTCTGTGATCCGTTCTGGTTGTGGGCCTCACAAAGGTAGAGCCCGCTGTCCGCTTTGCTGACCAGGAGGACTAGTGTCTGTCCATTGGCCTTCCAGGTCTCCTTCCCACTGATGTCTTTGTACCAGGAGTAGCTCTCCACCGGTGGGTTGGCATCACTCTGGCAGGTCAGGGTCACTGCCCTACCCTCAGGCACAGGCCCTGTTGGGTTGGACAGGACTACAGTGTTTTTAGGGGCATCTGGAAGACAACATCCACACAGTTAATTCAACTACCTGTGAGGCATACAAGCTCATTTTGATTTGAAATATTAAACACCAATTCCCACAGGGGGAACGTTCGTCATGTGAGCGTCAACGAGCGTACGAATGATAGAAATACAACGTGTTGAAGTGAATGAGAGAAAACAGGAAAAAATACAAATGATTAGTGTCATTTTGAAGTCTCGCTAGTGAGCTGGAAAGTTGCCATAGTATTGAGAACGTGATCTCGAAACCACTATTGAGAAGATACACATACAGTGTACAGAAAGAGGAAGGGAAGAATCCTTGCACAGGTATGATTAGCTAAATCACTGCCTATTATCTGCTAATTCATGTCTAACCAGTTCGTTTTTTATGCCCTGTGCTCTTTAATACTGTTTAGCACTTAACAGTTAAATCACTAAACATGTTTAAACACAGAATAAGGAGATTACACTACTGTTTACGGTTGTGGTCATAAGGTATGGTCATATGATTATGGTTGTTGTGGTCTCTCACACAGAACATTGAGGGTCAGGTTCCCCTGAGTCGTCTTGGTGGTGCCCCCTGGCTGCAGTGTGTAGCAGGCGGCGCATTTGACCATCAGCCCATGATGCCGGAGGGAGGCGGTAAATGTCAGGGTGGAGGTCATGGTCATGAGCCCATCTATACCCTCCTGTAGCCGGCTCTCAACACTTCCACCCAGCCTAGAGGTCCAGGTCAGGGAGGGCGGCAATGTAGGGCAGGGGGCGGGGGCAGAGCAGCTCAGTCTAGCCCACTCCCCCTCCATGATGTTGCCCATAGAGATCAGTTGGGGTCTGGGTGGGGTGTCTGGGTGGATGACGATATGTGGGAGAAAGGGTGATATTGAATCAATAACATGACAGAAAGTGGCCTGAGTATAGCTCAATGGCATGCCGTGGTGGGGCAACCAGGTTGAAACTAACTTTGCTAGCAATATCACTTTTCATGTTGAGTATTTGATTCTAGGGGCTCGATTCAATCAGATCCGCTTTAGCCGACATCCGCAAACGGTTGTTTTGGTGATTTCTGAGGTGGAATTGTTCAAATCCACAAATGGCTCCTTGCATTACCTTATCACGGACACTGAATTGGACCACCCGATTTTACAATTCGACAAATCCCATGCAGACACATTAGAAGTAGGCAGTTCTGAAAATGTTGCCTCATTGATGACTCCTTACATAAATAAGGAGAACGTAGCCAGGTGGCTTTTGTTGGCTATAGCCCATTTAGTTTAATGATATTACTTGAGAGTAATAATTTCTATCATCGATAGAGCCTACACTTTCTATCACTGTTTTGAACTTCTAAAGTGGTATGGATAATAAGGAAGGAAGTGGTTTGTGACACACAAGAGCAGCCACTCACCAATTTGTCAGCTCTTTCCGCAGTCACATATCCAACACCACCAAAACATCCATTATGCGGATGTCGGCCATCATGCGTTAACGCTCCATCTGACTGGATCGAGCCCTATATTTGCTGTTAGTATTTATAAGAGTTCAATCTAGTCATTCTGTTAGAATGTTTAGCCCTAAGGGTATACTTCAATTGGAAATCATATACAGTGCATTCGGAAAGTATTCAGACCCCTTGACTTCCCCACATTTTGTTACGTTACAGCCTTATTCTAAAATTGATTAAATTGTTTTTTCCCCTCATCAATCTACACACAATACCCAATAATGACAAAGAAAAAAACACGTTTTTTAGAAATGCTAGTAAATTTATTACAAATAAAAAAACTTAAATATCACATTTACATAAGTATTCAGACCCTTTACTCAGATCTTCGTTGAAGCACCTTTGGCAGAGATTACACCCTCGAGTCTTCTTGGGTATGACGCTACAAGCTTGGCACACCTGTATTTGGGGAATTTATCCTATTCTTCTCTGCAGATCCTCTCAAGCTCTGTCAGGTTGGATGGGGAACGTTGCTGCACAGCTATTTTCAGCTTTCTCCAGGGATGTTATATCGGGTTCAAGTCTGGGCTCTGGCTGGGCCTCATTCAGAGACTCACCCCAAAGCCACTCCTGTGTTGTCTTGGCTGTGTGCTTAGGGTCATTGTCCTGCTGGAAGGTGAACCTTCGCCCCCAGTTCCTGCACGCTCTGGAGCAAGTTTTCATCAAGGATCTCTCTGTACTTTCCCTTGATCCTGACTAGTCTCCCAGTCCCTGTCGCTGAAAAACATCCACACAGCATGATGCTGCCACCACCATGCTTCACAGGAAGAATGGTGCCAGGTTTCCTCCAGATGTGACGCTTGGCATTCAGGCCAAAGAGTTCAATCTTTGTTTCACCAGACCAGAGAATATTGTTTCCCATGGTCTGAGAGTCTTTAGGTGCCTCTTGGCAAACTCCAAGCGGGCTGTCATGTGCCTTTTACTGAGGAGTGGCTTTCGTCTTTCCTGATTGGTGGATTGGTGGAGCACTGCAGAGATTGTTGTCCTTCTGGAAGGTTCTCCCATCTCTATAGAGGAACTCTGGAGCTCTGTCAGAGTGACCATCGGGTTCTTGGTCACCTCCCTGACCAAGGAAGTATCACGTTTCAGGTATAACCCAGATGCAGACAGTGTCAAATAAACAAAAGTGTATTTCTAAATAGAGGGACAGGCAAACGACAGGTCAAAGGCAGGCAAGGGTCAGTAATCCATAGAAGATGCAAAGGGTCCAGAACGGCAGGCAGTCTCAGGGTCAGGGCAGGCAGGGGTCAATAATCCAGTGAGGTGGGGCAAGGCATAGAACGGCAGGCAGGCTCAGGGTCAGGGCAGGCAGAAGGGTCAAAACCAGGAAGACTAAGACACAGGTGCAAGAAACAGACAGGAGCAGGCGAACAAACGCTGGTATGTTTCACAAACAAAACGAACCGGCATCACACAAACAGAGAACACAGGTATAAATACACAGGGGATAATGGGGAAGATGGGCAACACCTGGAGGGGGTGGAGACAAGCACAAAGACAGGTGAAACATATCAGGGTGTGACAGGAAGAGTCTTGGTTCCAAACTTCTTCCATTTAAGAATGATGGAGGCCACTGTGTTCTTGGGGACCTTTAATGCTCCATAAATGTTTTGGTACGCTTCCCCAGATCTTTGCCTCGACACAATCCTGTCTCTGAGCTCTACGGACAATTAATTCGACCTCAAGGCTTGGTTTTTGCTCTGACATGCACTGTCAACTGTGGGACCTTATATAGACAGGTGTGTGCTTTTCAAAATAATTTCCAATCAATAGATTTTACCACAGGTGGACTCCAATTAAGTTGTAGAAACATCTCAAGGATGACCAATGGAAACAGGATGAACCTGAGCTCAAATTCGAGTCTCATAGCAAACAATCTGAATACTTGTATAAATACGGAATTTCTAAAATCCTGTTTTTGCTTTGTCATTATGGGGTATTGTATGTAGATTGATGAGGGAAAAAATAGATATAATCAATGTCAGAATAAGGCTGTAATGTGACAAAATGTGGCAAAAGTGAAGGGGTCTGAATACTTTCCTAAGGCATTATATTTCTTAGGAAAGGTAAAATTCAGTACCTGTATGATTGATATTTACACCTGGTAGAAAGTTATACTTGAGGTGATTTGTTCCAGCACATTCCAGCCTAAAGATATATGTGTCATCATATCCTGCAGAGAAACTGTTGAAAATAGTGGTGCAGTTCTTGTTCAACAGAGTTCCTAACATCACTCCCTTGATGATGTTCTTGGCATCCGTTTGGGCTGAGTGGAAAACAATATTTCCCCATTCTGAATGTTTCTTCCAAAGCCCATGGAGTGTGCAGTTGTTCAAGGTAGCATCAAACTCTGCAGGGATCTGGAATCTACATGGGACCATTAGGCAGGATCCACCAACAGCCACAATGCTTTGGGGCGTCCACAGACTCCACTGTTGGCAGAGAGCACCTGGAGAACACCGCACCATCAACAAACACTGAACAGCAAAACCTGGACTCAGGGATAGACATAACATAGTAAACATAAAATCTGTCTGCCTTCATTTAGTATGATATGTTACGAATTATAATTCGTATATAATATATCACGCATTTCAATTTGTATAATATGTTACGAATTCCACTTTTCTGTGCAAATGTGGGGTTAAGGTTAAAATTACGGTTAAAGTTAGGGTTAGGTGTTAGTTTTAGGAGAAGGTTGATCTAACAGGCTAAGTACTACTGTGAGTTGTTGCAAAGTTGCTATTTTGTTAAAATGCTAAAGTTGTCCGTGATTTGATTTAAAAAAAAATTGACCTTTGGGTTGCTAGACGTTCACGTCTACCCATCCTCCCCGACCAACCTCCCTCTTTCCTTTCGTTTTTTGAAGTTAATAACCTTCTGTCTTACAGTGCCTTGCGAAAGTATTCGGCCCCCTTGAACTTTGCAACCTTTTGCCACATTTCAGGCTTCAAACATAAAGATATAAAACTGTATTTTTTTGTGAATAATCAACAACAAGTGGGACACAATCATGAAGTGGAATGACATTTATTGGATATTTCAAACGTTTTTAACAAATCAAAAACTGAAAAATTGGGCGTGCAAAATTATTCAGCCCCTTTACTTTCAGTGCAGCAAACTCTCTCCAGAAGTTCAGTGAGGATCTCTGAATGATCCAATGTTGACCTAAATGACTAATGATGATAAATACAATCCACCTGTGTGTAATCAAGTCTCCGTATAAATGCACCTGCACTGCGATAGTCTCAGAGGTCCGTTAAAAGCGCAGAGAGCATCATGAAGAACAAGGAACACACCAGGCAGGTCCGAGATACTGTTGTGAAGAAATTTAAAGCCGGATTTGGATACAAAAAGATTTCCCAAGCTTTAAACATCCCAAGGAGCACTGTGCAAGCAATAATATTGAAATGGAAGGAGTATCAGACCACTGCAAATCTACCAAGACCTGGCCGTCCCTCTAAACTTTCAGCTCATACAAGGAGAAGACTGATCAGAGATGCAGCCAAGAGGCCCATGATCACTCTGGATGAACTGCAGAGATCTACAGCTGAGGTGGGAGACTCTGTCCATAGGACAACAATCAGTCGTATATTGCACAAATCTGGCCTTTATGGAAGAGTGGCAAGAAGAAAGCCATTTCTTAAAGATATCCATAAAAAGTGTTGTTTAAAGTTTGCCACAAGCCACCTGGGAGACACACCAAACATGTGGAAGAAGGTGCTCTGGTCAGATGAAACCAAAATTGAACTTTTTGGCAACAATGCAAAACGTTATGTTTGGCGTAAAAGCAACACAGCTCATCACCCTGAACACACCATCCCCACTGTCAAACATGGTGGTGGCAGCATCATGGTTTGGGCCTGCTTTTCTTCAGCAGGGACAGGGAAGATGGTTAAAATTGATGGGAAGATGGATGGAGCCAAATACAGGACCATTCTGGAAGAAAACCTGATGGAGTCTGCAAAAGACCTGAGACTGGGACGGAGATTTGTCTTCCAACAAGACAATGATCCAAAACATAAAGCAAAATCTACAATGGAATGGTTAAAAAATAAACATATCCAGGTGTTAGAATGGCCAAGTCAAAGTCCAGACCTGAATCCAATCGAGAATCTGTGGAAAGAACTGAAAACTGCTGTTCACAAATGCTCTCCATCCAACCTCACTGAGCTCGAGCTGTTTTGCAAGGAGGAATGGGAAAAAATGTCAGTCTCTCGATGTGCAAAACTGATAGAGACATACCCCAAGCGACTTACAGCTGTAATCGCAGCAAAAGGTGGCGCTACAAAGTATTAACTTAAGGGGGCTGAATAATTTTGCACGCCCAATTTTTCAGTTTTTGATTTGTTAAAAAAGTTTGAAATATCCAATAAATGTCGTTCCACTTCATGATTGTGTCCCACTTGTTGTTGATTCTTCACAAAAAAATACAGTTTTACATCTTTATGTTTGAAGCCTGAAATGTGGCAAAAGGTCGCAAAGTTCAAGGGGGCCGAATACTTTCGCAAGGCACTGTATGTAACCATACCAAAGGTAACATATCATACTAATTTGAGTGTCACAGACGTACTTTTATTATATTACGTCTAGTCTATGAGGCCAGGCTGAACAGCAAAACAAATGTCTCTGCACACACACACACACACACACACACACACACACACACACACACAAACACAAAGATTTATCAATCTCACACACATTTGTTAAAACGTACAAGCACACATTGCAGAGTTGTTATCAGTAAAATGTCAGTAAAATTGTGAGTAAGTCTAAGTGTGTACAAGTTAAGAAGTACTGTACGCACAATTAGGGAGAAACTGACCTTTCAACAGAAAAATGGTGAACGCAATTAACCACAGACCCATCTCTGATGTTGTTGAGGTGCCTTCCACAGTAACAAAACACTTCAAATAAACATAGAGACAGAAAAAGACTGTGTTTATTGTGTAATACTCTAAACGTGTATTTCAGATTCATTTATGAAAAAGCCTTACCTGTGACTGAGTAATGGAGATCATGGATATTGAGATCACGGATATTGAGATCACAGATATATCCAAAATGGCACAGGGTGTTCAATCAAAGCAGGAAGTTGTCTTTTCTTTTATATGCATTGGGAAATAAAGGGAAATCCAAACCCTGTTTGCTTAATGCTGAACCAATGACAAACATCAGAATAAAGAGGATGTTTGCTACAGCTGATGGAACATTAGAACATTTACAATTGGTTGCAACATTCTGTGACAGGACGTCTCTGACTTCTCTATTGTAATAAGGCACAAGGTGATGACTTGACACAGTCTGCCACCAGAGTGCAACATCCCCATGCAGGAGCCACCAAAACTATCAGGGGCCTGAGGCATCCTGCAGATAGCTTTTATAAAACTCTGTATACAGTCGTGCAGTACATGCATCATTAAGACAGCTATTGGTACATTTGGAAAGTGATATACTCTAATCCTAAAGTCATAATTTATTACTAATTACTATTGATTTTGGGCGCATTCGCCTCATTCTGGGTGTCTGTTGGCTGAACATAGAGAATACAGGCAGGAAGTGGACACTCTAGGACTCCAGTTGAAGAGGGAAGAGCATCTAACAACCCGAGTAAGGCATGGGCAGTAGTACACACCCCCTTACACACCCCCTATCTGTGTGAGCGGAGAGAGTGGATGGGAGCGAGAGAGATGGAACGTGAGAAAGAGAGAGCGAGAGACAGGAAGTTCACACATCTGATTACTTTTCTCTGGCCACATCACCCAAGTGACACAATGACTTATGGCTGGAGTTTCATCACCTAGATACACATACACAGACAGCTACTACTGAAGCATCTCAACTCATAGGTAAGCATTATCAGTATGAATAACAACAACCGTATACAGCATTTTTTGGCTTTACTTTTCAATTCGTTTCTTAAATCACTTTATTTGGATATTTTAAAATACAAGAGAGAATATTCTCTAGATGTTCTGACTATCTACACTGGCCACCCAAACTGTACAGGTACGTAGTTGTAGCATGCTATAGCCTATTCTGGACAAATGATGAGATTCTGTGGATAGTTAGCTGAATATATACAGATCATCCGTCAGGGACTATATGAAGAAGATATGTTACCCTTAATCTGTGTCCATTGCTTTCCATTGCAATATCACCACTTGCCAGCTCAAATTGAGTTGCCAACAAAATGGATAATAATTAGCCGCTGATATACATTACTACCGTAGATGAAAATATTGAGGAAAATCTAGGCTAGATATGGACGTTTTTTTCCCAGCATTCATTGAAACTTAATTTAGCCAGCATTCAGTAAGTCGTTGAAAACAAAGACTCTTCTACGTTTACGAGCAGGGGCGAACAGCATTTAATCACGTAGGCAAGCATAAATATTGCAGTAACACAAACAGTGCCATAAAATAGGAGGCGTAACTAAACAATGTAATCTTCATCGTGTATACAATGAAGTCCAGAACAATCCGTCCACTGTGCTAGTGGACGCCAGTACACACAGTATGTCAGTCACATCTAACGATAAGACATCATTCTTTATCTTGACAATAAAGAAATGAAGCAGAAAGGATTTTGACTTTGTACGGTGTATTTACATGAATGAAATACATCATCAAACTGATAAAGAACAACCAATGAATGTAGCCTGTCAATATTGATTTTGACCTAGTGCAGAGAGCCAGCTTTATGACAACACAAGAATTTAGGGCGATTCAAATCATATTAGCGTCATATCAAAGAAGCCTCTGCTCATGAAGCAACACAAAACCGTACGAGAGGTGGATTGAGTCCTTGGCTCATGGCACAATAACGCATTCCTAATTGTCTTGCTCCTAGGTAAACCCCATCCCTTATATAGACTGGAAGCGTATTGGTTGCCAGACAACAGGACTATGTTTTGTTTTACTGTCTGCTCACTCATGGGAATATATATACAGTGCATTGTGAAAATATTCAGACCCCTTGGGTTTTTCAATATTTTGTTACATTACAGCCTTATTCTAAAATGGATTAAATAGTTTTTATTTCTCATCAATCTACACAAAATATCGGATGATGACAAGGCAAAAAAACAGTTTTTAAATATATTTTTGCAAATTTATTCAATTCAAAAAATTGTCTGGTGACCAAGAACCCAATGGGCACTCTGACATAGGTCCAGAGTTCCTCAGTGGAAATGGGAGAACTTTCCAGAAGGACAACCATCTCTGCAGCACTACACCAATCAGGCCTTTATGGTAGAGTGGCCAGACGGAAGCCACTCCTCTGTAAAAGGCACATGGCAGCAGCTCGCTTTGTCCTTTTAAAAAGGGTGCCTAAACAACTCTCAGACCACCAAGAGTGAACTCTTTGGCCTGAATGCCAAGCGTCACATCTGGAGGAAACCAGGCACCGCTCATCACCTGGCCCTATACTATCCCTACGGTGAACATTGGTGGTGACCGCATCATACTGTTGGGATTTTTTTCAGAGGTAAAACAAATTAATAAATTTTAGAATAAGGCTGTAACCTCTTCTGCAGATGTACTATCTCACCACCAGGGGGTGGTGCAGCACCCCTAGTTCTCACAGCTATGACACAGAGACTGGTCAAATGAGTCATAAGCCAAAACTATTATACGATTCCTGTCTATGCATGCCTCTGGAAAGGAAATGGAGATACTGTATGCTAAGAGGATCAGGATGGGAATCGTGTTCTTACACGTTCCTTGTTGGACTGATATTTTTCAGGGGGATTGCAGACAGTATGTCAATATCCGATGAATTGTATAGTGTGTGGGCATGCACCACAGGAGGTTGGTGGCACCTTAATTGGGGCTCGTGGTAATGTCTGGAGTGGAATCGGTGGAATGCTGTCAAATACAAAGTGGAATGAGTGGAATGGTGTCAAATACATGAAACAGGTGATTGATACCATTCCATTTAGTCCATTCCAGCCATTATTATGAGCTGTCCTCCCCTCAGCAGCCTCCTGTGGTGTGCACTTTGGGAAAAAAGTTTTTTTTTTAAAGGGTAAAACAGTGGGTAGTTCACAGTCCCAGACACCCGCCACATACTCACAAAAATACCCACACACATTCCCAGTCACACACACAGAATGACTCAGACATAGAAATAGATTGTCCTGAATAGACTACATCATGCCTGGTACACAACATCCCATCTGAAGATTCAGAATACTTCCTAAATAGCAAAATATATTTAATTGTAATCTTAAAGTCAAGAATTTATAGAGTTCTGTTCATTTGTGAGTATGAGTCCTCTTCCTGATATTATTAAAACCTCTTAAGGATCCGCCCCTTTTTTCAAGTTTTCGTCTAAAATGACATACCCAAATCTAACTGCCTGTAGCTCAGGCACTGAAGCAAGGATATGCATATTCTTGGTACCATTTCAAAGGAAACACTTTGAATATTGTGGAAATGTGAATATAACACAATAGAACATGGAATGTAGGAGAATATAACACAATAGATCTGGTAAAAGACAATACAAAGAAAGAAAACTAAAGTTATTATTTTTTTTTGTACCATCATCTTTGAAATGCAAGAGAAAGGCCATAGTGTATTATTCCAGCCCAAGTGCAATTTAGATTTTGTCCTCTATATGGCAGCAGTGTATGTGCAAGGAACCATTGCATTTCTGTTCAAAATGTTGTATCAAGACTGCCCAAATGTACCTAATTTGTTTATTAATAACTTTTTATGTTCAAAATTGTCCACTCTCCTCAAACAATAGCATGGTATTATTTCACTGTAATAGCTACTGTAAACTGGACAGTGCAGTTAGATTAACAAGAATTTAAGCTTTCTGACAATATCAGACATATCTATGTCCTGGGAAATGTTCTTGTTACTTACAATCTCGTGCTAATCACATTAGCCTACGTCAGCTCAACCATCTCGTGGACAGTACACCTATCCCAAAGAAGATTTTAACTGACTGGCTGCTGGCTGTGCAAAGTGTTCTACCATTAGAGGAAACAGTGTTACACTATATGACTCATCTAAAGGAAAGCCATTAAGTATACTGTAGACTAGAAGGAAGTCATGCTGTGTATTCACACCCTTGTTGCCTTTTTTTTACAGAATGACACCAAACGCCACCATTCCGTTTGCCCTCGTCACCTCAGCCGCCCGAGATGACGAAGCCAAGGTGGTGGACATCGAGGCCATCATGAACAAATTAAACATTGTCCTTCTCATGCTGACCATTGTCCTGGGCACCACGGGCAACTCTGTAGTCATCTGGGTGGCAGGCTTCAAGCTCAAGCCCACCATCACCAATGTGTGGCTGGTCAACCTGGCTGTGGCCGACCTCATCTTCTGCCTGAGCCGTGTGCTCTCGCTGACCAAGAAGCTCTTCTTCGACTACTGGCCGTTCGGCATCTTCTTATGCAAGTTCAACGGCTTCTTCAGGTATGCCAACATGTTCTGCAGTGTGTTCCTGCTCGCCGTCATCAGCATGGACCGGACACTCTGCATCTGGCACCCCGTCTTTACCAAACGGCGTAGGACGATCTGCACCGCCCGCCTGGTAAGTGCCGGCGTGTGGGCTGTGGCGGCCATTTTGAGCGCCCCCCACTTCGCCTACCGCCAGGTTTACCTCGGCAAGAATAACCTGAGCAAGTGCTCTCTGGAGGACAATGAGCCAAAAGGCGATAACAGCGCTAAGCTCGCGCTCTACCTAATGCGCTTCCTATGCGGTTTCCTGCTTCCTTTCCTCATCATCCTCTGCTGCTACATCCTGGCAGGGCTAGGCATCCGACGTACCCGCCTGTTGGGCAAGTCACGTCCACTCCGGATCTTGGTATCGCTGGTCTGTGCTTTCTTCCTGTGCTGGGCGCCCTACCACTGCCTCCTACTGGCAAAGATGGTGAACAGCAACAGTACGGTGGTGACGGGGGGGCTGACAGTGGCCACAGCCTTTACCTACTTCAACAGTTGTGTGAACCCGCTGCTGTACTTCTGTATGGGGTTGGACATGAGAGGGTCGAGGTTCAGGCAGACCTTAGCGGGGGTGTACCGGAGAGCACTAGCCGATGACAGAGATGGTCGAAACACGCAGTCCAACGAGCGAACAGTGCATAATAGTTCTGGTTCTGCGTCACAACCTGCACTCAGTCTCAAGTGAATGTGGCCCACGTCTGAGAGAAGTCACATTTGGTATGAGGAGTGGTTTCAGTCCTTATTAGCTCACAGGCTAGTAAACACTGAATAGGTTTTCCCAACTTGTGTAGACACACATATTTCAGAGTTTTTATCAGTTGGGATACATATGGACACAGGGTAACTGTGAATCTACATAAATTACTCAATAAATCAGTTTCACATTTTCTAAGTGTTATGTGATGAAAATCCCAGAAAGAAAGTGGAACTGTGTCAAGGAAATATAAAATAACATATCAGGGGAAGTGGTACATCTTTTGGGGAAAGTCCTAGATGACTTCAGTCATGCTAGGTTTTAATAAGTGTCATGTTTCAACAGTGGAAAAACAAGGATATTTATTCCCATTTTACCTTTCAGCTTTTCAGCTTTTGGAATCGTTGTCAACTACTTGGCAGCATCCTTATGTGCCACTGGTGAATTTGTCATATTGCTGACACCTCATTCACTCTCATTGATGATACAAAGAGGGGAAAATAAAGAGTTGAGAGAAAATAGGAAGAAAGGTGAAAGGGAGTCAGAAGAAGAGGATGTGATCTGGACAACTTGACTTGAGGAAGCCTGGTGGTCACTTGTTTCTCTTTTAGTCCCCACATTGCTCCTCCTAGACAGACGGTTTCCATCATGTCTCAGTCACATGACTGGTCTCTCCTTCAGACAAACTGTATCAGAGGTGAACACAGAGGCTTAGCTGAAGCTCTGTGGTTGCCAGTTCAGATAAAAACCGTGTGGTCACGTTTCCACTTAATATGCAATGTCACACTCACAGCGGAAGAGAAATGAAAACCACAATTCAGTTCACTTTCCGACTTTTTCTCACTCTCTCCCTCCTTCCCTCTCACTTACTCTCTCTTTCTCTCCTTCTCCTTTCTCTGATTATATTTTTCAGGACTCTTGTACTAAAATAAAAAGTATGAAAGAGACAATTCAGCTGATCTTTTGATAAAAATTCTCAACTGTTTTCCTGTATTGTCTGAAACTGTGTAGCTAGCGTTGTCATTCATGAAAGGCCTAAACGTCCATGATGCAGAGAAACAGAAATCCCCCTCAGGACAATGGAGGAAAGGAACATAAATGGATGGGAACAAACAGAACAGACCAGCCAGCCGCACCCTTCTTCCTCACATCTTTTTGATGCTCTGCCCTTTATCAATGTAAAATTATTTTTTTAATCAGTGTGTAAAACAAATTGACCAATTGCCATTGTTGAGAAAGTACCACCCCAACGGATATCACATTCTTCAACCAACATGTTGACCTATAGGAAGAGGGAACTCCTACTGTATGTCTGATTCATTTGATTTGTCATGAGTCAAAAGGTCTTGAATTGAGCAACGTGAAATAATAAAATGGATTGAAGGCAGTGGGGGTGAAGGGTGCTGCTGGATATGTATTTAATACACAAGTTAGGTTTTTCTTTGCCTCTATTCCAGCAACACACATCCTCTATAGTTGCTTTTTCACTGGTCAACATTCACAAGGGGGCGACAGAGGTTTTCTTGGTGTCTTCTCATTTGTTGTGAAAGCAAAAGAAGAGTCTCTTGTCTTGTTGTCTTCCCTTGCTAGCAAGTTTGCTAAACACTGCAATCTAGCTAGCTTTTTGAAATAATCCGATTTCTAATTAAATAATATTAAATGGCAAATACTTTCCGGTGTAACCTACAACATTATCCCAATTTGATTTGCTGCTTCAATGTATTGGCTCACATATCAGCTAAACATACAATGTCATAATTTGTATTCAGGGCCTCTCCTGTTTTAAGCCCCACCTGTTTAGCTAAAAAAATGAATGTTGCCTGTTTTTCATGCTATTTTGGCATTAATATTATATTTCAAAATTATTATTATTGAGTTAATAAAGCGGCATACAAACATGTTCTCTTTGTTGCACTCTTGAGTAAGGCATCTCCAAAATGCAGGCGTTTCAGCCTAGCTCAGTGCTTTCTGTGGTGGAGAGGCAGCCAGTGGAAAACACTGAGCCTTAGGGGTTGGTGATCTTCTCTAGTTGCGCCGTGATTGGCTCAGTGTTCTGCCACTCATGGGGACACTATGTCACCACAAAATCTACAGGGAGAGCTAGATAGTTCAAGCCCCCTTGAGTACTGTCATAGATTTACATTATAAGTGCCCATCCAAGAAGGCTCAAGGTCATTGGCCACAGATAAAATTATGTCAAATCATGTTATATTTACCACAGCTTTGATAATCTAAGCTAGAAGAGCAGTCATCATCATGAATCACGTCGGCAAATCCTTTTCAAGCCTTGTCATATGAATAGAAATGATAGATAAAACGTATCAGTGCTCATCAGCCATTGGATATTAACATTACACAACCAGTTGGAAATCGCAAATTCAGAAATGAATGGTTTGGACAGAATCAGTGGCTGACTGCAAGTGTTGCAAAGTGATCGCTATTTTTCTTCCACTACCTTGTAACGGCTGTTGGAAGGAGATGACATACTTTATTTGTTCATACTTTATTTGAAATGAACACTGAAATAACAAAAATAACAAAGAGAACGAACAAAAACCGAAACAGTCCTGTCAGGTGCAGAAAGACACAAAACAGAAAACAACTACCCACAAAAACCATGTGGGAACCACACCCGGGCCAACAACAAAGAAATATAAAACATAGAAAATGAACATAGAATGCCCACCCTAGTCACACCCTGGCCTAACCAAAATAGAGAATAAAAGCCTCTCTATGGCCAGGGCGTGACATACCTGCTATTCGGTGGTGAAGGTGTGTGGTCTAAGTCTGTGTTTAAGAGTTTCTTTTCCAAGCTTAACAGGATAAACATTCCCACGCAACATCATGGGCCAGAAAAGGTTGAACACATAGGCCATGCTGTTATTCCAGCATGACTTCTGCCGTAGGCAAAACAGCTGGAAACTCGATGTTTGAATGGTCATCCAACTCGGAATTCCAAGTCGAGAACTCAGGCCTCACTCTAGAGCTCCGACCTGAAGATCACTGACGTCATGATTCAACATTGTTTTTTTCAGAGTTCCCAGTTGTCTTGAAAGCACCACAAATCCAGAGCCAGACTTTGATGACAATGTTTCATTACAAAATTTGCCCACAAGAAGGACTGCCAGCGCAACATTCCTGTTCAGGTGAGCACAGCACAACACGGTGAGTCCAAAAATGTATTGTAGGCTGCTGCATAAATTATGTAATATGCCAGGGAGATGTGTATACTGTAGTTTAGAAAGTAATACTAAGTGTATGTTGTGTAGTAAGCTATAGGCTAAAGCCCATGTGCCTCACACTAATAATGTGGTCCCTTTCCCCTTCATAACTTAGCCTACTGTTCTGACTTGGTGGTGCACATTTAGCCTATAGCCTGTTTTAGAGAAACATCATCATCGAAAATATTGTAAGAGCTTTCATTGTCTGCTTATATGTCCCCTTTATTTATCCTACTGTTCTGACTTGGTGTACAGAGAGTATATTGTAAGAATGGCCCATGTTCTGAATCCTGTCGCTGTACATTTCAAAAGTGCTGAACAAATAGTTATATTGACTACGTCCGTATTAGCTCGCTCATTAAAGTTTTAATCGAAACTACGGATTGCTTCTTATCCGCTCATTGTTCCCTTATGCCATAGTTTGTACAACTCAATTGTCAGTAGAAACCACATTTGTCAGCCATATCAGCAATGTTTTTTAAAAAGGCAATAAATGAGGCTGAATTAACTGTTTCACTGTCAGACAAGGCTTCGCTGATAGCCAGGTGTAGCGGTGGTGAGGATTCACTCCATGGTGCTGAAAAGAAAGCTCTGCTGTTGGGACAGCTTTATGTAGGCCCTAACAGTTTGTGGGCATTGTTTGTCACCGTTATAGTGCAATTCATGTATTGTTTAGTGTTGTGTTGTGTAATGGCTTTGCTGGCATGCATACAAAGAAATAGTGACGTTAAGTTTGCCCCACCAAGATTTACATGCTAAAATCGCCACTGATCTTCTTTGATTTATTGTTTGAACAGTCGCTAAGATTATATTTATTTGTCAATGCCAAATAGGCTGCTTATTTAGTGCCAAGCTAAACTGAGACAGTAAACTTGAAGTTTAAGTGATTTTAAAGATGATTAGCTGTGAAATAATCACATTTATAAATTAAATAATATGTTATCAGTAAAATGTCAGTAAAATTGTGAGTAAGTCTAAGTGTGTACAGGTTAAGAAGTACAGTACGCACAATTAGGGAGAAACTGACCTTTCAACAGAAAAATGGTGAACGCAATCTGTGATGTTGTTGAGGTGCCTTCCACAGTAACAATACACTTCAAATAAACATAGAGACAAAAAAAGACTGTGATTATTGTGTAATGCTTCTGAGATATTCTATACTCGTGATGACTTGACACAGTCTGCCACCAGAGTGCAACATCCCCATGTAGGAGCCACCAAAACTATCAGGGGCCTGAGGCATCCCGCAGATAGCTTTTATAAAGCTCTGTATACAGTCGTGCAGTACATGCAGTAAGACAGCTATTGGTACATTTGGAGAGTGATATACTGTAACTCTAACTAAAATCTGCAGTAAAACAAAACATTGTGATTGAATGATGCATTTAGATACTTTGAGATTGAGATGCCATCATGAAAAAGCCCTCATCTTGACTTAATAAGCTACTAACTACACCATCATTCATCATAAAGTCCTAATTCTATTGAGGCATTCATCTCGTTCTGGGTCTGTTGGCTAAAAATTGAGAATACATGCAGGAAGTGGACACTCTAGGACTCCAGGGAAGAGTGTCCAACGACCGAGTAAGGCATGGTCAGTAGTGCACACCCCCTTACAACTCTTGCCCCTTGTATCTGTGTGAGCAGAGAGAGGAGGTGGGAGATAGGGGATGGGAGCAAAAGAGATGGAGCGTGAGAAAGAGAGAGCGAGAGGCAGGAAGTTCACTTCTCTGTGGCCTTTTCACCCAAGCGGCACAATGACTTGTGGTTGGGGGCCACATCATTTAGACATGCACACACAGACACACTCACACAGACACGGGAATGACAGAGAAGATCGTGAGGATTGTAGGGACACAAACCTATCTGTAAATCTAAGACACACAGCTTAGAACTATGAACCTCCACACTTTGTTCAACCCCTGAAGCTAAACATGCTGGACAGCTACTACTGAAGCATCTCAGCTCATAGGTAAGCATTATCGGTATGAATAACAACAACCGTATACAGCATCTTTTGGCTTTACTTTTCATTTAGTTTCTTAAATCACTTTATTTGGATATTTTCAAATGCAGGAGAGAATATTCTCTAGGTGTTCTGACTATCAAGAGACGATCGGTTCGATTTAGTTAGAGACCACCTAAACTCTTTTGACATGAAGCAACTCTGTCTTCTGACTATCAATACTGGCCACTCAAGCTGTACACGTACGTAGTTGTAGCATGCTATAGCCTATTCTGGACAAATGATGAGATTCTGTGGATAGTTAGCTGAATATATACAGATCATCCGTCAGGGACTATATGAAGAAGATATGTTACCCTTAATCTGTGTCCATTGCTTTCCATTGCAATATCATCAAATGCCAGCTCAAATTGAGTTGCCAACAAGATGAATAATGATTAGCCACTGATATATATATATGTATAACTACTGTAGATGAAAATATTGAGTAAAGTCTAGGCTAGATATGGACGTTTGTTTTGCAGCGTTTATTGAAACTTAATTTAGCCAGGAACAAATAGTAAGTCATTGAAAACAAAGTTTCTTCTACGTTAATGAGCAAGAGGCGAACAGCATCTGTCAGCCACATCTAACAATAAGACATCATTCTTTATCTTGACAATAAAGAAATCAAACAGAAATAGTATCTCATGTTTGTCAAAGACAAATGATCGGATTTGACTTTGTAAGGTGTATTTACATGAATGAAATACATCCTCAAACTGATAAAGAACAAACAATGAATGTACCCTGCCAATATTGACTTTGACCTAGTGCCGAGAGCAAGCATTATGGCAACGCAAGTATTTACGTGGGAATGCTAATTGTATTAGCGTCATATCAAAGAAGCCTCTGCTCATGAAGCAACACAAAACTGTACGAGAGGTGGATTGAGTCCTTGGCTCATGGCACAATAACACATTCCTAATTGTCTTGCTCCTAGGTAAACCCCATCCCTTATATAGACTGGAAGCTTATTGGTTGCCAGACAACAGGACTATGTTTGTTTTACTGTTGGCTCACTGATGGGAATATATATATACTGTATACAGTGCATTCGGAAAGTATATGAGTAGAGTCTGAATACTTATGTAAAGGTGTTTTTTTGCTTTTATACATTTCAAAACATTTCTAAAAACCTGTTTTTGCTTTGTCATTATGGAGTATTGTGATTTGATTGATGAGGATAAAAAAACAATTGAATCCATTTTAGAATAAGGCTGTAACATAACAAAATGTGGAAAAAGTGAAAGGGTCTGAATACTTTCCAAATGCAATGCTCACTGATTGGAATATTCAGCTCTTCTGCAGTCTTACTATCTCACCACTAGTGGAGCTGCAACACCCTCAGCACCCCTACTTCCCACGGCTATGATCCAAAGAGACTGGTCACATCACGGCTGTTACCGCCACACCAGCGGTCACGAGTCATGGAGGCAGTCAAATTCAAATTCCATGTGAAGTTACGATAATTCGGCTTCTCCAAGCTCTGTTGCTGCTGATGGTCATTAGTAGTCTACCAAACTTGCTAACTGCCTGGTACTCACCACTCTACTGTCACTCTGAGATCAATGCAAATGTAATCGAAAAATCTACTCAAACACTTCATGAGAGCCCATGAGCTCATTTCTATAGGCTATGTAATTGCGTGAGAAAACAGAGTGATGGCCTCTACTAAAAAGAAGAGGATCCCATCAGCTAGGCCTACTATATTTATTTCTCAACTTTCCTAATATTAAGCACCTTGCTTCTCTTTACAGCACGAGTATAGCCACCTGGCTGGCATGAAAATGAACCTTGGGAAAAGCGTCCTCCATTCACTATTTAAGTGCATATATTAAATATGTATTTTTTCCCCTGCCCCTGTTTCAAGACAGGTGCATGATAATGGCCCAATCCAAATCAAAACAAATTTCACAGATATTATTTAGTATATGTAAAGGCAAGATTCAATTAAGAATAGTGTGTTGGTGGGCCTCCCGGGTGGCGCTGTGGTTAAGGGCGCTGTACTGAGTCCCTGGGTTCGCGCCCAGGCTCTGTCGTAACCGGCCGCGACCGGGAGGTCCGTGGGGCGACGCACAATTGGCCTAGCGTCGCCCGGGTTAGGGAGGGCTTGGTCGGTAGGGGTGTCCTTGTCTCATCGCGCACCAGCGACTCCTGTGGCAGGCTGGGCGCAGTGTACGCTAACCAAGGTGGCCGGGTGCACAGTGTTTCCTCCTCTGTGTTAAGAAGCAGCTTGGTTGGGTTGTGTATCGGAGGACGCATGACTTTCAACCTTTGTCTCTCCCGAGCCCGTACGGGAGTGGTAGCGATGAGACAAGATAGTAGCTACTACCACAATTGGATACCACGAAATTGGGGAGAAAAAGGGGTAAAAATTGAATAAAATATTATCACTTGTGAAAGATGCAAGAAGGCAAGAAACAATGCATACCTTTTTTTTGCGACTTTTTCAAATCATAGTCGGCCTATATGTTTTGACACGGTTTGCATCACAACTAAAGTGGCCATATAACTGTAGATTCTAACTGGATTACATACGCAGTGAGTGAGTTTCAAGTTTGGGGAAGATCATTTTCACCATTAAAATGCACCTTTATAATAGAAGCATTACATGCGTAATCCCATTTCCTTCACTTTTGATAATGGTGTTTTCCAGCTAATGGAACATTCGGTTTGTAGCCTACTGGCATTTGTGCATTGCTGCACAAATAGTTTATCAACATTTTAAGCTAAACGTTCTGATCTGTTGCATAAGCTTCATTTTTTCATGCTAGCAGTTGTATTAATTTGGAATCCATCTCATTGCACAACTGTCCCAGACTATGTTTGGAATATTTATTTCTCGCACAGAATAGAATAGGTAAACTTTTGTACTATGGGGGATAGTGGATTGACATAGGCTAGAGATTTTGCTGTTCTTTAGGTTTACTCATCTTGTTGGCTGACGGCAAGTAAATTCTTCCAAAATCTTTAATATGTGCCTCGGAATTGGATGAGGACACATGCAGTTGTCACCCGGATGTGTCTGTCTTTCAACCTGTGAGAAAGACCAGATCACGTGACTGAGAGCCAATACGAGTGAGAGGTGCTTCAGAGCACGAAGCACGCAGGGAGAAGGGAATAACAATTATCGTGTTCAGCCTAAGGGCAGAACAGCCGCTGGCTGCAAAATGTATGGATTCTTTTAGGGGTCATTATGGTCAAACAAAGGGGATGCCACTGGGAAATTCGAGGCAAGTGCTTGTCAAATTGTGAATGAGAGACTGATGAAGTGTGTACAGCCTGCACAAAAAATAAAGCAGAGCTCCATGCCTTTCATATGACTTCTTTCAAATCATCATTAGAGTCTCATCAGTCTTGGAATGTATTAAAAATCAAAACATATACCCCAACATTTGTATCGCAACTAAAGTTACATAAATAACTCTAAATGAAGCATATAGGATGGCCTTTTTCTTTGTTAACCACTCAACACAGAATTGCCACATGTGCGCACTCCCTCAAATTGTTTGGAGAAAATATCCTTTCTATTTTATTCAGCTTTGTTCCATTGTATTCTTTATACTATTTATACTTATTACTATAAAATAATGCCATGGTATTCTAAGCAAATCTTGTCTGCTAAATTAACTACCATAGCCCACAGCCATATGGCATAGCCTGATCAGGACCTAACATAAGGACAACTCAGAGTATGCTATTCTGTTCTTCTGAAATAGATGACATTTTCTCCATATCATGTTTCTTTAGACCTGTCTAAAGTAAATCCTGGATTTATTGTGAAGGTGTATGCTATACTGTGTGGAAGCCAGGAGATGCAAAATGTGTTTGTTAATTAACGCTCACTTACCGTGAGACCGGTAATTATTTGCTTGACAATCACCGGCTGATGAAATGTCATGACCACCACAGCCCTAGTTATAAGCCAAAACCATTATACGATTCCTGTCTATGCATGCCTCTGGAAAGGGAATGGAGATACTGTATGCTAAGAGAATCAGGATGGCAATCATGTTCTTACACGTTCCTTGTTGGACTGATGTGGTTTAGGTGGAATGCAGAGAGTATGTCAATATCCAATGAATTGTATAGTGTGTGAGTGTGCACCACAGGAGGTTGGTCAAATCAAATCAAACTGTATCTGTCACATGCGCCGAACAGGTGTAGACCTTACCGTGAAATGCTTACCAACAAGCCCTTAACCAACAATGCAGTTCCAGAAAAAGTTAAGAAAATATTTACCAAATAAACTAATGTAAAAAAAAAGAATCAAAAGTGACACAATTAAATAACAATAACGAGGCTATGTACAGGGGGTACCGGTACCAAGTCAGTGTGCGGGGGCACAGGTTAGTCGAGGTAATTTGAACATGTAGGTAAGGTTAAAGTGACTATGCATAGATAATAAATAGCGAGTAGCAGCGTGTAAAAACAAATGGGGGGAGTCAATGTAAATAGTCCGGGTGGCCATTTCATTAATTGTTGTCAGTCTTGTGGCTTGTAAGTTGAAGCTGTTAAGGAGCTGTCGGGACTTTGTATTGATTAATGTGATGACTGCTGTTCATCAATTGATTAACTGTTTATAATTATGTGATTAAATTAATCAGGTAATTATTAACTCCGTAACCTGGGGCACCATGGGAAAGTTTGGTTTTATTGAGTTTCTATTTCCTAAATTAACTAAAATAATATCAGAATATCTATTTTACAACAGTTGCTAATTAATACATTTTCTCTACAGTCTCGTCCTGAACATCGCATAATCTGGGAATCAGCACAAACCCGAGTCCCACTAAATATGTCCGTACAATAGTTGATTATTTATGAGTTGATTATTTATTTTTTAACAAGCTAAAATGATAATATACGATACACAAACACACAGTCTAGGCTATTGATTAGAACTTAGTATAATGAAACAGGTCCCTAGCGGGCCAACACAATATGACACGTGTTACACAAAATGGGGATTTAAAAAGAGAGAGAAAAAGAGAGAAAAGCACACTTGGGTACATTTGTAAACTATGCTTAGTTTAGCCCTACCTTACCCCGAACTGCCGCTCTTATGGGTCAGAATATAATTAAATAATTACGTGTCGAAGGTCTCCGTCTTTATGGCAAGTTCTCTGGGCGTCGCTAGTTACGAGGCAAGGTCTGGATTTTACTCAGATCCAATTTAGAGCACTAACTTCACATTTCATCTTTACAAAAACGTTCTATTTAAACTGGACATTTTCCACACAACGTACAACATGCAAACATCAGGCACATATTGTGAAAACTCTTCAAGTTACAATGTTTTTGTTATAACGTCATCATTTAACTTTTAATAGCATAACAAAACAACATTCCTTTTCGTATTCCATCTATC
The DNA here is from genome assembly GCF_045791955.1 of Oncorhynchus clarkii lewisi. Classification (NCBI taxonomy): domain Eukaryota; kingdom Metazoa; phylum Chordata; class Actinopteri; order Salmoniformes; family Salmonidae; genus Oncorhynchus; species Oncorhynchus clarkii. Next base: position 37,308,434 of record NC_092164.1, on the reverse strand, counting down.
ATTTTCCACCATTTTGGTTGACGAAACATATTGTCCAAAAGCCCATTTATTGCATGTTACTGTTCTGAGGTAGGTTCTCCATAGGCCCATCCTACATTCCATTCCTCCACAGTCAGAGGACAAAGGGATTTTGTCTGCTGCCTTAAGATTTACTACGGGCATGAGGTGTCATAAAACCCCCACCTCCATACCTCTCGATCTCTCCCTCTCTGGTGGGTGTGAGAGGTGTCTCTGTAGGAGTGTGGCCCACGTTAACCTGACCCGAACAGGCCAGCCATGGCAGAGCCTTTTGGTCCTAGACTTGGAGCTCCGGTATTGTTTGCCATGCGGTAGCAGAGAGAACAGTCTATGACTTGGGTGACTGGAGTCTTAGACAATTTTTTAAGCTTTCCTCTGACACCGTCTAGTATATAGGTCCTGGATGGCAGGGAGCTTGGCCCCAGTGATGTTCTGGGCCGTACGCACTACCCTTTGTAGAGCCTTACAGTCAGATGCCGAGCAGTTTCCATACCAGGCAGTGATGCAACCAGTCAGAATGCTCTCGATGGTGCAACTGTAGAACTTTTTGAGGATCTGGGGACCCATGCCAAATCTTTTCAGTCTGCTGAGGGGGAAAACATGTTGTGCCCTCTTCACGACTGTCTTGGTGTGTTTGGACCATGATAGTTCATTGGTGATGTGGACACCAAGGAATGTGAAACACTCGACGCACTCCACTACAGCCTCGTCGATGTTAATGGGGGCCTGTTTTTTTCCCTGTAGTCCACGATCAGCTCCTTTGTCTTGCTCACATTGAGGGAGAGGTTGTTGTCCTGGCACCACACTGCCAGATCTCTGACCTCCTCCCTATAGGCTGTCTCATCGTTGTCAGTAATCAGGCCTACCACTGTTGTGTCGTCAGTTGTGGTGTTGGAGTCGTGTTTGTCACGCAGTCGTGGGTGAACAGGGAGTACAGGAGGGGACTAAACACGCACCCTGAAGCGTCCCCCGTGTTGAGGATCAGCATGGCAGATGTGTTGTTGCCTACACTTACCACCTGGGGGAGGCCCGTCAGGGAGTCCAGAATCAAGTTGCAGAGGGAGGTGTTTAGTCCCAGGGTCCTTAGCTTAGTGAGGAGCTTTCTGGACACTATGGTGTTGAATGCTGAGCTGTAGTCAATGAACAGCATTGGAGTCAGTCTAGGGTATCTGGGATGATGCTGTTGATGTGAGCCATGACCAGCCTTTCAAAGCACTTCAAAGCTACCGATGTGAGTGCTATGGGGAGGTAATCATTTAGGCAGGTTACCTTCGCTTCCTTGGGCACAGGGACTATGGTGGTCTGCTTGAAACATGTAGGTATTACAGACCCGGTCAGGGAGAGGTTGAAAATGTCAGTGAAGACACTTGCCAGTTGGTCAGCGCATGGTTTGAGTACATGTCCTGGTAATCCATCTGGCTCTGCAGCTTTGTGAATGCTGACCTGTTTAAAGGTCTTGCTCACATCGGCTACTGAGAGCGTTATCACACAGTCGTCCGGAACAGCTGGTGCTCTCATGTATGCTTCAGTATTGCTTGCCTCGAAGCGAGCATAAAAGGCATTTAGCTCATCTGGTAGGCTCGCGTCATTGGGCAGCTCGCAGCTGGGTTTCCCTTTGTAGTCCGTAATAGTTTTCAAGCCCTGCCATATCCGACTAGCATCAGAGCCGGTGTAGTACGATTCAATCTTAATCCTGTATTGGCGCTTTGCCTGTTTGATGGTTCGTCTGAGGACATAGCGTGATTTCTTATAAGCGTCCGGATTAGTGTCCCTCTCCTTGAAAACGGCAGCTCTAGTCTTAAGCTCGATGCAGATGTTGCCTGTAACCCATGGCTTCTGGTTGGGATATGTACGTACGGTCACTGTGGGGACGACGTCGTCGATGCACTTATTGATGAAGCCGATGACTGAGGAGATAAACTCCTCAATGCCATTGGATGTATCCCAGAACATATTCCAGTCTGTGCTAGCAAAACAGTCCTGTAGCGTAGCATCCACGTCATCTGACCACTTAGGTATTGAGCATGTCACTGGTACTTCCCGCTTTAGTTTTTGCTTGAAAGCAGGAAGCAGAAGGATAGAATTATGGTCAGATTTGCCAAATGGACGGCGAGGGAGATCTTTGCATGCGTCTCTGTGTGTGGAGTAAAGGTGGTCGATAGTTTTTTCCCTCTGGTTAAGTGTGACATGTTGGTAAAAATGAGGTAAAATGTATTTAAGTTTGCCTGCTACTATGAGCTCCGCTTCTGGATGATAATTTTCTTGTTTGCTTATGGCCTTATACAGCTGGTTGAGTGCGGTCTTAGTGCCACCATCGGTTTGTGGTGGTAAATAGACGGTTACGAATAATATAGATGATAATATAGATCTCTTGGTAGATAGTGTGGTCTACAGCTTATCATAAGGTACTCTGTCCTCAGGCGAGCAATACCTCGAGACTTCTTTAAAATTTGCCATCAAAGGCCTACCGGGTGGCGCAGTGGTTAAGGGTGCTGTACTGCAGCGCCAGCTGTGCCACCAGAGACCTTTGGTTCGCGCCCAGGCTCTGTCGCAACCGGCTGCGACCGGGAGGTCTGTGGGGCGACGCACAATTGGCCTAGCGTCGTCCAAGTTAGGGAGGGCTTGGCCGGTAGGGATATCCTTGTCTCATCGCGCACCAGTGACTCCTGTGGCAGGCCGGGCGCAGTGCACGCTAACCAAGGTTGCCAGGTGCACGGCACAGTGTTTCCTCTGACACATTGGTGTGGCTGGCTTCCAGGTTGGATGCGTGCTGTGTTAAGAAGCAGTGCGGCTTGGTTGGGTTGTGTATCGGAGGACACATAACTTTCAACCTTCGTCTCTCCCGAGCCTGTACGGGAGTTGTAGCGATGCGACAAGATAGTAGCTACTAAAAACAATTGGATACCACGAAATTGGGGAGGAAAAGGAGTAAAATATTATTTAAAAATTCATTTTAAAAATTTAAAAATTGCCATCACGCACCAGCTGTTATTGACAAATAGACACACACCCCCGCCCCTCGTCTTACCCGACTTACTTTACTCTGTCCTGCCGATGCATGGAAAATCCTGCCAGCTCTATATTATCTGTGTTGCCGTTCAGCCACGACTTGGTGAAAAATAAGATATTAGAGTTTTTAATGTCCCGTTTGTAGGATAGTCCTGATCGTATATCATCCATTTTGTTTTCCAATTATTGCACGTTGGCCAATGGTAGTGAAGGTTTACTCACTCGCCTACAAATTCTCAGAATTCGATCTCCGCCCCCTTTTTCTCCGTCTTTTCTTCATGCAATGACAGGGATTTGGGCCCGTTTCTGAGAAAGAAGTTATTCCTTTGTGTCGAACTCGTTAAAATAAAAATCTTCGTCCAGTTACAGTTATCTCCGTTCTGATGTCCAGAAGTTATTTTCGGTGATAAGAGACAGTAGCAGCAACATTATGTACAAAATAAGTTAAAAAATAAGTTACAAACAACACAAAAAAACTAACAAAATAGCACAATTGGTTAGGAGTCCGTAAAATGGCAGCCATCCCATCCGGCACCTTAATTAGGGAGAACGGGCTCGTGGTAATGTCTAGAGCGGAATGAGTGGAATGGTGTCAAATACATGAAACAGGTGTTTGATACCATTCCATTTACTCCGTTACAGTCATTATTTTGAGCCGTCCTCCCCTCAGCAGGTTCCTGTGGTGTGCACTTTGGGGGAAAAAAATGTAAAAGGTTAAAACTGTGGGTAGTTCACAGTCCCAGACCCCCGCCACATACTCACCCAGATACATACACACACATTCCCAGACATAGACACAGAATGACTCAGACACAGACATAGAAATAGACTGTCATGAATAGATTACATCATGCCTGGTAACACAATATCCCATCTGAAGATTCAGAATACTTCCTAAAGTCAAGAATTTATAGAGTTCTGTCCATTTGTGACTATGAGTCCTCTTCCTGATAATAATAACTGACTGGCTGCTGGCTGTGACAAAGTGTTCTACCATTAGAGGAAACAGTGTTACACAATATGACTCATCTAGAGGGAAGCCATTAAGTATACTGTAGATTAGAAGGTAGTCATTCTGTGTATTCAAACTATTGTCACCCTTTTTTACAGAATGACACCAAACGCCACCCTTCCATTCGTCCTCGTCACCTCAGCCACCCGAGATGACAAAGCCAAGGTGGTGGACATCGAGGCCATCATGAACAACTTAATCATTGTCCTTTACACGCTGACCATTGTCCTGGGCACCACGGGCAACTCTGTAGTCATCTGGGTGGCAGGCTTCAAGCTCAAGCCCACCGTCACCAATGTGTGGCTGGTCAACCTGGCCGTGGCCGACCTCATCTTCTGCCTGAGCCGTGTGCTCTCGCTGACCAAGAAGCTCTTCTTCGACTACTGGCCGTTCGGCATCTTTTTATGCAAGTTCAACGGCTTCTTCAAGTATGCCAACATGTTCTGCAGTGTGTTCCTGCTCGCTGTCATCAGCATGGACCGGACGCTCTGCGTCTGGCACCCCGTCTTTACCAAACGGCGTAGGACGATCTGCGCCGCCCGCCTGGTGAGTGCCGGCGTGTGGGCGGTGGCGGCCATTTTGAGCGCCCCCTACTTCGCCTACCGCCAGGTTTACCTCGGCAAGAACAACCTGAGCAAGTGCTCGCTAGATGTCAAGGAGTCAACGAAAGGCGATAACAGCGCTAAGCTCGCGCTCTACCTAATGCGCTTCCTATGCGGTTTCCTGCTTCCTTTCCTCATCATCCTCTGCTGCTACATCCTAGCAGGGTTAGGCATCAGACGCACCCGCCTGTTGGGCAAGTCACGTCCCCTCCGTATCCTGGCATCGCTGGTCTGTGCTTTCTTCCTGTGCTGGGCGCCCTACCACTGTCTCCTACTGGTCAAGATGGTGAAGAGCAACAGTATGGTGGTGAAGGTGGGGCTGACAGGGGCCACAGGCTTTGCCTACTTCAACAGTTGTGTGAACCCGCTGCTGTACTTCTGTATGGGGTTGGACATGAGAGGGTCAAGATTCAGGCAGAGCTTAGCGGGGGTGTACCGGAGAGCACTAGCCGATGACAGAGATGGTCGAAACACTCAGTCCAACGAGCGCACAGTGGATGATAGTTCTGGCTCTGTATCACGACTTGCAATGGTGAATGTGGCCAATGTCAGTTTCGAGTGAATGTGGCCAAAGTCTGTGGGAAGGCACATTTGGTATGAGGAGGAGTTCCTGTCCTTATTAGATCACAGGCTAATTAAACAGTGAATAGCTGAATAGCTTGTGTAGACATATTTTTTATCAGTTAGGATACATATAGACATAGGGTAACTGTGAATTTATGTAAATGCCTCAGGAAATAATTATCACACTTTCGAAGTGTTATGTGATGAAAATCATAGAAAGAAAGTGGAACTGTGCCTAGAAAATAACCTATCAGGAGGAAGTGATACAACTTCTGGGGAAAGTCATAGATGACTCCAATCATGCTATGTTTTACTAAGTGTCATGTTTGGAAAAGTGGAAAAACAAGGATATTAATTCCCATATTCCGTCCCATGAGACAAGATTGTAATTGGAAATGGCGAAATTTTGGAGAAAAAGGAGTGTAAAATGCCCTGGCAAATATTCTTATACTTACCGGTGTAAACTACAACATTATCCCAATTTGATATGTTGCTTAAGGGACAGCTCACAATTTACTGGGGGGTGGTCCAAAATAGGGGAGGGTTGTCAAACTTTGTCTTTGTTGCTTTGTGGTGGGTTGTGTTTTTTTTTTATTGGGCACAGGCCAGTATAGTCTACCAGTCTAACGGTCTATCCAGCATTCATAGTGACAATAGTGGTAGATGGATCATTTGTCCAGATCTGCAATAGGCTAACTAACAATCACACCTCACATAAAACCATTCAAAACTGCACCTCATTCACTCTCATTGATGATTAAAAGGGGGGGAAATAAAGTTGAGAGAAAATAGGAAGAAAGGTGAAAGGGAGTCAGAAGAAGAGGATGTGATCTGGACAACTTGACTTGAGGAAGCGTGGTGGTCGCTTGTTTCTCTTTTAGTCCCCACATTGCTCCTCCTAGACAGACGGTTTCCATCATGTCTCAGTCACATGACTGGTCTCTCCTTCAGACAAACTGTATCAGAGGTGAACACAGAGGCTTAGCTGAAGCTCTGTGGATTCCAGTTCAGATAAGACACCACACTCACAGCGGAAGAGAAATGAAAAACACAATTCAACTCACTTCATGACTCTCTCGCTCCCTGTCTCTCTTTCTCTCTCTTCTTCTCCGCTCTCTGATTATATTTTTCAGAAATAAAAAGTATGAAAGAGACAATTCACCTGACATCTATTTATCTTTTGATAAATATTCTCAATGAGAATCAAAACTGTTTTCCTGTATTGTCTGAAACTGTGTAGCTAGCGTTGTCATTCATGAAAGGCCTGAACGTCCAGGATGCAGAGAAACAGAAATCCCCCTCAGGACAATGGAGGAAAGGAACATAAATGGATGGGTACAAACAGAACAGACCAGCCAGCCGTACCCCCCTTCCTCACATCTTTTTGATGCTCTGCCCTTTATCAATGTAAAATAATTTTTTTAATCAATGAGAGTAAAACAAATTGACCAATTGCCATTGTTGAGAAAGTACCATGCCAACTGATATCACATTCTTCAACCAACATGTTGACCTATAGGAAGAGGGAACTCCTACTGTATGTCTGATTCATTTGATTTGTCATGAGTCAGCAACACACATCCTCTATAGTTGCTTTTTCACTGATCATCATTCACAAGGGGGAACAAACAGAGGTTTTCTTCTCTTGCCTTGTTGTCTTCCCTTGCTAGCAAGTTGGCTAAACACTGCTAGCTAGCTAGCCTTTTGAAATAATCAGATTTTTAAAGAAATAATATTAAATGGCAAATACTTATACTTTCCGATGCAACGTACAACATTATACCAATTTAATATTCTACTTCAACGTATTGGCTCCCCTATCAGCTAAAAATAAAATGTCATAATTGTTATGTCACATTTTTTTTGTTCTGTTTTTACGTTTCAAAATGAGGGGATTCTAATAAGGCTACAATCTTGTCCAGTGCCAACCCGTCATTCAGGGCATGGGGGGAGGGGGGCAGAGTCCCACCTGCTTTGAGCCCCACATGTTCAGCAAAAAAAGAAAGTTACAATTATTCTTGACTTAATAAAGCGACATACAAACATGGTCTCTTTTTTGTTTTCTTGAGTAAGGCAGCTCCAAAATACAGGTGTTTCAGCCAAATTCAGTGCTTTCTGTGGTGTAGACCCAGCCAGCGGAAAATACAGAGCGCAGTGGTTGGTAATTTTCTCTAGTTGCACCGTGATTGGCTTAGTGTTCTGTCACTCATGGGGACACGTTGCCAGAAAATCTACAGGGAGAGTTAAAAAGTTCAAGCGTCCTTGGGTGCTGCCATAGATTTACATTAGAAGTGCCCATTCAAGAAGGCTCAAGGTCATTGGCCACAGATAAAGTGACGCAGTGGCGACTCGTCATTCAGGGCAGGTGGGGCTCATTTGAGCCTCACATTTTTTTTATATTTATATTTTATATATGTTTTTTTTAGGGGGGGCTTGCCTGTTTTGCATGTTATTTTGGCATTAACATGTGTCACATATCAGTTTGCAAATAATGTAAAAAATATTAGTTAATAAAGCCGCAAACAAACAGGCAGTTCCAAAATGCAGGTGTTTCAGCCTAGCTCAGTGCTTTCTGTGGTGGTGGGGCAGGCCAGCAGAAAATCAAATAACATTTTATTGGTCACATGCACATGTTTAGCAGATGTTATTGCGAGTGTAGCAAAAATGCTCGTGCCTCTAGTTCCGACAGTGCAGTAATATCTAACAAGTAATCTAACAATTCCACAATAACTACCTAATACAAACAAATCTAAAGGGATGGAATAAGAATATATACTGTACATATAAGTATATGGATGAGCGATGACTGAGCGGCATAGGCAAGATGTAATAGATGGTATAAAAATACAGTATATACATATGCAATGAGTAATGCAAGATATGTAAACATTATTTAAGTGTTATTATGAAAGTGACTGGTGATCTATTTATTAAAGTGGCCAATGATTTCAAGTCTGTATGTAGGCAGCAGCCTCTCTGAGTTAGTGACGCCTGTTTAACAGTCTGATGGCCTTGAGATAGAAAAATAGCTTCTGTCTCTCGGTCCCAGCTTTGATGAACCTGTACTGACCTCGGCTTCTGGATGGTAGCGGGGTGAACAGGCAGTGGCTCAGGTGGTTGTTGTCCTTGATTATCTTTTTGGCCTTCCTGTAACAACGGGCACTGTAGTCGTCTACAAACACTGTTGTGTCGTCTACAAACTTGATGATTGAGTTAGAGGCGTGCATGGCCACGCAGTCATGGGTGAACAGGGAATACACAAGGGGGCTGAGCACACACCCTTGTTGGTCCCCAGTGTTGAGGATCAGCGAAGTGGTGACGTTTCCTACCTTCACCACTTGGGGGCAGCCCGTCAGGAAGTCCAGGACCCAATTGCACAGGGCAGGGTTGAGACCCAGGGCCTCAAGGTTAATGATGAGCTTGGAGGCGACTATGGTGTAGAATTCTGAGCTGTAGTCAATGAACAGCATTCTTACATAGGTATTCCTCTTGTTCAGACGGGATAGGGCAGTGAATATGCCGGAAAACACACCAGCCAGCTGCAGTATGATGGCAATTTCATCGTCTGTGGACCTATTGGGGCGGTGAGCAAATTGAAGTGGGTCTAGGTTGACAGGTAAGGTAGAGGTGATATTATCCTTGTCTAGTCTCTCAAAGAACTTCATGATGACAGAAGTGACTGCTATGGGGCGATATTCATTATGTTCAGGTACCTTTTCTTTCTCGGGTACAGGAACAATGGTGGCAATCTTGAAGCATGTGGGGACAGCAGACTGAGATAGGGAGAGATTGAATATGCCCGAAAACACACCAGCCAGCTGGTCTGCGCATGCTCTGAGGACGCGGCTAGGGATGCCGTCTGGACCAGCAGCCCTACGAGGGTTAACACGTTTAAACGTTTTACTCATGTCGGCCATGGAGAAGGAGAGCCCACAGTCCTTGGTAGTGGGCTGCTTTGGTGGCACTGTGTTATCCTCAAATTATGCGAAGAATGTGTTTAGCCTGTCTGGAACCAAGACGTCTGTCTCAGCATCGTGGCTGGTTTTCCTTTTGTTGTCTGAGTCTGAGCATGTCACGATCGTCGTAAGAGTGAGACCAAGGCGCAGCGTGGTATGCGTACATTCTCTTTTAATGAATGAAAACACTTAACAAAAACAACAAAACCAACGAACGAAACGTGAAGCTTAGTGCAGACAGGCAACTAAACATAGTCAAGATCCCACAACACAAATGAGGAAAATGGCTACCTAAATATGATCCCCAATCAGAGACAACGATAAACAGCTGTCTCTGATTGGGAACCATATCAGGCCAACATAGACATACAAAAACCCCTAGAGTACCCACCCTAGTCACACCCTGACCTAACCAAAATATAGAGAAAAACAGAGATATCTAAGGTCAGGGTGTGACAGTGCTGTTGGAATTGCGAATCCACTTTATCTCTATACTGACATTTCACTTGTTTGATTGCCTTGTGGAGTGAATAGCTACACTGTTTATATTCTGCCATATTACCAGTCACCTTGCCATGGTTAAATGCGGTGGTTTGCGCGAATGCTACCATCTATCCACGGTTTCTGGTTAGGCTAGGTTTTACTTGTCACAGTGGGTACTACATCTCCTATACACTTCCTTATAAACTCAGTCACCATATTCGTTTATGCGTCTAGATCACTTTTGCAAGCTACCCGGAACATATCCCAGTCCACGTGATCAAAACAACCTGAAGCGTGGATTCCGATTGGTCAGACCAGCGTTGAATAGTTAGAAGCACGGGTACTTCCTGTTTGAGTTTCTGCCTATAGGACGGGAGGAGCAAGACAGAGTCATGGTCAGATTTGCCGAAAGGAGGGCAGGGGAGGGCCTTGTAAGCATTCCGGAAGTTTGAATAGCAATGGTCGAGAGTCTTAGCAGCGCGAGTAGTACAGTCAATATGTTGATAGAACTTCAGCAGCCTAGTCCTCAGATTTGATTTGTTCAAATCCCCAGCCACAATGAATGCAGCCTCAGGATATGTGGTTACCAGTTTGCATAAATTCCAGTGATGTTCTTTGAGGGCCATCGAGGTATCGGATTGAGGCGGGATGTAAACGCTATACATTTGAAAAGTGCTGAACAAATAGTTTTAATGACTATGTCCGTCTTAGCTCGCTTAATAATGTCTTAATCAAAATTTCGGCTTGCCTCTAATCCGCTCAACGTTCCCTTATGCCATAGTTTGTACATCTCAATTGTCAGTAGAAACCACATATGTTTAAGCAAATCAGCCATATCAGCTATGTTTTTTAAAAGGCACTCAATTAAAATGAATGAACTGTTTGTCACGACTTCCGCCGAGGTTGGCTCTCTTGCCTGTTCGGGCGGTGCTCGGCGGTCGTCGTCACCGTCCTACTAGCCACCACCGATCCCTTTTTCGTTTGTCTGTTGGTTTTGTCTTATTAGTTTCACCTGTGTGTATTTTAGTTTAATTGACGTCCTTATATGTAGTTGGTTGTCCCGCCCTTGTTTTGTGCGGGATTGTTTTGGATTCATGTATTTTGGGTTAATACGTGTGTGTTATTTTCTCCGATAATATTTTGATCCTGTGTTGGATTATTTCATCCTGTATATTTGGGTTGACCGTGTTTGGTTTCCGGAGAATAAAAAACTATCGACTCACTGTAACCTGCTCTCTGCGCCTGATTCCACCCACCTTGATATTACGTGACAGAATCCCGCACCACCCATGGAATCAGCAGGAGCAGCCGCGTCTCCTCTCCCATCGATGGAGGAGAGAGTCCTCCACCACACCAGCGTGCTTCATCGGATTGGTTCTGCCATGGACCAAATGATGGAGAGGATGGATCGATGGGAGAGGAGTGGTCTTCCCACATCATCGCTAGCACCCCCTTCTCCAGCACCCCCTGTTCCTGCGACCACATCGGGCTCCGGGGCTCTTCGGTTGACACTCCCACGGGAGTATGACGGAACGGCGGCTGGGTGCCAGGGTTTCCTCCTTCAACTGGAACTATACCTGGCTACCGTGCGTCCTGCTCCCTCTGGAGAGGAGAGTGTGAGCGCCCTCGTCTCCTGCTTGACTGGGCGAGCCCTCGAGTGGGCCAACGCAGTGTGGAATGGTCCGGACTCGGCGAGGGATAATTACCCAGAGTTCACCCGCCGATTCCGAGCTGTTTTTGACCATCCACCAGAGGGTCGGGCGGCGGGTGAACGGCTGTTCCACCTGCGGCAGGAGACGAGGAGCGCACAGGACTTCGCTCTGGAGTTCAGGACCTTGGCCGCAGGAGCAGGATGGAACGACAGGGCCTTGGTCGATCATTTCAGATGCAGTCTCAGGGAGGACGTCCGCAGGGAGCTGGCATGTCGGGACACCACCTGCACACTGGATGAGCTCATTGACTTGGCTATCCGTCTCGACAATCTGCTGGCTGCCCGCGGGCGTTCGGATCAGGCCCTGTCGTTTCCACTTCCCAGCCCTCCTGCCCCTATCCCTATGGAATTAGGAGGGGCAGCTTCGAGGGGGACCGGAGGAGGAGTGTCCTCCTGCACCAGTTGTGGTCGACGAGGGCACACGTCAGACCGGTGCTGGAGGAACTCGTCTGGGAGTCGGGATGGCAGGCGGAGCACTGCTCGATCACCCCAGGTGAGTAAGCACCAGACTCACCCAGAGCCTCCTGTCGGTCATGTGTATGTATTGACTTCTTTCCCTGGGTTTTTTCCCTCTCTACAGCATAAGGCGCTAGTCGATTCAGGCGCAGCTGGGAATTTCATGGATCGTGGGCTTGCGTTAAGGCTAGGGATTCCCCTGGTGTCGTTAGACCAACCCTTCCCCGTGCACTCCTTAGATAGCCGACCATTAGGGTCAGGAGTGATTAGGGAGGCTACGGTGCCACTGGACATGGTAACGCAGGGGGATCATAAGGAGCAGATTAGTCTGTTCCTTATAGATTCACCTGCGTTTCCAGTGGTGTTGGGGGTTCCCTGGTTAGCTCAACACAATCCGGCGATTTCCTGGCGACAGGGGGCTCTTAAGGGGTGGTCAGAGGAGTGTTCAGGTAGGTGTAGAGGAGTTGCCGTTGGTGCGACTACGGTGGAGAGTCCAGACCAAGTCTCCACCGTGCGCATTCCCTCTGAATATGCCGATTTGGCTATCGCCTTCAGTAAAAGGAAGGCGACCCAAGTACCACCTCATCGTCGAGAGGACTGCGTGATAAACCTTCTGGAGAACGCTGCACTTCCTAGGAGTCACGTGTATCCATTGTCCCAGGAGGAGACGGTAGCGATGGAAACATACGTTGCTGAATCGCTGAGACAGGGGTACATTCGGCCCTCCGCATCACCCGTCTCCTCAAGCTTCTTTTTTGTGAAGAAGAAGGATGGAGGTCTGCGTCCGTGCATTGATTATAGAGGTCTAAATTCCATCACAGTGGGGTTTAGTTACCCACTACCTCTCATCGCTACGGCGGTGGAATCATTTCACGGGGCGCGCTTCTTCACAAAACTGGACCTGAGGAGCGCGTATAATCTGGTGCGTATCCGGGGAGGAGATGAGTGGAAAACTGCATTTAGTACTACATCTGGTCATTATGAATACCGCGTCATGCCATACGGGTTGAAGAATGCTCCAGCCGTCTTCCAATCCTTCGTAGACGAAATTCTCCGAGACCTGCTCGGGCAGGGAGTGGTAGTGTACATCGATGACATCTTGATCTATTCTGCCACACGCGCGGCGCATGTGTCTCTGGTGCGTAAGGTACTTGGGCGACTGCTGGAGCATGACCTGTATTGCAAGGCGGAGAAATGTGAGTTTTTCAAGCAGTCCGTTTCCTTCCTGGGATATCGTATTTCCACCTCTGGGGTGGTGATGGAGGATGACCGCGTTACAGCCGTGCGTAATTGGCCGACTCCGACCACGGTGAAAGAGGTGCAGCGGTTTTTAGGGTTTGCCAATTACTACCGGAGGTTTATCCGGGGTTTTGGTCAGGTGGCTGCTCCCATCACCTCGCTGCTGAAGGGAGGACTGGTGCGCTTGCGCTGGTCAGCAGAGGCGGGCAGAGCATTCACTCGTTTGAAGGAGCTGTTCACCAATGCGCCCGTGTTGGCGCATCCGGACCCCTCTTTAGCGTTCATAGTGGAGGTGGATGCGTCCGAGGCTGGGGTCGGAGCCGTGCTGTCCCAACGCTCGGGCGTGCCACCCAAGCTTCGCCCTTGTGCTTTCTTTTCGAGCAAGCTCAGCCCAGCGGAGCGAAACTATGATGTGGGGGACCGGGAGTTGTTAGCTGTAGTCAAGGCTCTGAAGGTGTGGAGACTTTGGCTTGAGGGGGCTAAACACCCCTTTCTCATCTGGACTGACCATCGTAATCTCGAGTATATCCGGGCAGCGAAGAGACTAAATCCACGTCAGGCTAGATGGGCCATGTTTTTTACCAGGTTCCGGTTTACCCTCTCATACCGGCCAGGCTCCCAAAACACCAAAGCCGACGCGCTGTCCCGCCTCTATGATACCGAGGAGCGGCCCGTTGAGCCAGCTCCCATCATTTCACCGTCATGTCTCGTGGCACCGGTGGTATGGGAGGTGGACGCGGAGATAGAGGAGGCCTCACGGTCAGAGCCGGCCCCCCCCCAACTGTCCAGTGGGAACTCAGTACGTACCGAGGGGGGTCCGGGACAAGCTGATTCGGTGGGCTCATACTCTCCCCTCCTCGGGTCATCCTGGCATCGAGAGGACAGTGCGGAGTCTGAGAGGGAGATACTGGTGGCCCACGCTAGCTAAAGACGTGAGATTTTATGTCTCCTCCTGCTCAGTGTGTGCTCAGAGCAAGGCTCCTCGGCACCTGCCTAGAGGGAAATTACAACCCCTCCCCGTTCCACAACGGCCGTGGACACACTTATCGGTGGACTTTCTTACCGACCTTCCCCCGTCCCAGGGAAGTACTACGATCCTGGTCGTTGTGGACCGGTTTTCTAAGTCCTGTCGTCTCATCCCGTTGCCCGGTCTCCCTACGGCCCTGCAGACTGCTGAGGCCTTGTTTACCCATGTCTTCCGGCACTATGGGGTGCCTGAGGACATCGTTTCTGATCGGGGTCCCCAATTCACGTCCAGAGTATGGAGGGCGTTTATGGAGAGACTGGGGGTCTCGGTCAGCTTAACCTCAGGTTTTCACCCCGAGAGTAATGGGCAGGTGGAGCGCGTAAACCAAGATGTGGGCAGGTTTCTGCGGTCCTATTGCCGGGACCGGCCTGGTGAGTGGGCAAGGTATGTTCCCTGGGCTGAACTAGCTCAGAACTCCCTACGCCACTCCTCAACTAACTTGTCTCCTTTTGAGTGTGTGTTAGGTTACCAGCCGGTCCTGGCCCCATGGCATCAGAGCCAGACCGAGGCTCCTGCGGTGGAGGAATGGGTACAGCGCTCCAAGGACACCTGGAAGGCCGTTCAGGACTCACTACGGTTAGCGGGCGAACGGCAGAAGAGGAGCGCTGACCAGCACCGCAGTGAGGCCCCCGTGTTTGCACCGGGGGACAGGGTCTGGCTCTCGACTGCGGGGGCCGCGCGTCAGGGGGGGGGTACTGTCACGACTTCCGCCGAGGTTGGCTCTCTTGCCTGTTCGGGCGGTGCTCGGCGGTCGTCGTCACCGTCCTACTAGCCACCACCGATCCCTTTTTCGTTTGTCTGTTGGTTTTGTCTTATTAGTTTCACCTGTGTGTATTTTAGTTTAATTGACGTCCTTATATGTAGTAGGTTGTCCCGCCCTTGTTTTGTGCGGGATTGTTTTGGATTCATGTATTTTGGGTTAATACGTGTGTGTTATTTTCTCCGATAATATTTTGATCCTGTGTTGGATTATTTCACCCTGTATATTTGGGTTGACCGTGTTTGGTTTCCGGAGAATAAAAAACTATCGACTCACTGTAACCTGCTCTCTGCGCCTGATTCCACCCACCTTGATATTACGTGACACTGTTTCTCTGCAGGACAACACTCCAGGGAAAGGGGGGATACCTAGTTAGTTGTACAACTGAATGTGTCTTCTGCTTTTAACCCAATCCTTCTGAATCCTAGATGTGCGGGGGGCTGCCATAATCGACACCCATGGCACCCAGGGAACAACAGGTTAACTGCCCTGCTCAGGGGCAGAACAACAGATTTTTACCTTGTTAAGGAGTGTGGTTTGTGGGTCATGTTTCAGAGGATGCATGACTTGGTCTTTGCCTCTCATGAACCTGTTGGGGAGTTGCAGTGATGAGACAAGATTGTAATTGGATATGACGAAAAAGGGGGGTGAAATAAAAACATATTAAAAAAATGCCCTGGCAAATATTCTTATGCTTGCCAGGGTAACCTACAACATTATTGATATGTTGCTTAAGTGACAGCTCACAAATTACTGGGGGGGCTGGGGTGGTCCAAAATAGGGGAGGGTTGTCAAACTTTTCTTCTTTTTTTTAGCTTTGGGGAGGGTTTGTGGTTTTACTAGATAATTTCTTCCATCCTAGCCAAATTTCCTCATCTGCTTGCATGCACATCCTCTATATCAAGGTGTATTGGTACTTCCCTAAATGCACATGCTTTTCCGTATGCTAACCTTTACTATTCCACAGGTCAGTATAGTCTACCAGTCTATCCAGCATTCATAGTGACAATAGTGGTAGATGGATCATTTGTCCAGATATGCAATAGGCTAACTAGCAATCACACCACATATAAAACCATTCAAAGCTGCATCAATTTTCAATATAAATTGAAAAGAACAAATAGGAATACCCGATAGGCAGCGGACAGGCCAGGTGCATCACGGCGCATGAAAGAACAATGAAGACAATGAACACACAGCTCATAAAGAAAGTGGAACTGTGCCTAGATAATAGAAACTAACCTATCAGGGGGAAGTGGTATAACTTTTGGGGAAAGTCATAGATGACTTCAGTCATGCTATGTTGTAATACGTGTCATGTTTCAACAGTGGAAAAACAAGGATATTTATTCCCATTTTACATATCAGCTTTTCCATTTAGAGTCAACGTCTACTATCCTTTTGTGCCACTGGCACACTTCCATATTGGCACACTGGCACACTTCCATATTGCTGACACCTTAATTCACTCTTATTGATGATTCAAAGGGGGGGGGGGTCTGGACAACTTGACTTGAGGAAGCGTGGTGGTTGCTTGTTTCTCTTTTAGTCACCACATTGCTCCTCCTAGTCAAACTGTCTCTATCATGTCACAGTCACATGACTGGTCTCTCCTCCAGACAAACTGTATCAGAGGTGAACACAGAGGCTTAGCTTCAGCTCTGTGGTTGCCAGTTCAGATAAAACCAGACTGTCAAAACCACAATTAAATTAGCCTTCTTTCTCTCTCTCTTTCTCCCCCTCTCTCTGATTATATTTTTCGGGACTCTTGTACTGAAAGAAAAAGTATGAAAGAGACAATTCAGCTAACATCAACTTTTGATAAATATTCTCAATGAGAATCAAAACTGTTTTCCTGTATTGTCTGAAACTGTGTAGCTAGCGTTGTCATTCATGAAAGGCCTAAACGTCCAGGATGAAGAGAAACAGAAATCCCCCTCAGGACAATGGAGGAAAGGAACATAAATGGATGGGAACAAACAGAACAGACCAGCCAGCCGCACCCTTCTTCCTCACATATTTTTGATGCTCTGCCTTTTATCATCATTGCTTTGCTTAGACTGAATGTAACATTGGTCAAAATGTCCAATGCAAAAACACACATTTTTTTGACCGGTTTGAATAGTGTAACTGGTGATACTGTAAATATTGTGATATATTTTGGGTGATTTTATCTCTTCAATGCATTATACAATGTGAAGTACTTTTATAAATCAAGGTGTGTAAAGCAAATTGACCAAATGCCATTGTTGAGAAAGTACCACGCCAATGGATATCACATTCTTCAACCAACATGTTGACCTATAGGAAGAGGGAACTCCTACTTTATGTCTGATTCATTTGATTTGTCATGAGTCAAAAGGTCTTGAATTGAGCAACATGTGAAATAATAAAATGGATTGAAGGCAGTGGGGGTGAAGGGTGCTGCTGGATATGTATTTATTTATCATGAGTCAAAAGGTCTTGAATTGAGCAATGTGAAATAATGTGAAATCCTGTATTGTCTGAAACTGTGTAGCTAGCGTTGTCATTCATGAAAGGCCTAAACGTCCATGATGCAGAGAAACAGAAATCCCCCTCAGGACAATGGAGGAAAGGAACATAAATGGATGGGAACAAACAGAACAGACCAGCCAGCCGCACCCTTCTTCCTCACATCTTTTTGATGCTCTGCCCTTTATCAATGTAAAATTATTTTTTTAATCAGTGTGTAAAACAAATTGACCAATTGCCATTGTTGAGAAAGTACCACCCCAACGGATATCACATTCTTCAATCAACATGTTGACCTATAGGAAGAGGGAACTCCTACTTTATGTCTGATTCATTTGATTTGTCATGAGTCAAAAGGTCTTGAATTGAGCAACGTGAAATAATAAAATGGGTTGAAGGCAGTGGGGGTGAAGGGTGCTGCTGGATATGTATTTAATACACAAGTTAGGTTTTTCTTTGCCTCTATTCCAGCAACACACATCCTCTATAGTTGCTTTTTCACTGGTCAACATTCACAAGGGGGCGACAGAGGTTTTCTTGGTGTCTTCTCATTTGTTGTGAAAGCAAAAGAAGAGTCTCTTGTCTTGTTGTCTTCCCTTGCTAGCAAGTTTGCTTAACACTGCAAGCTAGCTAGCCTTTTGAAATAATCAGATTTCTAATTAAATAATATTAAATGGCAAATACTTATACTTCCCGGTGCAACCTACAACATTATCCCAATTTGATATGCTGCTTCAATGTACAGGCTCAAGCAAGTTGGAAATCGCAAATTCATCAATGAGTAGTTCGGAAGGAATCAATGACTAACTGCAAGTGCTGCAAAGCAATCACTATTTTGCTTCCCCCGCCTGCTATTTGGTGGAGAGGGTGTGTGATCCAAGTCTGGGTTTAAGGGTCTCTTTTCCAAGCATAAAAGGATAAACATTCACATGAAATATCATGGGCCAGAAAAGGTTGAATACATTGGCCATGAGGTCAATCCGTCATTACTTCTGCTGCCTTAAAAACAGCTGGAAACTCAGAACTGGGACTTCAGTGAGTTCCAGACAACTGGGAACTCGGAAGAAAACGAGCTCAGACTGGGAAAAAAAAAACATTTTGAACGGTCATCCATCTTGGATTCCAAGTCGGGCCCCTTTCTAGAGCTCCGACCTGAAGATCACTGAAGTCATGAATCAACCTTGTTTTTTTCAGAGTTCCCAGTTGTATATTGTAGCTTAGAAAGTAATACTAAATGTATGTTGTGTAGTAAGCTGTTAGTAGCCCATGAGCCTCACCCTAATAATTTGGTCCCTTTCCCCTTCATAACGTAGCCTATTTTTCTGACTTGGTGGTGCAAGTGTAGCCTAGAGCCTGTTTTAGAGAAACGTCATCATCAAATATTGTAAGAGCTTTCATTGTCTGCCAATATTCCCCCTTTATTTATCCTACGGTTCTGACTTTTTTTTAGAGGGTAGATCAGCTATAATATTACAGATAGATTGTAGCTTCCTAAAAATTCCCTGTTGTTGGTCAGTTAGGATCACCACTTTATTTGAAGATTGTGAAATGTCAGAATAATAGTAGAGAGAATGATTTATTTCAGCTTTTATTTCTTTCATCACATTCCCAGTGGGTCAGAAGTTTACATTCACTCAATTAGTATTTGGTAGCATTGCCTTTAAATTGTTTAACTTGGGTCAAACGTTTCAGGTAGCCTTCCACAAACTTCCCACAATAAACTGGGTGAATTTTGTCCCATTCCTCCTGACAGAGCTGGTGTAACTGAGTCGGGTTTGTAGGCCTCCTTGCTCACACATGCTTTTTCAGTTTTGCCCACAAATTTTCTATGGGATTGAGGTCAGGGCTTTATGATGGCCACTCCAATACCTTGACTTTGTTGTCCTTAAGCCATTTTGCCACAACTTTGGAAGTGTGCTTGGGGTCATTGTCCATTTGGAAGAGCCATTTGCGACCAAGCTTTAACTTCCTGACCGATGTCTTGAGATGTTGCTTCAATATATCCACATAATTTCCCACCTCATGATGCCATCTATTTTGTGAAGTTCACCAGTCCCTCCTGCAGCAAAGCACCCCCACAACATGATGCTGCCATCCCTGTGCTTCACGGTTGGGATGGTGTTCTTCGGCTTGCACTTTTGTACCTGTTTCCTCCAACATCTTCACAAGGTCCTTTGCTGTTGTTCTGGGATTGATTTGCACTTTTCGCACCAAGGTACGTTCATCTCTAGGAGAAAGAACGCATCTCCTTCCTGAGCGGTATGACGGCTGGGTGGTCCCATGGTGTTTATACTTGCGTACTATTGTTTATACAGACGAGCGTGGTACCTTCAGGTGTTTGGAAATTGCTCCCAAGGATGAACCAGACTTGTGGAGGTCTACAATTATATTTCTGAGGTCTTGGCTGATTTATTTTGATTTTCCATTGATCAATCAAAGAGGCACTTGAAATGTCAAGGTAGGCCTTGAAATACATCCACAGCTACACCTCCAATTGACTCAAATTATGTCAATTAGCCTATCAGAAGCTTCTAAAGCCATGATATCGTTTTCTGTCATTTTCCAAGCTGTTTATTAATTTCTAATATCTATTCGATAATATATCCGTCGGGACAATTCGTTTTTCAGTAGGACCGATTGGAGTGCTTGAAACAACTGTTAACTCTGAACTGTGAAAACTTGACTTCAGTGAGTTCAAGACAACTGGGAATTCGGGAATAAACAAGCTCCGACTGGGAAAACAAGTTTTGAATGGTCATCCAACTCGGAATTGTAAATACGGCCTCTTTCTAGAGCTACGACCTGAAGATCAATGATGTCATCGTGATTCGACCTTGTTTTTTCAGAGTTCCCAGTTGTTTTGAAAGCACCATAAATCCAGAGAATGCCAGACTTTGATGACAAAATTTGCCCACGAAGGACCGCAGCACCACCTTCTTGTTCATGTGAGCACAGCACAACAAGGTGAGTCCCAAAATGTATTGTATGCTGCTGCATAAATGATGTAATATACCAGGGAGATATATATACTGTAGCTAAGAAAGTAATACTACGTGTATGTTGTGTAGTGAGATGTTAGTATCCCATGTGCCTCACACTAATAATTTGGTCTATTTATCCCTCTTAATTTTGCCTACTGTTCTGACTTGGTGGTGCACATGTAGTCCATAACCTGTTTTAGAGAAATGTAATCATTGAATATTGTAAGGGCTTTCATTGTCTGCTTATATGCCCCCTTTATTTATCCTACGGTTCTGACTTGGTGTAGGGGGAGAACACCGTAAGAACGGTCCAAGTTCTGAATAATGTCGCTGTACATTTCAAAAGTGCTAAACAAATAGTTATATTGACTATGTCCATCCTAGCTCGCTCATTAATGTCTAAATAGAAATGACGGATTACCTCTTATCCACTTGTTGTCCCCTTATGCCATAGTTTGTACATCTCAATTGTCATTAGAAACCACATTTGTTCAAGCAAGTCAGCCATATCAGTTATGTTTTTTTATGGCTGTAAATGAGGCTGAATGAACTGTTTCGCTGTCAGACAAGATACCGCTGATAGCCAGGTGTAGCTGTGGTAAGATGTTGGGACTGCTGTTGGGAGAGCTTTATGTAGGTCCTAACAGTTTGGGGGCACCGTTTGTCACCGTTATAGTGCAATTAATGTATTGTTTGGTGTTGTGTTGTGTAGTGGCATGCTGGCATGCATCCCACCAATTTTCTAAAACTTTGGCAAAGAGTCAAGTCTATTAAACTTAGTGCACTGTGTTCTGTCATGGAAATTGCAAGATTATGTTATAATGCTTGTATTGTATTATAATGGTTGTTTTATTCAACAGAATAGAGTATTCTGTTAACTATTGTGTGTGTGTTTTACTGAGGAGGGCTTCTATGAGATAGCACTGACGGAGGAGATTTACGATGTCTTTGGGTGATAAAACCTAAAGAGCATTCCAGAGAACATGAGCTAATGGTTCTGTTCTATACCGTACCAGGGAGAGATGGTTCCAGTTTGGAGAAGGAGGACCAGACACTGGTCTTTACAATAAAGTAGATACTTTTCATACAAATCTTAACCTTGTGACCATTCTATGTATCTGTTGTTCGTCATATAGGTTGAGTGGGGTGTATCTTGGCTATAAAAGATCTTTGTACTTTTGTGTTGTCACTTTCAATGGTTCATTAGAAATGGCGCATCATTGAAAGTCAAGTGCTATTGCAAAGCTCTTATTATTAAAAATGTAGTTTAAGTATAACTCTGACTGGTGTGTGAAGTTTGTTTCTCCTCATTTGGTAATACAGAAATTAGCCACCACAGTTCATAACATATTTCAGTTTTGGGAACAGAAAAATATATTGAAATCAGATTTTTACATCGATTAGAAAATCAGTAGAATGTCGGCCCAGTTTCACCTAGTACCTGCCTTTCCCACTACCCGTAACTGAATTCCTCTCAGTACCATATTTGGTGGTGAGAAAATGTTTTAAACGGATGCTTCAGCTTTATAGCCTATGTGACGTGTCTGGGTTACCCCAACTGTCTGCGCTATTACATGCTGTGGTCCTGTGACCACCTGACACAATTTTGGTACAATGTCTGTGCTATCATATCATTGTGTCTAGGAATTTATATCAAATCAAATAAAATTGTATTTGTCACATGCGCCGAATACAACAGTGAAATGCTTAGTTACAAGCCCTTTACCAGCAATGCAGTTTTAAGAACAATACATAAAAAATTTATAAATAAAAGTAACAAATTATTAAAGAGCAGCAGTAAAATAGCAATAGTGAGGCTATATACAGGGTTACCGGTACAGAGTCAATGTGCGGGGGCACCGGTTAGTCGAGGTAATTGAGGTAATATGTACATGTAGGTAAAGTTATTAAAGTGACTATGCATAGATAATAAACAGAGAGTAGCAGCAGCGTATAAGAGACGGGAGCAGCAACATTATGTACAAAATCAGTTACAAAATATGCGGAAAAAAAATAAAAAATAGCACGGTTGGTTAAGAGCCCATAAAACGGCGGCCATCTTCTTCGGCCCCATCCATCTCCATGATTATGTCTTTTGGGAAATGTATATATTGGTTACCAATATCAAATAAAGTTTTGTAACTTTGGTCAAATTGCAGATTTTTTTTATTTTATAGCTATCAATTGGAAGGCATCACACT
Organism: Oncorhynchus clarkii lewisi; assembly: GCF_045791955.1. Classification (NCBI taxonomy): domain Eukaryota; kingdom Metazoa; phylum Chordata; class Actinopteri; order Salmoniformes; family Salmonidae; genus Oncorhynchus; species Oncorhynchus clarkii. Next base: position 37,285,922 of record NC_092164.1, on the reverse strand, counting down.
CACCGTCAATAACGAACTGGAGGACTGAACTATGTGGTTACATTCCATTCGATTCTGTGTTTTACAAAATTAACCAAAGCAAAAGACACATTTGATCAAATCTGGAAACCTTATATTGACTTGAGGAGTGTGACATTTCTCAACCGATATAATCGTGTGTGAATTTGAAATGTATATTTGATACGTTCAAGTACAGGTGTGGGCATGTTGAGGTGTGTATTATGTGTGGTGGTTATGTTTTTTGTTGTCGTGTTGTTCCTGTTTGTGTTTAGAAAAATGAAAGGTGAAAAAAAATAAAGAATGCGAGATGGAAAGATGGAAATTTTTCTGAGAAATTAAGCTTTGCTGCTTTTGTGTCACTTTGGGTTTCACCAACATTGTAAATAAGCATTAAGGATGTTTATGAAATTATTACTATGAGGCACATTGAACGCTGTTTGGGTCTTTGCGTGTGAAAAATATATAACACTATTTGATGCGTTAAATGAGCTTTTGTGGGCAAATTTTGTTATCAAATTCTGGCATTCTCTGGATTTATGGTGGGAACTCGGGGGGGAAAACACACAGACACTCCATTGAATAGTAGGCTAACGTTAGTGGTTGCTTTGCAATGCTTGCAGTTAGCCATTGATTCCTTCCAAACAACTCATTGTTGAATTTGCAATTTCCAACTTGTTGTGTAATCTTTATGTCCAATGGCCGATGAGAACTGATACATTTTATCTATAATTTCGCTTCATTATATGACAAGGATTATATGACAAAAATGTAAAAGTATTTGACAGTAGATTGTCAACTTGATTCATGATGACTGCTATAGCTAAGACTTTGAAAGTAAGATGTTGACATGATCAGTCCAATCAAAGCTACTGTACATATAACGTGATTTGACATAATTTTATCTGTGGCCAATGACCTTGAGCTTTCTTGGAAGGGCACTTGTAATATAACTCTATGGCAGGACCCAAAGGGCTGAAATGTTGTATGTCTACTCTTACTAAGGACATAAACTTGGCGATGGCGTACTGTCCCCATGAGTGACAGAACACAGCCAATCATGGCGCAATGCTCCTATTTTCTGCTGGCTCGCATCACCACCACAGAAAGCACTGAGCTAGGCTGAAACACCTGCATTTTGGAGCTGCCTTACTCAAGAAAACAAAAACGATATGTGACAGTATTAATGCCAAAATAACTTACAAAACAGGCAAGCCCCCCAAATACAATTGTATTTTTTATTGCTAAAAATGTGTGGCTCAAAACACGTTGGGCTTTTAAAAAAAATAAAAAATAGTGAGTGCTGTGTTTGATGGTAGGGTATTTTTTTATTTTGTTTTTTCGACGAAAGTATAAGGGAGTTGTTCTCCAGTCTAATAGCTGGCGGTAATGCAACATTTATTGGATGCCAACCGCCGGTAAACCTCATCGAAGAAGAAAATGAAGGCGGCGCTCCGTAGTTTTGATACCTCCTAGCCAACTTCCGATTCTGGTACAACACCCAAGGAGAACGAAGACGGGCGAAACAACGCGAAGGTATTTTATTTAAAAAATAAGCGTTTTATTTATCAGATTGAACAGCACACATGTTGGTGTGTTCAACTTATAGCCAAATAAAAATATTTGGTAACATTAATGTTGGTTTAGCTATCCCATCTACCGTCCTGCGACGGTAGCTAAATAACGTTAAGCCACACTTGAAATGGCTGACTAACTTGGCTAGCTAGCTAAGAACTGTTAGAACTGGCTAACCATGCTGTATTTTGTTTCAGTTCGCGCCGCAGACATGTTTGTCTTAGTTATTACGCAAGTGTTACTAATCAATTGGCTAGTTTACTAGCTAGATGTGCTAGCCGTGTGGCCGAGTTAACGTTAGCTAGCGCTAGTTAGCTACAATGCGAGGTATACGGGGAATAATCATGAGTGCACACCGTAGCAAACAGTTGCAAAACATTTCGCAACGAACGAGATTCTATTGGGCAAATAAACATGTCAGTTTCGTCCCGTTGTCTTTGTGAATACACCACAGTTAGCCACTACAGTGGAATGTTTTGGCTCTTGCTTTATGCTTATCACATTCTTCTCAGAACAGAAGATAAACTCGGCCACACGCTTCTCTATTGACTAGTCACACCTGACTATCCAGCTGATGCCTTCACAAAATATGTTAGCCATTAGATTGTATAGCATAGCACGCCTAAATCTTAGTTTAAAGCTGTTACATAAAACCTATTGTTTACTAAATACAAGCTAACTAGGTAAATAATCATACATAATCTCTTGTTTAGTTGTCAGCTGGTTAGTCACGTGTTTAAATTCACTTGTACATTTTCTTCATAGATTGCTGACGAGACTGCGATACGAGTATCAACAGATAAATATCAATGCTATGAGTTGCATTTTTAGAATTCTCAGTTTTTTTCAGGTAGGCTATGGCTCGCGGGCAACAGAAGATTCAATCCCAGCAAAAGAACGCCAAGGCGGCAGCTGCTAAAAAGAAGGGAGCGGCAGCAGACCAGAAGACTGCAGCCAAGGCAGCACTTGTCCACACCTGTCCTGTATGCCGGGTGAGTGTTAGTGGTTGGTAGTTTATGTGCCTTTAGTAGGCAGGGCTAGGGCTGTTATGGTGATTGTATTACCGCCACACCAACGGTCACGAGTATGACGGCAGGCAAACTCCACGTGACCGTTTAGTCACTAATTAGGCTTCTCCAAGCTCTGATGCTACTGCTAGTTACTAGTAGCCTACCAAACTTGCTAACTGCCTGGAACTCAGCACTCTGTTGTCCCTCTAATTACTCTGACGCAAATGTAATCAACTATCTAATCAAACACTTCATGAGAGGTCATGTTGCACAACATTTCTATAGGCTATGCAATTACGTGAGAAAACAGAGTGATGGCCTTTATTAAAAAGAGGAGGATCCCATCAGCTTTCTATAGGCTAGGCCTACTATATTTATTTCTCAACTTTCCTAATATTCAGCACAATACTTATCTTTACAGCAGGAGTATAGCCTACATGGCTGGCATGAAAATGAACCACAGGAAAAGCATCCTCCATTCGCTATTTAAGTGCATAGATGACATGCATTTTTCCCGCTGCCCATGTTTTGAGACTGGTGCATGATAACGGTCCATTTTAAATCAACATCAGAAATGGATAAGGATGTGCGCAGTTGTGTCTTTGATGTGTCTGTCTTCACTTTTAATCTGTAAGAAAGACCCAATCCTGTGACGGAGCCATGTGAGTGAGAAGTGCTTTGGCACCCAGCTGGGAGAAGAGAATTGTAATCATTATATTCAGCCCAAGACCACGCTGCCACTGGCCGCAAAAGGCATGGATTTTTTTAGGGGGCATTACGGCCACACGGGATGCCACTGGGAAATTCGAGGCATTATCAAGTGCTTGCCAAATTGTGAAGGAAAGACTGATGAAGTGTGTACAGCTTGCGCAAAAACAAAGCAGAGCTCGTGCCTTTCATGCAACTTTTTTCAAATCATCATTAGTCGCATCATGCAGCCTTAGAATGTATTAAAAATCAAAATATATAGCCCAGCATGGGTATCACAACAAAAGTTACATAAATAATGGAGAACATATTCTATTTTATTTAGCTATGTTTAATTGTTCTTCATACTGTAAAATAATATAAAATAATTCCATGCAATTCTAAGCAAATCTTGTCTGTTACATGAACTAGTGTAGCCCACAGCCATAGGGCATAGCCAGATCAGGGCCTAACATAAGGACAACAAAGTATGCTATTCTGTTCTTCTGAAATAGACTACATTTTCTTCATGTCATGTTTCTTTAGACCTGTCTAAAATGTATTTATTGTGAAGGTGTGGGCTATATTACATAGATTTTAGACATTTTAAAGTGTAGATGTTCCAAAGGTCTGTATCAGTGGCTTGAATGCTATGCGTGGAAGCCAGGAGATGCTAAATGTGTAACTTCTTATGGGCCAACATCCGGTGAAATTCAAACTACAATATTATAAATATTTAACTTTCATAAAATCACAAGTGTAATACATCAAAATAAAGCTGAACTTCTTGTTAATCCAGCCACTGTGTCAGATTTCAAAAAGGCTTTACAGCGAAAGCAAACCATGTGATTATCAGAGGACAGCGCCCCGCATACAAACACATGAAAACATATTTCAACCAGGCAGATGCGACACAAAAGTCAGAAATAGCGATATAAAAAATGCCTTACCTTTGATCTTCTGTTGGCACTCCAAAAGGTCCCAGTTACATCACAAATGGTCATTTTGTTCGATAATGTCCTTCTTTATATCCATAAAAACTCAGTTTAGCTGGCACGCTTTAGTCAATAATCCACCCAGTTTCCCTCCATCAAAATGCATACAAAATGAAACACCAAACGTTACTAAAACTTTTCCAAGCAAGTCAAACAACGTTTATAAACAAACCTTAGGTACCCTAATATGTAAATAAACAATACAATTTACGATGGAGAATCGTTAGTCTTTACCGGAGAAAAATACCAAAGAACGTGCTCTCTTCCACGCGCTTGGAAACGGTACAGCCAAAATGGGAGCCACCTAGAAAAACTAATTTTTCCAAAAAAACAGCCAGAAACTCTTTCTAAAGACTGTTGAGATCTAGTGGAAGCCCTAGGAACTGCAATCTGGGAGGACTTGGCCTTATAATTAAAGTGGTAAGCTGATTTTTTTTGGGGGGGGGGGGGTTGTCCTCAGGGTTTCGCCTGCCATATCAGTTCTGTTATACTCACAGACATAATTCTAACAGTTTTAGAAACTTTAGTGTTTTCTATTCAAATAAACCAATATATGCATATCCTAGCTTCTGGGCCTGAGTAACAGGCAGTTTACTTTGGGCACGCTTTTCATCCGGACATCAAAATACTGCCACCTACCAAAGAGAGGTTAACAGTCAATTACTGTGAGACCGGCAGTTATTTGCTTGACAATAGCGAACTGACAATTTCATGACACCTGTTTTGGTCATTTCAACTAGATCATCAAATAAATAAATCACAGCATGTTTTGGGGTTCGTTTAGTAGTTTTAATGAATGTTGAAAGTTACATTTGTCCAAAACTTAAGTTGCTGCTTCTGTTTGACAAGACATTTTGATAAATATCCCAATAAAAATAAAAACATGTTCAAATTGATAACCAATATGCAGAAAGTGTTATATATTGAAAACCTAAAATGTACTATATACACGTGCAACAGTCATAAAATTACTTTTGTATTTTTTAAACATGCACCGTATAAACTGTACATGCACCAAAACCCCTGTTTTGATAAATAACTGATATCGATTAGGGTGGAAATCAGGTTGTACGTGCTGTTGAAATTAACACAACTTAAAAGAACACATGGAAACTGGAGAAGTTTTTTATATCACTGGTTAGAGAACAACCCGCAGAAGACAGTCGGGTTCATTTGAGGGATGCAATTTCATTTGGGGGTCGCCAAAAAGAAAAGAAACTCAACACTTATTTGTCAATCACTCAAGTTGAAATCAATTACGCTATAGGGGGAGATGAGGTGGCACGTCCTGTTAAAACTAGCATGGCTCAACCATCAGGAAATAATCACTGTTTAGAGGACAATTTGTAGAAGACGGCTAACAACATCGATATCCCGCTGAAATCAATAGAACACACTACGTTTCGGGTGTAGTGCTGTTTGAACTAACACTATTCAAAGGCCACACGGAAACTTGGAATAACCTATACATAGTCGGTTAGATGAGTACTTGAAGGCTTATATCTATATTTTGGAATGTTGATTTCGGAAGGCTTCCATCATGGAATAGGGACCAGACCACTTTTTTTGTTAGTTAACCTAAACGAATCACGGCCCTCTATAGAATAACAGTTGACTGCTATTTAAGTAATGGTTTGACTGTCAAATCCATGTATTGGTGTGTGGCCATTGACTTTTATGGCGAGACCGCCCCAAATTTTCTGTGACATTTCCTGAACTCTGCGTTCTGCGCATCCCAGCACTTGGAAAAATTAATTGTACAAAACCTAAGATATTGATCTGTTTAAAACAATCAATCTTATGTCATCGTGAAGTCTATAAAATTTTAGACTAACATCACCAATCTGAGGTTAACTTTTTGTGTAATTCCACTAAGTTTTATAGGCTAAAAATGCAAGCTTGTGTAAGGTAGTAAACACAAACTGTCCGCATTTGGGAAATTCGCTCAATATACAATTTACAATGGCAAAGAAATTCAACGTGTCAATTTAAGATGATTGTATTTGTTGCCTACATACAAAGTATTACCAAAAGTACATATATTTCAAGGGACATAACACTGAGACCCCTGAACATGGGTGGGGGAATATTTGTGTGATGACCTAAAATAGGTGCAGAAGCTCACCGGCACCAGCAGTCTCTCCAACCACCCCTGAACGTCAGTCATTTAACCATTTAGAGAGTTGAACAAATGCCTGGCACTCTAGACTAGAGCCTCCATAGTCTGTGCAGCAACCTGACAGTTTCACGTGCCTACCTTTAGGTTTCTCTCAGTGCAGTCCCCTGTACTGGCCTGTGTGATGTGTAGTAGTTTGATGCATCTTATTACTTTGTTTGTCACCCGAAAATTCAGTCTCAGCCAATGATTGTTAATATCCTCCATTCCTTACCTGACCCTTACAGACGCAGATGCCGGATCCGAAGACATTCAAACAGCACTTTGAGAGCAAGCATCCCAAGTCCCCAATGCCACCAGAGCTGGTTGATGTTGAGGCTTAAAACGATCACACACACAACGGACCTACAGTTGGGGTAAGATGCTCACATCATTCAGACTTGCAGTGTACATGTCAGCAGCAAGCTTTTGCCCTACTGTATGCTTCAGTTATATGTTGTATTGCTCAACATGTGGAAATGTTGTCACTCATCGTCTTTCATGTTGTGATTCACAGATACACGATTTGAACATTGCGACTGGTATAATGGCGTCAAGGGACATAACACTGAGACCCCTGGACATGGGTGGGGGAATATTTGTGTGAAGACCTACAATGGGGGCAGAAGCTCACCGGCACCCCATCTTATATGTCCAACCACCCCTGAACGTCAGACTGTATTGAAGCAACCATCTTACTTCTATGAGCCCACTCTACGTACATCCCATATTCCTATGCTGCTTCCTTCACTTAATTCCTCTTTCAATAACATCTAGACTAATTTACAAGTCTACAAGTTTCATTACTTTTTTTGCTACTTTTTCTCATCTGTATACTGCTGTCCTACGTTTGCCCCCAACTCTTTTCTATACCTCCCCCCATACACTTGTTCAGATGTTCTTGATCATTTCTGCTTTCTTTGAGGACGGTGTCATGGATTTGATATAAGGTCAAGACCGTGCCTGGTTCTGCCTATATAAAGACCCTGGTCGAAACGAGGCCAAATCCTGTAGTAGTTTTGGTCTGTATGCAAAGATCACTTTTGATAATCCATGTTGTAACAATTTTTTTGTTGTTGCTTTTTACCATTTCCAATAAATTTTGCGATATATATGGAAGCATTCCACTGCCTATTTGATCCATTCTGAAGGAAAGCAGTGAGTAGGTTTTGTTTGTATGTGTGTTGAGAGGTTATGTATGCCTTGTAATCCTACCAGAAAATCGGGACTTCCGAATGCAAGTTAAAAGCAATTCCATCTATACTGATACCAGACAAATGCGTACTTAAGTATTTTCAATATACTGTAGCTGAATAGGGGTGACACCATCTATGGATTTCACATTACTGGATGAGCGCACAGCCAAGCCTGGTAGGGCATAGGCCCACCCACTGGGGAGCCAGGGACAGCCAATCACAATTAGTTTGTATTTATGAAAAATACTCTTCAGCTGCCCGGGTGGCTGGTCTCAGATGATCCCACAGGTGAAGAAGCCAGATGTGGAGGGCAAGCGTGGTTGTGAGGCCGGTTGGAAGTACTGCCAAATTCTCTAAAATTACGGGGGTGACTTATGGTAGAGAAGTGGACATTCCTGCAGTCCGCATACCAATCGCACAATCCCTCAGAACGTCAGACATCTGTGGCATTGTGTTGTGACAAAACTGCACATTTTAGTGGCCTTTTGTCCCCAGCAAAAGATGCACCTTTGTAATGATCATGCTGTTTAATCAGCTTCTTGATATGGATTATCTTGGCAAAGGAGAAATTCTCACTAACAGGGATGTAAACAAATGAGACAAATTAGCTTTTTGTATGGAACATTTCTGGGATTTTTTATTTCAACTCATGAAACATGGGAACAACATTTTACATTTCTTTTGTTCAGTATACAGTCCTCCAGAAAAATGTTGACAAGGACTTACATCACTGTGTATTCGTTCCTCTGTACATACAAAAATGGCCAAACGTTTTTTTTTCCCATTTTCAATTGCTACTAATTTGTACTGGTTAAAAGTATGATTAAAGAATAAGAAAAAAATTGGATAAGTTTTGCGAACCATGTTTAGTACATCTAAAAGAGACTGAGAAATTCATGGTTCAACAAGAAATTCTAGCCATCAAAAGTGTTGAATTTTAACATGATCATTTATAATACAGTACTTTACAGAATATATGACATGAAAGGGTGATGTAATTATCTGAATTACTGTAGATTTTAATAGTTTAGTTAATCAAGAGGGAAGTATGGTTATTGTTCATATACCACTCTCACACTCAAAATAAATATTAGATACATAGTATATATCAGCATATTGACAGATTATTGCTATCAACTGCTGGTTGCAAGTTATATTACCCTGTTTGTATCTTTTGGAACAATGGCAATTAAGTTGATGTAGAATAGATAGATGGGCTACCACTGGTGTCACAGGCATCCACAGGTCTTGACCACTATGTTGCGATGCTTCTTTAGGATCACGTTGTTGTTGTTATCGTAGAAGAGTACAGAGATGGGACTGAGCTTGGTGGGTGCGCAGCACGCTTTGGGAACCTCATCTGGCTTCAGAAGGTTAACCTGCCATTGAAAACGGTAAATCAGACTCATTCATACATGCACTTTCATATAGTCAATGATAATATCCTGTTATAAAAGAGAGATGGGTTATTTAAGCAATAAGGCCTAGGGAAGAGTGGTATATTGGCCATGAACCACAAACCTCTAGGTTTTTCTGTATTTTGACTATATACATTGTACACTACAAAACTATGAAATAACACATCTAGAATCATGTGGTAACCAAAAAAGTGTTATATCAAAACTTATTTTATATTTGAGATTCTTCAAATAGCCACCCTTTGCCTTGATGACAGCTTTGCACACTCTTGGCATTCTCTCAACTAGCTTCACCTGGAATGCTTTTCCAACAGTCTTGAAGGAGTTCCCACATATGCTGAGCACTTGTTGGCTGCTTTTCCTTTACTCTCCGGGCCGACATCCCAAAACATCTGAATTTGGTTGAGGTTGGGGGATTGTGGAGGCCAGGTCATCTGATGCAGCACTCCGTCACTCCCCGTCTTGGTAAAATAACCCTTACACAACCTGGAAGTGTGTTGGATCATTGTCCTGTTGAAAAACAAATTAATTATCCTGAGTGGCGCAGTTGTCTAAGGCACTGCATCGCAGTGGGAGCTGTGCAGCTAGAGATCCTGGTTCGAGTCCAGGCTCTGTCGCAGCCGGCCGCGACAGGGAGGCCCATTGGGTGGCACACAATTGGCCCAGCGTCGTTAGGGTAGGGTTTGACCGGCAGGGATGTTCTTGTCCCATCGCGCTCTAGCAACTCCTGTGGCACCCGGTATACAGTGTTTCCTCCGACACATTAGTGGCTGGCTTCCGGGTTAAGCAGGCATTGTGTCAAAAAGCTGTGCGGCTTGGCTGGGTTGAGTTTCGTAGGACGCACGGCTCTCAACCTTCGCCTCTCCCGAGTCCATACGGGAGTTGTAGCGATGAGACAAGACTGTAACTACTAATTCGATACCACGAAAAAAGGGTAAAAGTAACAAACCATTTTTAAAAATAATAATTTATAAAAACAACTGATAGTCCGTCCCACTAAGCCCAAACCAGATGGGATGACGTATCGCTTCAGAATGCTGTTGAAGCCATGCTGGTTAAGTGTGAATTCAAAACTAAGACTGTGTCATCAGCAAAGCACCCCCACACCATAACACCTCCTCCATGCTTTACGGTGGGAAATACACATGCAGAGATCATCCGTTCAGCTACACCGCGTCTCACAAAGACAAGGCGGTTGGAACAAAAAATCTCCAATTTGGACTCCAGACCAAAGGACAAATGTATTGTGTTTCTTGGCCCAATTAAGTCTAATTTAATAGTTTAATCATTTAATAGTGGTTTCTTTGCAGGAATTCAACCATGAAGGCCTGATTCACACAGTCTCCTCTGAACAGTTGATATTGAAATTTGTCAGTTACTTGAACTCTGTGAAGCATTTATTTGGGTAGCAATTTCTGAGGCTGGTAACTCTAATGAACTTATCCTTTGCAGCAGAGGTAACTCTGGGTCTTCCATTGCTGTGGTGGTCCTCATGAGAGCCAGTTTAATCATAGCGCTTGATTGACAGTTTCTTCAAGTGTAGTCACAAAAACAAAGTTCTTGAAAGCACACCTGTTAAGTGAAATGCATTTCATGAAGCTGGTTGAGATAATGCCAAAAGTGTGCAAAGCTGTCATCAAGGCAAAGGGTGGCTACTTTAAAGAATCTAAAATATATTTGATTTGTTTACTACCACTTTTTTGGTTACTACATGATTCCATATATGTTATTTCATCGTCTTGATGTCTAAACTATTTTTCTTCAATGTAGAAAATAGTAAAAATAATGAAAACCCCTTGAATGAGTAGGTGTTCTAAAACGTTTGACCAGTAGTGTAGATCCTTCAGTGCTTTCTTCCGTGGGCTGTGGTCCCCCTTGTCTGAATTTGTTCAATATGTCCTCCATAAGACTTTATAGCCCACTGTGGTAAAGACTAGGCTTTCAGGAGTTAAACACAAGAAACAAAATCACCTTGTTTGTCTCATTCTACCAACCTAGCTAGTGACATTATAAAACATAATATTGGGTATTTGTATTTTATATTATACCAACGATATAGAAAAGCATCTGGTGGCAAAATAGCAAAAAATATAGTGCGTACGCCAATACAATTATGATTTAATTCAAGGTTTACAAATATGCCCACTGTATAGAACATTCTGTCAGAAAACAAAAGTCTAAACCCAATGTCTCGACCATATATGGTTGAAAAGTTACCCACGATTTACTCTGAGAATTTAACCCCACAACACCAAATATGGAACACATACAACCAAGTGCTGTGCAGTCTAAACTAGCAATGGTCACAGCAAATTATCGTTATTATTTCATCAACGCTGTCAAGTACAAGTATATTAATTTATAATATTGTAGAGAACAAGCTAATGATTAATTCTATGTAATTTTTAATTACATCAGGAAGAGAAAAGGACGTTTGGACATGAATTTCGTAGCTCCCTCTTGAATTGACCATTTCTCTCTCAACATTCATCAGAGGCTTTTATCCAAAGCGAGTTACAATAAAACCTGCTGTCGTTTATGTATGGGTGGTGACTGGAATCGAATCCACTACCCTGGCGTTGCAAGCGTCATGCTCTATCAACTGAACTACGAAGGAGCACTTCAACGTCAATAGAATGTTGACAAGCAATTTTAACGGATTCTAAAAGGAATCATAGAATTCCAAACTCATTTCTATGGCAACACAGTAGTCCATTTTGTAAACAATCATTTTCGAACGTGTGTTGCCAAGATACATCTAACCGACGTTCTATGGAACGTTTTCTGTGCGAAAACAACAACTTCTGTTTGCTGCTGACAACAAACTGGATTGATTTTTCAGACCTGAACAATCAACTGGAAAATGCCTGGGTGCTTTTCAAGACTGACGGAGAGAGTGCGTGGACGTCTGCGGCCTACTGCGTCGACAGGTTGTTCAAATTCATTTGTGGCTCGTTTTTCTTGTCTTTTTCTGTTTTGCAGGGTTCGTGATCGTCGACAGATGGACAGTGACAGCGACTTCGAAGAGGGTATGTGGAGTTTAAAACTCTGTTTATACTTCATTTAACAATGTCATTATAATTTGCGAAATGTTGTGTATTTCTATAATTCAGACTTGGCAAAAATGCTTGTGCCAGAGATGTTGTAGCTAGCTAGCTTGCTAGCTAACATTCACTTTAGTAACTGTTGCACAGCGATCGACTTTTGCTACCTAGCTAGCTAGTATTAGCAATCTTGCTACGTTTTGTCCTAACAATTGTTTATTTTATATTCCAATGTTCCTAATTTTAGAAACAACTGTCCTGGATGAGGTCCAGTTGGATGTGTCATTGGATGATGTGCCAGATATTCCACAGCTGCCAGTCCTCCTTGATGTCCGGAATGCTGCTGCTATCATCCTTGAGGATGTGCCAGATGTGCAGACTATCTTTGAGGTACAATTTTCAGAAAGTTTGGGGTTTTATGTTTGACAAATATCCCAGATATTCAAGTTGTGTCTCTGACATTAAACACTTATCTTGTCTGCTTTCTGCTTTAGGAGGCCACTGGCAATTGGCAGTTGATTCTGATTAGGTTCAGCCCCCTGTACTGTGGGCCTGTTGTGATCAGGGTAAGAGACCCCCACCCCCACCCTGAGCAGGAACCATCTGTTTGTGGCGGGAAAGGTCCTCCTGGGCGCACTGGTTCAGGCCAACCACATGGTAACTCATTCTCTTTCAAGGGAAAGAGAGCGTCCCTGAGGGGAAATGTGTTCTGTTCACTAAATTATGCTCTTTTCTTTGTCATAGGACGAGGCCAAGTTCATAAGTACCTATAACGACTTTGTGGACTACCTGAGTGACCCCTCCAAGCGGAATGACATTGAGAGGGAGCTGGCTGAGGCAAAGGTGAGTTCATGAACTCTTTCAAGTCTCACCGAGTTCTTCCATGCATGTATTTTATACATCACAGTAGCTGATCTATATAAAATCATTCCTATTTTCTCCAAACATGTTTTCTTGTCCTAGATCCATCATATGAACATGATAGATGTCCTCTTTGAGCTGGTGCTGTTTGGGATGATGACAGCTCAGAAGTCCCTGATGATGGTAAGTAGAATCTCACTGGTACATGTTTTGATATCTGTCTATTAGCAGTTTCACTTAAATTCCTCTTCTCTTTTCTCCTCCTTTGTTTCCTTTAGCACCCTGGTGGGTTCGTGGAGCGTCTGTACGCTCTCCTGTACTCCTTCCTGCCCACTGCTGCCAACATGGAGCCAGAGGCTGACAGATACCTGCTGCAGCTCAGTGTAAGAGTCTAGGTTACTTCCTGTTTACTTCCATATTCTTAGTGTACTTCCTTATTCATGGTTTACAGGGTTTCAATGCCATTTTAGGGGGAATATTTCTGATTGTCTCTCTCCTCTTGATAAGCTAGTAACTCAGAGCCATTTTCTGTGTGTTGTGTGGTGTTCTCTTCAGGGCGGGCTGATGGCTCTGCTAGATGACATGTTTGGCCAGCAGCTGGCCTGGTACTTTAACCCAGAGTCTCTGGTCACTGAGCTCTCCAGCCTCCTGGAGTACCACTTGGAGAACCTCATGGCCAGCATGTAGTCCTACTGCAGGGACCATACTCCTTTCTCCTTCTCTCTCTCTTTTGAAGGAATTGAGAACTAAGTGCTTTGTTGAACCCTGATTAGTTTTTAACACCCATTAATTTAATGTATTCTCTTGTTTTCTCTCCCCACAGGATTCTTGTGACACTTTGCCACCCAACAGGGATCTAGACACCAATGCACTACATTACTTTGCACTGATTTTTACATTTTTAAATAAAATAAGTTGTAGTTCAAAAACATTTTGGTTTCAGTCTTTTCATTTATTTGATTTCATGACCTTTTCCTAGAGTTATAATATTGATATTAGATTATTACATGAACAATGATGCTTTATTTGAATATGGAAATAAAAACAATGTTTTGTTGATTTACAGATACTACAGGCCCACACTTTATATGGTTTTGTACTGTGTGTGATAGTGTACTATTTAAAAACGTGTAGGACTACATACACTGAGTGCACAAAACATTAGGAACATTTCCTAATATTGAGTTGCACACCCTTTTCCCCTGAGAACAGCCTCAATTCGTCGGGGCATGGACTCTACAAGCTGCCCTAAGCGTTCCACAAGGATGCTGGCCCATGTTGTGTCAAGTTGGCTGGACATCCTTTGGGTGGTGGACCATTCTTGATACACATGGGGAAACTGTTGAGCATGAAAAAAACAGCAGTGTTGCAGTTCTTGACACACTTAACCCGGTGCGCCTGGCACCTACTACCATACCCCGTTCAAAGGCAGTTAAATCTTTTGTCTTGTCGATTCACCCTCTGAATGACACACACAATCCATGTCTCAATTCTCTCAAGGTTTTAAAATCTTTCTTTAATTCCCCTTCATCTACACTGATTGAAGCGGATTCAACAAGTGACATCAATAAGGGATCATAGCTTTCACTTGGTCAGTTTACGTCATGGAAAGAGCAGGTGTCCTCAATGTTTTGTATTATCAGTGTGTGTAGTAACCTGGTACAGTATAAAGTATACCACTAGAGGGGATAATTGCTTCAGTCTTGAAAGTTACTTCTCACTATCCCTACTCTACATTAACAGTCTGCCATTATAGACTGAGGTAACTTGGGTATCTTAGTTTTTTATATGTCATTAATGTCTGAACCATTTACCATCTTTCCCACTGAAACCAGTAATGTTAACATTCATGTGAGAGAGGGTGTAGTAGTGCATACTGACCACTAGTTGGATCATAGTGTGGGTGGTGGTGTTCATGCAGGAACACAGAGGGTAGAGGCATTCTCCATCACAGTAGAAGACAGAGTAACCCGTAGGAGCCGATACTCAGTTCAAACAGAGAGAAATACCATATATTGTCATTCGATTTCTTAGATAAATGACGAGAATAGACTCTGTCAGCCCCTCTCCTTGTTCGGGCGGCGTTCAGCGATCGACGTCACCGGCTTTCTAGCCATCGCCGTTCCATTATTCGTATATACACTTGTTTTGTCTTGTTTCCATACAGACCTGGTTTTCATTTCCCCAATTAAGCTACTTGTATTTAACCCTCTGATTTCCATCATGTGTTGTGTGTGTGTAATTGTTTTCATGCTCTACTTTTGTGTTCTGTTTTTTGAGCGCGTTTGTTTCATGTAGTGCTCTCATTTTTTGGAACTATAATAAAGTGCGCCTGTTCATTATAATCTGCTCTCCTGCACTTCGCCTCCAATACACCTTCCTGACACTTTCTATGAGAAATACATGATAAAGAATGCAAAGAACATACTCTACAATGCACATCCTACACATGCCTTGCTTCCCTAAAAATACTGTGTTACAGCAAATAAGGTGGTACAATGTTAGCTCCTGATTATCTATTCAGTACAATGAGTAGTTAAGAGAGATAGAATCTCACCTTCCAGCCTTGTTCACTGAATCTCACATATAATTCATGTCTCTTACAAGCCTGACGCCCACTGTTGATATGGCTGTGAACTGAAAGGGACCGAAAAATATGTTATGAACCAGGAAAGACTAATGTACACTTTGGATGCATTGGATTTCAAATTAAATGTAAACGCAATTTAAGTAATTTTGTAATTGGGATGAGCTATCCCTTTAAACTGTGCATAAAACAAGTTTAACTAGAAGACGAAAAACCAGTGTTGTCCCCTGACCTTGTATGGAAACTGGGCAAGGGCAGGTCGTATTTGGGCTTCTTCTTATGGGGTTGGGTTTCAGGGCGCGTGGGGGGGCAACAGGGGGCCTGGCTGGCCCTGAAGAAGTTGGTTAGATGAGTACATGAAGGCTTATATCTACAATTTGGAATGTTGGATGTTGATTTCGGGAGGCTTCCATCATGGAAAAGTTAACCTAAATTAATCACGACCCTCTATAGAATAACAACAGTGACAACAGTTGACTGCTATTTAAGTAATAGATTGACTATCAAATCCATGTATTGGTGTGCGGCCATTGACTTTTATGGAGAGACCGACCCAAATTTTCTGTGCCATTTCCTGGGCATTTCATTAACTCCGCATTCTAGCTTCTGCACATCCCAGCGCTTGGAAGAATCAATGGTACAAAACCTAAGATATTGATCTGTTTTAAACAATCAATCTTATGTCATCGTGAAGTCTATAAACTTTTAGACTAACATCACCAATCTGAGATTAACATTTTGTGTAATTCCAAGTTTTATAGGGTGAAAATGCAGGCTTGTGTAAGGTAGTAACACAAACTGTCAGCATTAGGGAAATGTGCGCAATTTACTATGGCAAAAAAATTCAACATGGCAATTTAAGATGATTGTATTTGTTGCTTACTCACAAAGTATTACCAAAAGTACATACACTGCTCAAAAAAATAACACATCCTAGATCTGAATGAATGAAATATTCTTATTGAATACTTTTGTCTGTACATAGTTGAATGCGCTGACAACAAAATCACACTCAAATTATCAATGGAAATCAAATTTATCAACCCATGGAGGTCTGGATTTGGAGTCACACTCAAAATTAAAGTGGAAAATCACACTACAGGCTGATCCAACTTTGATGTAATGTCCTTAAAACAAGTCAAAATGAGGCTCAGTAGTGTGTGTGGCCTCCACGTGCCTGTATGACCTCCCTACAACGCCTGGGCATGCTCCTGATGGTCTCCTGAGGGATCTCCTCCCAGACCTGGACTAAAGCATCCGCCAACTCCTGGACAGTCTGTGGTGCAACGTGGCGTTGGTGGATGGAGCGAGACATGATGTCCCAGATGTGCTCAATTGGATTCAGGTCTGGGGAACGGGCGGGCCAGTCCATAGCATCAATGCCTTCCTCTTGCAGGAACTGCTGACACACTCCAGCCACATGAGGTCTAGCATTGTCTTGCATTAGGAGGAACCCAGGGCCAACCACACCAGCATATGGTCTCACAAGGGGTCTGAGGATCTCATCTCGGTACCTATTGGCAGTCAGGCTACCTCTGGTGAGCACATGGAGGGCTGTGTGGCCTCCCAAAGAAATGCCACCCCACACCATGACTGACCCACCGCCAAATGTTGCAGGCAGCAGAACGTTCTCCACGGCGTCTCCAGACTGTCACGTCTGTCACGTGCTCAGTGTCAACCTGCTTTCATCTGTGAAGAGCACAGGGCGCCAGTGGCGAATTTGCCAATCTTCGTGTTCTCTCGCAAATACCAAACGTCCTGCACGGTGTTGGGCTGTAAGCAAAACCCCCACCTGTGGACGTCGGGCCCTCATACCACCCTCATGGAGTCTGTTTCTGACCATTTGAGCAGACACATGCACATTTGTGGCCTGCTGGAGGTCATTTTGCAGGGCTCTGGCAGTGCTCCTCCTGCTCCTCCTTGCACAAAGGCGGAGGTAGCGGTCCTGCTGCTGGGTTGTTGCCCTCCTACGGCCTCCTCCACATCTCCAGATGTACTGGCCTGTCTCCTGGTAGCGCCTCAATGCTCTGGACACTACGCTGACAGACACAGCAAACCTTCTTGGCACATCAATGCGAGATGTGGCATCCTGGATGAGCTGCACTACCTGAGCCACTTGTGTGGGTTGTAGACTCCGTCTCATGCTACCACTAGAGTGAAAGCACCGCCAGCATTCAAAAGTGACCAAAACATCAGCCAGGAAGCATAGGAACTGAGAAGTGGTCTGTGGTCCCCACCTGTAGAACCACTCCTTTATTGGGGGTGTCTTGCTAAATGCCTATAATTTCCACCTGTTGTCTATTCCATTTGCACAACAGCATGTGAAATGTATTGTCAATCAGTGTTGCTTCCTAAGTGGACAGTTTGATTTCACAGAAGTGTGATTGACTTGGAGTTACATTGTGTTGTTTAAGTGTTCCCTTTATTTTTTTGAGCAGTGTATATTTCAAGGGACATAACACTGAGACCCCTGAACATGGGTGGAGGAATATTTGTGTGACGACCTAAAACAGGGGCAGAAGCTCACCAGCACCAGCAGTCTCTCCAACCACCCCTGAACGTCAGAGTCATTTAACCATTTAGAGAGTTGAACAAATGCCTGGCACTCTAGACTAGAGCCTCCATAGTCTGTGCAGCAACCTGAACGTTTCACGTGCCTACCTTTAGGTTTCTCTCAGTGCAGGCCAGTGTACTGGCCTGTGTGATGTGTAGTAGTTTGATGCATCTTATTACTTTGTTTGTCACCCGAAAATTCAGTCTCAGCCAATGATTGTTAATATCCTCCATTCCTTACCTGACCCTTACAGACGCAGATGCTGGACACGGAGACATTCAAGCAGCACTTTGAGAGCAAGCATCCCAAGTCCCCAATGCCACCAGAGCTGGTTGATGTTGAGGCTTAAAACGATCACACACACAACGGACCTACAGTTGGGGTAAGATGCAGTATACAGTGGCAAGAAAAAGTATGCGCACCCTTTGGAAATACCTGGATTTCTGCAAAAATTGGTCATAAAATGTGATCTAACCTTCATCTAGGTCACAACATAGACAAACAAAGTCTGCTTAAACTAATAACACACAATTATACGTTTTCATATCTTTATTGAAAACAGTGTGTAAACATTCACAGTGCAGGGTGGGAGAAGTATGTGAACCCTTGGACGTAATAACTGGTTGACCCTCCTTTGGCAGCAATAACCTCTCAACCAAACATTTTCTGTAGTTGTGGATCAGATCGGCACAACTGTCAGGAGGAATTTTGGATCATTCCTCTTTACAAAACTATTTCAGTTCAACAATATTCTTGGGATGTCTGCTGTTAACTGCTCTCTTGAGGTCATGCCACAGCATCTCAATCGGGTTGAGGTCAGGATTCTGATTGGGCCACTCCAGAAGGCGTTTTTTCTTCTGTTGAAGCCATTCTGTTGTTGATTTACTTCTGTGTTTTGGGTCGTTGTCCTGTTGCATCACCCATCTTCTGTTGAGCTTCAATTGGCGGACAGATAGCCTAACATTCTCCTGCAAAATGTTTTGATAAACTTGGGAATTTATTTTTCCCTCGATGATAGCAAGCTGTCCAGGCCCTGAAGCAGCAAAACAACACCAATCCACGATGCTCCATCCACCATACTTTACAGTTGGTTTGAGGTTTTGATGTTGCTGTGCTGTGCCTTTTTTTTTCTCCACACATGGTGTTGTGTGTTCTTCCAAATAACCCAACTGTAGTTTCATCTGTCTTCAGAATACTTTGGAACATGTAGGTGCACTTTTGCAAACTTCAGACGTGCAGCAAAGTTGTTTTTGGACAGCAGTGGCTTCTTCCGTGGTGTCCTCCCATGAACACCATTGTTGTTTAGTGTTTTACATATTGTAGAGATGTCAGCAGCAAACTCTTGCACTACTGTATGCTTCAGTTATATGTTGTATTGCTCAACATGTGGAAATGTTGTCACTCATCGTCTTTCATGTTGTGATTCACAGATACACGATTTGAACACTGCGACTGGTATAATGGCTTCAAGGGACATAACACTGAGACCCCTGGACATGGGTGGGGGAATATTTGTGTGACGACCTACAATGGGGGCAGAAGCTCACCGGCACCCCATCTTATATGTCCAACCACCCCTGAACGTCAGACTCTATTGAAGCACCTCCAGTGGTGTAAAGTACTTAAGTAAAAATACTTTAAAGTACTACTTAAGTTGTTTTTGGGGGTATCTGTACTTTTCTATTTATAGTTTTGACAATTTTTACTTTAACTTCACTACATTTCTAAGGAAAATAATGTTATTTTTACTCCATACATTTTCCCTGACACCCAAAAGTAATCGTTACATTTTGAATGGCTAGCAGGACAGGAAAATTGTCGGTTGGATGTACTGCCAAATTCTCTAAAATAACGCTGGAGGCGACTTATGGTAGAGAAATCAACATTCAATTCTCTTGCATCAGCTCGTGGACATTCCTGCAGTCTGCATATCAATTGCACAATCCCTCAGAACTTCAGACATCTGTGGCATTGTGTTGTGACAAAACTGCACATTTTAGTGGCCTTTTGTCCCCAGCAAAAGGTGCACCTGTGTAATGATCATGCTGTTTAATCAGCTTCTTGATATGGTGCACCTTTCAATGTGGACGGAGAAATGCTCACTAAAAAACTTTTGAGGCGTATAGAACATTTCCGGGATCTTTAATTTCAGCTCATGAAACATGGGACCAACCTTTTACATGTTGCGTTTTTTTTGTTCAGTATAGTTTATTTTATTACAAATATAGCGGTATACAGTCCTCCAGATATCTGTTGACAAGGACATACATCACTGTGTATTTGTTCCTCTGTACATTCAAAAATGGCCAAACATTTTTTTTCCATGTTATCATTTTCCATTGTTACTAACTTGTACTGATTAAAAGTATGATTAAAGAAGAAGAAAAATATGTGTACGTTTTGCAAACCATGTTTAGTACATCTAAAAGAGATGAGAAAAAATGTATGGTTCAACAAGAATTTTAGCATTGATTGCACTTATGATACAGTACTTTACAGCTTTGATTGGTCACAGAATATGTGACATGAAGGGGTGATGTAATTATCTGAATACTGTAGATTTGAATAGTTTAGTTAATCAAAATTGAAGTGGTTAAGTCCAATGGGTGTTGTTCATATACCACTCTGACTCTAAATCAATATATTAGATACATAGTATATATCAGCATATTGACAGATTATTGCTATCAACTGCTGGTTGCAAGTTATATTACCCTGTTTTTATCTTTTGGAACAATGGCAATTAAGTTGATTAAAATTATGTAGAATAGATAGATGGGCTACCACTGGTGTCACAGGCATCCACAGGTCTTGACCACCATGTTGCGATGCTTCTTTAGGATCACGTTGTTGTTGTCATCGTAGAAGAGTACAGAGATGGGACTGAGCTTGGTGGGTGCGCAGCACGCTTTGGGAACCTCATCCGGCTTCAGAAGGTGAACCTGCCATTGAAAACGGTAAATCAGACTCATTCATACATGCACTTTCATAAAGTCAATGATAATATCCTGTTATAAAAGAGATATGGGTTATTTAAGCAATGAGGCCCAAGGAGGGGCCAGATACCACAAACCCCAGGGGTGCTTTATTGCTATTAGAACACCTACTCATGCTAGGGTTTTTCTTTATTTTTTACTATTTTCTACATTGTTGAATAATAGTGAAGACGTCAAAACGATGAAATAACACAAATGGAATCATATAGGAACCCAAAAAGTGTGAAACATATCAAAACATGTAATATATTTGAGATTCTTTAAATAGCCACCCTTTGCCTTGATGACAGCTTTGCACACTCTTGGCATTCTCTCAACCAACTTCACCTGGAATGCTTTTCCAACAGTCTTGAAGGAGTTCCCACATATGCTGAGCACTTGTTGGCTGTTATTCCTTTACTCTGCGGTCCTACTCATCTCAAAACATCTGTTTGGTTGAGGTCGGGGGATTGTGGAGGCCAGGTCATCTGATGCAGCACTCCGTCACTCTCCTTTTTGGTAAAATAGCCCTTACACAGCCTGGAGGTGTGCTGGGTCATTGTCCTGTTGAAAAACAAATGAATTCTCCTGAGTGGCACAGTGGTCTAAGGCAAGCTGTGCAGTTAGAGATCCTGCTTGGAGTCCAGGCTCTGTCGCAGCCGGCCGCGACCGGGAGACCTGTGGGGCGGCACACAGTTGGCCCAGCGTCGTCCGGGTTAGGGGAGGGTTTTGTCGGTAGGGATGTTCTTGTCCCATCGCGCTCTAGCGACTCCTGTGGCAAGCCGGGCGCAAGGCAAGCTGACAGGGTTGCCAGGTGTATGGTGTTTCCTCCCACATATTGGTGCGTCTGGCCTCCGGGTTAAGCAGGCATTGTGTCAAGAAGCAGTGCGGCTTGGCTGGGTTGTGTTTTGGAGGACGCACGGCTCTCAACCTTCGCCTCTCCCCAGTCCATACGGGAGTTGCAGCGATGAGACAAGACTGTAACTACCAATTCGATACCACGAAAAAGGTGTAAAAGTAACAAACAATTATTATTATTATTTTTTTATAATAATTTATAAAAACGAATGATAGTCCCACTAAGCCCAAACCAGATGGGATGGCGTATAGCTGCAGAATGCTGTTGTAGCCATGCTGGTTAAGTGTGAATTCCAAATCAATCACAGACAGTGTCAACAGCAAAGCACCTCCACACCATAACACCTCCTCCTCCATGCTTTATGGCAGGAAATACACATGCAGAGATCATCTGTTCACCCACACCGCATCTCACAAAGACATGGCAGTTGGAACCAAAAATCTCACATTTGGACTCCAAACCAAAGGACAAATGTATTGTGTTTCTTGGCCCAATTAAGTCTAATTTAATAGTTTAATCATTTAATAGTGGTTTCTTTGCAGCCATTCAACCATAAAGGCCTGATTCACACAGTCTCCTCTGAACAGTTGATGTTGAGATGTGTCAGTTACTTGAACTCTGTGGCATTTATTTGGGCAGCAATATCTGAGGCTGGTAACTCTAATGAACTTATTGTCATGCTCTGACCTTAGAGAGCCTTTCTATTCTCTATTTTGGTTAGGTCAGGGTGTGACTAGGGTGGGTACTGTAGTTTTTGTATTTCTATGTTAGCCTGGTATGGTTCCCAAGCAGAGGCAGCTGTTTAGCGTTGTCTCTGATCATATTTAGGCAGCCTTTTCCCCACTGTGGTTGTGGGATCTTGTCTATGTCTAGTTGCCTGCGAGCACTACATTAGCTTCCCGTTTTCTGTGTGTTTCACTTCAAATAAAAGAGGATGGAACCATACCACGCTGCACCTTGGTCCGATTCATACAATAACGATCGTGACACTTATCCTCTGCAGCAGATGTAACTCTGGGTCTTCCATTGCTGTGGTGGTCCTCATGAGAGCCAGTTTCATCATAGCGCTTGATTGTTTTTGTGACTACACTTGAAATATTCCGTATTGACTGACCTTCATGTCATAAAGTAATGATTGACTGTTGTTTCTCTTTGCTTATTTGAGCTGTTCTTGCCATAATATGGACTTGGTATTTTGCCAAATACGGATATCTTCTGTATACTCCCCCTACCTTGTCACAACACAATTGATTGGGTCAAACACATTAAAATGGAAAAAAAATCCACTTTTAAGAAGGCACACCAGTTAATTGAAATGCATTCCAGGTGACCTTCTCATGAAGCTGGTTGAGAGAATGCCAAGCGTGTGCAAAGCTGTCATCAAGGCATAGGGTGGCTACTTTGAAGAATCTAAAATATATTTGGATTTGTTTGACACTTTTTTGGTTACTACATGATTCCATATGTGTTATTTCATTGTTTAGATGTCTTCACTATTTTCTTCAATGTAGAAAATAGTAAAAATAAAGAAAACCCCTTGAATGAGTAGGTGTTCTAAAACTTTTGACCGGTAGTGAAGAGCCTTCAGTGATTTTTTCCGTGGGCTGTGTCTGAATTTGGTCAATAAGTCCTACAAAAGACTTCATTGCCCACTGTCGCAAAGACTATACTTTCAGGGGTTAAACAACACACAAAAAATAACCTTGTTTGTCTCATTCTTCCAACCTAGCTAGTGACTTTATAAAACACAATATTTTGTTATTTGTATTTTATATTATACCAACGATATAAGAAAGCATCTGGTGTCAAAATAGCCCCAAATATATAGGGTGTACACCCATACAATTATTAATTAATTCAATGTTTACAAATATGCCCAATCAATAGAACATTATATCAGAAAACAATAGTCTAAATGTCTCTACCATATATGGTTGAAAAGTTACCGACAATTTAACCCCACAACACCAAATATGAAACACATACAACCAAGTTCTGTGTAGTCTAAACTAGCAATGGTCACAGCAAATTATCGTTATTATTTCATCAACACTGTCAAGTACAAGTATATGAATGTTATAATATTGTAGAGAACAAGCTAATGATTAATTCTATGTCATTTGTAATGACATCAGGCAAAGAAAACGACGTTTGGACATGAATTTCGTAGCGCCCTCTTGAATTGACAATGTTTCTCTCTACATTGTATAGCAAGCAATAAGTGACTATATAAAAATAATATATGTCATTCATCAGACGCTTTTATCCAAAGCGAATTACAATAAAACCTGTTGACGTTTATGTATGGGTGGTGACGGGAATCGAACCCACTACCCTGGCGTTGCAAGCGTCATGCTCTATCAACTGAACTACGAAGGAGCACTTCAACGTCAATAGAATGTTGACAAGCAATTTTAACGGATTCTAAAGGGAATCATATAATTCCAAACTCATTTCTATGGCAACACAGTTGGCAATTTTGTAAACAATAACTGTCGAACATGTGTTGCCAAGAGACATCTAACCTACGTTCTATGGAACGTTTTCTGTGCGAAAACAACAACTTCTGTTTGCTGCTGACAACAAACTGGATTGATTTTTCAGACCTGAGAACAATCAACTGGAAAATGCCTGGGTGCTTTTCAAGACTGGCGGAGAGAGTGCGTGGACGTCTGCGGCCTACTGCGTCGACAGGTTGTTCAAATTCATTTGTGGCTCGTTTTTCTTGTCTTTTTCTGTTTTGCAGGGTTCGTGATCGTCGACAGATGGACAGTGACAGCGACTTCGAAGAGGGTATGTGGAGTTTAAAACTCTGTTTTTACTTCATTTAACAATGTCATTATAATTTGCGAAATGTTGTGTATTTCTATAATTCAGACTTGGCAAAAATGCTTGTGCCAGAGATGTTGTAGCTAGCTAGCTTGCTAGCTAACATTCACTTTAGAAAACTGTTGCACATCGGTCGACTTTTGCTACCTAGCTAGCTAGTATTAGCAATCTTGCTACGTTTTGTCCTAACAATTGTTTATTTTATATTCCAATGTTCCTAATTTTAGAAACAACTGTCCTGGATGAGGTCCAGTTGAATGTGCCATTGGATGATGTGCCAGATATTCCACAGCTGCCAGTCCTCCTTGATGTCCGGAATGCTGCTATCATCCTTGAGGATGTGCCAGATGTGCAGACTATCTTTGAGGTACAATTTTCAGAAAGTTTGGGGTTTTATGTTTGAAAAATATCCCAGATATTCAAGTTGTGTCTCTGACATTAAACACATATCTCGTCTGCTTTCTGCTTTAGGAGACCACTGGCAATTGGCAGTTGATTCTGATTAGGTTCAGCCCCCTGTACTGTGGGCCTGTTGTGATCAGGGTAAGAGACCCCCCCCCCCCACACACACACACACACACACACACACACACACAGTCACATCACTGTTACAATGTTTACTGTTTCCAACATGAATGTATTGTAATGTGCAGAACAATGCCGGTCCGGTGGTTATAGCTTGGAGAACTTTCCAGTTCATCAGCCCCATCATCACCTACATGCGTGGGGGATCCCAGGTTTATGGCTTTGTAACTTCCCAATCCTACATTGTCAGTCATTTGATCTTGATGGAAATGTGTCACAGCAATTGCTGAAGTGGTTTTGTTGATGTTGTCTTGTTGTTTATCTCAACAGCAGGTGGTGGTGAGGATGCACCACGTGAGTAGGGTGAGAGGCCTGGAGACTCAACTGGTGTGGGCCATCTCCAAGGAGACAGCCAGGCTTTGTCCAGAGGGCATCCCCTACTGTGCCACCAAAGTGCAGTCCATCACTTGGATCCAGGTAAGACGGAAATACTACTGAAATAGTATTAGATTAGGCTTTTCTTCACTTATTCCATTTGGCCTTAACATGTATTCTCTCTCTGTTAGCGTGTGGCTGGCAGGGTGACCCACTATGCGTCTCACCTCCGCCACGAGACGTCTGTGGACGTGACGCTTGGCTGCTACCAGGTAAATAAACAATTTCCTTTGTATATAGACTAGACATTACTGGGCATTTTTTCATTAGATTTGGTGTGTTTTCTAATAACGTGTGTGTAGTAAACAGGTGTGTTGTGTGTGTTTTGAGTAGCAGACTGATGTCTCAGTGGTGTACACCACTCTCCACATGGGGCTGGACGAGCTTCTCTCCTCTTCAGCGTGGTCGGAGGCTGCCTCCTTCTCTACGCCCACCACTCAGCACTTCACTGACCCAGAGCCTGAGGGCCACAACTGCTATGAGGTCAGACGTTACACACACATACTATTGACTAGGAGCATTAAGATCCTTCCATTGACCGATTGTTTGTCATGTCATTGGTCACTGATTTTGAATGCTTGTTTTGTTGTCGTAGGGCTGGGAGGAGGACCTGCTGCCTGAGGAAAGGGAGATTCCTCTGCTACAGTGAGTTCCTCTAAATGTCTGTGTAGTCTGGGCCTGTCAGATGCAGAAGGATAGTGGTCATAATGCTGTTATCCCCCATTGACTCTAATGGTTGACATGCTCCATTCCCTCCCTTCCACAGCCTCTACCTTACCACCAAGAGAGTGGAGGACATCGCCCTGAGGCTCGTCTCCCTGCGCCAGGCCTTCACTGTGAGTGGACCCACTTTTCTTTTTCTCTCTGTGACTTCTTGTTCTGTCTCCTAGAGGAAGATGTCTCACCCTAACTCTTCCCTAGACCCTGCTTGGTTCCACCCTGAGCAGGAACCATCTATTTGTGGCGGGAAAGGTCCTCCTGGGCGCACTGGTTCAGGCCAACCACATGGTAACTCATTCTCTTTCAAGGGAAAGAGAGCGTCCCTGAGGGGAAATGTGTTCTGTTCACTAAAAGATGCTTTTTTCTTTGTCATAGGACGAGGCCAAGTTCATAAGTACCTATAACGACTTTGTGGACTACCTGAGTGACCCCTCCAAGCGGAATGACATTGAGAGGGAGCTGGCTGAGGCAAAGGTGAGTTCATGAACTCTTTCAAGTCTCACTGAGTTCTTCCATGCATGTATTTTATACATCACAGTAGCTGATCTATATGAAATCATTCCTATTTTCTCCAGACATGTTTTCTTGTCCTAGATCCATCATATGAACATGATAGATGTCCTCTTTGAGCTGGTGCTGTTTGGGATGATGACAGCTCAGAAGTCCCTGATGGTGGTAAGTAGCATCTCACTGGTACATGTTTTGATATCTGTCTATTAGCAGTTTCACTTAAATTCCTCTCCTCTTTTCTCCTCCTTTGTTTCCTTTAGCACCCTGGTGGGTTCGTGGAGCGTCTGTACGCTCTCCTGTACTCCTTCCTGCCCACTGCTGCCAACATGGAGCCAGAGGCTGACAGATACCTGCTGCAGCTCAGTGTAAGAGTCTAGGTTACTTCCTGTTTACTTCCATATTCTTAGTGTACTTCCTTATTCATGGTTTACAGGGTTTCAATGCCATTTTAGGGGGAGTATTTCTGATTGTCTCTCTCCTCTTGATAAGCTAGTAACTCAGAGCCATTTTCTGTGTGTTGTGTGGTGTTCTCTTCAGGGCGGGCTGATGGCTCTGCTAGATGACATGTTTGGCCAGCAGCTGGCCTGGTACTTTAACCCAGAGTCTCTGGTCACTGAGCTCTCCAGCCTCCTGGAGTACCACTTGGAGAACCTCATGGCCAGCATGTAGTCCTACTGCAGGGACCATACTCCTTTCTCCTTCTCTCTCTCTTTTGAAGGAATTGAGAACTAAGTGCTTTGTTGAACCCTGATTAGTTTTTAACACCCAATAATTCAATTTATTCTCTTATTTTCTCTCCCAACAGGATTCTTGTGACACTTTGCCACCCAACAGGGATCTAGACACCAATGCACTACATTACTTTGCACTGATTTTTACATTTTTAAATAAAATAAGTTGTAGTTCAAAAACATTTTGCTTTCTGTCTTTTCATTTATTTGATTTCATGACCTTTTCCTAGAGTTATAATATTGATATTAGATTATTACATGAACAATGATGCTTTATTTGAAAATGTTTTGTTGATTTACAGATACTACAGGCCCACACTTCATATGGTTTTGTACTGTGGTTTGTGATACTGTACAATTTACACTGAGTGCACAAAACATTAGGAACGTCTTCCTAATATTGAGTTGCACACCCTTTTTCCCTGAGAAGAGCCTCAATTCGTTGGGGCATGGACTCTACAAGCTGCCCTAAGCGTTCCGCAAGGATGCTGGCCCATGTTGTGTCAAGCTGTCTGGATGTCCTTTGGGTGGTAGACCATTCTTGACACACATGGGGAAACTGTTGAGCATGAAAAACACAGCAGTGTTGCAGTTCTTGACACACTTTACCCGGTGCGCCTGGCACATACTACCATACCCCGTTCAAAGGCAGTTAAATCTTTTGTCTTGCCGATTCACCCTCTGAATGGCACACACAATCCATGTCTCAATTCTCTCAAGGTTTTAAAATCTTTCTTTAACTCCCCTTCGTCTACACTGATTGAAGCAGATTCAACAAGTGACATCAATAAGGGATCATAGCTTTCACCGTGTCAGTCTATGTCATGGAAAGAGCAGGTGTCATCAATGTTTTGTATTATCAGTGTGTGTAGTAACCTGGTACAGGTTAATGTCTGAACCATCTTTCCCACTGAAACCAGTAATGTTAACATTCATGTGAGAGAGGGTGTAGTAGTGCATACTGACCACTAGTTGGATCATAGCGTGGTTGGTGGCATTCATGCAGGAACCCAGAGGGTAGAGGCATTCTCCATCACAGTAGAAGGCAGAGTAACCCGTAGGAGCCAATACCCAGTCCTAATGGAGAGAAATACCATAGAAATCAAATGACAAGATTAGATGAATGACGAGAATACTCTTTCCATGAGAAATACATGATAAAGAATGCAAAGAACATACTCTACAATGCACATCCTACACATGCCTTGCTTCCCTAAATATAAGGTAGTACAATGTTAGCTCCTGATTATCTATTCAGCAGATTGAGTAGTTGAGACAGAATCTCACCTTCCAGCCTAGATCACTGAAGCTCACATATAATTCATGTCTCTTACAAGCCTGACGCCCGCTGTTGACATGGCTGTGATCTGAAAGGGACCGAAAAATATGTTATGAACCAGGAAAGACTAATGTACACTTTGGATGCATTGGATTTCAAATGAAATGTAAACACAACTTAAGTAATTTTGTAATTGAGATGAACTATCCCTTTAAACTGTGCATAAAACAAGTTTAACTAGAAGACGAAAAACCAGTGTTGTCCCCTGACCTTGTAGGACCTCACCATGTATACTGGGCAAGGGCAGGTCGTATTTGGGCTTCTTCTTATGGGGGTTGGGTTTCACGGCCCGCGGGGGGCGACAGGGGGCCTGGCTGGCCCTGAAAAAGGTCACCATGAAGGGCTGTTTGGAGCGGGGGCCCCTGCGACCCACCAAGCCGACCCACCCAGCTGACAGGGACCGGTCTGAGGAAGAAAGAGAACAATCTTGACGTAAACCAAAACAGCATATCTCCATTTCTATTTATTTACTGAACAATTACAGACACTATATGACATTACAGTATTACAGCACAGGTATCAGTGTGTGTATTCTAAGTGAACTTCCCTCCTTATTCAAAGGCATAATAATCAAGAAATCCACTTTGTGGGAAATAGCCTCCACATCAGCAGAGCATTTCCTGACCCTGACCATAGTAGTAACTCTATGAAGCTCACCCTCCTCTGTCTCCACGTAGAGCCGGATGCCCAGGTTACTTCGGGGGTGCAGGAGCCATCGGTTGCTGGCCGAGGTCACGTCAAAAGCCAGCCAGCCCTCCTGCCCCGCTGGCACCGACTGCATGTCCAGCAGCACCAGCTCTGGTTCTCTGAGGAACGTCGAGGAGTAGCATGAGACGACAAATTCGGGAGAGATACGCAAACCACGTTGCATGGCCATGCAGTAGAGAGAGACAGCCACTGAGCTTCAGCTCTCGAGAACCAGGTTTGTACAAGGCGTCCTCACAAGCCACAACGTGGCCAATGAGTTATTCTGCAAGGAGTTCTGTGAAGCTAGGGTGAAGAGCAAAACAAATTCGACATTGCATTTTGCCAAAGCAACAAACAAAAAACATCTGGAACGATAAGCCAAACCATGGTGTATGGAGTGAAGGGAGAGCCTGTCAAGAGAGTGAGGGGAATCATACAAAAATGCACCCTTTCATCCTTTTTAATGCAAAAAACCCCAAAGTTGATCATTTAAATGTGTCAGAGAGCGAGAGAGAAAGAGAGAGAGAGAGAGAGAGAGAGAGAGAGAGAGAGAGAGAGAGAGAGAGAGAGAGAGTGAGTTAAATAACCAGGTGATCTAGTGGCAGGAACCTGTGTTTGTTCTCCCGTTGGATCTCGTAGACAGAGATGTGCAGGCTGCGGTTGGCCCTCTGGCCCATGGTCAGGGTCTTATAAATGCGAAACTCTGCAGCTGTGACCGTTTCCCCCTGGGGGAGGGGCGTCAGGTCAAAACGGAACTCCTTCCAGTACGGCCGCGGCTGCAGCAGGTCACGCTCTTGCTCCACTGAGAGAGAAGAGGAGAGAGGGAGGTCGATGTAATGCCAAAGACATTTTCCCCCCCGCATTTAAACAGCGCATCGCCTCATTCACACGTGCTCACATCTACTCTACACATTACTTCCACTCCCCGAAAAGACCAAGACAGAGATATACTCATTGTACGACACATAGTGTATGATAAAGACATTCCCACGTGACACAAGGAGGGAGAAGAGGGGGACGAAAGAGCAATTCGTGGAGCAATCAATCTAACATGAAAGTGGTGAATGAGAAGACCGAGGGAGAGAGAAGAGCAACAGAAGTGGGAAGGTGTAGAGGGAGACGGGAGGATGAGTGACTGAGTCAATGGAAATTAGGGGGAAAGAGCGGAGCAGACATGTGGAGAGAGGTGTGCAGGCAGATGCCCAGTGAAGGGGGAAAGTATAGTGATAATGTAGAGAGGGGAGAGAGAGGCGACAGCAAAAGACGGATAACGATAAGGGAAGGATAAAACACGCTAGTCTCTCGCCACAGACGCAGTGTCCCAAGCAAGACTACACACACGCACCCCCACACTCTCCGGGAGCCCTGCAGAGCGCATTAACAACCACGGTCGGGCCCTGTAGTGTGCTGTAATTAGACTCACTAAGGGCCTTCAACCGCAGCAGCTGCTCAACATACACACCACTAACTACAGGTTGGGGAGTATTTTTAGAGCGGTCCTCTGCTGTTTCTCCATTTGTGTGTGTGTGTGTGTGTGTATATATCAGTGGGGCCTGTAATTCCTTACAGCTGTGTCCCCTACGCACGGTCTTGAGCACGTTGCACGGCCTTGACTGGGTCGGATTGATAGGGTGTGTGTGTGTGTGCGTGATGGGTGTATTTTTGATTCCAACTGACATGGGCTATAAATGAGAATCTGTCTAGATTGGTTAGATGGACTTAAAATGGTGGTTCAAGGCGACACACCAGACATTGTCAAAATAAGATCTAGTGAAACATTAGCTGAAATGCGTAATTACGTTATTTTTGTGTAATGTATGACACAGCAATAGACATGATCATGTATGTCCAAATACTGTAGAACAACAAAGAAAAACTAGCATGTCAAATGTCGACGCAATGCAAAATGTGAAGAGAAATAACATGGAATCACGTTTCCCACGGCAA
This sequence comes from Oncorhynchus clarkii lewisi, assembly GCF_045791955.1. Lineage (NCBI taxonomy): Eukaryota > Metazoa > Chordata > Actinopteri > Salmoniformes > Salmonidae > Oncorhynchus > Oncorhynchus clarkii. The sequence goes on along the minus strand of NC_092164.1, from coordinate 37,254,286 downwards.
CAAGGTTATCCATCTTATTCCAGGAGAGATTAGCAGAAGGAAATGACTGGGAAAAGGATGTTTAATTTGTAATGCTGTGCCAGATAAGCATCTGTAGGTCTACTGTCTGGGCTGGTGCAGCACAGGAAAAGTCTCTCTTGTGATAACAAGACTGTCCCTGAGAGGTGAACTGGTTCACCACTACATAACGTTGCCAGGTTGGCCTCTTTTGTCATTGAACAATCCAACAATATGTCCTTTATTCAGTTACTGGGCTCTTTTGCAAGACATGTAAAAGGATCACAGGAGAAGTTCTTGGCCAGATCGGGCCGTGGGGCTTCTATTTGGAAATCCCTGTTGGGAGGCCATTGGCTGAACAAACAACAACTCCCAATTAATTGGATAACGAGCCAATAACAATAGCCAATTAAAACCTAGGATTTTTTTTAAATCGCAGGTGTATCAACGGTCAGTAACTCACCCAGGTTGACGAAGCTCATGACCGTATCGGCCTCGCTAACCACTGTCCCCAGAGGCGCCGTGTACGTGTTGAGCGTGGGCAGGGCGGCATGGCTGACGTGGCCCGTCAACCCATCCGCACCGCCGAACCCCAGACCCCCTACCCAATTCCCCATTTCGTTTCCCTCATCACCCTTGGCCGACACAGCGTGGTACAGGTCCAGCATGAAGAGGGGGGCTGAGGAGGGCGGTCGGAGGGGAGGATGGGGTCTGGGCCGGCCCGGTAGACCCAGGATGGACAGGATCTCCCTCTGCATCTCCTTCTTCTCTCGGCTGCTGAGGCGGCGGAAGCTGGAGTGGACGACTCCCTGGGCCTGGTGGCCCCAGAGGCAGAGCAGCAAGGGGGCGAGGAGGAGGGCCACAGGGAAGAGCGGGAGTTGGAGAAGGCGCCGGTAGGTGTACTTGCTGCTGTTGTCATGGATGCGTCTTCTTCCTGAAGACGGGCAGGCGTGGGTATCGACGCACGTTTTGAAGCCATCCGGTCTGTCCAAGCTCTGTGTGGTCTGAGGCAGATCTTCCAAGGTGTCCGTTGCCATAGTGGAAGAAGCTCTACCCGGCTGTTTTCCTATTCGCTCTATGTGTAACCGACAAGTCTTTGGTTGGGTTCTTCTATGTTCTTTTGGCCTTCGGTCCACAAGAGAGCAAGTAATATTCTGCAACGCACACCACAGAGGGGCTGTTCACTGTGTCTCAAACAATTTGCATGTCCCCTGTCTGTCTGTGTACGCCAAAACTGTTTGTCTTGCACGTATCCGTCACTGACAAATGCACCTCTGTGATTTGTGATGAGATGTGTTTAGATCAACGGTGGACACTAAGAGATGTTTACTCCTTTAGTTCCCTCTGTTTATCGGCCGTCTCCTCCCTTCCTCTACTACTTTAAATCTCTCCGCTTGTCTTTTCTCTTCTACCCCAACACGACTCTACTCATGTGATACACACAGACAATAAAATGAAAGCAAGGGTAAAATGACTACTTTTTTTTATGTGTTTTGATGAAAACAAACAATCTCTTTGAAAATCTCTCCCTTTTGGAGAAGTACATTTGATGGAGTTTGAAAGTGGATAAGTCAAAGGGCAGGTGCTACCAAGATTGGTGGTCAATCAAATTTGAGAGAATCAAATAATCAGACCTGTTTTCAGTCTAATTGGTCTTCAGAAGAATAAGGAAAAAAACACCACACCTGTCGCGCCTCAATGTTGGCTGGCAAGCAACCAGATCCCACGCAAGGAACAAGGAGTCAAATCCTCAGTGGGAAAATGATCTGTCGTCCACCTCTCTTGATCTATAATTCTTTAATCCACAATTCTGGGGAACTTTTTATTCATTAAAGATCCTTTGTTTGTTACGTCCACTTGCGTCTTTAACTCCAGATGTTTCCAGATGTCTTCCTCAACCTTTACGTAGCTTATATTTAAAAATCCTTGGTGCGTTCAGTATTTAAAAAAAAAAATATATATATATTTTTGATTAGTCGTTTATTCCTCGCTATTGTATTATTCTTTTGGATTCCCCCAAACCACCTGTTTCAAGTGGAGAACAATGCCAGTATGTTTGTCAGCGTACTGTAGTGTGCCCTCTGAGAGTTTACCTCATGTAAGGGTGCTTCGACACTGGTAGAGTTGTCCATCACCAAGAGGGAGTGTACTAAACAGCCTCCTCCCTCTCCCCACATCCTCTCCCAACTCTTCCCTATCCCTCCCTTTTATCTTTTCGTCTTCTCATGACCACTTCCTTTCATGGGAAAGCACTTTGGAATCCGAGTCAGTTTGGTGAAAAATACATACACCGAATATATTTATACATGTTTTGAGACTAAGGAGAATATATTTATACATGTTTTGAGACTAAGGAGAATATATTTATACATGTTTTGAGATTAAGGAGAATATATTTATACATGTTTTGAGACTAAGGAGAATATATTTATACATGTTTTGAGACTAAGGAAAAAATATTTATACATGTTTTGAGACTAAGGAAAATATATTTATACATGTTTTGAGACTAAGGAAAATATATTTATATATACAGAACACATGGATTAGCAAACCCACCGTCTCTTTAAACCCAGTACTAACAGCAGGAATGGAGACTGCTGTAGCTTAAGGTGTACTGACAAAACGTGTAGCCTATAAAATTGTTTTCGGTATTTATACGTTTTAATTTCTAATTAATTTTTAATTTAAATTTTTTAATTTAATTGCGAGTTAACTTTACCTCCTTCCAGTTTGACTGCAAGCCTGTGTGTGGGACAGCAAGGGATTTGAGGGGAGAAATGACACGGGCTCAAATATAGTAGTGAGGGTCAGTTCAATGCCAGTTTGTGTTTGTTTGACATCAAAAGCGCCCTGGGACTTGCGGCCACTTTGAACAGCAAAAATACACACAGACCAAACCAAACGTCATCTTTTCTAAGGCCAGGCAGTCAGAAGTGACAGGAATGAGTATTTTCTGTGCTATTTCTGTTTTTGTTTCTCCAGTGTTGAGGGATTTTAGGGCCGGAGAGAGGAATGACGGATGGAGAGGGAAGGGTGAGAGAAGGATAGTGAGTCTGTCAGTCTGTTGTCGGAGCAAGGATAGGTGGTGAGGACAGATGGGGATGGTGGGAGAGGATGTGAGTGGGTTCGGATAGTTCCATGTAAACACAGACACACAGCTGCACAGAGAAGACTATAAAAGAGCAAACCCCATCTGCCAAATAAACCCAAGGTGATTTTCATTTTCTCTCTCTAACGGAGAGGACGTAATAGCTCCATCTCCTCCCCTAACACACACAAACCAAGTCGTATACTTAGCTACTGTGGAAGCAGAGAATGAGATAGACCTCAGCGACATTTCCCCACAATATACTGTAGAATAGAAAGCGCCAGAGAAACACACCCATCCATGACCACAGAGACGTCCCTCCCTATGTTGAAGATCCTACTACAGGGCGTGTTCTTATCTCTGGAGACACTAATTGTACCCCAACCCTAATTACCAAGCCATTTCCGGTGTGCAGAGACTGTGGTCTACAGACTCAAGGACACGCACGTGAACACGCACGTGAACATTGCATGTGCGTATACGCACACAATTTCCCCCCCAAATGAAATTAAAATAAAATCCACAACGACAAAATCTTTTTTTTTTTTTACTGCAAGCATATTTTTTAATACAAAATGACAACAAAAAGGTTTATAATCTTATATTTTTATTTTACACAATTGACTTCTAACCGCCCCCCCCCCCCTCCATATTTTCTCTTCATCACACTGTGAATAACACCAAAAGGTGAGTTCCTCTCCTGCGCCCGGATCCCCACCCCCAAGAGAGACAATAAATAAATAAAAATCACCTTAAGATGTCACTTGCGTTCATTAGGTTTTCACATACTTCAGCTCTCACATCAACAAACAGGGAAGCACATTTGCAGCCATCAAAGACACGACAATTCAAACGCCTATAAGGCGGGACACTAGGGGTTCTCTCATTGGCCCCTTCAGCTCCCTTTCATTCATATTCATAGTTTTTTTTTTGCCAACACAATAAGGGCAACACCCTTTGGTCATGATCTGGGAGTTGTAGTCATTAGCAAAAAAAAAAAAAAAAAGGCTGCCATGGGAATCAGTCAGCTTCCTGGTTGAGTAATGTTACGAAGAAGTAGAAACATACAACGTTGAAGAGAGGAGCGGACATTTTCCTTGGTACAAAATATCATGACTTCATTCATCTCAATACTAATCATTCTCCAAGGTGATGTGATACAGAACTGAAAAATAAATAAAAAATGTTTTCTTAAACTAGAAAAGCAACAAAACAAAAAAATACAACAGGATTATAAATTAACCAGAATGAAAGAAAGACATTCACAAATCAAATCCTTGCACACAGCGATGCACGCGGAGGACCTTTGATTTCTGTACCGCGTGACGACGACGACACGCGTATACACAAACATTTATGTCTGCTGCTCTGGGGGTTCCCAGCGGCAACGGAGGGGAGGGGGGCGAAGTGGAATTACAGCGATACAGACTGTCAGTGTGCGCCGGTTTTCAATCTCTAATCTGGAATAAGCCTAGTTTAAATTGTGTTAAATTGTGCATGTCCTTACAAGCCTCTTCATCGTTACACATTTTGTCACGTTTTTGCTGTTAGTGGGGTCCCGCCAAGAAGTCATTTTTGAATTTGAGTGTTAGCTTCAGACTAATGGGGCCATATGACAAACCCTCCATTCCATCAAACACACACTCCCACCGACCAACACACTGATTGTTGCAGTGGTTTGTGAGGACATTGCAGTGTGTATGTGTGTTTCTCACCACTTCCACGGTCTCCTAGGCTTGAGGTTTAGGCAGTTGTCAGAGTGGGGCAACTCAGGAAGTTGTCAGAGTGGGGCAGCCCACACACTGAACATAAATCCACGCTAGTCCGGTTGTTCCCGACCCACAGACATGAAGTGAAATTCCTCTTCACTTCCCAGTCCAGGAGAGTAAAAAACAAGATGGCAGTCATTGGATATTTTCTGTTTAACTCCCGGTGAGAAACAATTTCCACAATACCCACAATCCAGTTCTTCGGAATGCCATTCTCCAGCAAGTTCTGAGTCATTTCATCACTACCCTCAATGTGTGTGTTTGTATTTCAGTTGTGTGTGTGTCAGTGTGTACATGCACAAAGTAGTTACAAGGCTCTACCTAACGCTCTGTGGAACTCAGATTAGGTAAAAGTAAGGACAGAAATGTGCAACACAAATAAGGCAGCATCATGTTGGTTGGTTCAAACTGCTGTGGCTTTCTCTGAAACAGTCTTAGCACAATCCCGTTACGAGAGAGAGCGCACAGGAGACTGGAAGGCAAACTGGGATCTGGGTTTTAAAGGGGGAAGTTCTGTCCTGTTTCACCCCAGTCTAAGTGCACGAACCCGGGCCTCGATGCCCCCCAGTGAGTGTGTGTAGAAAGTGAGTGTGTGTACGAAAGTGGGGAAAAAAAGAGAAAGATATTTCTCCCCCCATCTATCCCCCTCTCTACCTGCCTTCCTTACAGTAGTATTGATGCATGAATCCCATGCAAGCCCTATGGATTTATGTTTGGATCAAATGTGACACCCAATATGGCCGCCAGTAGTCTGTCCACTATAGAGCATCTCTTTGAATGGAAGACGGTCCGTTCTACTTGATCTAATTGTATAGTTTGGACATCTTCTTGGAGTCAAACCAGCTCTATAGTTAGATGTATGACGTTTTTTTTTTACGTCTCCTTCACTACTTCTTCCCAGAAGCGGGTGTCTTGGGGCTTGGGGCCTTCTTGGAGATGGTAGGGATCTTGGAGGGCTTGGCTGCTCCTGGTCGCCGGGGGGTGTCCGAGGTGTCCGAGCAGGCCGAGCGCGTCTCCAGGAGCTCCGAAGCATCCGAAGCGTCGCTGCCCCGCCGGCTGCTGGCCCTGCTGCCCGCTCTGCTGCCCGCCCGGCTGGCAGCACCACTGGCTCCCGATGGGGTACGCCTGGGGTCTGAGAGGAGAGGAGGAGAGAGGGAGAAAGGAGGAGGGGTAGGTAATAAGAGATAGAACGTGAATAGATCTTAAAAAATATATATGTTTAGTCTCGTTTTCATTACTGAAAATGGGAATCAAATCTGCTATGAAAAATCAGAACTTGGTTCTTACCGGTGCGTCCAGGTTTAGTAGAAGTGGGTGTAGCTCCTCCATTCTCTCCAGTCAGAGACCCTCGGCTGGAGTGGAAAGTGGGCCTCTTCAGCTTGGACCCTGAAACTGCCCCCTATAGACAGACACAGGGGATGTCAGACAGTGACAAACGGTGCTACTGAATACATTAAAGCAGTGTTTCTTAATCCTGGTCCTGAGGACCAAAAAGGGGTGCACATTTTTGTTTTTGCCTCAGCACTACACACCTGCTCGGACAAAAACCAAACTGACCCTTCTTCAGGTGCCCGGGACCAGGATTAACAAACAGCTGTTTAAAAGTTCATTGCAGCTGTTTTTATATCAATATCAAACCATTTCTGGGTAACAATTAAATACCTTCCTGTGATTGTTGTCAATTCATATGGTTAAAAGTAAACAAAAATAGCTTCTTAGCAAAGAGCAATTTCTTAAGCAGGAATTTTGCTAGGAGTGGTTTGAGTGGGGAGGGAAAACTGAAAATTAGCTGCTGTTGGCAGAGGTTTGGAATTCTCTCTCATTGGTCTATTAACTCTTTTGCTGCATGGAAGGTCAAAACAGGTTGACATTTCAGGCAACCTTTTCAAACAGCTCTTAAACTAAAAGGGCATTATCATCCTTTTCACAATTAAAACGATTTCCAACAATTATATATATAGAAATATAATATGAAATAAAATGTTTGACTGCATTGGCCCTTTAAAAAGGTAGACTCCACAATATGACATCATCGTACACGGCGGGACGACGTCAGCCAAACAGAGTACGAGTCTGCAAAGACTGTCCCACTTTTGGCTCTTCCCTTTGAGTCTTGAAGCATGCCGACTTTGGGAAGTCAAGAGTGGATTAGAATTTTTCGTTGTTGTTGACGCTTGGAGCCAGGATGTTGTCCCAATGTGTATGATGATGTCATATTGCTGCGTCGACCTTTAACTAAAGGAGCAGGTACTACTTTTAAGTATCATCCCCATACTTGCATAATACAGCAGACGCGCCATTTGAAAAATGACCAACAAGACGACCAAACTAAATCCCCAGAACTACCAGATGGAGTTCGCTAATAATTATAAAATTTCTCACTACTTGCTCTTTAAAAGGATGTCACTTGGAATCTCTATTGACCTACCGCCAGTCGCTTCTTGCCGGGGGACTAAAATATTGTGACAATTCACATATGAATACGTTTAACTGGCCTATTGAGCAAGAAACGGTGAAACAAGACATGACACAAATATATTCAGTCTTAAAGCTGCATTTTAATGTCACGTCTTTTAGATCTTCATGGTCCCATTATGCAGGGTGTATGGCCACCCCGTAAGTGAGTGACAGTGTGTGTGAGTTGGTGCATTATTAGTTCGCTGGGGCTTGGGACGGGTGGCGGGAGGGGTCAGTTTGTTACCTCGTGCCCAGGGGTGGTGTGGTCGTGGTCTGGGCAGGACTGGCACTTGGTTGGCGTTGGCGTTTTACTGTGTGCCAGCCAGGGCTTGGCATAGCCACGCGAGTTTGAGGACTGGGATAACCAAAGGGAAGGAGGGAGGGAAGGAGGGAGGCAGCCAAGGAGAATAAAATGAGGAGGAGAAGCAAGGAGAGGAGCAGGAAAGTCGAGGAAAGGGAAATAGGGAAAGGGAGGAAGGGGAAGGAGGGGAGGCAGGTAGTGTAGCGCAGTGTGTTTTTGGTGCGACAGCGGAAGGATTTACAAAAACACAGAACGAAAAACAGTACATTTTCCAAGCGAGGTTAGCAGGGGGTGGTTTGAAGGGATTTAGGAGACAAAAGAAAGACAAAAACAAAGCAGAACCAGAAATAAAAATGTCACAGTTAAAGACGTGGTGATTTTGCAGTTGACATGTAGAAACAGGACCATCCAACACAGACAGACAAAAGACACACACACACACACGCGCGATACAAAAATCACACAATAAACAGACTACACAACTAACGATCAGTGAGAACAATACAGATCATTCTGGGTATTCTGGGTAATATGGCTTCATTCTTTGTCCTCCAAGACTGACTGAACGTCTTCTTTAGACTCTGTTCATTCCTCATTTTATGCACCTTGGTTGGACTGCACCACTAGGTAGCGATGATGGTATACTTGCGATGACCATATACTTCTCCATTTTGACTGAGGCTACAGTAACCTGACCGATTGAATATATGACCAGTGGTGCTACACTAAGTAAAAAGCATAATTGTCTAGGGTTTAGGAGTCAGTGGTAGACGTGAGAAAGGCCAGAGAGGTGTGTTACATTGAACTGAGCAGTGGAGGTTTCTCAGAGGAGGACCATCCTCCTCAGTGAATTTCCTAAAAATAGATTTTTTTTAACCATTTAAAAAGTCGTCCTTTTTAGATTAATATATTTTGTATAGTTTTATGTCACAAAACAATTGATTAAAATACACTGTTTTGCAACTAATGTCTACAGTAGCATCAGCAGCACTCTGTAGGGTAGCTTCTGTCCTCCTCTGGGTACATTGACTTCAATACAAAACCTAGGAGGCTCTTGGTTCACACCCCCTTCCATAGACTTCTACAGTAATTATGACAATTATGTCCTCCAACCTATCAGAGCTCTTGCAGCATGAACTGACATGTTGTCCACCCAATCAAAGGATCAGAGAATGAATCTAGTACTGAAAGCATAAGACAGCTAGCTAGCACTGCAGTGCATAAAATGTGGTGAGAATTTGACTCAAAGAGAGAGAAAGACAATAGTCGAAGAGTTTTGAACAAATTCATTTCTTCCAAAATGAAGCAGAGGCAAGAAACTCTCGTTTGCAACTGCTGGACTAATGATTACACCCTAGATCAGCTAGATGCAGGTCATGTGTCACTATCTGTCACACAAAGTTCTCTCGAACTGTGTGCACCTACGTTGTAAACTTTCATTCATAGTAGTAGCTTAAACCGATCACTGTTACACTGAACTGGGTGAATGGAATATGAATGACAGTCATCCATTATGCTGTAATATAAATAAGGCCATGCTCATGAGAATAAATTAAAAATTAAACAAAATTGGCTTCCCTCATCTTAAATGGCACTGACCGCCACTGGCACTGAGATCATCAAAACTCGACCTTTGAGTGTAATCGACACACAATTAGTGCGATGACGAACCAGTGTGACAACAACCATTGTAAGAAAGTGGGTGAGAAGATGGGCCACCGAGACAAACAACAAGACATGGTGAGAACAAAAACTCTGACATGGGGCCTCCCGAGTGTCGCAGCGGTCTTAGGCACTGCATTACAGAGCTTGAGGCGTCTTTACTTGGCTCATCGTGCTCTAGCGACTCCTTGTGGCGGGCCGGGCGCCTGCAGGCTGACCGGTCGTCAGTTGAACAGTGTTTCCTTCGACACATTGGTGCTTCCGGGTTAAGCGGGCACGTGGAGCGGATTGGCGGGTCATGTTTCGGAAATGTCATGACTCGACCTTCTTCTCACCCGAGCCCGTTGGGGAGTTGCAGCGATGAGACAAGATCGCAATTGGATTGCAAATTGGATATCACAAAATTGGGGAGAAAAAGGGGGTAAAATACAAAAAATTCAACAAAACAATTTGTGACATGACCGACGTGACATTGATTGACTGCAGTTTGTGAACATGCATTGTAGTATTGTTATGTATGTGTGTCGTGTACTCTTGCAGTTTCCATTTTAGTCTTTGTTTGCATTAGGAACACTTAGAGAAACCATGTCCACTTTGCTTTCCACAGAAATTAAAGTAGATTGTGTAATTGCTCAGCCTACATTAAAAGACACTACCGATCTTCGCGACAGACTTCTACTGTAACTAACATGGTAACCAACATATGATGTTAAGAGAAGCAGGGAGATCTCTCTTTAAGGGCTATATAGTTCTATCACCTCGCTCCCATAGAACATAATACCATATTGAGTCAACCATGAGTACCCCGGTTCGGTCAAGTTTTCATGGTCTGGGGAGCTTTTCCCATTCTAGTAATTGTATTTCTACGGGGAAGAAGGGGTTTGGGGGCACTTACTCTGGAGGAGGCGGTAGGGGTGGCGGGAGTGGAGGGCAGGGAGGCGCAGCTATGTGCGCTGTGTGAGGCTGAGGAGGAGGAGCGGGTGGGCGAGGCTGTGCGGGAGCCGGGTTTGGAACGCCGGCCACGGGAACGGAACGCTGCCAGACCCTGGGAAGCCCCCTCCGGTAGGATGAACTTCTCACGCAGCTCCAGGTTGGTACGGCCTCGGGCTGGAATGAGCAAGGAAGGGAAGAAGGAGAGCGATATAGAGAAAGAGTGTGAAAGAAAGAGGGAGACAAAATAAGAGTCATGTTCAGTCAATTACGGACGCAGTGCAGAGCAGCGAGTCAGTGCACTGTGTGGTCGAGTCAGTGTTGAGTAGGGTAGGGGGAGGGGAGGGAATCAGAGTCGGTGAAGTGCACTTCTGGCTGGGCTACTTTTTTAAGGGGAAGAGGAAGTGGGTGTGTTTGTGACGGTGCAGAGGGGATAGAGGAAGGCAGCAAGGCATCCTCACACAGAGGTTAGAGATCAGTGTATCCAAACTACTAGCGAGAAAAAAGTATGGACCTAAATAGTACATTTTTATATGTTATAGCCACACTAATAGAACAACTGTTTTATGTCTGGTTCTATAGTTAGAACACAGAGGAATGTCTGTAAACCAAACCACAGCCTCTTCTCTCACTGCGAGGGAGTCGCTCCGTTGACTCCTTTATTCATTCCCTAATTCATAAACAGTGTGTTTGGCGCGCTTATGTGTTTGGCGCGCTTATGTGGGGCATGCCCGGTTATGCTTTGGGGGAGCCCCAATACAGTACCATGGGGGACTCCCCTCCCATAGACACTCATAGAAGCATTCTTAGACAAGAAAGTTCAGCAGCCCCAGCACACAACAACTTACACCCAGAAAAGCCAGCCACAGAGAGAGAGACAGAGAGAGAAATACACACAGAGAGAGAGAGAGACACACACAGAAAGAGAGAGAGATAGCTACAGAGAGAGAGAGAGAGAGACAGACAGACAGACAGACAGACAGAGAGAGAGAGAGAGAGACAGAGACAGATGAAAGGGCTGCAGCTAGCATTAGCAGCAGGTCACCGAAGCCGTGGTCAGCAGCTATACCCAGGACAGAACACACCCCCTCAGAGTCATCCACTAGCAAGAGCAGCAAAGGCCAGTCGATAATAAATGGGTGCGCGCCCTGCAATTACATCCCCCAGCGAGTCAGGTGCACCCTCTAATTCAGTCCCCACCCGCCATCACATTTAAAGAGTGCTAATAGAAACCCAGGCTGGCCACACCCAGGTCTTAGACGGGCTCTGTTTTTTAATGGGACTGGCCCGTCAAACCGTGCAGCCATTTTGGATCCACATGGCAACCATCACCACCAAGACCAGGGTTGGCCAATCCTTTTTTTTTTTTTTTTTTGAGTGGGAAGCATGACGTGGACTGGCCCACAGACAAGACTTAGACATGTTTAAACATCCACACGCCCACACATAGATACAAGCAGATGGGCTGAGCGGTTAGAACAAGCGATTTAGAGCTGGGATGGGATGGACAGAGAGAGAGAGAGCAATGGAAGCGAGAGGGAGTGTAGGTACCTCTGCAGCAGAAATAGCCAGGAGTGACCGTCACTGAGAGACACAAGAGACAAGGTGAAATAGTGGCGTGCTCACGGGCGAGATGGAAACACATTGACAAGACACACACATTCCATCTACTTAGCGGTCTCTCTCGCATACACACACAAAACACACTTTCTCCCTCTCTCTCTCACTTCAACACAGAAGACAGTGGCAAAGGAGTAAAAACACAGGTGAAGTCCCCAAGGTTGAGTAGGTGGACACATCAGGGGACCCCAAGCGGCTATAACAACTTGAAAACAAAGACACGGGTCAGTGACAGACCTATAACCTGTGATACAGATCCCTCGTGCTAGCATTAGCATGTAGTCAGAAAGGGTAAGAAACGTTAGTTCAGTGTCACAGACAGCAAAGCACGGCAAAAAGAAAAAACAACCAAGAGGGAAGTGAGAGAGAGAGAACGAAAAAGAGGCGCGGGGAGAAAAAGGGGAAAGGGAGCACGAGAGAGGAACCCAACCTATACGAGATGAAATGGTGCTACTGGAGTCGGAGCGAAGGATCTTAAGTCCAGGATGTTGCACTGGAAGGGGAGAGAAAAGGAGAGAGGGAAGAAGGGAAGGTAAGGGAGGGAGAGAACTGAAGACCATGCACCATGCAATACTGCTCTGAAAGAATGATTGTGTCGCAGGAGAAAAAGAGTAAGAGAGGAGAAAGAGAGAGAGAGAGAGAGAGAGAGAGAGAGAGAGAGCGAGCGAGAGATGGAGATGATTCAAGCCCCCCCTACTCAAATAACTATTATAGAAAGGGATGAAGAGAAAGAAGGGCTGATGGAGAAAAAGAGAGATTGCCCTGAGGACCACACCAGACAAACCGTAGACAGCTATGGAAAAGACAGAACTCTGAAAACTGTTAACCTGAAAGGTATGTAAGATGTCCGACAAGTTGTTAGTTTAAACAGTGGACTGTAGTACCATATGTTACACTTTGACCCCCACAGTGTAACCAGCGCCTTGCATTTTCTACTCTGTGACTGTGTGTGTGTGTGTGTGTGTGTACGTGCATTCTGTATTTGTACTCAATATTTGTATGTACAGTGTAAGTCGGAAGTTTACATACACCTTAGCCAAATACATTTAAACTCTAAAGTTTTTCACAATTCCTGACATTTAATCCTAGTAAAAATTCCCTGTTTTAGGATCACCACTTTATTTTAAGAATGTGAAATGTCAGAATAATAGTAGAGAGAATGATTTATTTCAGCTTTTATTTATTTTCATCACATTCCCAGTGGGTCTGAAGGCTACATACACTCAATTAGTATTCGATAGCAATGCCATTAAATTGTTTAACTTGGGTCAAACGTTTTGGGTAGCCTTCCACAAGCTTCCCACAATAAGTTGGGTAAATTTTGGCCCATTCCCCATGACAGAGCTGGTGTAACGGAGTCAGGTCTGTAAGCCTCCTTGCTCGCACATGCTTTTTCAGTTCTGCCCACAAATTTTCTATGGGATTGAGGTCAGGGCTTTGTTATGGCCACTCCAATACCTCGACTTTGTTGTCCTTAAGCCATTTTGCCACAACTTTGGAAGTATGCTTGGGGTCAGTGTCCATTTGGAAGACCCATTTGCGACCAAGCTTTAACTTCCTGACTGATGTCTTGAGATGTCGCTTCAATATATCCACATAATTTTCCCTCCCCATGATGCCATCTATTTTGTGAAATGCACCAGTCTCTCCTGCAGCAAAGCACACTCACAACATGATGCTGCCACCCCCCGTGCTTCACGGTTGGGATGGTGTTCTTCAGCTTGCAAGCCTCCCCCTTTATTCTCCAAACATATCGATGGTCATTATGGCCAAACAGTTCTATTTCTGTTTCATCAGACCAGGGGACATTTCTCCAAAAAGTACCATCTAAGTCCCCATGTGCAGTTGCAAACCGTTGTCTGGCTTTTTTAATGGCGGTTTTGGAGCAGTGGCTTCTTCCTTGCTGAGTTGATATAGGACTCGTTTAACTGTGGATATAGATACTTTTGTACCTATTTCCTCCAGCATTTTCACAAAGCCCTTTGCTGTTGTTCTGGGATTGATTTGTACACACAAGTACGTTCATCTCTAGGAGACAGAACACGTCTCCTTCCTGAGCGGTATGACGGCTGCGTGGTCCCATGGTGTTTATACTTGCGTACTATTGTTTGTACAGATGAACGTAGTACCTTCAGGCATTTGGAAATTGCTCCCAAGGATGAACCAGACTTGTGGAGGTCTACAAAGAGGTCTTGGCTGATTTTCTTTTGATTTCCCCATGATGTCCAGCAAAGAGGCACTGAGTTTGAAGGTAGGCCTTGAAATACATCCACAGGTACACCTCCAATTGACTCAAATGATGTCAATTAGCCAATCAGAAGCTTCTAAAGCCATGACATCATTTTCTGGCATTTTCCAAGCTGTTTAAAGGCACAGTCAACTTAGTGTATGTCAACTTCTGACCCATTGGAATTGTGATACAGTGAATTATAAGCGAAATAATCTGTCTGTAAACAATTGTTAGAAAAATGACTTGTGTCATGCACAAAGTAGATGTCCTAACTGATGTGTGGAGTGGTTGAAAAACGAGTTTTAATGACTCCAACCTAAGAGTACGTAAACTTCTATATGTATTTTAATGACTCCAACCTAAGAGTACGTAAACTTCTATATGTATGTATGTATGCATGCATGCATGCATGCATGTGTGGCTGTGCATGAATAAACCCCACTCACCTCTGCAGGGATCGTTCTTGACCAGGAACTCGTCCAGGGCCATCCAGCCCCCTCCGACCCGCACCATGACCGTACTGCGCAGGATACGCACCAACCGCAACTGCTGCGAGTCTCCAAACTAACACCGCAACGGAGAGGAGAAACAGAGAGGAATTCAGTGAGTGCAACCAAGTGCAACGATTATTGACATGAGATTTATTTTGAATCCAAAAGCCACACAGCAGCCCATACCAATCAGAGCAAAAGTATACGTCACTCCATGCAAATTATACTACAACACCCATGCACTGATGATACTACTAAAATCACATATTTGTCAAAAGCCCAGCTTACCCAACAATCTAAAACAAAAGATCACTTCCCATAGTAATCTCTAAAAGATTTAATTCTACCTTAGTCAGCTTTGTTTCATGCAGAAGGACATTTACACTTTCAGAGAGTTTTGCTCCTATGAAGCAATACCAAGTCAGAGCTATCTTTGATTAGCCTGTGTCTGTTTGTGCTGTCTTGTCAACTCTTTGGTAATGTTTGATTATTGAGACAATGACCATAGAGTTGGCAAGACAGCACAAATAGATAAGGGACCCAATGTTCATTTTGAATTACTCTCAGAACAGCATGATTTTTCAATTTGCCCCAGTCCAAAGCAAATTGGATAGGGTAACCCCTGGTTCCCATTATAACCCTTATCATTATAACCCATTCCAGTTTGCCAAATTGTCATTCTCAAAATAAGTCTTTCAAATCTGCAAAATCACACCAAGAGAACAACCTCAATGGCCTATGAAACCCACTTCCATAATTCGCACCAACAGTGTGGTGCTATATTTGATGGCGTTATGTCATTTCCGGTCAAACACGAAATGCAATGTCACCGTGGCAACAGTTTTTGTGGCGGTAGAATTGAGGCCACTGCATTGGTGGAGATCCAGGAAGCAGATTTCAAAAGGACCAAACACCGGAGTCAACTTTACCTGGTTTCCAAGGAAGAACTACAATAAATCCAGCAGACGTGGAGGAGGAATAAACAAAGAGAAAGAGAAAGAATGAAATAACATTGTACAGGCAAAAAAATACTTCAGACTAAACCTGGCATTGGATAAGACCTCATTTGGAAAGAGAAATTAAACTGTAGCTCACTCTACGTTCTACGTAAGACTTTTTTTTTTTACAATGCACAGCGGGATGGATCCGTCAGTGAAGGGTGAAGCCGGACACACACAAGAAGAGAGTCAGACAGACAGAGAGGTGTGGTGTCACGTGACCCAAGCTCGGTGCAGTTAGTTTATAGTCCAGCGTCTTTCGCCAGACACGGGAGGTCACAACAACAAAAAACTGCGATGGTAGTAGTTGCTGATCCTGGAGCTGTGATAAATGTTATGGTTTAAAAGTTATATTTAGTGTTATATTAGTTTGTTGGTGGGAAGCACACACAGCATATCAATCCCATAGTGCTGTGATTAGAGATATGTCTACAGAGACACGACACGTTGAAGCGCTTCGGGGTGCACAACATACAGTCCGCGGGCCAGATGCGGCCTTTGAGACGCTCTTTTTTTGGCCCGCGGATTTCTTCGTAATTGTCAATAATATGCGACCACCTTATATGAGTATATGGCAAAGCTTAGAGAAGCTCGCTTACAAAGCCGGCATTTCCATGGATACAGCTGAGTGCTACTGCTATTGGCTAACATTTAAATGCGTGAGGAATGGAGTGATGTCATTCGTTAGTTCAACAACAGCAGTTATTGGTGCTCAAAGAAGTAGTGACACACAGCCAGCATCAGCTAAAAAAAAACACTAGGGTGTGTCTGAAATGACAACCTATTCTCTTCTATATAGAGCTCTACTTTTGTCCAGGGCCCTGTTCAAAAGGTAGTGCACTATGGTCAAAAGTTGTGCACTATATAGGGAATAGGGTGTCATTTTAGATTCAGTCCTAGACCCACCATGACTGCAAACTTAAAAAAAAAAAAAGCACATTATTCTTAACATTACCAAGACTCACTCCGTCAAGTAGGATCTGAAAACTGTATTTAGCTAAGTAGAAGCTGTCCAAGCAGAAAAAGCTTTTATGATTATTGTTGTTTACGTCCACGGCACTGTAGACTCAGGTGTAACTCACCTTGTAATTGCTCTGGCCCATCTGTATTTAAAAATACAATATCTCATACCTAATACTAAGTCATAGTACGCAGACAGAATATATAATCATGTGTATATTAACTGTTGATAAGTGTACACAGTCACTGGCTGAGGAGGACTTACTCTGTACTTGTTCTCTCCTATCTGCTCCACCTGGAACCGCTTGGCACATTTACACTGTGCCACCTGTCTGGTCACCTGCACAGAGTGAGAAAAGAGAGAGAGGGAAAGTCACTAAGCTAGCGCCATTAACCTCCAATTCATGAGCTATTGGACTCGGTAAGTCAAAGGTCCAGCTTTGTAATTCAGAATAAGTGTTTGTGTGTGTGTGTGGTTTATGATAGATGGGTATATCTGTGTGTGTGTGTCTTCCTCACCTCGTCTTCTATCTTGTCAGCGTCGGTGGTGGGCCGGTAGGCGTCCTTGTTGGGGTGCAGCGCCGCCACAAACTCGTAGTAGTCGATGTAACCGTCTCCGTCCTGATCAAAGATGTCTGCCACCGCCGTCATCTCCAACCTGCTGGTGGGGAACTCTGCACAACACAACCAACAGTCAGGAAAAGATATGGGACTAATCACCAAGATATAGGACTTTCTGTATGACCAAGATATAGGACTAATCACCAGGATATAGGACTTTCTGTATGACCAAGATATAGGACTAATCACCAGGATATAGGACTTTCTGTATGACCAAGATATAGGACTAATCACCAGGATATAGGACTTTCTGTATGACCAAGATATAGGACTAATCACCAAGATATAGGACTTACTGTATGGCCAAGATATAGGACTAATCACCAAGATATAGGACTTTCTGTATGACCAAGATATAGGCCTTGACTAGCGTTTAAGTTGGAGCAGGCTATGAGCAAAGAACAGAGCTAACAATGTATAGCCAGCTCTGAAGAACATACTTGAGGCCAGGATGCCGTCGATGAACTCCTGGCGAGTGATCTTTCCGTCCTGGTCCTTGTCGATGCGCCTGAAGAAGTCCATGACGCGGGACTTCTTGTGGTTCATCCAGCGCATGTACTTCTTCCTCCACACGTCAAAGTCAAAGCTGGCAAACTCTTTCAGCTGGGGACAAAGACAATGAACATAAATGTGAGACAAATGAGGAAGATCAATATCCTTTAAGGAAATACTGTGTCTGTTTTGACAAGACACTATATAGGAGGGGAAAAAAACACCCTGCAAACGTACAGACATTCCACTTTTGAAACCAATGTAGCGAACGTGACAGTGATGCAGGTCTCAAACCCGGGTCTCCAAGCCCTCTACCGCTCTAATAGGGGAGATCGATTGTTACAATACAGTACCTCTTCAAGCCTGTCGAGGGCGTCGTTGAGCTTCCGCTGGCGGTCGAGGGCAAGCAGCCACACCTGCTGCCACCTTGAGCAGAGCTGGGTCAGACGGGGGTTGCCCCCGGCGACCTGCATCGCCGCCTGTTGATGCGGTTGTTGCTGCTGGTTTTTACCTGTAGGGAGAGGTGTCACGGTTAATCTGCATTATATGAGTTTGAATGTTGATGATGGAACGTTCGATCATATTTTGGCGACTTTTACTGTTTTTCTCCTTCAGTGAAAGTCAGTCAAGGATGGACTGTGAATGTTTTGGGGGAATAGGCACCCACTGTATCTTTGATTATGCATTTCTAGGTACATATGCAGTCAATATAACATATTATAAATGCATCTCTGTGAGGTAAAATAAGGTAACGTACGAGCTCCTCTCCTCTCAGCTAGGCTGCTAGGGGGCTCTGCTGGTTTCCTCTTGTAAGTCTTGGTCACTTTGTCCACGTCAGGCTGCTTCCGGGTCATCTCCTCCATAAACACCTGGGAACAATGGATTGGCATTAGACACAGCCAATCGGAAAGAGTGAAAACAATTAGAATAGTGACTTTTAGCCAATGAGGGTTTGAGAAAAGTAGACTCCTCTCACCTGGTGTTCTGTGATGAGTGTTTTGAGCTGAGGGATGTCCTGTGGAAGGGTCTCTCCGTCACGCTGGACTAGGGTGGTCTCTGCCCACTGCAGCCATGACAACAGCTCCTCCAACAGCGTGGCGTTGTTGAGTAGCTCTGTCAGAGCCGTCTCCAGACGCTGCTCGTGCTGTTTGGCCCATGTGAGGACCTATAGAAGCAAAATGCACCAATTAATGGGTGAAACACTTGAAATGGCCCAACTGGACTTTAAATCTGTACCCCCCCATCTTATCTCTCTATACATCCCTCTACCGTTACCCTCTCCCGTTACCCTCTCCAGCCAACCTACCTCTTCGAAGCGGGCGCGGATAATGGTTATCCAGTGTTTGATGGTGGTGATGCAGTCGGCCTGGCACGCGGTGAGGATGGCCTCGCCCTGGCCCGCTGCCCGGTTCACGTCTGTCCTCTTCTCCTCGACCGTGGCCATGAAGTTCCGGTGGGTGTGGAGCAGCGCCTGCAGAGTCTCCGCCTCCTCGGGCAGCACGCCGCGGAAACGCAGCGTCTGCTCCGCCTCCGACAGCCACTCCAGCAGCAGCCGCACCGCCGTGCGGAACTCCTCCGCCTGAGAGAGAGGGATGACAGAGGGAGGGATCATTAGAAGGATAGAGAAAAAAGGTTTTCCGTTTTATTGCGCTATACTGCGCTTTCACAGATCGCATTAAAGAAAGAAAAGACGACGGACTGAAATGATCGGTATCTTTACATTAAATGATCATTCAATTCTAAGTCTTGTAACATGTAAGTATTGTATTAATACATAAAAAAACAGAAATGACACAACCCCATGGCTTCTTCTTCCCAACTGACCTGTTTGAGGGCCTGCTGAAGACGGGTCTGCTTGGTGACGGACAGGGCACAGACTGTGTCCCAGCGGTTGCTGAGCTCTTGCAGTTGAACTTTGACCCAGGCGGTGTCGTCGCGGCCCGTCTCCATCAGTTCTCTGGCTGAGCGCTTCAGGGCGTGGACACTAGTGGTCCTCTTCCCCAACTCCTTCTGGAAGGCCTGAGGAGACAAAACCAAACAGAGGTCAAACAACATGGAAATAGTGTTCACCTAAACATAGAGCAATGGGTAAAAAAAAAAAATTCTCTTCATGTTCGATAAATAAGAATTCACATTTAAAAATGGGCAATGAGGCGCTGGGCCAATGTAAGCATAGACTTTTTTGTGGATTTTTTTATTTTTTTTTACGTAACCGATGATCTAACATTTGCTGTTACATAAATTAATACCTTGTGTGAGTCCATGAGGTTGGAGACCAGGTCCAGGTCTCCATGGACTGGCAGGTCTTCAGCCAACTGGGGTTCTACACGGTACAGCCAGTCCACCAGGGCCTGCAGGGCCTCAGCAAACTGACCTGAGAACAGCAGGGCCTCCTCCAGCTTGTGTTGCCTGGATGAGAGCCGGAGAAGGAAAAAGTAGCTGTCATTATACGAACTTTGCCTTTATGATCCAGTATTCTATTTTGGCAGCGGCCTGGAGAGCTACTGGGTTTGCAAGGTTTTGTTCCAGACCTGCTTCAACACGCTTGTTTCAAATAATCAGTCAATAATCATGGGGTTCAATCAGGACCAGAATTAGCTGAATCGGGTGCGTTACTTAGTGCTGGACTGGAACAGAAACCTGCACAGTCAGTCACTCTCCAGGACTGGAGTTGGAGAACAGTCCCATATAGTCATTGTAATAAAGCATTAGGCGTGGAGTTTTCCCCTCACCTCTCCACACTCTTCCCACAAACGGTGTCCCACTTGTCCCTGACCTCCCCCAGTAGGTGGTCTAGTTTCTGGGTGTCTTCGGGCAGCGTGGCCTTGTCCCTCATGGCCTTACCAGACCTCACTGTGGTGTCATACACCGGCTGCTTCGAGCCCAGAGCCTTCTGAAACTCCTTCGGCCGGGAGGAGAGAGAGGGGTATTTAGTTAAGGATACCATGTCGTACAGGTAAGAGGACCTAGATTAGGCAGCCTCATCATATGTTGTGTGTGAGTATCACTCAGATCCCGATTATTTCCATGCAAGACCCACGCAGTGAGCTTGAAAGTGAGACTCCTACTGCACCTTGTGTTTGGTCAGTTGTACTCTGATCTTGTCTGGTTCGTTGGAGATCTCCAGCTCTGAGTCGAGCCGGCTCTCAGCCTCCTCCAGCCAGTCAGACAGTTTCCTCCACGCCTCATGGAACTAGAGGGAGGTCAAGAGAAACTGGTTGATCATCTCTAACGGATGTGTGCATTCTGGTACAAAATGGCTGCCATATATCATCCATTCAGGTGCTGCATACTGGTTAGGGTGAATGCCGTAAAAAGGACCACCCTGGGGTCAGTACCTGCTTGGCCCTCTTGCGGGCCTCGTCGAGGTGTCTGCCACGGTCCAGGGACCTCTGCACCAGCTTGTCCCAGCGGGCCTGTACACTCAGCAGCAGGTTCTTGATCAGAACCACATCCTGCTTTATACTGGCGAAACGCAGCTGAGAACCTGCCTTCTCCAGGGCCAGCACCTGCTCCCTGTGGGTGTTCACCTCATTCACAAACACCTGGGGGGGAACAGAGAGAGGCCGAGAGCGTGTTACAGTTGAATTCGTCCCTCGTGACAGCCTTAACATGAAATTGATTAGCTGATTTGGTTCTGGGTGACATGACTTCAGCTGTACATGCAGATCACCACATACCAACATAAAGGAAGGGAAATGTATCAAGTCTGCAAAATGTCTGATGAATATGATAAGTCAACTTACATTTATATTTATGTAAAATACAGTCAAGTAAATACCATCCTATTCCATGGTAACCACTCACCGATATAACCCCACCTACCATAGAAATTAATGTAAATCACGCATAACATAGGATCTCTACACTTCCACGGTGCCTAAACTGCCCACCTTGTGTTCGTCTATCTGAAAGAGGACAGTGTCCAGGATGAGGGAGGGGGGCTGGGCCATGTTGAGGGTCTGCTCTGCCTGGGTCAGCCAGTTGATGGTGTCCTGGAGGGAGGACTGGAACCCTGTGGCCAGCGACACCGCCTCGTCCAGCTTCGCCTAGGGGGGGGGAATAGTCAGTGAAAGGTTTGATGGTAACATATACACACAGCTCCTATGTAAAACAGTGTTTTTTATAGTCGAGCTGTGAAAATGTAAATGTATATTGTATTAGTTTGAGTCTAAAACCTTCCCAGTAAAAACACGAGTGCAGCACTTCAAATATACATATATACAAATGAAACATTCACCACTTTGCGTTAGGTGCTTGTTTCTCAAATGAGCAAAAATTCGCTCTAAGCTTCGCAACAATGACATTTTCTGAGGGAGCTCTTCGAGAGAAGATTCCGCAACTTCTGGAGAAAAATGGAAATATATAAAAAGGTTCTTTATGGCTACAAGTAAAAACCAAGGTGTTTTGACTTTTGGTCTTGTTCAGGGTTTTTTAAATCAGTATTAGAAGGAACTCGTCCTCATAGCTCTTCACGTATCTAAACGGAAGGTTCCTCTCTCACCGTGCGGTCGTCCATCTTGGTGTTCAGGCTGGCCCACTTGTTCTGCAGCAGGGCCAAGTTCTGTTGAGTCTGGGTCGTACCAGCTCCGGGGCCACCCTCCTCCCCCCCGCGGGAAAGCAACATGGACTCTCCCGCGTCCAGCAGCCGGTTGTACTGCTCAGCGCGCTGGGCCAACTGGGTCTGGAGCTCCTATAGAGAAAGACACACAGATGTTTCCAAAGGAATTTGATACTTTGAGGATCCGCCCAATAACAACCGTTGTTACATAGACATGCAGAATACATAACCTAACACACCCATTACACATGGTTAAAAACAACGTATATACAGATTAGATCGTAGATTGGACAGTGAATGAGTATTGTACATCATATCTAGTGTATGTGTGGCCAGGGTGCAGTGTCATAACGTGTATCCCCATTAGCATGTGTTTTCTCCATCACATCATATCTAGTGCATGAATTGGCAGGCTGCAGTATCATTAAAATGTATCCCCAGTATTACCAGGTGCTGCTGCAGCTGCTCCCGGGCCGTCTCAGGCAGGCCACCTGTGGGTTTGGCTGCAGACAGCTGGCTCTCTGTCCTCCTCAACCACTGCAGGAACTCCTCCAGCTCACCATGGAAACCCTCCGCCTGGGGAACGAGGAACAAGGAGGGGAAGAGGAGAGCGGGAACAAGAGAGGAAGTCATGAGTTAAATGTTAAATGGCAGTGCTACTGTGTCGTTCATTCACTTGCCCCATGGTTTTTAGCTCAACTAAGATTAAGTACAGTATTTAAACGGTTCCTTAACTGGGAAAGAACACATTTTTCTAGGGAGATGATAACCTGATAATCTTATTTGTACAAGTTGGAAACCCGTAATATATAAATATAATTACAGGGAAGGTTGAGACAAAATGGATAGAAATGGTTTCATTCTTTCTTTTCGCTTAGTTCAGTTCAGTTAAACAGTTCAGTTACTGTAAAACTCGTCCCAGCCCACTCCTCCTGCATCCTTCCTACCTGGTGCAGTGCGGCCTCCAGTAGTTTCTGTCGGTCCTGGGTCTTGAGTAGCAGGTTCTCCCAGCCGCGGTTGAGGTGGTCCAGCTGGCCGCGGAGGTGGTTGGCCTCATCCCCGGGACTGGACTCCAGCAGCTCGGCCCCCGCCGCGTTCACCGTCTCCACCGTGGACCGATGGGACAGCACGTCGTTCCTCAGCACCTGAAAGAGAGCGAGGGAGGGAGTGTTGGTTACACTTCTCCAATGCAATAATTGATGTGAACCAAGCATTCTGGCACGAAATGGCTGCCATGCATAATCTATAAGGGAAAGTAACAGAAGTGAGGCTGATATGGATGGGAGATTGAGGAGCGATGAGAGAGGTCGAGTTAGACTAATAAAGCCCTTTTCCTGATGGAGAATCTCCATTGAAAGTGCTTTTTAGTCCAGGATTGGCTTCCTATGGGTCTTGGGAAACTGGCCGTTAAAGAGTCCGGAAATGAAAGAAGAAGAGGAGTGTTGGGTAAGAGTGTGGAAGGGAAAGCTATAGAGGGGTAGACGTACGTGGTGCTTGGCCAGTTCTATCTCGATGGCCTTGGGGTCAGAGTTGACGGGTCTCTGTGTGTCCAGGGTGGCGTGGGTGTGACTCAGCCAGGACTGCAGCTCAGACAAGGCATGCTGGAACTGACCGAGTGCCAGGAGCGCACCCTCCAACTTATGCTGTAGGAAACAGAATGGGGAAAACAGCGCTTCTTCATTAATCATGTCAGGTTGAAATCTGTAATCTATTGTACATATCTGAAGCGCCAATTCATTTGAATATGAGTTTGAGTTCCAGAGGACTGAAGACGTTCTTTTAGAGAGGGCAGCAGAGCTACTGTAGCTACTGCCCCTCCTGTACAATAGTTAGGGAGCCACTGAACGCAACGGGTCAATGCATAGTTTGTGTACCTGTCTGTGAGTGATCTTGTCCCCCAGGTTGTCCCAGAGGTGTCGGAGCTCCGTGAGGGGCTCCTGGATCATGTCTCTGTCGGTCTGGTCCGAGACCTTCTTGAGCAACAGCTCCCCCTGGTGGCACAGCTTCTCCATGTCTATCTGCTGCTGGTACACCTCCACCTTGTAGTGCTGCTCACAGGAGGAGGAGTCAGGCCTGCATTAGCTGTTTGTTTATCATTAAAGTGATAGTTTACGTTTTTTTTTTTTATAACCAAGAGCGTATTTTTGACTTACCGATAATGTTATCTTGTCGTCAAAACCGTTTTTAAGAACAATACATATTATAAATATTTGTAGGATGATAAAAACATACTGGAATATTTTAAGTACACCGTCTAAAAGCTACATGACAAAACAATAGATTATGATTCAAACCTTGAGCTCTTCGATCTGCTGTTTGACAGTTCCCAGATCAGTGCCCACAGTGGACATGTCACACAGCTTGATCACTGCGTTGTCCAGGTAGTCAAACATGCTCTGCAACACACACACACACACACACACACACACACACACACACACACACACACACACACACACACACACACACACACACACGAGTCAATCTAACTTCTACAAACTATAATGATGATCGAGGTCCTGACACTTCCTCTACTTCATGACAGATTTACATTTCCACTAAGCATCTACTTTCATAAAGAACAAGTGTGCAATAAATACCAGATTATTTAATTATCTGACATACTGAGCTGAAACAGCGATGCATTCTGGGACACTGACCTGCAATGCATCCTGGTACTGCACAGAAGCCGTCATGGCCTCCTCCAACCTCTCCATCCTCTCTCGCCACGTCCGGTTCAGGCCTTCCCAGGCGGCATTCATCTGAGAAACGGATAGAGAGAAGGAAGAAGAGAGGAAAGATGAAGCACACACACTGCATTGCAATAAAAAGACCAACAGAAAATGTAGACAGAAAATATCATGCACCGAGTCCATTAATGATTACGTTCTTGAAGTTGGTCGCTATCCTGTACTCCTCTCACCTCGTCGATGGTCTTCTTGACCTCAGGCTTCTCTGTTTCTCCGCAGGCGAAGATGAGGTCAGCCCCAAGGGTTCGTACAAACTCCAGCTCCTCCCTCAGCCCGTCTGTCTCGGCCTTGATGGCCTGGTGAGAGAGCGACAGACACACAGAGGGCATAGTTGGACAGATCAGATAACCCAACAGTCATTCCACTCATCAGTAACTACCTCTGCATATTCTCTCCCCTTCCTACCTCTGAGCTAACTACAGTACATCGGTGGAAAAAGTACCCACTTGTCATACTTGAGTAAAAGTACAAATAGAAAATGATTCAAAAGTGGAAGTCGCCCAGTAAAATACTACGAGTCAAAGTATTTGGTTTTAAATATACATAGCCCTTCCCACTCACAGCTCCTGTCAGTCAGTATACAGGTTGAAAAAGACAGATGGTCATTTATAAGCGCCTAAATTGAAATGCAGTGGCTGCACAGCAACACACTATACATGACGTTCTCCGCTTCACAGCTCTGTACGGGTTTTGACCGGAGCCGCTCTAAATGACAAGAAGGATCCCTCCCTCCGATTGGGCTACTCTTGCACATCAGTTGTTGTCGGAGTGAGGGAACGGCGGCTGTAAATGGAGAGGAAGCGGAAGCGCTCTGAAAGACGAGACGTTATATTAAATGCCATGTTGACGTCATACTCACGTCCCCGGGAAGAGTAGCTGAAGCTTCAGCAAAAGCTCATGGGGATCCAAATAAACACAAGCAAACCGCACACCCACGGGTCCAAGAGGGCACTTCACATTTCCATATTTGAAAACTCATGCCATTTACAGTATCAACGTTTATGATCGGCGTGTTTGAGGCACAGTTACAATGATGACGTGTGTTATAGCCTGGGTTGTCCTGGACAGAATGAGTCTGTTTTGTCGCATCATGAAGACAATTAGCCACGGAATTCTCACTCTATGTACACCACAATTAAAATCTGTCTGTCTGACGTGCCTTTTGAAAGCATTACAGTGCAAGATCATATTTTAACTTACCTAACAATGTTGGCAATAGAATAAGCTGTTTAATAAGCCAGATTGTGATTTATTTTATTGAATGTTTTTGGATGTCATAAACAGTAATTGTGTGATGGTGGGGACGCAGGGGTGTGTTCCAAACAAACAAAAAAACACAAGTGTGCTTGCTTCAGATCCTCAAATGGCACAGCTAGTTCCTTGAGTCATAAAAGTGCATTGAAATTCCAACTCAACCCAGTTAGACCTCTCACTCAAACCCTTGTAAATTGTATATTCTTATCTTGAAACTACTCCAGAATTTCGATGAATATTCTTATTGTGTTACGGAACGTATCCAGAGTGTTTTCAGATTTCGTTTTTGACA
Organism: Oncorhynchus clarkii lewisi; assembly: GCF_045791955.1. NCBI lineage: Eukaryota > Metazoa > Chordata > Actinopteri > Salmoniformes > Salmonidae > Oncorhynchus > Oncorhynchus clarkii. The sequence continues at coordinate 37,227,810 of NC_092164.1, read as the reverse complement.
AATCCTGCGAAAAGCACAGATAAATTCTAGTGTGCAGAAAAATAATCTACTGTAATGTTGGGATTCAGTCTTGTGTCAGGTGAACTGTTGTGTCCTCACCTTGGGTATGATCATTTCCCCATGGTCATTCATATGATTTTTAGAGTTCTTCTGTTAGAAACATTCAAATGTGGCCCTCTCCTTATGAGCCAATCTCCACCAAATGTGGCCCTCTCCTTATGAGCCAATCTCCACCAAATGTGGCCCTCTCCTTATGAGCCAATCTCCACCAAATGTGGCCCTCTCCTTATGAGCCAATCTCCACCAAATGTGGCCCTCTCCTTATGAGCCAATCTCCACCAAATGTGGCCCTCTCCTTATGAGCCAATCTCCACCAAATGTGGCCCTCTCCTTATGAGCCAATCTCCACCAAATGTGGCATTCTCCTTATGAGCCAATCTCCACCAAATGTGGCCCTCTCCTTATGAGCCAATCTCCACCAAATGTGGCCCTCTCCTTATGAGCCAATCTCCACCAAATGTGGCCCTCTCCTTATGATCCAATCTCCACCAAATGTGGCCCTCTCCTTATGAGCCAATCTCCACCAAATGTGGCCCTCTCCTTATGAGCCAATCTCCACCAAATGTGAGGGTTTAAGTATCAAAAGTACAAGACAATACACAAATCTACTTAAGTTCCAAAAGTAATTTCGATAAATCCTTTCAAATTCCTTATATTAAGCAAACCAGACAGCACCATTATTATTATTTTATATTTATTTACGGATAGCCAGGGGCACACTCCAACACTCAGACATCATTTACAAACCAAGCATTTGTGTTTAGTGAGTCCGCCAGATCAGAGGCAGTAGGAATGACCATGTGTTCTCTTGATAAGTGTGTGCATTGGACCATTTTCCTGTTCTGCTAAGCATTCGTAAGAGTACTTTTTTATTGGGTGTCAGAGGAAATGTACAGTATGGGAGAATTAGCAGAAGCATCAATTGTAAAAAAAGTATATATTTCCTTTAGGAATGTAGTGGAGTAAAAGTTGTCCGAAATATAAATCCTAAAGTAAAGTACAGATACCCCCCGAAAATACATAAGTAGTACTGCAAAGTATTTTTTACTTGGTTACTTTACACCACTGCTACAGTAAATACATAGCTACTAACATGCTAGCATCATTCCTTTACGTCTCCTCTATCTTCACTACTCCTTAATATACTCTCTTTGTCTTACCCCCCACGGTGCTGTTTTCTCCCATATATATTCTACCTCAAAAGCCTTTATTCCTCCATATTTGAACGTCTGAATATCTTGCTATGCTTTCCTTGTACAGTGCATTTGGAAAGCATTCAGACCCCTTGACTCAGGCCACATTTTGTCACGTTGAAGCATTCGAAAATTGACTTCATTATTTTCCCCCTCACCAATCTACACAAAATACCCCATAATGACAAAACATAAACAGGTTTTTCAGAACATTATGCAAATGCTTTCAAAATAAAAAGTGAAATATCACATTTACATAAGTATTCAGACCCTTTACTCAGTACTTCGTTGAACCTTTGGCAGCGATTACAGCCTCGAATCTTCTAGGGTATGACGCTACAAGCTCAGCACACCTGTATTTGGGGAGTTTCTTCCATTCTCCTCTGCTGATCCTCTCAAGCTCTGTCAGGTTGGATGGGGAGCGTCGCTGCACAGCTATTTTCAGGTTTCTCCAGAAATGTTTGATCGGGTTCAAGTCTGGGCTGTGGCTGGGCCACTCAAGGACATTCAGAGACTTGTCTCGAAGCCACTCTTACGTTGTCTTGGCTGTGTGCTTAGGGTCGTTGTCCTGTTGGAAGGTGAACCTTTTCCCTAGTCTGAGGTTCTGAGTGCTCTGGAGCAGGTTTTCATCAAGGATCTCCCTGTACTTTGCTCCGTTCATTTTTCACTCAATCCTGTCACCTGTCACCCAGTTCCTGCCACTGAAAAACATCCCCACAGCATGATGCTGCCACCACCATGCTTCACCGTAGGGATGGTGCCAGGTTTAATCCAGACGTGTTGCTTGGAATTCAGGCCAAAGAGTTCAATCTTGGTTTCATCACACCAGAGAATCTTGTTCCTCATGGTTTCAGAGTCTTTGGGTGCCTTTTGGCAAACTCCAAGCGGGCTGTCATGTGCCTTTTACTGAGGAGTGGCTTCCGTCTGGCCACTCTTCCATAAAAGCCTGCTTAGTGGAGTGCTGCATAGATGGTTGTCCGTCTGGAAGGTTCTCCCATCTCCACAGAGGAACTCTGTGACCATCAGGTTCTTGGTCACTTCCCTGACCAAGGCCCTTCTCCGATTGCTCAGTTTGGCTGGGCGGCCAGCTCTAGGAAGAGTCTTGGTGGCTCTAAGCTTCTTCCATTTAAGAATAATGGAGGTCACTGTGTTCTTACGGACCTTCAGTGCTGCAGAAATGTTATCTTACCCTTCCCCAGATCTGTGCCTCGACACAATCCTGTCTCGGAGCTCTACGGACAATTCCTTCGACCTCATGGCTTGGTTTTTTCTCTGACATGCACTGTCAACTCTGGCACCTTATATAGACAGGTGTGTGCCTTTCCAAATCACGTCCAATCAATATAATTTACCACAGGTGGACTCCAATTAAGTTGTAGAAACATCTCAAGGATGATCAATGGAAACAGCTACATTTCCAGTCTCATTGCAAAGGGTCTGAATACTTGCAAAAATGTCTAAAAACCTGTTTTCGTTTTGTCATTGTGGAGTATTGGAGTATTGTGTGAAGATTGTTGGCAGTAAAGTAACAAAATGTAGAAAAAGTCGAGGGGTCTTGGCGAATGAAATATTGTTGCTACAAACATGCTCTATGCCTCCGTATCTTTTTCTTCCACTCCCAGTCTTTCTATAACCATTATCCCCTTCCTCCGCTCCTCTCTCTCAGTAACCCTCCACCCCCCTCTCCACACATACCTCTACCCTCCTCTCTCTCAGTAACCCTCCATCCTCCTCTCTCTCAGTAACCCTCCATCCCCCTCTCCACACATACCTCTACCCTCCTCTCTCTCAGTAACCCTCCATCCCCCTCTCCACACATACCTCTACCCTCCTCTCTCTCAGTAACCCTCCATCCCCCTCTCCCCTCTCTCAGTAACCCTCCATCCCCCTCTCCACACATACCTCTACCCTCCTCTCTCTCAGTAACCCTCCATCCCCCTCTCCACACATACCTCTACCCTCCTCTCTCCCAGTAACCCTCCATCCCCCTCTCCACACATACCTCTACCCTCCTCTTTCTCAGTAACCCTCCACCCCCCTCTCCCCTCTCTCAGTAACCCTCCATCTCCCTCTCCACACATACCTCTACCCTCCTCTCTCTCAGTAACCCTCCATCCCCCTCTCCCCTCTCTCAGTAACCCTCCATCCCCCTCTCCACACATACCTCTACCCTCCTCTCTCTCAGTAACCCTCCATCCCCCTCTCCACTCTCTCAGTAATTTTCCATCCCCCTCTCCACACGTACCTCTACCCTCCTCTCTCCCATTAACCCTCCATCCACCTCTCCACACATACCTCTACCCTCCTCTCTCTCAGTAACCCTCCATCCACCTCTCCACACATACCTCTACCCTCCTCTCTCTCAGTAACCTTCCATCCCCCTTTCCACACATACCTCTACCCTCCTCTCTCTCAGTAACCCTCCATCCACCTCTCCACACATACCTCTACCCTCCTCTCTCTCAGTAACCCTCCACCCCCCTCTCCCCTCTCTCAGTAACCCTCCATCCCCCTCTCCACACATACCTCTACCCTCCTCTCTCAGTAACCTTCCATCCCCCTCTCCACACATACCTCTACCCTCCTCTCTCTCAGTAACCCTCCATCCCCCTCTCCCCTCTCTCAGTAACCCTCCATCCCCCTCTCCACACATACCTCTACCCTCCTCTCTCCCAGTAACCCTCCATCCCCCTCTCCACACGTACCTCTACCCTCCTCTCTCCCAGTAACCCTCCATCCCCCTCTCCACACGTACCTCTACCCTCCTCTCTCCCAGTAACCCGCCATCCCCCTCTCCACACATACCTCTGCAGCCTCTATCTGCTGTTTGATGAGTGAGGGGTCCACCCCGGGATCCTCCAGCTCCCTGACGATGTCCTGCGAGTCACGGAGCGTGCTCAGTAGCGCCGCCATGTCGGCCCAGAACTTCCCAGCCAGGTCCAAGACGTCCGTCAGCTTCCCTTCCCGTTCCTCAGCCCTCTGCCGGATCTCATCCCACAGGGAGCGAAGGCGCAGCAGACGGGAACGCACGGCTGGGAGGGGGAAAGAGGGCGGTGGGAGAGATGAATCGGGAAGCGTGGTGTTATTTTTCCACGCTCGAAAGGATAGAGTTGTCACTATATGCGATTAGCTATGTGGAGATGGACGGAGGAATGATACGAAGACGAGTTATTATTCATTATTGCAGCCCTGAACCGAACCATTACGACAAATAGCTTAGAATTGATGATGTTATTGCTGATTTTGTCCCTTCTAGCATGGCCATCTAGAGACTAGCTCTCAAAAAATGGTATTTTACAGCCAGTCAGTGGGCTACACTCCCACTACCACTGCACAGAGCACTCATTCATAGTTATGAAGTGGTGTGCTGACAAATGGATGCGGACGGGGCGTGTCAAAGCTGGAGGACTTTGAGGCGGGGGCAGTCGCCATTTGTGCCGTATCACCATGTGTGCTGGGAGTGATCAAAAAGGTCACGCGTTTGTGAATCTGCGCCTTTGTGTTTCTGGGCGTCTGTGTTTTTTTTATTTAAAAAAAAATAAATAATTGATGAGACCAATCAGGTTTGTCAGTGGGATCATTGTAGTACTGTGTCGATGTGAGCATGCATTGTTTTGGTCACTCTCCTTTTATTGGAGTCATTGAGCTGACGCTCTTATCCAGAGTGACTTACAGGAGCAATTAGGGCTAAGTGCCTTGCTCAAGGGCAAAACAACAGATTTTCACCTAATCGGCTTTGGGTTTTGAACCAGCGACCTTTCGGTTACAGGCCCAATGCTCTTCAAGTCCAAGGTGCCTGCCGCTCTTATGAGTAACAGCCTCTCATTGCGTACGAGTGTGTGTGACGTATGTGATGTTAGTGTGTACACAGTACACGTAAGGTCTCTCTCTCTCTGTGCGTTTTCAGGCACTCACCCTGAGCGGCAGGGTCGTCGTGGGCTGCTCTACTGATGAGCTCCTCGCCGCGGGCACACAGGGCCGAGAAGGAGGGCAGCAGTTTGTCCAGCTCCAGCCCTGTTGCCTTGTGGTCGGCCAGCTGCTCCCGGATCTTATCTGCCTCCGCTGCCACAGGAGGAGGGGATCGGAGGCGCTGCACGGCCCCTTCCAGGGTCTCCAGCAGGGGATCCATCTTGTCGTGGAACTGGGAGGAGAAGAGAGAGGGTCAAGGTTTAAGAAGAGGAGGTGGGTAGCGCGGCTAATCGATAATTTCGGCTCAACGCCGTCCGGAGGCTCCGTACGGAGGGTGTGATGCCATCGCGGAGCCTCCGGAGGCCAAATCGAGCTCCGTACGGCGATGCTGTGCGCCTCACAGTATTTGTAACAATGCAGAGGGCTCCCGTTAAGTGCCGCACTGACATGATTGGTTGACGGTAGGTGGGGGCGGGAGGTCTTCTATAAACACAAACTCACTTCCTTGACAACTTCCTTCACAACAGCTCTTGCCGAAGCTCAATAGGCCTGAATGCCCTGACTTCTGCAGAGGTTGTATGGCAGTAAATACTGTACGACCACGGCAGAGGATTTACCATGCAGAGACTAAGGACGTTTTCTTATTATAATGCATACGGAGGGGAGCGGTGACATTTTGAAAATGCAGAGATCTTACCAAAAAAATACCATGCAATTTTGGATACTTGGAGAGGCATGAGATGCGGGAGTACTGTAGAGGTACTTACTAGACATGAATGAAGTTGACTTAGTTAGGAATAGGGTGCCCAACCTTCAGTCAGCACACATTGCCACAGCCTCACTAAGTGGTTGCTGATAAAGCTTATATGGATGTTTTTGGTTAATAACTGCATTTGAGCAATGTCAAAATGGGTAACGTGGACCGGAAGAGAGAAGAAGGGCAAACCTAGAGTTGCCAATTGCCAAATGTATCAAAACACACTAATTGGGAAAGAGGCGAGGCATTGGACAAAGTATACTTGGGAGTTATGGCGGGTTGTTTTAAGTCTAGACACAAGGTTCACGCAGGGAAAAAAGTCTAGTAACTAACAAACACATTTCTGCAAGTTGTGCCATTTGGTGTGTCAGTACTATGGTTACTAAGTCACGTTGTGGTCAGTCGGTGGTCTTACCTCTACCAGCTGGGTGATTGCCGTGAGAAGTGACGACGGATGGAGGAAATGGGTCAACACATACAGCACATCCACAATGAGTGAGAGGGCGGGATGGAGGGATGGAGCAAACCAGGGAGGGAGGGATGGAGGGAAGGGAGGGTGCAAGGAGAGGGGGAAATGTAAGGCACAAGGGAGGAATAGAGGAGAGGTTGGTCGTTTTTGGAGGGATAAAAAGAGAGAGAGAGGGATGCATAGAGAGGAGGAGTGGATGATATGGTCCATTAGGGAAGGGGGGGGGGGGGGGTGGAGAAACAACACATTGTGTTAGATCAATGACATGCACACACTCTGGCCAAGCGATATCAACAGCAGCAACAATCAGCTTCGCCCTCAGCGATAATCAATGGTGGCTCATGATTTATGAAATTAGGTGTTATGAGAGAGCATTTGACAAGAGAACTATTGAAATAAAATGTGAATGTTACTTATGGAAATAGAAATAGGAAAAGCGAGTTGTATGTAACCATTTTGTTTTTTTACTACAAGCGTAGCAAGAAGCTGTGTAGTTTAGCAAATAGCGACTACTGCTACTGCTGCTACTACCACCACTTCTTGGAGCTCAATAATAGGTTCTCTTCCATTCCTTTTATGGAAATTAGCATAAAGTGCCAAAACACAGTTCCAAGTAAGGAGTCCAGTACGCCATCCTAGTTTGAGCATCATTCCCAGAAATATCACTACACCCAATGCCTAATATCATACCACCCTCTAGTGGAAGAGGAGGGGAAGTGCACAATGACCGCATCATGCCATTAGCAGCTAGCTTGTAAGTATGGCATCCAGATTAGGAAATCTGAAGACTTCCAAATACGGATACAACACGGCTTACGGCATCCATATAAAGAAGTCATTTGTTTTCCTCATATGGATGCCGTAGTTCGGTTGTATTGGGGCAGCAATCAGTAGACACAAGCTTCGACACCTGACACCGATTTCAAATTCACTTCACGTAACCATACCTGCGCAGACTGAGACACAGCCTCATCCAGGGTGGTGGCGCGACCCTTGACGACCTCCTTGATGGCCACGTAGCGTTTCTCGGCGTCGCTGTAGCGCTGCTTCACCGTGGCCCCCTCCTGGTGACTCAGAGCGGCCAGCTGGGGGCCGATCTTCAGCAGCTTGTCGATGTGGGGCTTGTGCTCTGCTATGGACTCCCTCAGGAGCTGGAAGAGGGAGGGAGGGGAGGGAGAGAGGGAAAAAGGAGAGGCAGAAAGAGTGGCGAATAAGGAAGGAGGGTGATGGATAGTGTGATAGAAAGAGTGGTAGAGTCCGAGTTCCACACAGACAGAGAAAGAGAGGGAGAAATGAAAAAGGGAAATGATAAAAAGTAGAAGTGCTAGGAACTAACTCGACATGATACATCTTTTTCACAGGGACATTAGTTCAAATACAGCACTTAGAGCCTACTCCCATCCCACTACTCCCTCTCCTCCCCCGTCTGCCTCTCCTCCCACCCATCTCTCTCCTCACCCTCATCTGTTCCTGTTGTAGACGCAGGGCCTCAGTGTCGATGGCGGGTGGGGGCAGCTGGGCGATAAGTGTCTCCGTCTCCCCCAGCCAGGGCTCCAGGTCCTCCTGGGTCTCCCAGAAACGGGCCACCAGGACCTGGGCCTGCTCCAGGGCTGAGAATCGCTCCTGGTGCTGCTGGCTCACCGCCTCGTAGCGGGCAGACAGGGAGTCAGTCTTCTCCTGAGGAGAGAGAGGGGTATAGAACGGTTCTCATTTGGTAACTCGGCAAAACTCACTGGAATATTTTCTATTTTGTGTACTATTGTTGTTCTGTTTTACTTCAAGCACAAAAATACAAGAGTATTTGCCTATTTATATATCGAGCCCAAAACACAATATTTCCCTCCTTGTTTATAATATTTAACAATACCATAATAAAACGTCTACCATGTTGTTTGATTTTTCTGTGAATTAACTTTTCTTGAATTGGTCATTGCTTATATGTTACAAAAGTCCTCTTGGTCTGTTTGGAAGCCTTTAACCCTTCTCTTGAACTCCCTGCATTTCTCTGTCCTCTTTCACTCTCCCCTCCCCCTTCATCCATCTCTCCTCACCACCAGAGCGTCTCTCTGCTGGTCGCTGCACGTCTCCAGAATGTCGTCCCTGGTGTGGAGTAGCTGGTCCACGGTGTCTTTGTGTCGGATGATGTCGATATTGAAGGCCCTCTGGACCTGTAGCTGGGCCACGGTGACGTCAGGCTCCAGACTCAGAGGACCCAGGGAGGATAGCTTCCTCTCCGTCTCCCCAGCCCAGGTCAGCTCCGCGTCCACCGCCTCCTCATACTGAGGCACAGAGAGATACACACAGTTAGCACCGGCACACTCAGCCTCCCCATACTGACTGAGAGAATGATGCGTTACTTAGCAATCACAGTAGCGTTAGCTGGTTAGCATTACACACAGCCTCCTCACGCCAAGAGAAGAGGGGAAATGCCACAAACATTCGCATCATCCTCTTGTTGACAACGGGTGCAGAAACCTCATGAATGACTTCTACACACCATAGAGCCAGAGAACAAAGACATGAAAATAAAAACTGTTCAAATCATGAAATTCTACATTTAGCCCTACCGCTAACTATCAACACCATCATGCACTGTAAATACGAACCCTGAATGCACTCCGCCGCCAGTGCTCAGTGAAGTACTAACGGTGTACCCCTTTTCAAACTTGATTTTGTCACATTGCAGTACCTGTTGTGACCTCTGGATGGCAGCCTGTACCAGCTTTACCCGCTGGGTGATGGTCTCGGCCGCCGTTCGGTAGCGCTGGTTGGCGTCCGCCACCAGGCGGTCCAGACCCTCGCGGGCACGCCAGGGCACCAGGTCTAAGAGGGCATTGCCCACCTCGTTGACCGTGTCCAAAACCAGACGTTTCTCCGCTGACACACACTTCAGCTCCTGGGAGACACACACACACACACACACACAGATTGAGTATCTTCAACTCAAGATAGAAGTTCTACTTAAGCAACAGTTGGGCTATGGAACAAGGGATTCTTTAAGAAACAATGGTTGTCATTAATTGAAATGACCACTGAACATCTGGAAATATCAGACTGTGATTCTATTTGCACAGAATATGTTCCATATTCCCAGCATATATGTGTAATAAACTGTCAAGGAAACCTTCTGTCGATCCTGATAGGTCGGCGTGGCGTCGGGCTCCATGACGTTGAGCTCCGCCTCCACCTTGTCCAGCCAGTGGTTGAGGTCGTCGTGGGCGCTGGCGAATCGCGTACTCAGCTGCAGGGCCTGCTCCAGGGTGCGGAGGGCTCTGCTGCTCCCGCCCGTCATCTCGGCGTAGCGAGACTTGATACCGTCCAGCTTCTCCTGGATCAGCAGAACCTCCTCACCTACAAGGGGGTAAAAGAACAGACCAAGAGTCAGTGGAAGACAGGCTCCGTGGTTATCATATGCCTTTATAACGACAGGTCCAGGAACAGTCCTGGCTGTTTTGGCTGGTGATGGAGATGGTTAGAAGTGGGCTACTGGAGAGCTGGTCCAGAATCAGGGAAGGGAGAACCCGTAGTATCCAGAGTTCGAGATTGTACTGTACCTGTGGTTTGCTTGAGCAGGGCCTGTCCGTTCTTGATGGCCTGGTCAACCTGCTTCTTCCTGCTCACTATCTCTTCATTCAGAGACTGATGGGCGAAGAGGAGAGAAAATAGAATGAACACCCTATAGAGACTCAAGACAGTATTAGCCAATCCAATACTCCCTGCGGTAGTGCCCTACCACTGTGTGTTAATGAATAGCTACTCCCTCTCCAAACCAGAGTATCATACCAGAGTGTGCTTGTGCTGCTGGGTGAGGACCCCCGGCTGGTAGCTCTGCACCGACACCTGTCCCAGCCGCTGGCCCACCTCAGCCAGCCAGTTGAGCACCTCCACCTCATCCTCCCCAAACAGCTGGGCATTGGCCAGGGCCTGCTCCAGCATGACGGCCCTGCGTTGGCACCAATCACTGAGCTCCGAGTGGCCTAGCCGCACCGCCCCCACGCGCTCCCCCAGCCAATCGCGGTCGGCCGCGCAGCTGAGGGGCGCCAAGGATTGGCCGAGGGCCTGGAGGCGGTCGACCTCGGCTCCTCTAGAGGAGACGGCCTCTTGGACGGCCTGGGGTGGTGTGTGTGGAGAGGAGAGGGTGATGGGGGGGTGAAGGAGAGAGGAGGGAGAACAGAAGAAAAACAACAAATAAAAGAAAATGAGAGCATGCAGATGAGAAATCATAAGGAATGGCCATGAATCATAAGGAATGGCCATGAATCATAAGGAATGGCCATGAATCATAAGGAATGCCCATGAATCATAAGGAATGCCCATGAATCATAAGGAATGCCCATGAATCATAAGGAATGCCATGAATCATAAGGAATGGCCATGAATCATAAGGAATGGCCATGAATCATAAGGAATGGCCATGAATCATAAGGAATGGCCATGAATCATAAGGAATGGCCATGAATCATAAGGAATGGCCATGAATCATAAGGAATGGCCATGAATCATAAGGAATGGCCATGAATCATAAGGAATGCCCATGAATCATAAGGAATGCCCATGAATCATAAGGAATGGCCATGAATCATAAGGAATGGCCATGAATCATAAGGAATGGCCATGAATCATAAGGAATGGCCATGAATCATAAGGAATGGCCATGAATCATAAGGAATGGCCATGAATCATAAGGAATGCCCATGAATCATAAGGAATGGCCATGAATCATAAGGAATGGCCATGAATCATAAGGAATGGCCATGAATCATAAGGAATGGCCATGAATCATAAGGAATGGCCATGAATCATAAGGAATTGGCCATGAATCATAAGGAATGGCCATGAATCATAAGGAATGGCCATGAATCATAAGGAATGGCCATGAATCATAAGGAATTGGCCATGAATCATAAGGAATTGGCCATGAATCATAAGGAATGGCCATGAATCATAAGGAATGGCCATGAATCATAAGGAATGGCCATGAATCATAAGGAATGGCCATGAATCATAAGGAATTGGCCATGAATCATAAGGAATTGGCCATGAATCATAAGGAATGGCCATGAATCATAAGGAATGGCCATGAATCATAAGGAATGGCCATGAATCATAAGGAATGGCCATGAATCATAAGGAATGGCCATGAATCATAAGGAATGGCCATGAATCATAAGGAATGGCCATGAATCATAAGGAATGGCCATGAATCATAAGGAATGGCCATGAATCATAAGGAATGGCCATGAATCATAAGGAATGGCCATGAATCATAAGGAATGGCCATGAATCATAAGGAATGGCCATGAATCATAAGGAATGGCCATGAATCATAAGGAATGGCCATGAATCATAAGGAATGGCCATGAATCATAAGGAATGGCCATGAATCATAAGGAATGGCCATGAATCATAAGGAATGCCCATGAATCATAAGGAATGGCCATGAATCATAAGGAATGGCCATGAATCATAAGGAATGGCCATGAATCATAAGGAATGGCCATGAATCATAAGGAATGGCCATGAATCATAAGGAATGGCCATGAATCATAAGGAATGGCCATGAATCATAAGGAATGGCCATGAATCATAAGGAATGGCCATGAATCATAAGGAATGGCCATGAATCATAAGGAATTGGCCATGAATCATAAGGAATGGCCATGAATCATAAGGAATGGCCATGAATCATAAGGAATGGCCATGAATCATAAGGAATGGCCATGAATCATAAGGAATGGCCATGAATCATAAGGAATGGCCATGAATCATAAGGAATGGCCATGAATCATAAGGAATGGCCATGAATCATAAGGAATGGCCATGAATCATAAGGAATGGCCATGAATCATAAGGAATGGCCATGAATCATAAGGAATGGCCATGAATCATAAGGAATGGCCATGAATCATAAGGAATGGCCATGAATCATAAGGAATGGCCATGAATCATAAGGAATGGCCATGAATCATAAGGAATGGCCATGAATCATAAGGAATGGCCATGAATCATAAGGAATGGCCATGAATCATAAGGAATGGCCATGAATCATAAGGAATTGGCCATGAATCATAAGGAATGGCCATGAATCATAAGGAATGGCCATGAATCATAAGGAATGGCCATGAATCATAAGGAATGGCCATGAATCATAAGGAATGGCCATGAATCATAAGGAATGGCCATGAATCATAAGGAATGGCCATGAATCATAAGGAATGGCCATGAATCATAAGAAATGGCCATGAATCATAAGAAATGGCCATGAATCATAAGGAATGGCCATGAATGCTAAATATGCATGATAACTTACAAGAACGAAAAAATCATGAACAAAAAAAATGTTCAATGAAATATAATATTGAAATCATATCAAATCATATCAAACACGATGAGGGGAAAATGGTTGAGCTTGGGGTTCCCTTTCTCTCGCTCATTGGACAGTAACCAGTTGGTCAGTCCGGTACCATCCTCTTCTCGCCCTAGTTTCAATCCAGGGACTTAAACACAACCCATGTATCGCGAGGGACACGTTACCTTGTGACACCATCATCCACGTTACCTTGTGTTTCGTAATCTGCTGGGTGATCTTGGAAGTCTGGGTTCCCATGGGCTCGGCGGTGCTCAGGCGTCTCTCGGTGGCACTCAGCCACTCTCCGAGAGGCTCCACCGCCTCGTGGAACTGGAGTGCCAGCGTCTGCAGCTCCTCCAACTGGCACTGCCTGCAGCGGGGAGAGGAGGAGGGAGAGTGTGTTTGGGTCGCCTTCGTATATCAATGTCTCATCGTGGATCCTAATAAGCAGTCCGATGCGAAATAGTCAGGAATGTGTGGGTTGTGTACGGAAGTAGCGGTAATGCGCAGGTAGACTCGTGTGTGTTTGTGTCCACGAGTGTGTAAGAGTCTTCAAAATGTGGTATTGAGTGTGTACGTCTTCTCTGACTGTGGCGCATGTCCATGATGAAGGAGGACAGGTTGTATCAATGCCCTATGTGTAGCGCGTCCAATGCAGTAAGCTACGTTTACCTCGCCCTGGCCTTCTCCAGCAGCTCGCCCCATCTCTCCCCCAGACTCTCCAGCTGCTTCTGGATCTTGTCTCTGTCCTGTGTCTCGGCCGTGGCTGCGATCCTCTCCCCCTCTCCCTGGATCATCTGAAAAGTGGCTCTGCGGTCGTCCAGTAGTCTTTGTAACAGCTGGAAAATGAGGTAGATCGAAGGTCCTGTTCAACACCACAAATAATACCAACTATCATAATGTTTGTTCTGCATGTATGCCAGAGTTAGGGGTATATTCCAGACCAGAAGAGTCGCTGCTTCTAGGACTTATGCGTCAAGCAGTTGGTAGGATAAGCTAAAACATACTTCACATTCAATACCAGTGTAGTGTTCCTCAACAATACCTTATCTCAAATACCAAGCCACTCGTGTTTTGAGGACGTTCACTATGAGTAGTAGCTCAATTTGGCAGTAGTTCCCTTTCTGAACCCATTCATAACTATTCAGTGACGTTGAACGGGCCCCCGGTAAACGCCACTCATCTCCAGTTTCCTCTCCACTGACCCCCACACGGAGGCTCTACTTTCAGTGGCGGATGTAAACGCGTATGACTGAGTGGAGTGGCTGAATCCGCCGTGCTCCTCGACACATAAACACGGGAAGTGTGTCAGAAACAGGGAGAGCAGGCATTGTGTTTTCTGCCTCTCCGGTTCCTCTGAAAAACCATTGTGATCTGTCATCTCTGTGAACTGGTGTGTTGTATGCCAAACCAGACTGGCAGACTGGCAGACTGGCAGACTGGGCTTTTCCTCTTCCAAAAGACTCAGATAATTAGGTGTGTGGGTGTTTCCCCCTTTCATGTGTTAAATGTTTCTATGTGAAAATAAGGACAACTGAATAACACCAATAGCCAATTCTATTATTATCGATGAATAAATACAAGTGCAAATATATGAATAAAAGTTGTTATTAAGCTCATTTTACCCAAATAAGGGAGCCAAATGTCTCTAATGGCCAGTACATTCTCCATCATAATTATGATATGATAGAGGGAAAATACTTAGTATTAAAATAAAATATATGTTCCTCAATCCATCGCTCTCTCCACCTCGATACTCATCCCTCACGCCATCCATCATCCCTTTCTCCACTCATCCCTCCCCCCCCCTTCACCTTCTGTTCCTGGATCTGGGCCTTGACCACTCTGTATTCGGCGGACGGGGGCTTCTGATTGGCTACCAGGTCCTCTGTGTCACTCAGCCAGCTCAGAAGAGGCTCCAGGGCATCCTGGAACTTCCCACAATGCAACAGGGCTTCCTGCAACTGGGCAATGCGCTCTGCAACCTGGTCAAGGAACAATTCAGTGAGTGAGGGGGACAATGACTGTTGACATGGACAGGCATACATGCAAAGCCAGAAACCTGATTCCATAGAAACCCATCCTTCCAGTCGCACACGCCAAACTAACGCAACACATAAATATGCATAGGTCAGTCAGACAAGAGCATGCACGCGCACACACAAACATCAGCACAGACATACCATTACAGACAGACAGATAGACAGACATACCCTCTTGTTGAGGGAGTTCCATCGGAGGTTGGTGGTCTCTAGGTCATGCTCCAGGGCCTGGGTGTCTGTGTGTTTGGCTGCACTCTGGATCAGGCCCTGGCCCACCGCGTTCACGCGCTGCAGCTTGGGTTGAATACTGTCCACCTGCTCCCTCTCCACCGCCTGAGCCAGAGAGAGAAGAGGGAGAGGGAAGGAGGGAGGTGGGAGAGGGAAGGAGGGAGGTGGGAGAGGGATGGAGGCGGGAGAGGGGTGAGAGTGAGGGAGAGCAAAATACAGAGATAAAGGGAGGAGGTAGAGAAGAGAGAAACAAAGAGAAAGAGTGCGGGAGAAAGAGGGTGAGCAAGGAAAAATAGGGAGGGAGGAGAAAGGGATTATAAGGATTAGAGAGCTAGAAAGTAAAGGTGGCTAGAAAAGAGGGAGTTGAACACACCCTTCAACTGTCTGGCCACATTACTCATCTAGAGCTGGAGACACGGTATGATGACAATGGTTGTCCAGCTCTAAAGAAAACCAGCCCAAAGTCCACTGAGTCAAAGCCTGAAATCAAATACAGGGCTTAAATGCAAAATGGCTGCTTCCCCATAGAGATGACAGGAACTCAAAATTAGCCATGGTGGTTTTAACCCTTGCAGAGCTGTCGGCCCAGACAACATCTCAAGCAGCTGCCTCAGAGCAGCTGGCTGGAGTGTTTACGGACATATTCAATCTCTCCATATCCCAGTCGGTTGTCCCCACTCACGTCAAGATTGTCCACTATTGTTCCTGTACCCAAGAAAGCGAAGGTAACTGAACTAAATGACTACTTCCTCGTAGCCCTCGCTTCTGTCGTCATGAAGTGCTTTGAGAAGCTAGTTAAGGACCATTTCACCTCCACCTTACCCGACATCCTAGACCCACTACAATTCCCATATCGTCCCAACAGATCCACGGGCGACGCAATCGCCATTTCACTGCTCACTGCCCTATCCCACATGGACAAGAGGAATACCTATGTAAGAATGCCATTTACAGCTCAGTCTTTAACACTATAATGCCCTCCAATCTCATCACTAAGCTCAGGGGCCTGGGGCTGGACCCCTCCCTGTGCAACAGGGTCCTGACGGAACTCTGCCACGCTGATCAACACGGGGCCCCCCACAGGGGTGCGTGCTCATCCCCCTCCTATACTCCCTGTTCACCCATGACACATCTCAAACTCAATCATCAAGTTTGCTTACAACACAACATTGGTAGGCCTGATTACCAACAATGAGACGGCCGACAGGAAGGAGGTGAGACACCTGGCGGAGAGGTGCCAGGAAAATAACCTCTCCCTCAACGTCAACAAAAGGAAGGAGCTGATCGTAGACCACAGGAGACATCAGAGGGAGCACGGCCCCATGCACATTGACAGGGACGCAGTGGAGAGGGTCAAAAGCTTAAAGTTCCACTTCCTTCACACAGACAGCATGGTGACGGGCAAATCAGCACCTCTTCAACCTCAGGAGGCTGAAGAAATTTGACTTGGCCCCGAAGACCCTCACACATTTGTACAGATGCACCATTGAGAGCACCCTGTTGGGCTGTTGCGCCATCCTCAACCATGGGGCTCTCCAGAGGGTGGTGCGGTCAGCCCAACACAGCTCCCGGAGCACCGTGCCTGCCCTCCAGGACATCTACAGCACCCGGTGTCACAGGAATGTCAAGAAGGACCTCAAATCAAATCGTATTGGTCACGTACACATATTTAGCAGATGATATTGCGGTTGTAGTGAAATGCTCAGCCACCCGAGCCACGGTCTGTTCACCCCCGTTACCATATAGAAGGCGGATACAGTACAGGTGCATCAAACAGCTTCTATCTCCAGGTCATCAGACTGTTAGTCCCCACTAGCCGGCCTCCACCCAGCACCCTGACCTGAACCTTAGCCACTGTTACTAGCCGGCTATCACCGGGTACTCTACCCGGCACCTTTGAGACTGCTGCCCTATGTACAGAGAGCCATTGAACACTGGTCACTTGAATAATGTTTTAATCCATTTAAGAACAAGACTGTAACATAACAAAATGGGGAAAATGTCAAGGGGTCTGAGTACATATTTATATTCTGGTCTCTTGACATTGCTCGTTCTGATATTTCTTATTTTGGGGGGATTATTTGTGGATTGATTTGTTTATTTTATTGCTGCACTGCTAGAAACACAAGCATTTCAACATGTGAAAATCTGTGTACGCAACCAATAAACTTTTGTTTGACCCCTTTCTCTCCCAAATTTTCGTGATATCCAAATTGGTAGTTACAGGCTTGCCCCATCGTTGCAACTCCCGTATGGACTCGGGAGAGGCGAAGGTTGAGAGCCGTGCGTCCTCCGAAACACAACCCAGCCAAGCCACACTGCTTCTTGACATAATGCCTGCTTAACCCGGAGGAGGAAACACCGTACACCTGGCGACCATGTCAGCGTGCACTGCCCCCGGCCCACCACAGGAGTCGCTAGAGCGCGATGGGACAAGGCCAAACCCTCCCCTAACCCGGACAACGCTGGGCCAATTGTGTGCCGCCTCATGGGACTCCCGGTCGCGGCCAGCTGCGAAACAGCCTGGGATCGAACCAGGATCTGTAGGGACGGAGCTAGCACTGCGATGCTGTGCCTTAGACCGCTGCATCACTTTGGAGGCCAATTTCATTTGATTTGAATTCAATTAAAATGAGAGAGTAGAATACTAAGACAAAGGATTTCTCGTAAGTGCCTCAAACTATTGTTTTATTGTTGTTTGGCAAAGTAGTACAAAACAGTTGGGTTGTGTTTGTGAATATGAACAATGGGGAGGGTGATTTCTATGGTAAATGAATAAGAGTGTGTAAGTCATTGTTGTTCTACACCATATAATTACCTGGAAGCGGTTGTGTGGAGGTCTGTCTCTAATCAAAGCGTTTTATTGGATTCTGCTCATATGGAGTAAATATTGTGTGAAAGTGCTGCTTTTCCACACCAGGAGAAGACGTGTAGGAGTTTGAAAGAGAACAGGGATGCTAAAATAGAACAATATGTGTCTTGGATTGTGTGTATGCGCGTGTCACAGCTGTGTTGTGGTGATGGGCCTCCTCCCTGCTTCCAACAGGAAGCCTGACCGCCTCGACAACAATGAGCCTCAGCCATGACCCACTCCACCCTATCCTGGACTGTGTGTGTAACGTGTCTGTCTGTCTGTCTGTGTGTGTAACATGTCTGTCTGTCTGTCTGTCTGTCTGTCTGTGTAACGCGTCTGCCTGTCTGCCTGTGTAACACGTCTGCCTGTCTGCCTGTGTAACGCGTCTGTCTGTCTGCCTGTGTAACGTGTCTGTCTGTCTGCCTGTGTAACGCGTCTGTCTGTCTGCCTGTGTAACCTGTCTGCCTGCCTGTGGAACCTGCCTGTCTGTCTGTCTGTCTAACGTGTTTGTCTGTCTGTCTGTCTAACGTGTCTGTCTGTCTGTCTAACGTGTCTGTGTCTGTCTGTCTAACGTGTCTGCCTGCCTGTCTGTCTAACGTGTCTGCCTGCCTGTCTGTCTAACGTGTCTGCCTGCCTGCCTGTCTAACGTGTCTGCCTGCCTGTCTAACGTGTCTGCCTGCCTGTCTAACGTGTCTGTCTGTCTGTCTAACGTGTCTGTCTAACGTCTGTCTAACGTGTCTGTCTAACGTCTGTCTGTCTGTCTAACGTCTGTCTGTCTGTCTAACGTCTGTCTGTCTGTCTAACGTCTGTCTGTCTGTCTAACGTCTGTCTGTCTGTCTAACGTCTGTCTGTCTGTCTAACGTCTGTCTGTCTGTCTAACGTCTGTCTGTCTAACGTCTGTCTGTCTAACGTCTGTCTGTCTAACGTCTGTCTGTCTAACGTCTGTCTGTCTGTCTGTCTAACGTCTGTCTGTCTGTCTGTCTGTCTGTCTGTCTAACGTCTGTCTGTCTGTCTGTCTAACGTCTGTCTGTCTGTCTGTCTGTCTGTCTAACGTCTGTCTGTCTGACGTCTGTCTGTCTGACGTCTGTCTGTCTGTCTGTCTAACGCCTGTCTGTCTAACGTCTGTCTAACGTCTGTCTGTCTGTCTAACGTCTGTCTAACGTCTGTCTAACGTCTGTCTAACGTCTGTCTGTCTGTCTAACGTCTGTCTGTCTGTCTAACGTCTGTCTGTCTGTCTAACGTCTGTCTGTCTGTCTAACGTCTGTCTGTCTGTCTAACGTCTGTCTGTCTGTCTAACGTCTGTCTGTCTAACGTCTGTCTGTCTGTGCAGTGTGCCTGTGCAGTGTGCCTGTGCAGTGTGTTTGTGCATGTATTTCTCTCTCTCTCAACCAGAGCTATGGAAAATATCTGGGATGTTTCTCATTCCTCCCCAACTCTCTGAACTATGGCAGTGGCTCAACGATTCACACACACGGTAGCACTCCACTTATCTCCACCACTCTCTCTTCCCCCACCTTCACATTTCCCTCACTCATATCCCCTCACTTTCCCCAACATCCCTCCTTTCTCTCTCTTGGCTAAACCACCA
Source organism: Oncorhynchus clarkii lewisi (assembly GCF_045791955.1). Taxonomy (NCBI): domain Eukaryota; kingdom Metazoa; phylum Chordata; class Actinopteri; order Salmoniformes; family Salmonidae; genus Oncorhynchus; species Oncorhynchus clarkii. Next base: position 37,208,361 of record NC_092164.1, on the reverse strand, counting down.
CCCGATACTGGCTCTTCTCACTTCAGCCCCAGGTCAGTTTAGACAGAGAAATCATTTCTTCTAAAAATGAGTCTGACTCAAGCCAGTTCCACAAGTTGACCTCTTGGCTCAAAAGTAGAAAACAGTACAAATCTCTTTCTACTAATTGTGTGACATCTCACGGTCTCGATCCGTCCTTCATCCTCTCTCCACATACACCAAAAACCACAAGGACTCAGTAAACCCTGGCGTGTATAACTACCATTTTAAACAGTGTGTGCCTGAGGGTGTGTGTGTTTACTTGGGTACGTGTTTCTGTGTGTGTGCTCGAAGTTTGTGTTTCCATGTGTGTGCGTGCATGGCGCTAACCAGCTATTGCAGTACAGGAGACAGGCCACAGCAGTCCTCACGGCTGGTGTCCAGAGCATCACTCAGGAACAATCACCACCGTAATCATGACGAATGGGCAACCGCCGGCTAATATAAACAATACCATCAATTCACCTACAGACCGGAACGAACGTCACTGCCAATCTCGCATGCACACACACTTAAAGACCTTAATAGCGTGCTTAAATTGTGGTGCGAACTGTAGTACAAACCAAATTAATGCCATACATAACCTTACTGTATTTAGCCAGCGTGTCCAAACGCTACCGAGAAAGTCACAGCGGGAATATTGACGTACATAAATAAGAGTGGGGCACGTGTGACCACTCTTTTGAGATAACTACAATATCATTCCACCCAAATCAATGAGAACAAGGCTAGCAGCCCTTTCCTCTATGTCACCGACTTCCATAGCCTCCCTCTCCCTCTCTCCCCATCCTCATCCCCTGGTTTCCTTTCCAGCAGAACTCGGAGGAGAGAGGGTAGGGAGGACGTATTTTCGCCTGGACCTTGATATTAGAATATTGCCGTAGGTTACGATGGTCAGACTGGGCAGTGCTGAATCAATCAATCATCAAAGTGGTAGAGAAAGATCCCTTTTTGATGATAGATTGCATTTGAAAAGGAAACAAGCTCATTGAACTCGGGACATTGTGGCCAAGACCTCTCTCTCCCTCTTTCTCCTCCCTTTCCATCTGTCTCCTTTTCCCCCTCTCTCTCCCTCCCTTTTTCTTCTTTTTCAGGTGCTTCCTGGATGTCTGCCTGTCTTTCAATGGCATCATTATCATATCAAATATGCCCGTTACCGGATCTGAGCCCACCTGCACTCTTTGTACTCTGTGTTTCAGCATCTCGCCTGTCTGTCGGTCCATCTTTCTCTCCCGTCAGACTCTGCCGTTTTTCTGCTAATCTTCCAGTGTAACCATCTGTTCTGACATTGAAGAGAGGACTGTTTCTGTGTTATGTATATCTTCTATTTCTTTCCCGTAATTGTATGTCTGTCTGTCCTGTCTTCCTAGCCTTTCAGGATCCGAAGCCTCCATCCAGCTGACCGTCTTTGTCTCCGAGTGCAAGGATACACAGCCATGCCTTGAAACGATGCCTCCCATTAAAACAAGGCCCTTCTGATTATCTGGCTCTGCCAAGTTTGCCCTCCTTATCATTTTACCAGGGCCTTTGAGTAATACCAGGTGTTCAGGCATATAGCGCTTTGTTCCCTCACAGAGTGCTCTCTCTTGCACCAAAATGGCCACCATTTCCATTCCAAACCATGTATCACCAACCTTGTCGCTAAAACAATCTACGGTCTCTTGTTTATTTTGGTTTCCTATCCAAAGTGGACTTTGGCATTGAAGAGGGAGCGACTGGCCACAGCCAAGAGTTCAGCGGCTCAGACCCTGGCACGCCCTAATCTTCTATTTATACCCCACCGACAACTTTGTCCAGTGTTTGTGTTTTACTGGCAACAGCAACTCTCCCTGCATAGACCCCTACTGTTTACTTCTCACTTTCTTATCTCTAGAAAAGTGCTGTCGGACTGTGGACAGGAGAACGAAAGAGAGGGAGAGAGCGAGGGTAAGCGGAGAGCAAAAAAGGGTAGAGAAAAAGAGGGTAAGGGTGAGGGGAGAGTGAAGGAGAGGAAGGGTAGAGAGCGAGAAAGAAGAGAGCGAGAAAGGGTAGAGAAAAAGAGGGTAAGGGTGAGGGGAGAGAGAAGGAGAGGAAGGGTAGAGAGCGAGAAAGAAGAGACGGGGTGAAAGAGTAGAGGGCCGGGGAGGCATCAGGGATTTTTAATGGTTGGGAGATGGCGACCCTGCCAACAGACAGTGATTTTATTTTCCCCTCAGAAACCCCCTTGTACTACAGTAGACTAACTCTAATCCTCTCCAGTCAAATCCAGGCTGACAGGACAGGGCATCTGATTGCATTTAGGGGGGGGGGGGGGGGGGGGGCAGAGAGACCGTGACTATGCATAAACCACACAGACAAAATGAGATGAGGATGACAGAGCCGGCCGGCCAGAACCAGGCCAACAGTGTGTGTAGCTGATAGAGCCAGTGATTGAATAATAAGACCCAGGAGTCCATCAGAAGTATATCAGGCAGGCAGGGACAAGCACATCCTAGACAGACAGAGACAATGTGAGGCAGAGCAGGCCCCAATTTAGGCACGATAGCCTGTCAAACACACTGACCCAGGAAGACATACACACATACGGCGCGTTCGGAAAGTATTCAGACCCCCTCACTCATTCCACATTTTGTTACGTTACAGCCTTTTTCTAAAATGGATTCAATTGTTTCCCTCCCCCCTCAAATCTACACACAATACCCCATAATGACAAAGCAAAAACAAGTTCACATATTTTTGCAATTAAAATATAATTAAATATATACACATACATATATCTATGTATGTGTATGTGTATGTGTATGTGTATGTGTACATACATACATACATACATACATACATACATACATACATACATACATATATGTATACATATATACAGTGCCTTGCGAAAGTATTCGGCCCTCTTGAACTTTGCGACCTTTTGCCACATTTCAGGCTTCAAACATAAAGATATAAAACTGTATTTTTGTGAAGAATCAACAACAAGTGGGACACAATCATGAAGTGGAACGACATTTATTGGATATTTCAAACTTTTTTAACAAATCAAAACCTTAAAAATTGGGCGTGCAAAATTATTCAGCCCCCTTAAGTTAATACTTTGTAGCGCCACCTTTTGCTGCGATTACAGCTGTAAGTCGCTTGGGGTATGTCTCTATCAGTTTTGCACATCGAGAGACTGAATTCTTTTCCCATTCCTCCTTGCAAAACAGCTCGAGCTCAGTGAGGTTGAATGGAGAGCATTTGTGAACAGCAGTTTTCAGTTCTTTCCACAGATTCTCGATTGGATTCAGGTCTGGACTTTGACTTGGCCATTCTAACACCTGGATATGTTTATTTTTGAACCATTCCATTGTAGATTTTGCTTTATGTTTTGGATCATTGTCTTGTTGGAAGACAAATCTCCGTCCCAGTCTCAGGTCTTTTGCAGACTCCATCAGGTTTTCTTCCAGAATGGTCCTGTATTTGGCTCCATCCATCTTCCCATCAATTTTAACCATCATCCCTGTCCCTGCTGAAGAAAAGCAGGCCCAAACCATGATGCTGCCACCACCATGTTTGACAGTGGGTATGGTGTGTTCACGGTGATGAGCTGTGTTGCTTTTACGCCAAACATAACGTTTTGCATTGTTGCCAAAAAGTTCAATTTTGGTTTCATCTGACCAGAGCACCTTCTTCCACATGTTTGGTGTGTCTCCCAGGTGGCTTGTGGCAAACTTTAAACAACACTTTTTATGGATATCTTTAAGAAATGGCTTGCTTGCCACTCTTCCATAAAGGCCAGATTTGTGCAATATACGACTGATTGTTGTCCTATGGACAGTCTCCCACCTCAGCTGTAGATCTCTGCAGTTCATCCAGAGTGATCATGGGCCTCTTGGCTGCATCTCTGATCAGTCTTCTCCTTGTATGCGCTGAAAGTTTAGAGGGACGGCCAGGTCTTGGTAGATTTGCAGTGGTCTGATACTCCTTCCATTTCAATATTATCGCTTGCACAGTGTTTAAAGCTTGGGAAATCTTTTTGTATCCAAATCCGGCTTTAAACTTCTTCACAACAGTATCTCGGACCTGCCTGGTGTGTTCCTTGTTCTTCATGATGCTCTCTGCGCTTTTAACGGACCTCTGAGACTATCACAGTGCAGGTGCATTTATACGGAGACTTGATTACACACAGGTGGATTGTATTTATCATCATTAGTCATTTAGGTCAACATTGGATCATTCAGAGATCCTCACTGAACTTCTGGAGAGAGTTTGCTGCACTGAAAGTAAAGGGGCTGAATAATTTTGCACGCCCAATTTTTCAGTTTTTGATTTGTTAAAAAAGTTTGAAATATCCAATAAATGTCGTTCCACTTCATGATTGTGTCCCACTTGTTATATATCTTTATGTTTGAAGCCTGAAATGTGGCAAAAGGTCGCAAAGTTCAAGGGGGCCGAATACTTTCGCAAGGCACTGTACATATATATATACATATATACATACATATATGTATACATGTATGTATGTATGTATGTATGTATGTATGTATGTATGTATGTATGTATACATATGTATACCTATACATATACACAAACATGCACACACACACACACACACACACACACACGTTGTATCTCTACTTGCCCTTTGTACCCTCTGTATCTCTACTTGCACATGCATCTTCCGCCCATCTATCACTCCAGTGTTTAATTGCTAAATTGTAATTATTTTGCCACTATGGCCTATTTATTGCCTAGCTGATAGAGCCAGTGACTTAATCTGACTTAATTTACACACACTGTATATAGACTTTTCTATTGTGCTATTGACTGTACGCTTGTTTATCCCATGTGTAACTCGGTTGTTGTTTGTGTCGCACTGCTTTGCTTCATCTTGGCCAGGTCGCAGTTGAAAATGAGACATTTAACCTGGCCTACCTGGTTAAATAAAGGTGAAATGAAGAATAAAAATAATTATGGGGTATTATGTGTAGATTAGTGAGAAAACATTTTTGAAATACTTTTCAGAATAAGACCGTAACGGTCACAAAATGTGGAAAAGTGAAGGTGCCTGAATGCTTTCCAAATGCACTGTAAACACACACAGATAAACAGCACAGAGAGACCAGAATGGAAGTAAGTGGTGTTGGGGAAGTGCAACGACGAGAGCAAGACACGCGAGACCGAGTGAGTAAAGTCAAACAAACACTGGCCGAATACTACCGTCATTTACTCACACGTACAGAACCACACACACGGGAGTCGGAAGAGTTTGGAAAAGTACACTGAGGATATATGCAGACCCAGAGGAACGCAAGTCGCACATCAGAGGGAGAGACTTTGATAAAGGCAAACTACTGGCTCAATGGAACATTTGTGAAAGGGTGCAGGCTGTGTGCTTAACTTCCCAATTCAGACTTTGAATGGCTCAATGAAACCACATGGTGTTGAAATAGAAACAGTTGCTGATTACATCTAATAAAGTCATTAAAAACCAGTAGAGTAACTCAAAACCAACGTCTGGAAACGTCAAAGAATTCAGAAGTCTCACTGCATACACAAGTAACCCGGGGTCCTTCGAATCCTGAACTCGTACACAGGTTCTACGATACAGATGGAAGTGCTTACTTCGAAGCCTGTCGCCTATGTGAACGTACACAAACATGTGAGGTATGTAAGCGCCGTACTGTAAATGTGGACATTTGAAAACGGTTTCGTCTGGCTGCTATTTACAGTCAAAGCAAACAGAATGTCTGTTTATACGCGTAACTCTTAAATAGCGGACTCTAGATCAAAATACAAGCACATGCCGTTCTCTAGCGCGCCCGTCCATCTGAAGAGCATTCCTCAAACATGCTCCCTCATACACAATCACATACACACAGACAACCTGAAGGTACTTTCCATCAAACGGATAGACACCCCTATGTGCATCGTATTGAAATCATTCACAGTCCAACTACAGTAGCACAAGCAATTTGTTGCCCCAGCCCCTTTTCCACAGCATTTTCCAAGCCGTGTATATATCAACCTCATGCATTTGCAATACTGAAAGGATTTGAGAGCCACTGTGATCACACTGGATCCTGTAGTCTTATACAAGGAACTATAGATATGAGGAACATGCCGAGACCAATCAGTGTGAATTTAGAGGACAGTGCTGAGAAGAGGGGTTTAGACAGAGAACTTGAGACAGTGTACCAAGTAACTACAAACACCACTATACCCTACCAAGCTGAGAGACTGACCCACTGACCAGCCGTGTCAGTTTCTGTCTGACTGGATCTTGACCATTGATTATTCAACTAAATTAAAGACGGATGGAAAACAGTTATACCTCAGCATGGGTCTCTATGTCGGGGCAGTGTGAGGGTGCTCCTCTCTGCTCTGTGGTCTTTGGGCTAGAGGGGGTCTCACAGTCTGACCATTCAGCCTCTGTTGTGGCCCCTGGGGGCCTCTGGTCTTCCATCTGGCCCTCCCTGAAAAGCCCCTGAAGCAACTCGGATTCCAGCTCCTCCCACTCCCTGTTGGTACAAGGGGGGTCCAAGGCCGAGCCGTCAGACTCCCAGTCACTGTCCCCGGTCATGGATCCAAGGACGAAGTCCACTCCTGACTGGGTACCTTCAGAGTATGAGTCTCCATAGTCCAGCTCCTGGGCGTCCCCGCAAGCGGAACCTCCGTCGGGCACCTGGGGAAGCCGCTCCGGGGCTGCCAAGTAAACAAAGCTGTCGGGGCAAAGGAAGGCCCCGTCGTCTGGATCAGGGCAGGGTTTGGGGATGGGGCTGGGGGGTGTTGAGGACTCCAGTAGGGAGAGGGGGCAGTCCTGAGGGAACAGGGGTGGCACAGACACAGCCAGGTAAACAAAACTGTCTGTGGCCACAAAGGCATCAGAGTTTTTGCTGTCCAGGCCTGGCCCTCTTGGCTCGTGCTTGACGGGGAACAGTGGTAAGGGTGAAGGGGAGTGTGAATGGGGGAGAGAATCAGAGAACGCTTTGGGGGTGCTTGTGGACCTCGGGTCCGCGTCTTGCCTAGACACGTCCAGAGAAGAAACCTCATCTGCGGGGACAGAGCGGGCCCTGGTCTCTGACGATGGAAGTGTCATCCGCTCAGTGTCAGAGCTCGTCTCCTTGGCAACATCACTAACCTCTGAGGAGAACAGCTCTTCTTGACAGGAAGTTTGTACATCAACATCCTCTGCAGCAGTAACCCCCATTTCTCCATCTGTGTGGATTGACCCAGGGGATTGGTCCATGCTAACCTCCTCACTGTCCCAAATCGGGTCAGGTTGCTCACATGCATTCCAGGCTGGCTCCCCCTCCTCCTGCTCTTCCCCCTCGGCATAAGGGTTCTGTGGGCTGGGGGAGGGAGGAAGTGCAGAGGGCATCTGGAGGCACAACCCTGATTCCTCGCTCACTTCCTCGACCTCTTGATCTGATGACGCCCCGCTGTCCAGGTCCCACTCGGTCTCAGCAGGCGGCTCGTGTTCACAGCCGTTCTGGGTGGTGCCGGACAAAGTGGTTCTGTCTGGCTGGGACATGTGGACCCCGCTGGAGTCTGACACAGGGAGAGGTCCACAGACAGAGTCCATCTCAGTAGTCTCGGGACCACTCTGCTCTTCATCTTCAATTGCACTTTGCTTTTCTTCATCAATATCATATTGTTCATCTTCAATGAGAACCTGATCTAGTTCATAACAGGGTTGTTCTTCCTCTAGGTCAGTGTGTTCAGTAGTCTGTGGTTGGGCCTGGTCCATGTGTTCAGGAGGTGAAACTGTGTTTGGGTGTTTCAACCGGGGCTCAGTGTAATCCGTCTCTGTGCTTTGATCTATATCCATAGGGAGAGTTTCCACAAAATATATACAGGCATAAGTGGCTTCCTCTTGCTCCTCTTCCTCTACACTGGATAGGGTGTAGGGATCTGTTTGCTCACAAGATCCAGGGTTCACAGAGCTCTCCCCTCCCTCGTCCTCTAAACATTGTCTCTCCAGCTCTAGAAAAAGGTAATCTGAGCTGGCCCCTGAGCTGGGGCAAGGGGAGGTACTGGGGGCCCCAGGTGCCTCAAAACCTGTTGGAGGGGTCAGAAGGGGCCAATGTCCAGAAGACCCTGAGACCTGTTGGAGTTCCCAGCCTTCTCCAGAGTCCCCCTCCCAACATTGGTCCATTATCTCCATATTCTCCAGCTTCCACTCCCTCTCCTCTCTCCTAGCCCTCTCCTCCTCTTCCATTTCTCCTTTCTCACACTTGACTTCTTCCACCTCTCTTGTCCCTTCCTCCTCAATCTCCTTCTGTTTTCCCTCCTCCCCTTTCCCTTCCTCCTCCACTTCTCCCTTCTCATCCAGCTCCTGTAAGACCCTGCGTTCATCCTCCTCGAATTTAAGCTCTGAGGCGGTTCGCTGCCGGAGCTCACTATTAGGGGGAGCCCAGCCCAGGAGTCCCTCCTCACCCCCCTCCTGGCTGAGGGAAGGGGAGAAAGGCAGCCCTCCATGGGCCAGCCTTTTCTCTTCCTGGAGGAAAGGTGAGGGAGGGTCCAGTAGGTAGAAGGACTCTTCGTCCATGTCACTGTCCTCTCCCAGTGAGGGGGGCAGGGGCGGCAGGACAGGGAGGTGGTCGCGCATGCCCCCGTGGGACCTCTTGCCCCCTCTCATGCTGCGGGGCCATGTGCGTGCTTTAGTCGGGGGGCAGAACACAGGTTTCGGTGGGGCCAACTGAGGTAGGAGAGGGGCGTTGTCCAGGTCTTGTTCTAGGAGAGGAGAGTCAGTATCTCTTTCAGAGTCGGAAGCCTTGTCCGGCCTCTCTTCTGGAATTCTTTTGACACCAGCTCTGGGAGACACAACTGGCCACCGATGACGCTTGTCTCTTTTTCTTTCCAGCTTTGTGGTAGCACCGGGACTGTGCTGTGGGGTGCTCCCAGAGCCCTGGTGGGGTTGGGCAGGTAACTGCAGCGATGGCTGTTCTTTTGAAGGGGAGGGTAGCGCATGTGTTTGCTTGTGTTGTTTTTGGAGCAGGGGGTGAAGTTGTTTTTGCTTGCTAACAGGGTGCTGTTGGAGGGGGATAATGGGACTCACTGTCGGCGTCAACGAAGGGGAGGAAGAGACAGGAGGTGTGTGAAGAACCACGGACGACACAGTGGAAGGTGAGTAAGGAGGTAAGGGGGTTGTGGAGGTTGGGGTTGGTGGCAGCAGTAGAGAAAGTGGAATCCCAGGACCAGACAGACGCTTCTCAGCACTTTCCCCAGGAGTAAACTCAAGCCTCTCTGCAAACTCAGGGTAACAGGGGGGCATAAATGCCTTCCAGGAGCGACGATTGGGGTTGTCTTTCTTATCGCCGACCTGGTGGCGCCTTTTTACTGCAGCTGCCCCACAGGAGGCAGAGGACGAGGCCGCGATCGGTAAACCAGAACCGCCGCCACTTCCAGGTGGCAACATGCTCTGGGGATCGCCGGTTAGCTTGAGGGCGTCAAAGATCACCCTTTCGTCCAGTCTTTTAACTCCGGCATCAGTGTGTCCCCTTGACACAAAGACGCTCCCTAAGTCAGCCCCGATGGTGCCGTTGCTGGAGAGGGTGCTACCCTCTCCGCCGCCACCCGAGCCCAGGGTGCTGCGCGAGGGCTGGCTGAGCTTGGAGCCCTGGTCAATCTGCTCATTGATACGCATGGTGTCGTAGATGGAGCGCTGGGGGACATAGCAGTCCTCGATGTAGGCCTCATCCTCGTCCCCCTTCCCCAGGCATCGGGGGTTTTTCCTCAGGCAGTCCGGCCGGCTCAGGGGCTTCCCCATCCCTCAGCTGCCCCTGGGGCGATATCCCCCTGACACCCTGCAGTGGTCCTTTATAGGGGCAGGCTGGCCCCCTTGGGGATGGGGCCAATAAGTATTCCACAGAAAACAAATGGGGAAAAACACCTCGATAGGTGGGATGAAAATATTTCCGTTTTGTCAACCGTTCCCGGTCCAAAGCACAATCCCAAACATGAATCCGCTTTAATGACTAAAATGACCCAAAATCACAAAAAAAAAAAAAAAAAAGTTCGCAATCCACAGGACAAGTCCATAGGTCCGAATGCTACCATGTCACTTCAATAGAAGTGCAACGGCATATCCCAGCACTATCTGAAATGCAGGGGAACATCCGTGAGAGAGTAACCTGCCGGCAGACGCTCCTCTCCTCCCCTCTAGCAGCATATGAGGCAGCACTGCTCGTCTGGAAGGTGGTCAGGAAGAAGGCAGGGGCTGTCTCGTAGACATCCAAAGTCCAGAACAAGGTGAGTGCCGAGGAGATAACATCCTTTTGTTCCGGTTTTTTAATATGTCAAATCCCCCTCACTCACACAGTCTTTCAACTCCACTCCTGAATCATTTCCCAATCTCCCCTTGCTGGTACACTACTTCCTTCCCTTTCTATTCTCCCTCGCTCTGCCACAACAGGATAAGCAGCAGAGAAGGGTTGAGCAACTGTCTCGGTGAGAAGCAGCCAAAGAAGTGTCTAAAGTTTCCTTTAAAATTGGTGAGAAATCCACTACTCCCTGATATGAAAAGAGGTTGTGCAGGGTGAAAAATGTTGCTCTTTTTCTGTCGTAGTCCAGGGTTTGTTGTTGAGCCAAAAATAGTTTTTCCTTCAGTCTTTAGAGGGAATCAAAACAATTGAGAAAATAGTATTTCCTTCAGTCTTTAGAGGGAATCAAAACAATTGAGAAAATAGTATTTCCTTCAGTCTTTAGAGGGAATCAAAACAATTGAGAAAATAGTTTTTCCTTCAGTCTTTAGAGGGAATCAAAAACAAATCGCAGCAAAACAAAATCTCAGACAAAGTAACCGAGCAGTCACTCATAGCCTGCTTTGGTCCCTGTGAGTGTCCTTGCAGACAGTCTATACTTTCTCCCGTTCTCTTTCATTCCCATCACAAAGCATGAGTTGAGTGGGTCTGGAGGCCGTGCCCCGCTCTCTGCCTGGAGTGCGCCGTCATCCCCCGTGTTGACGTCATCATTATCCTCCTCATCATTAGCGAGAAAAAGTCAATCCCGTCACCTGCCACGCCGCAAAAGTCAGTCTTGCAGTTAAAAAAACAGAACAAAGAGATCCAGAGCCTTTCCCTAGCGTAGACTAGACGCCTGTCTATCATCTCCCTCCTTCCATCACGCTGCTCATCCACAGCTCCAGGGAAGAAGAGACAGTGAATCCAGAGTTGAAGGCTGAATCCGGGAGGGGGTGAGAGGGTTCTCTTAGGGGGAGAGGGTGGGTGGGTGGGGTGAGCCCCGTCCAGCCGAGCTGCTGTGTATCGTGGCACTGTATCCAGAGAGCAGAGACCCAGACAGTCCGAGCCCCAGCCTGAGCAGTGCCTCTGACTCTGCAGGCGTTCTCCCTCTCCCAGACAATCCCCTGACACACGCTTTCCTTCTTTCTCTCCGCTTCGCTCTCTGTCAGAGGCTCCTTAGACAAGAGAAACAACAAGGAGCCACGCAATCCCAGTCTTCCTCTGTTTCCCTCTGTTTTCTGCATGCAGGCTCCCTTGCCTTCTTTCTGTCGCTCAGACAAATGGTTTGCAGCTGCTAAAAAAAATCTCCCCACTTTTCCTCTCTCCCTTGCTCGCCCACTCTGTCTCTCTCGCGCACTCACTTGTTCGTTTCTTGCTCTCTCGCTCTCCCTTTCTCACTGTTTTTGTTTGAATCCAGCTCCGTTTGTTCTGTTTCCTGCTCTGGTATTAAAACACAGGAAGTGCACCAATCATGCTGGTTTCCTCTCCCGAAAAACCCCCTGTGAGAGGGGTGGGGGAGTGAGCTACAGATAGGAAGGGAGGAGGGAGGGGGGCGTGGAGCCAAAAAGAGAGGGGGAGGAGAGACAGAGTGGTGGACAGGGAGGATTTTGCTCTTTTTTAAAAAAATCTTGGAATAACGGGAAAAGATTATCCCACGCTAAGAACTGGGACACAACATCTTTCAAAATGAATGGATAAATAGGCTTGAGGATGAAATTAAAAGACTAACGCAGGTGAGGGGGTTTGTTGCTAGGCAGGCTAGTACTATTGCTCAGTGTTCACAGCCAGCCACAAGCTCGAGAGAGACGTGAGCAGTGTGAGACTGCAACATTCATCACTGCTTTGTAATCCAGAACAGAATCTCCTGGGCAAATCCCTGCCCCCTCAGAGCACAAAAACAATGTCCGCAGAGAATGAAATGATACAGAGAAACAGTGAAAGAGAAAGAAAGTGGGAGGGATGGACGGAGGAGAGAAGGAGGGTGGGGGAACTGCTAGCAAAACATGAAAAAAAAGAGGCTTATCAATAACGGCTTTTCAAATTTTCCCAAAACAAACAGCCGATACGCATACAAGGAAGTAGAACCTCGATCTATCCTCTTCTCCCCCTCGTTCCTCTTTTTTTCCACCAGCTTTCCAGGTAGCCGGTTACTATTCTCCAGCGTAGTGGGCGACAGTGTAAAACAATATGGTTTGGGTTACGCTCCAGTGTGACCCAATCCAGCCAGGAGAAGAGTGTGAGTGTGTGTGTGTGTGTGTGTGTGTGTGTGAGAGAGAGAGAGTGAAGGGGTTACAGAAAAGGGGGCCTCAGGATGCCACACAACAACAACAAAATAAATCAATGGAGACACAGTCGGGGGAATCCAGTAAGCATGAGAGCAATCCCTGGCACCAGACAAAAGTGGAGTATTTTATACCAATGATGTATATAAACCCCGGATTGCTGATGCTTTACATTGGCCATTGAGAGGCTTTGAAGCCACCGGTCGGCCATATTGGCACTCCCCAGGAGGAGCAGTCCTCCATAGGAATGAACAGACTTCTAGAGTATTTAAATTCAAATGTTTCAAGGACAAAATGACATGTATTTGAAGTAAAGATTCACCGGTTTTGAATGTTATATTGTTTTGTGCATTGTTGAGTGATGTTCTTATCGACTCCCTGGGTCGTTTCATGTCCATCTGACCTTTTGCTTGCTCGAGCAGGCAGAAATTCAACCGGTATGATGTAGCACTGCAATAATGCCGCTCTCACTACTTCTGGAAGTTAATAGGAACACGATTTTTTAGATCGCCAAAAACGTCTATCTTGCATGTCAGATGGCAATACTGGCTGATGTCATAACACGAGAGGTTGTCTTCTCTCGAATGAGCCATCATATTTCTGCGATATTCCAACCTCCAGAAAAGTGTAATTTAACAAAAGGGTTTCAGACATTTCTCCCATTTGTCTGCCTCTTCAGTCCAGGGTGAATTGCATGGTGCCGTTGTGAATGTCAGACAGCATCGATCTGCAGGTTGAACATGGTGATATTGTAGACTGGTATATCGATAGTGCAGTTTGTTAAGCCAATTTTTCAGCTAACTTCAAAAAAATGGGTTAAATAAAATTGTGATAAATAAAAATGTATACCAGTTTCATTGAAGGACCAAAAAATGGACAGCTGTGTCATATAGATTGCAAAATAGTTGGGAAGAGATTTGTGATGTACCGATTCCATGGCACATGGTTTAGGAACTGATAAGAAAAACGAAAACCTTTTCAATTTAAAATCATTATACAAAATTCTTGCAACAAATAGAATGTTATATATATGGGGGGATACAACCATCCCAGCTCTGCAGATTTTACTGCGAAGAGACAGAATCATTAGATCATTTGTTTTGGTACTGTCCATACGTAGTTTGTTTTTCAATCGCAGATCCAGGAATGGCTGAAGAACTACGACATTTTCCTGGAGCTAACTCTGCCTATAGCACTGCTGGCTTAGTTGAAAAGTCAAAGTCAAATCGATCAATAGTAGAATAATATTCTCAGCAAAAGATGTTTCATTTACAATCTGTAGAAACTGTAAAAACAGAAAAGGTTCAGAACTGTTGTGAAACATCACAGCGGAAAAATATATGGCAAATAGAAGAAAATGACGTTAAGAGGGGTTGAGTGATGGGAGGGGTTGAGTGGAGCTGAAAGGTGGGACTAAAAACAACAAGATAGTATATTTGACATTAGCGGTGTCCGTAAAATGTATATGGGTTGAGAACTTTTGTGAAACAGCAGAGTTAAATATACACGGCAAACAGAAATCAAACTGGATGGCGTTCAGAGATCGATGGGAGGGGTTGAGTGTAGCTGAAGGACGGGATTAAAAACAAACCAATGTAAAGTACATTGTGTTTGTTAAATGTATATAGTACGTACAGTGCATTCAGAAAGTATTCAGACCGCTTGACTTTTTCCACTTTGTTATATTACAGCCTAATTCTAAAATTGAACAAATAAAATCCTCATCAATCTACACACGATACCTCAAAGACAAAGTGAAAACAGTTAAAAAAAATAAAAAATGTTTGCAAATGTATTGCAAATAAACTGAATTACCTTATTTACATAAGTATTCAGACCCTTTCCTATGAGACTCAGAATTGAGCTCAGGTACATCCTGTTTCTATTGATCATCATTGAGATGTTTCTACAACTTGACGGAGTCCACCTGGGGTAAATTCAATTGATTGGACATGACTTGGAAAGGCACCCACCTGTCTAAGGTCCCACAGTTGACAGTAAATGTCAGAGCAAAAACCAAGCCATGAGGTCAAAGGAATTGTCCGTAGAGCTCCGAGACATGATTGTGTTGAGGCACAGATCTGGGGAAGGGTACCAAAACAATTCCTCAGCATTGAAGGTCCCCAAGGACACATTGGCCTCCATCATTCTTAAATGGAAGAAGTATGGAAACACCAAGACTCTTCCTAGAGCTGTCCGCCTGGCCAAACTGAACAATAGGGGGAGAAGGGCCTTGGTCAAGGAGGTGACCAAGAACCCGATGGTCACTCTGACAGAGCTCCAGGGTTCCTCTGTGGAGATGGGAAAACCTTCCAGAAGCACAACCATCTCTGCAGCACTCCACCAATCAGGCCTTCATGGTAGTGTGGCCAGATGGAAGTCACTCCAAAATAAAAGGGACACGACAGCCCGCTTGGAGTTTGCCAAAAGGCACCTAAAGGACTCAGACCATTAGAAACAAGATTCTCTGGTCTGATGAACCCAAGATTGAACTCTTTGGCCTGAATGCCAAGCGTCACGCCTGGAGGAAACCTGGCACCATCCCTACGGTGAAGCATGGTGGCAACACCATGCTGTGAGGACGTTTTTCAGTTGCAGGGACTGGGAGACTAGTCAGGATCGAGGGAAAGATGAACGGAGCAAAGTACAGAGAGATCCTTGATGAAAACTGCTCCAGAGCGCTCAGGAACTCAAACTGGGGCAAAGGTCCACCTTCCAACAGGACAACAAGCACACAGCAAAGACAATACAGGACGGGCTTCGAGACAAGTCTCTGGATGTAGTTGAGTGGCCCTGCCAGAGCCCGGACTTGAACCCGATCAAACATCTCTGGAGAGACCTGAAAATAGCTGTGCAGCAACGCTCCCCATCCAACCTGACAGAACATGAGAGGTTATGCAGAGAAGGGGAGAAACTCCCCAAATACAGGTGTGCCAAGCTTGTAGTGTTATAATCAAGATTACGCAAAGCTATAATATCTTCCAAACCTGCTTCAATAAAGTACTGAGTAAAGGGTATGAATACTTATGTAAATGTGATCAGTTTGTAATTTTTATATTTGATCAAAAAAATCTAAAAACCTGTTTTTGCTTTGTCATTGTGTGTAGATTGATGAGGATGTTTTTGATTTAATCCATTTTAGAATAAGCCTGTAACGTAACAAAATGTTACGCTAATACTTTGAAATGCACTGTATTTATGTATGTACCGTATATTTGGACACGCCTACTCAATCAAGGGTTTTTCTTTATTTTTAACATTGTAGAATAATAGTGAAGACATCAAAACTATGAAATAAAACATATGAAATCATGTAGTAACCAAAAAAGTGTTCAACAAATCAAAATATATTTCAGATTCTTCAAAGTAGCCACTCTTTGCCTTGATGCCAGCTTTGCACACTCTTGGCATTCTCTCAACCAGCTTCATGAGATGGTCATCTGGAATGTGTTTCAATTAACAGGTGTGCCTTGTTAAAAGTGAATTTGTGGAATTTCTTAATGCGTTTGGGCCAATCAGTTGTGTTGTGACAAGGTAGGGGTGGCATACAGAAGGGCCAAGTCCATATTATGGCAAGGACAGCTCAAATAGGCAAAGAGAAATGACAGTCCATCATCATTTTAATAGATGAAGGTCAGTCAATCTGGGAAATTTAAATTACTTTGATAGTTTCTTCAAGTGCAGTCACAAAAACCATCAAGTGCTACGATATAACTGGCTCACATGAGGACCATCACAGGGAAGGAAGACCTAGAGTTACCTCTGCTGCAGAGGATAAATTCATTAGAGTTGAACAGCCTCAGAAATTAAGCTCAATAACAGACGCATCTCAACATCAACTGTTCAGGGGAGACTGCCTTCGTGGTCGAAGTGCTGCAAAGAAACCACTACACTAAAGGACACCAATAATAAGAAGAGACTTGCCTGTGGTCTGTTGAGGCCAAATTTGAGATTTTTTGTTTCAACAGCCATGTCTTTGTGAGAGGCAGAGCAGCTGAACAGATGGTCTTCCCATGTGTGGTTCCCACCGTGAAGCATGGAGGAGGTGGTGTGGGGGTGCTTTGCTGGTGACACTATCAGTGATTTATTTAGAATTCAAAGCACACTTAACCAGCATGGCTACCACAGCATTCTGCATTTTTACATGTTTTAATTTTACCTTAATTTAGCTAGGCAAGTCAGTTAAGAACAAATTCTTATTTTCAATGACAGCCTAGGAACAGTGGATTAACTGCCTTGTTCAGGGGCAGAACGACAGCTTTTTACCTTGTCAGCTCGGGGATTCAATCTTGCAACCTTTCGGTTACAAGTCCAACGCTCTAACCACTAGGCTACTGCATCCCATCTGGTTTACACTTAGTGGGAGTATCATTTGTTTTTCAACCGGATGTGTAAAGGCTATTTAACCAAAAGGAGAGTGATGGAGTGCTGCATCACATGTCCTGGCCTCCACAATCACCCAAACTCAATCCAATTGAGATGGTTTAGGATGAGTTGGACCACAGAGTGGTGGAAAAGCAGCCAACAAGTGCTCAGCATATGTGGAAGAATGTTGGAAAAGCATTTCAGGTGAAGCTGGTTGAGAAAATGCCAAGAGTGTGCAAAGCTGTCACCTAGGCAAAGGGTGGCTACTTTGAAGAATCTAAAATCTATTTTAATTTGTTTTATGCTTTTTTGGTTACTACATGATTCCATATGTGTTATTTCATACTTTGTCTTCATTGTTATTCTACAATGTGGAAAATAATAAAAATAAATAAAAACACTTAAATTAGTAGGTGTCCCAACTTTTGACTGATACGGTGTGTGTGTGTGTGTGTGTGTGTGTGTGTGTGTGTGTGTGTGTGTGTGTGTGTGTGTGTGTGTGTATGTATGTAGGTACGTACAGTGGGGCAAAAAAGTATTTAGTCAGCCACCAATTGTGCAAGTTCTCCCACTTAAAAAGATGAGAGAGGCCTGTAATTTATCATAGGTACACTTCAACTATTACAGACAAAATAAGAAAAAAATCCAGAAAATCACATTGTAGGATTTTTTATGAATTTATTTGCAAATTATGGTGGAAAATAAGTATTTGGTCACCTACAAACAAGCAAGATTTCTGGCTCTCACAGACCTGTAACTTCTTCTTTAAGAGGCTCCTCTGTCCTCCACTCGTTACCTGCATTAATGGCACCTGTTTGAACTTGTTATCAGTATAAAAGACGCCTGTCCACAACCTCAAACAGTCACACTCCACTATGGCCAAGACCAAAGAGCTGTCAAAGGACACCAGAAACAAAATTGTAGACCTGCACCAGGCTAGGAAGACTGAATCTGCAATAGGTAAGCAGCTTGGTTTGAAGAAATCAACTGTGGGAGCAATTATTAGGGAATGGAAGACATACAAGACTACTGATAATCTCCCTTGATCTGGGGCTCCACGCAAGATCTCACCCCGTGGGGTCAAAATGATCACAAGAATGGTGAGCAAAAATCAGAGAACCACACGGGGGGGACCTAGTGAATGACCTGCAGAGAGCTGGGACCAAAGTAACAAAGCCTACCAGTAACACACTACGCCGCCAGGGACTCAAATCCTGCAGTGCCAGACGTGTCCTCCTGCTTAAGCCAGTACATGTCCAGGCCCGTCTGAAGTTTTGCTAGAGAGCATTTGGATGATCCAGAAGAAGATTGGGAGAATGTCATATGGTCAGATGAAACCAAAATATAACTTTTTGGTAAAAACTTAACTCGTCGTGTTTGGAGGACAAAGAATTTGGAGTTGCATCCAAAGAACACCATGCCTACTGTGAAGCATGGGGGTGGAAACATCATGCTTTGGGGCTGTTTTTCTGCAAAGGGACCAGGACGACTGATCCGTGTAAAGGAAAGAATGAATGGGGCCATGCATCGTGAGATTTTGAGTGAAAACCTCCTTCCATCAGCAAGGGCATTGAAGATGAAACGTGGCTGGGTCTTTCAGCATGACAATGATCCCAAACACACCGCCCGGGCAACGAAGGAGTGGCTTCGTAAGAAGCATTTCAAGGTCCTGGAGTGGCCTAGCCAGTCTCCAGATCTCAACCCCATAGAAAATCTTTGGAGGGAGTTGAAAGTCCGTGTTGCCCAGCAACAACCCCAAAACATCACTGCTCTAGAGGAGATCAACATGGAGGAATGGGCAAAAATACCAGCAACAGACTTACAGACTTACAGAAAACGTTTGACCTCTGTCATTGCCAACAAAGGGTATATAACAAAGTATTGAGATAAACTTTTGTTATTGACCAAAAACTTATTTTCCACCATAATTTGCAAATAAATTCATTACAAATCCTACAGTGTGATTTTCTGGATTTTTATTCTCATTTTGTCTGTCATAGTTGAAGTGTACCTATGATGAAAATTACAGGCCTCTCTCATCTTTTTAAGTGGGAGAACTTGCCCAATTGGTGGCTGACTAAATACTTTTTTGCCCCACTGTATGTATGTATGTATGTATGTATGTGGTATTGGAAAATATGCAGACAATTAGATTGGTTGAAGCTACAATCTGCAATATTAAAGCTGATCAACCCCTAAAAAAATATGAATAAAAAAACTAGCTAATTCACATGCTGATATAGAGAGAGCATTGCGGATTTTGTAATCGACTTGAGCTGCAACAGTTTTCACAGCGATTTTCACGTTGCCACCAATCTTATTACAACGAAAAAATGTAACATTTTTTCACAAAATATTGTTCTCACATAGTGTTATGTAACACTGTAAATTATAGGAATGAGTGATTTTGGGTGGATTTTTCCTTTAAGCATTTTTGTTGTTGTGAGGACAGTAACATTAGTTCATCTGAAAAACGTATACTTTACGGAAAATATCTGTATATATATTTTATGTTTAGCTCACAATATATAATGTTTAAGTATGCATTAAGGCGTCTGTAATAGAATAAATGTAAACGTGAAAAAAAAAATGCATTTCCATAGCCTCCAAAATATTTTTTACAACGGTGGGGTGGGGTGCCAAGATGGTGGCACGGTGGCTTCAACACAGCACCCCGTTAGTCATCTAGTGTCTAGACAAATCATTGATTTTAACCAAGTTTGTTTTCCTCCTTATACTGTGTCCTTGTATCCCTGATATAGTGCCAGTTGTGGTTCAGTTCCTCCTCCTCCACTCGTTCTTCTCTCTTATCCTCCCTTCCCTTTTTGAGTTGCTCTGTTTGTTTAAAGAACTCTGGCGGAGACAGCAGCTGATGTGAACTCAACGCATGCCTGCTCTCTCTGCCCCCCCCCCCCCTCCCCTCCCCCATCTCTCCCGTCTAACTGTTGCTGTGATCCGCCCGTGGCCTGCATGTCAAACACGCTAAATACTCTACTCTTTCTTTTTAACTCTCTCCCCCCCCCCCTCCTCTCTCTCTCTCCACCTCTCACTCACTCTGTCATTTGTGGTGCAGCTGTCATTGCTGCGCCCCTCTGCTCAGCCTCTCAGCTACCAGGAGAGATGAAAAGTCAGAGAAGATAAATGAGTGAAAACCAAGGGATGCACAGGAAAGATATATCAATGCTATTTTTTTATTTAAATGCCCTCTCTGCCATCTCCATTTTGAGTGTGTCGGATTTGATCATTTTAACATTCCATCCTTGATCCCTCTTGCAGTCTCTGTCCATCCCCCACTCCTCTCCTCTAAATTGTCATTCATCCCCCGTTCATTTGGCCTGTCACGCCTGGTTAAGGAGTCACAGTTCTGACTCAGACAGGAAGAGGGAGGGGAGCAGGCCCCAAAATCCCCCGGCGAGTTAATCACATTGGGGACTCAAAGCAGTGGAATCCATTCATGCTTAACCCTCAGCCAAAAGGTCAAGCTGTAGGTCTCTAGACTTTATATAATAATGTCGGCCTGTGACCGTCTCCGCAAAGTCAGTAGAGCGGTTTGATGATATACGCGGGTGCATAGGCACGGGATACTGACAGTATTGACTTTGCTGTGGAGGGTTTGCTCACAAGAGTACTCCTGTAGAAATTAAACGTGTGCCCTCTTCTTTTGTTTGTCCACCTCTACTTCCCCCCCCTTTTCTTTCTCTCAACAGAACTCAATCCATGTCTCATCCATCCATATTTCAGGTTTTTAAACAAGTCTTTTCATGTCATTTCTCGCCATGACTTCGTCTTTTTCTCCCTCCCCCCATTTCCCCTCTACCTTTCTCCCACTCGTATCCAGGCAGCGAGGAAGTGCTCTCCTCCTCTGTCTGAGCAGCAGTTTTATTATTGACTAGGAGTTTTACCTGAGCTGCTCAATGAGGCTATTGTTCTCTCAGTCGCTCCCCTCTCCCCCTCCCCCCCCAGACACAAAGAGACGCATGGCAACCCATCCGGCAACTTCAACCATCCTGCCCGAGTACAGTACATTTGGTGAATAACAGGCTTGTCAATCAAATTCACACTGGTGGTACAATACTTGCAGGTGTTACAGATTCTTTAGCTGCAGTCATGTGTAGCCAGTGGGCACAAACGCTTCCCGAAAAACAAAGAACTCACACCTTCATACCTGAAAGACTAACATATTGTTCTTTAGATTATATATCTATTTTTTTAAACAACGGTGTTACGCATTATTAGGCAGGGTCTGGAATGGATAATGGAGCCCATATGTGAATGATAAGGTTTTTTCCATATCCTAATCCTGGCCAAATAGAGGTCACATTCCTGCTTTGTCCCAGTTTCTGTAAAAAAATAAAATAGACAGGCACACAAAACACACCCTCTTTCTCTTCTTCTAAGTGTATTATTGGGCTTCTTCATTTGACATTATTCTTAGTCGTGTAGTTTATGTAAAGAAGCAGTGTATCTGTTATGGTTGGTCTGGTAACAGAGGATGGTGCCCGATAAGGGGAGAGGGAAGATAAGCTGTGGCATGCCCGTCTAATTCACAACAGCTGAGACGATATAGGATCCTGAGAGCAGGGAGAGCGAGGAAGAATCAACAAACACACACACACACACACACACACACACACAGTGTGTTGTCAAATCGGGACAGTCAGTAGGGTACAGTAAGGGTCCATTTGAAAATCAGCTCATATGATTAGTGAAAATTGGGTTAGCCTGATCCAATCAACCCCCAAGAACAGAAAATAAACAAAGACGAAAATGGACCAAAGAGCTCAGGAACAAAATGAGCTAAATAAATAAACCGAAAGTGTAGACCCACACAATTGGGCCAGGTCTTTGAAGATGATAAATGAGTATAGTAACTATGTAAGTCACAGGGAAGATATACTGGAACACCTAATCAACACGACATCATATTACCAGTAGGCTATGTCGCTTTCAATGTAAACCATCCATCAAATAATCTTTAGTAAAAAGAGAGCTTCACAATAGGGTTTCCCCCGCTAATGATTAAGTGATGGGTGAGTAACAAGACTTGAGGGATTTGTAAGCTGATCCGAGATCAGTGCCTATGGGCCACTCCTACCCGAAGCGTGCACACGAGCTACATCAGCTACCCCGTAATCCCTAATCAGCAAGACTACCCCAATGTCCCTTACTGTCTCTGAGGACTTGGTTGGAGGGAGAGATCTGACTCACAGACCATATGGGAGGGACGTCTCCATCATTTCAAATACTTTAGCAGGGCTGGAATGAGCTTTCCTGTTGCACTCAACCAATAGGATAGTCCCAAACCCTGCCCACTTGGCACTCCAGGCAGGCTAAAGCAAACGTTCTAAAGTATTTGATGATTTTAAATAGTATTTGAACCCAGGACATGGGCCTACGCAGACGGGAGAGTGGAGAGGCAGGAAGCAGGGGTGAGGACAGCATTTAAGGGAACCCCCTTATCAGTCCTACACAGGAATTCCCATTTGTAGCAGGAGACTTAAAAGCTTCACAACACCCCTCAACTCGTCCCTGTCCCAACCCATAGACTATGTCAGCTGCTCTGGAGCTAGGGGACATACAGTAGAGCCACACCCTGGAGAGAGTGTGTGTGTGTCAGAGGATGTTTCTAATTCCAGTCTTTTCGGGGGCGTATCCAGAATCTCAGCTGTCTCCCCACCCACCACACACATCCTCCCTCTCTCACACACACACATCTCGTCGGCACACAAAGCATCCCTAAATACACACGAGAATTCTGCTGATCACATAAGAGCACGTCTGCAGATAGTATGGCGGTCTATAAAAACATACTTGATAAACAAACTGACTTGCCCGAACACGGAGAGATTGGTAATGTCACAGGCCATTTAAAACATCTCCCTATCCTCCTTCTCCTAACTCTTTCTCTCATCCCTTCCTCCCTCACTTCATGCCTCAATGAGATCAGTGTTCAATAGCTCAACAATACAATTTCGCTAATCTGACAATACACCCCCACCCCTTTTTCCACACACAAATCTCAAGCATTATGACATCATACTGGGGTCTGGTGGGGGGATGGGATGGTGGGGCAGTCAGGCTAGTCTGCTTCCAGGGCAGACAGGCATGTTTAGGCTTGAAATGACCTGGGCGGAATCCATTACAGCCCAGAGGAGAGAGGGCACATAGAGGGGGAGAGGGAAGGAAGGAGGGAGGGGTTGAGAGAGAGAGGGAGGGAAGGAGAAGAGGGAGGGGGGGATGGGGCAAGTGGGCTCCCTGAGTGAACGAAAGAGGATCTTACGCAAAGGGAAGTCTTGCTCGTCCCCGTCTGCCCCTCTCTCTTTTTCTACCTCTCACCCACCCCCACTTTCTTGCTCTCTCTCTTTAACCCCCCCCCCCCCCCAGCTTGTGACTTCACTACACTCTCACTCATGCACATTCCATTAAGCCGTCTCCCTTCTCTTATCTGTCTCCTTCTCCCTCAGCGACTCACAGCTCTTTCTCCTCTTTCCCCCTCTACCTCTTTATCTCCTCTGTTCTGCTCGTCTTCTGCCACACATCCATCCGGCTTTCTCTCATTAAGAAGGGGGAAAGAAAGGGAGGGGGAGAGAGCGAGAGAGAGTTGTCGTGGCCAACCACAATATTAAGCGTCGATAAATCAAGAGTACAGAATAAGAGACAGGACAGAGAGGAAGAAAGAGAAAGCAAACTCAAAGAGAGAAGAAAAAAAAACCTGTCTTGTATCCTCTCACACTAAGACACCAGCTGAACCAAATCAGAAACCACTGTCCAGTAAGTCCAGCAACACACCTCCAATCAGATACAAATAAGGCTCATCTTACATTGTAACATATATATAATTATCAATTGATTTATGATATGACAACATAACCAATCATTAACACAATCTACGTAAAAATGTCCCCAGTTTAGGGAGCTACTGTAAACTAGTCAATAAACAGGAAGGCGGGGGATGCAAACTTACTCGTTTACCAGTACTTCTAGTGCAGAGGATGTAACATAAAGCTCAGGGGGGAAAAAAACATAGAATTCAAAGTAATGGCCTCAGCCAGAATGAACTGTCTGTGTTGTACAGTACTCATGAAATCTCATTTAACATTTCACAATGAATGGAAACCAATGGAAAGTAGTGATACAATGGAGAGGCCCTGTCGCTGTTCTCCTATTCAGCAAGACACAGCAAATTCCTATGGAATGTTCTACAGTAGATTCCTATTGAGGGGAGGGAGTAGGCTAATTATTGTTGGCTGGGTTAACTAGCCTAGTATCTCCCCTAGACAGTGAAGACGATAGCTTGAAATAAATAAACGTGTGGTGTGTGATTCACTTTGGTATCAAATTTAGCCCGGCGTCCATCACGGTGGTGACAGGCTCTAACGCGTTCCAAGGGCTGGCGCCGGCGTGCTAGGGGGTCGGGAGGGGGGTTGATGGAACCTTATAACAACTTTTTAGACGGGATTGACTCAGCATACGTTCTGCACATTAGGTCCACAAAGCACACACATCCCTGGATCAGTTCGCTGCAGCTAGCGACTGGAACGAGCTACAAAAAAACCCCCACTCAAACTGGACCGTTTTATCTCCACATCTCTTCATTAAAACACTCAATCATGGACACTCTTACTGACAGTTGTGGCTGCTTCGTGTGATGTTTTGTTTTCTCTACCTTCTTGCCCTTTGTGCTGTGCCCAATATTGTTTGTATCATGTTTTGTGCTGCTACCATGTTGTTGTCATGTTGTGTTGCTACCATGCTGTGTTTTCATGTGTTGCTGCAAAGCTATGTTGTTGTCTTAAGTCTCTCTTTAGATAGTGTTGCGGTGTCTTTCTTGTTTAATGTCGTGTTTTGTCCTATATTTTTAATCCCAGCCCCCGTCCCAGCAGGAGGCCTTTTGGTTGGCCGTCATTGTAAATAAGAATTTGTTCTGAACTGGACTTGCCGAGTTAAATAAAGGTTAAATATAAATAAAATGGGGAAAAAATATACACGTCAAATAATACAATTATATTATAGAATGTGTTGTGTGCTAAATTTGCACGTACAGGACAAGCGCCACCACTACCCGCTAGCTATCTAGAGCACATCGGACTGTTAGTTTAAAGAGGCCCATCGGACAAACTCTTTGGTCACGATACCTATTTTGCCCATTGCTGTTTTGGTTAGTAACTACTGCTTTATTTCACTGTAGAGCCTCTAGCACTGCTCAATACGCCTTAGTTAACAATTTTGTTCCATCCCCCACACACACAGTGACAGCACCTGGTTTAAATGCTATTTCTAGAGACAATATGCAGAGTTCTGTCCTACTATCCAGGTCTGTGCCCAAACAATTTGAGCTTCTACTTTTAAAAATACAACTCTCCAGAAACAAGTCTCTTACTGTTGCCACTTGCTATAGACCACCCTCTGCCCCTAGCTGTGCCCTGGACACCATATGTGAATTGATTGCCCCCCATCTATCTTCAGAGCTCCTGCTGTTAGGTGACCTAAACTGGGACATGCTTAACACCCCGGCCTTCCTACAATCTAAACTTGATGCTCTCAATCTCACACAAATTATCAATGAACCTACCAGGTACAACACCAAATCTGTAAATACGGGCACCCTAATATCATCCTGACCAACCTGCCTTCCAAATACTCTGCTGTCTTCAACCAGGATCTCAGCGATCACTGCCTCATTGCCTGCGTGCGTAATGGGTACGCGGTCAAACGACCACCCCTCATCACTGTCAAACGCTCCCTAAAACACTTCAGCGAGCAGGCCTTTCTAATCGACCTGGTCCGGGTATCCTGGAAGGATATTGACCTCATTCCGTCAGTAGAGGATGCCTGGTTATTCTTTAAATAATAAATAAGCATGCCCCATTCAACATTTTTTAAACCAGGAACAGGAACCCTTGGTTCACTCCAGACCTGACTGCCCTTGACTAGCACAAAAACAACATCCTGTGGCGCACTGCACTAGCATCAAACAGCCCCCACGACATGCAACTTTTCTTATTTTTTTATTGAATTTTACCCCTTTTTCTCCCCAATTTCGTGGTATCCAATTGTTGTAGTAGCTACTATCTTGTCTCAACGCTACAACTCCCGTACGGGCTCGGGATAGACAAAGGTTGAAAGTCATGCGTCCTCCGAATACACAACCCAACCAAGCCGCACTGCTTCTTAACACAGCGTGCATCCAACCCGGAAGCCAGCCGCACCAATGTGTCAGAGGAAACACTGTGTACCTGGCCACCTTGGTTAGCGTGCACTGCGCCCAGCCCGCCACACTGGACACCCCTACCGACCAAGCCCTCCCTAACCCGGGCGACGCTAGGCCAATTGTGCGTCGCCCCACGGACCTCCCGGTCGCGGCCGGTTACGACAGAGCATGGGCGCGAACCCAGGGACTCTGATGGCACAGCTGGCGCTGCAGTACAGCACCCTTAACCACTGCGCCACCCGGGAGGCCGACATGCAACTTTTCAAGGAAGTTAGGAACCAATATATACAGGCAGTTAGGAAAGCAAAGGCTGGCTTTTTCAAGCAGAAATTCACATCCTGTAGCTCTAACTCCAAAAAGTTATGCGACACTGTAAAGTCCATGGAGGTGAAGAGCACCTCCTCCCAGCTGCCCACTGCACTGAGGCTAGGAAACACTTTCACCACTGATAAATCCACAATAATTGAGTATTTCAATAAGCATTTTTCTACGGCTGGCCATGCTTTCCACCTGGCTACCCCTACCCCTGTCAACAGCCCTGCACCCCTCGCTGCAACTTGCCCAAGCCTCCCCATTTATCCTTCATCCAAATCCAGATAGCTGATGGTCTGAAAGAGCTGCAAAATCTGGACCCCTACAAATCAGCCGGGCTAGACAATCTGGACCCTCTCTTCCTAAAATTATCTGCCGAAATTGTGGCTTATCCTTATTGTGACTAGCTTCACATAGATGGGTCCGACCACAATCAAATAAAAAAACTGTCTTATAAATTAGGGGTATTTTGGATGACACCTAGCTAGATAGTTAGCCAGCTAACTACAGCTACTGAAACCGATTATGTCGTTTTGCTATGTTTTTGGGGAAGAACATTGTTTGCATCCATCAGCTAGCTAGCTTTTTTTGAATGACCAGCACTGTCCAGAGCTTGGGGAAGGGCAGCTGAGCGAGACAACTTTACCATCGTCATTACATTCGTATCGATGAATCGTTGTGACAAATGAAATACGAGCGATAGTGTAATCAATGTGTAATAACTACATAAAACATTTCTGAACGTGTTAAAGTAGTATGTCACGTGCAGTCATATTAAGTCCTGATTGGTCAACAAGCTTATATGACACGTCAAGGTGTTATTTTACGTGCATCTTGTTTTGACGCGCAAAGACCCAAACGGCGTCCCATAAATAAAATGCGCCAGAAGTTGTGCAGTGCTGCCGTGACTAAACTCTCCTCTCTACCTGGCTCTAGACCTCCGTGTCATACCCCCAGCCATGATCAACTGGATCATATCCCTCCTTCCTTGCATGTAGGCTCAAGGTAACATCTATAACACATACCTCCTTAGTCCCCATACCCCCTCTTGTGATCTCCAGTGACTTGATAAAGAGGAGAGCGGGAGGAAATGGGATACACCCCCCCACCCTCCCCTCCCTTCCAAACGGTTCTATAAATAGAGCTCGGAGCCAGCGGAACGACTCGAGTCGGGAGGGGTCACCCACTCCATCACAACACCGTCCACACAGCCCACAGTAGGAAGGGCGTTATGAAAGAAGCGTCGCCCGACCAAAATCCTGTTTGATCAAGTGCTAATACGAGCATGAAGGGAAGGAAAGTAGTGTGACAGCAAAGTTGAAGCTGATGTTGATTTGTAGAAGCCACAGTACACACACGTCATGCTGTAGACATAGTCCCAGACAGAGAGAGACAAGAGCTCAAAGCACCTGCGCAAGGAGATGAGGCTTAATACACAAAGTTCAACTACCAAGAAAGGTCAAATACTTTCCTCTCAAAACTCTCCCAAGAAATGACTCTTATCTAAAGGCTTTCAAAAAGGATCTGTGTTAGTCAATTGCTTATTTCAATTAGACACACTAATACTTTTACAGGTCAGAGTCAAGCACTAGCTGAGAGGTTCTAACAAAATGGCCACCAGAGAGAGGCACAACTGTGCAATAACATAAAATGTCAGTTAGAATTCTATGCACAATATTTGCCAAAGAAATAACTATAGCTTCACAATACCCATTCCCGTACTGGTTCTAATATGTAATAAGTCGTTAATGCAATATTTCCCAAAGGGTGGCTTGTGGCTAGAAACTTAGATTTCCATTCTCTGAGGAATCCCATGAACATTTAGAAGGCTGTTCATTGATGCCGGCACCAAAAACATATGCCAAGCTCTCGCCTAGGAGGCTGTACTACCATAGCTGGCTCTACCCAACTTACAAAGCTCTGAAGAGCACAAAACGATACAAAAATATATTACAATAGGGTAGCCATAGAAAGAGAATTACTTCCAGGCCTGTGTAAAGAGTAAAAATGGCCGCCGGCCCACCCATCAGGGAACATTGACGTCCATTCTAGTCATTCCATTTTCATGACAGTAGTTGCACATTCACAACAATAAATATCAAACTTGTTCTTACCTTGAACTCATGCAGCTGCTGCTTGATGGTCTCCACCTCTGTCCCCACCACGCCCTGCGCGTTCAGCCCCTCCTCGGCCCGTCCCAGCAGCCCTTGTAGCTCCGCCACCTTGGCGTAGAACTCTGCCACCTTCTCGGCAGCCACCTCGATCTGTCCCATTCTGGCCTGGCCCCTTTCGGACAGCTTCCCAGCCTGGCGGCTCAGGGCCTCCGTCTCTCTCCTCAGGGCGAGGAGATCGGGAGACGACCCCTCGCGCCGGAGCATGGCGGTGCAGTCGCCTCCGTGACCTTCGAGCTCCGACCTCAACGTGGCCAGGCGAGCTAAGAAGGCGTGGACAGCATCTGCCTGCGAGGCAAGCGAGTCGGCGTCGCGCCCCACGGGGCTCAGCGAGTCTAGCTCGTCGTCCAGGTCAGCCAGGTGGGAGAAGAGGTCGCGCACCGAGGACTGGACCTCGCCCACGCCCTGGAGACGGGACTCCAGGGTGGAACAGCACTTTTCAATCTTGAGCGGAGAGGGGAGAGAGAGATAGAGGTGGGAAGGAAGGGAGATAGAGTTAATAATGTTAGCAAGTTGGAAGTGGCATGGTGCCTTGCTGATGTAACGATATGATATAAATACAGGGACAAATACAATTAACTAGGATACATGAGTCAGCATTTTATCTCGGTTTTGATGACTCACTTTTTGTCTCATTAGCAAGAGAGTTAAGAGACAATTATCTAATCAATAATGGTCAAATGTAATATCTCCTTACCATGCATCTGATGAAATACTGTATTGATTTGTAAGTGAAACAGTCTGTAAGTAACTATATGTGGCACATTTGGTAACTATACATATCAATATACAGTACAATGCTCTTGACTCGTTGGTTTACATTTCAGTATGGTGATTAAATGGCCTGAAGCGTTCGAGCTGTACAATGACCATACAAGATCACTGGAACTCCTCAGTCAGCTAAAAAAGACGTTCTGTTCTCTTTCAACACACACTGACACCCTCGCACACAATGACCCTTGCTAAAATTGGCTCCTCCTTTGTATCAGTCACACTCCAGGGTGAATAGATTGGCTGTGTTACAATACTCATAAATGGCTTTCTTTCCTTGTCTCCTTTCCTCATTTGTCCACTAATGTAATTGTAAAGGATATGTAAAATTGATCCAACAACACCAAACAAATGGTTTCAAAAGAGAAAAGGCTGTTGAAGAGTATTGTGACACCTCCATTTTATTTTAGTGTTTCAAAAAACAGAATGCTGGCCTCCATCTTTCATCGGCGTGTCTATTAAATATTTATACTGTTTAGACATGAAATACACTGTATACCAAATTCCTCACACATCTTCTCACCTTTTCGCTGACGTCTCCAAACTCTCTGTCCGTGTCTCGGGCCTGCTGCTCCAGCCTCTGTCCTCCCTCTCCTCCTCCGCCGCCCCCTGCTGTGTGGGGTGCGTCCTGCACCAGCCCCTGGGCCAGATCCCTCAGGTAGGCCACCTGTGGCTGAAGCGACTGCAGCGTCTCCTGCTGGCTCCTCAGCCGCTCCAGGCTCTTGTTGCTGCACGCCTGTGGGCCCAGCGCCTCCTGCACCTCGATCTGATGCCGCGCTGCCTCCAGCCTCCTCTCTACCGCCTGCCGCCCGTCCTCAAACTCTTTAAGTCGACCCGCTAGCTCTTCCAGTTGGGAAACACGGTTTTGGAGGTTTTCTGCCAGCCCGTCGACTCTACGGTTTAGTTGGGCTTTTTCGTCGCGTACGTCTTCCTCTCCGACGCGGCAGTGTTCCAGGAGTTGGTCGGCCGCAATGTTTAAAGCCTCCAGGAGGGGGCGACGGCGCTCTAGATCCAACCCCAGCTGCCTGGCCTTCTGCAAAGCCTCATCCAGGGCCGCAGGGTCTAGTGAGAGCTGGATGTCAGCCTCCCGCTCCTCGCACTCCACCACCCAGGGTGTGAGCTGGGCGTGGTGCTGCTGATAACTCTCGGCCTTGGTCAGGGCGGATTTCAGCCGGTTCTGGCGTTCCGTGATGCACTGGTTGAGCTCATCCCAGTCCTGGCGTAGGGCGGTAAGCCGGGACAGTAACGCTGATCGTTCTTCACCGCCGGCGGGTAGCGAGGCGAGCAGGGAGGCCCCCTCGGCCTGGATGAGCTCGTAGGGGCCACGTTGGCTGGCCACCCCGCGATGAAGCTCGTCTTGCTGGGCAAGCAGGGTCCGGATAGCCTCGGGCTGGCAGGGGAGGGAGTCGGCGGTAGAGTCTCTTTGACCACTCTGGTTGTCCAGCCAGCTCCGCAGCTCCTCGAACATCTGCTGGAACTGCTGGGTGCTGGAGAGAGCGGCTTGGAGCTGGGATAGACCGTCCGCTGTGGGAAAGAGAGAGGACAGAGGATTTTAATGCTATTCATTTACAGATGTTTTGATGAAGAACATTCAACCTAAGCCTGAGAGAGGTGAGAGCGCTGGATTGAAAACCTTGACAACTAGCCACAATGAGACCAAATCCCACCCAAAAACATACCCTTCCCCTTCACATACAAATACTACTGAAGCCAACAGAGATTCATACAAACAGAATTAAGATGAACACCATAGACAAGACAGAATGACTCACCAGCCCTCTCCTCCAGACTCCTCAGCGGGCCACTCACGCTCTCCAGCCTCTTCTTCAGCTCGTCTCTCAGGTAAGGTTCAACCACGATTGCACTCAGTTCGCCGCACAGCTTCTCTGCCTCGCCCAGCTCCTCTCTCCTCTGCTCCAGCTCAGAGCGGATCTCGCCTGTCTCCTGCAGACGCCGTTTCAGTGCCTCGGGCTGGGCACTGAGCGAGGCTTGGCCGTCCAGCCGCTCCCCTAGCGCCCCCACGTTGACCAAGAGGTTCTTCAGCAGGGCCTGGTATCGCTCGCTGGTGCCCTGGGCCTGGCCGATGTGCCCGGAGCGCCGGGACAGACGTTGAGTGAGGTCGTCCCACTGCTGCGAGATGGAGCCCAGCTCGGACCGGACCTCCGCTAGGTCCTTGGCATCCTGCGGGGAGGAGTCGCCACCAGACGGTGAAAGGATGCCCTCGGCCGCCTGGGTGAGTTGGTCGAACTGGGGCCGGCGGGTGTCAAACTCACGCAGCATGAACTGTGGAGGACGTAGGGAAGGGAAAGAAGGGGGGTCAGAACATCATCCATCAACAAGGAATCAATTCTACATTTTGGCTAGTGCAATTGATCAGTAATTCATCAGAATGCGGTTGGTATTGGTTTATGCAGATTCAAGAACAGGATTGGCAAGTTGTGAACAATCTATTGTGACATTCTTATTCATTATTTTGCATGTGTTCAACACAGTTAACATCCTCCCTGTACCTGCACTTGTTGATTCTGGGTGTTCAACATGTTGGGGTCGATGCTCAGGGGTCCCAGCACACTCATCATCAGCTCCTTCTCTTTGAGCCACGGCCCCAACTGACTGGCTGCTGTGGCAAAGCTGCCCAGCCTATCAGCACAGGTCTCCAGTTCCACCTGCCTCTGTACCGCCGCCTCATTGGCCTTTGCCCAGCGGGAGTCTTAAGTAAATAGGAAGTGAACGTTGGAGTGAAAAACAATAGCAACTATTGCTTATATATATATATATATATATATATATATATATATATATATATATATATATATATATATATATATATATATATATATATATATATATATATATGTATATATATATATATATATGAAAAATGACACTAACAAACTAGTGGAGGACCATAACAACAGTGAACCTGATGGGTTCCATGAGTGACATTCCCAAAGCTGAAAATCCACAATAGAAACAGTATGAAGGACAATTTTCATCACAGTGGAGACCAATTATTTTGACTTGCTCATACACGCACACACACACCTCCTGTATATAGCTCCATTCTTGTGCATTTTACTCCTCGAGTTACCATTTAATTTGTATTATTATCATCTTTCAACTATGCATCGCTGGGAAGGGTTCGTAAGCAAGCATTTCGCGGTAGAGTCGACGCCAGTTGTATTCAGCACACGTGTCAAATGACATTTTGATTTGACACACACGGCGTTGAGAAATAAGCAATTTTTCTCTTTCCTCATGACTCACGCACTGGGCATCCAGCAGAGAGAGTGAGTCTTGGATCCACACGGCTTTGAAATGAAGCCCTGTGTGAAATGTGTGGCGAAAGGAGCTCTGCCGTGTTCCTACCTTACATATCACAGGGCTATAATCAAGTCAGGGGAAAAATATCAAGTATTTGAAGGTGATATTAACGACATCCCAGTCACATGCTGCCTAATATTGATCTTAACCAAATCACGTGTTCTTTACCTCTCAAGCTGTGAAAAGCTCTAATAACCCTTACTGACACAAATCATTACATCTCAAATAACTACTATATTAGCCTGTCCTTCCCACAGTGTTGGTTTTCTTATCCTCTGAAATGCACCTCGCTTAGTCAAACCTCAAAATGGCTATTTTTGGGGGATTCAGGGCCAAGTCCTGTGTAGATGCCCATGCAAAGGACATAGGCCTGCTGGTTCCTCATGTTAAAATGTGTCCCTTACCCCATAACTATTCAAAATGACTGACCCTATTCATCCATTCCAGTACCACTCACCGATCTCCTTCATTTGTTGTCTCCAGGTGTCTGCCTCTGGGGAGTCTGGGTTGTCTGCTATCAGCTTCTCCAGGGTGCTCTTCAGCTCCTTCACCTTCCCAGAATGCTCTGCCAGCTCAGACAGTAAGGCCTAAAGTACAGAAGAACAGCTATATCAGTACGTTGGATACAAAAAGACAAGGAAAAGCATGTAGAAAGTAAGCAATAGAAAGTACCATATGTTTATGTCAGCTAGGGGGTGATCACACTTTGATTTTCCAATGCAGCATTAATGACCAACTAGCAGAGGCATAATACACTCCAATTTTGACAGTGGTTTGACCCGAGTCCAGACACTTACCTTGTTCTCCTGGGCCTGGGCGCGTACCACCTCCGGTTTGGAGGGGGAGGCGGCAGTCTGGCCCAGGTGCAGGCTGTTCTCCCGGTCTCCCAGCCAGCGGCTGAGCTCCTCGGTGCTCTGCCTGGCCTTCTGCCTCAGCTCCAGAGAGGCCTCCTGGCGCGACTGTCGGTCCTTCAGTTCCTCTCCCAGCTCCTCGTAACGACCGTTCACTTCCGCCACCGCAACCTGCAGCTCTGTCAGGTCTGAGAGAGAGAGAGAGACAGAGAGAGAGACAGAGACAGAGAGAGAGGAGACAGAGACAGAGAGAGAGAGAGAGACAGAGAGAGAGGAGACAGAGACAGAGAGAGAGGAGACAGAGACAGAGACAGAGACAGAGAGACAGAGACAGAGACAGAGAGACAGAGAGAGAGAGACAGAGAGAGAGAGAGAGAGAGAGACAGAGAGAGAGAGAGACAGAGAGAGAGAGAGACAGAGAGAGACAGAGAGAGAGAGAGAGACAGAGAGAGACAGAGAGAGAGAGACAGAGAGAGAGAGAGAGACAGAGAGAGAGAGAGAGAGAGACAGAGAGAGAGACAGAGAGAGACAGAGAGAGAGAGAGAGAGAGAGAGAGAGACAGAGAGAGAGACAGAGAGAGACAGAGAGAGAGAGAGAGAGAGACAGAGAGAGAGACAGAGAGAGAGAGAGAGAGACAGAGAGAGAGACAGAGAGAGACACAGAGAGAGACAGAGAGAGACAGAGAGAGACAGAGAGAGACAGAGAGAGAAGGATTTATCAATCATATTCAATCCAATTTGATTTGTATAGTGTCTTCCATTTCACAGACGTAAAAGCAGAGTTGACAGTGGCAAGAAAAACTCTTGAAAAGGTTTACACTGAAGTTATTTGGTTAAAACCTTCCAGGGCAACAGAATATTAGTGAGAACAAACGTTTTCAACGGTGTTAGACACAGCAGTAGCACATACAAGAAGCTTACAGACAGAAGACAGACACACAAAGACAGAAAACAGATATATAATGAGCATTTTTTTTGGGGGGGGGGAGCGAGCAAGTAGATTGTAAATCAAGCTCTGACGTCCACAAGTAGTAAGCGCTGGAGAGCATCTCGTATGAGGAAGGAGGCCAAAGACTATTGGTTTCCGGAGAAGGGAGTGAGGGTGAGCTCACCTTTGCATGTGTGAATGCCATTGACACTGCTGGGGCTTCCTGCACCATTGACCTGGGGAACACCTGGGAGAGGGACACACTGCACTCAGACAACGGACACCAACACACGTTCATGGACAGTACAATAGAAGACACTGCTAAGCATATAAACACTCTCAGCCTCTGGCTTTCACACACCCAGTGTAGCATGGACACGGGCTACATCTAGAACGCGTGTTCACGTTACACACACTGATAGCATAGACCTTCAACACACACACAAAGACACAAAACATACTCACAAACAGAGCTTGGATGAACTTGGACATGCAGGTAGCTGGGGACACACACATAGGCAGTTGTTTCCCATTCCCCTTACCTGTCTTGGTCTGCGGGGCTGTGATGTTTATGATAAGGGTCTCCAGTTCTGATCCAGTCTTGTTCAGCTCCAGAACCCGAACCCCTTGGGCCTCCCAGTCACTCAGTAAGTCCTTAGTAAAGAAATGTTTGAACGTTATTAATGGCCTTACATAATTCCTCAATTAATAATCACATGGAAATATCATTCTGAATCACTATCATGCTTTGGAACGTATTCATCAATACACTTCCAAATCTAGCAATACCTTAGAACGAGTAAATTGTGTTTCAGTGATTGATTATACTGTTTTTTGCAGGAGTGTGATCAAACCATGTGGTAATTTAAAGAAAAGAGACACACACCTTGAGCTGCTGCACTCTCCTCTGCAGGGCCTCTGTGTTGACGTTGGGCTCTTTGAGAGGCAGCTGCTCCTGTGTTGTCTGGAGCCACCTGAGGAGGGAGCCAGAGAGAGACCGGAACTGGCCCAACTGCTGCTCACAACTCTGGATGGCATTGTACCTGGAGCGGGAAGGAGACGGGGAAGGAGGGGGGAAGATGAAGGGGATGGCGAGAGAGAGAAGATTGAACAACAAAAAAAAGAGAGAAACATAGAGAGATGTAGGGATAGAAATTGAGACAGTGGGAGAAAAAGAGAAATAGGAATGAAGAGAGGTAGGAAAAAGAGTAAAAGAAAGAGGGGAAGAGATTATTTGATTTCAATCCCAATATCCTTTCCATATGAAACACACAGCCGCGACATTAACCATCACATGCTTCATGTCACAAAAAGAGAGGGATGCAGTTAAGGACAAACCATTATCTCGTCCATATATATATATATATATAGAAAGCGTGTCATTTACCTCCTGGTCAGTCTGCGTAAGCGAGAGCCCCCACATGGCAACTGGTGCTGCCATACAGAAAGGACTCAGCCTATCAACTAATTAGGAGTGTATTCAAAGTTATCCACCCAACCAATCACAGAGTTGGGGGGGGGGGGGGGGTTGTTTCTGCTTGTCCAGTCAGATTAAGATTTGTGAAAATCTGGCTTGTCCTGCTCTGTGTATGAATTTGTAAGGCATTAGTGTGAAGAGAAATGTCATGTGTCATATTTCAGACTGTGATGGTGGCAGTAATGTGATAGTGTATCAAACGAACAAAGAATATATATAAAGCCCTTTCACAAAGTGCTTTACAGATACGCAGCCGAAATCCCCAAGGTGCAAGCAAAACAGAAGTCTGTGTTTTATCTAGCCATCTCCCTCTAGTGGGATTGATGCTGCACTACAAGCCTAGGTGCACCTAGAGACCTCCCTTCGATTTTGTATTCGTCTCGGCTTTGTGTATTATTCTAAGACAGTGCTTACCCATTGTGCACAGGGTCAATATTATAATTTTTTTTATCGGTTATGGTTCCTTGCATTTTTTTGCAGGGCTGTTGTACAGTGAACTGCAATGCCTTGCATTGATTCAAGAATGGTTTTGGCTCCGTTTATTCTAAGGCAGTGCATACCTTTCATTGATGTTGGATTCCAGTCGGGCGAACTCATCGGACACCTCTCTGACATTGTCCAGTAGGGTCTGTGTGCTGGTCAGGGCCTTGGCTTGGCTCAGGTCTGTCCCCAGCTGGCAGAAGGACTTCAGGTGACCTGCCTCCTGCTCCTGCTCTGCTCTCACCCCCTGTAAGTAGTAAGGCAGATACAGATATGATATCTGAAGGTAGCAAATCCTCCCTGAAATCTCTTACAGCATAGTCCCTTGTGCCGTCTTCCACTTCTCTGTTCAAACAGACATCTTAACATTTCTATCATCCTCTCACCTCTATGGTCTGCGACACTGATTTATATGGTTCTGCAAGACTATCCTCCTCTCATCCTACATTAAATATCTATGGTCTCCCCGACTGATCTATGGTCTAACTGATGGCTATAGTTCTGAAATTCTGCTATCTACAGTGGGTATCATAAGTATCTCCCCCTTGAATTTCTTCACATTTTATTGTGTTACAAAGTGGGATAAAAATTGATTTCATTTACATTTTTTTTGTCAATGATCTACACAAAATACTCTTGTAGTGGAAGATTTTATAAAGATAAATTAAAATAAAAAAAACACTAATATACCTTGATTAGACAAGTATTCATTCACCCCAGAGTCAATACATGTTAAAAACACTTATTGGCAGCGATTACAGGTGTGTCTCTTGGGAAAGTTTCTAAGAGCATTGCGCAATTGGATTGTGCAATATCTGCCCATTGTTATTTTCTAAATTCTTCAAGCTCTGCCAAGGTGTTGGGGAACATAGACAGCAATTTTAAAAGTCTTGCCACAGACGTTCAAGCAGATTGAAATCAAAACTGTAACTTGGCAACTCAGGAACATTCACTGACTTCTTGCTAAGCAGCTCGAGTGTAGATTTGGCCTTGTGATGTAGGTTATTGTCCTGCTGAAAGGTGAAATCCTCTCCCAGTGTCTGGTGGAAAGCAGGTTTTCCTCTAGGATTTTGCATGTGCTTCACTCCATACCGTTTTTTTTTTTTATTCTGAAAAACTCTAGTCCTTGCCAAAGTCAAGCATACCCATATCATGAAGAAGACACCACTAGGCTTGAAAAAACAAAGGAAGCAGCTACTCAGTGATGTGTTGTGTTTGCCCTAAACATAAGGGTTTGCATATATTCCAAAAAGTGTATTCCTTTGCCATGTTTGTTTTGCAGTATTACCTAGTGCCTTGTTGCATACATGATGCATGTTTTGCAGTATTACCTAGTGCCTTGTTGCATACATGATGCATGTTTTGCAGTATTACCTAGTGCCTTGTTGCATACATGATGCATGTTTTGCAGTATTACCTAGTGCCTTGTTGCATACATGATGCATGTTTTGCAGTATTACCTAGTGCCTTGTTGCATACATGATGCATGTTTTGCAGTATTACCTAGTGCCTTGTTGCATACATGATGCATGTTTTGCAGTATTACCTAGTGCCTTGTTGCATACATGATGCATGTTTTGCAGTATTACCTAGTGCCTTGTTGCATACATGATGCATGTTTTGCAGTATTACCTAGTGCCTTGTTGCATACATGATGC
This sequence comes from Oncorhynchus clarkii lewisi, assembly GCF_045791955.1. NCBI lineage: Eukaryota > Metazoa > Chordata > Actinopteri > Salmoniformes > Salmonidae > Oncorhynchus > Oncorhynchus clarkii. The sequence goes on along the minus strand of NC_092164.1, from coordinate 37,170,303 downwards.
ATGTTTTGCAGTATTACCTAGTGCCTTGTTGCATACATGATGCATGTTTTGCAGTATTACCTAGTGCCTTGTTGCATACATGATGCATGTTTTGCAGTATTACCTAGTGCCTTGTTGCATACATGATGCATGTTTTGCAGTATTACCTAGTGCCTTGTTGCATACATGATGCATGTTTTGCAGTATTACCTAGTGCCTTGTTGCATACATGATGCATGTTTTGCAGTATTACCTAGTGCCTTGTTGCATACATGATGCATGTTTTGCAGTATTACCTAGTGCCTTGTTGCATACATGATGCATGTTTTGCAGTATTACCTAGTGCCTTGTTGCATACATGATGCATGTTTTGCAGTATTACCTAGTGCCTTGTTGCATACATGATGCATGTTTTGCAGTATTACCTAGTGCCTTGTTGCATACATGATGCATGTTTTGCAGTATTACCTAGTGCCTTGTTGCATACATGATGCATGTTTTGCAGTATTAGTGCCTTGTTGCCTGCAGTGTATTACCTAGTGCCTTGTTGCATACATGATGCATGTTTTGCAGTATTACCTAGTGCCTTGTTGCATACATGATGCATGTTTTGCAGTATTACCTAGTGCCTTGTTGCATACATGATGCATGTTTTGCAGTATTACCTAGTGCCTTGTTGCATACATGATGCATGTTTTGCAGTATTACCTAGTGCCTTGTTGCATACATGATGCATGTTTTGCAGTATTACCTAGTGCCTTGTTGCATACATGATGCATGTTTTGCAGTATTACCTAGTGCCTTGTTGCATACATGATGCATGTTTTGCAGTATTACCTAGTGCCTTGTTGCATACATGATGCATGTTTTGCAGTATTACCTAGTGCCTTGTTGCATACATGATGCATGTTTTGCAGTATTACCTAGTGCCTTGTTGCATACATGATGCATGTTTTGCAGTATTACCTAGTGCCTTGTTGCATACATGATGCATGTTTTGCAGTATTACCTAGTGCCTTGTTGCATACATGATGCATGTTTTGCAGTATTACCTAGTGCCTTGTTGCATACATGATGCATGTTTTGCAGTATTACCTAGTGCCTTGTTGCATACATGATGCATGTTTTGCAGTATTACCTAGTGCCTTGTTGCATACATGATGCATGTTTTGCAGTATTACCTAGTGCCTTGTTGCATACATGATGCATGTTTTGCAGTATTACCTAGTGCCTTGTTGCATACATGATGCATGTTTTGCAGTATTACCTAGTGCCTTGTTGCATACATGATGCATGTTTTGCAGTATTACCTAGTGCCTTGTTGCATACATGATGCATGTTTTGCAGTATTACCTAGTGCCTTGTTGCATACATGATGCATGTTTTGCAGTATTACCTAGTGCCTTGTTGCATACATGATGCATGTTTTGCAGTATTACCTAGTGCCTTGTTGCATACATGATGCATGTTTTGCAGTATTACCTAGTGCCTTGTTGCATACATGATGCATGTTTTGCAGTATTACCTAGTGCCTTGTTGCATACATGATGCATGTTTTGCAGTATTACCTAGTGCCTTGTTGCATACATGATGCATGTTTTGCAGTATTACCTAGTGCCTTGTTGCATACATGATGCATGTTTTGCAGTATTACCTAGTGCCTTGTTGCATACATGATGCATGTTTTGCAGTATTACCTAGTGCCTTGTTGCATACATGATGCATGTTTTGCAGTATTACCTAGTGCCTTGTTGCATACATGATGCATGTTTTGCAGTATTACCTAGTGCCTTGTTGCATACATGATGCATGTTTTGCAGTATTACCTAGTGCCTTGTTGCATACATGATGCATGTTTTGCAGTATTACCTAGTGCCTTGTTGCATACATGATGCATGTTTTGCAGTATTACCTAGTGCCTTGTTGCATACATGATGCATGTTTTGCAGTATTACCTAGTGCCTTGTTGCATACATGATGCATGTTTTGCAGTATTACCTAGTGCCTTGTTGCATACATGATGCATGTTTTGCAGTATTACCTAGTGCCTTGTTGCATACATGATGCATGTTTTGCAGTATTACCTAGTGCCTTGTTGCATACATGATGCATGTTTTGCAGTATTACCTAGTGCCTTGTTGCATACATGATGCATGTTTTGCAGTATTACCTAGTGCCTTGTTGCATACATGATGCATGTTTTGCAGTATTACCTAGTGCCTTGTTGCATACATGATGCATGTTTTGCAGTATTACCTAGTGCCTTGTTGCATACATGATGCATGTTTTGCAGTATTACCTAGTGCCTTGTTGCATACATGATGCATGTTTTGCAGTATTACCTAGTGCCTTGTTGCATACATGATGCATGTTTTGCAGTATTACCTAGTGCCTTGTTGCATACATGATGCATGTTTTGCAGTATTACCTAGTGCCTTGTTGCATACATGATGCATGTTTTGCAGTATTACCTAGTGCCTTGTTGCATACATGATGCATGTTTTGCAGTATTACCTAGTGCCTTGTTGCATACATGATGCATGTTTTGCAGTATTACCTAGTGCCTTGTTGCATACATGATGCATGTTTTGCAGTATTACCTAGTGCCTTGTTGCATACATGATGCATGTTTTGCAGTATTACCTAGTGCCTTGTTGCATACATGATGCATGTTTTGCAGTATTACCTAGTGCCTTGTTGCATACATGATGCATGTTTTGCAGTATTACCTAGTGCCTTGTTGCATACATGATGCATGTTTTGCAGTATTACCTAGTGCCTTGTTGCATACATGATGCATGTTTTGCAGTATTACCTAGTGCCTTGTTGCATACATGATGCATGTTTTGCAGTATTACCTAGTGCCTTGTTGCATACATGATGCATGTTTTGCAGTATTACCTAGTGCCTTGTTGCATACATGATGCATGTTTTGCAGTATTACCTTTTGCAGTATTACCTAGTGCCTTGTTGCATACATGATGCATGTTTTGCAGTATTACCTAGTGCCTTGTTGCATACATGATGCATGTTTTGCAGTATTACCTAGTGCCTTGTTGCATACATGATGCATGTTTTGCAGTATTACCTAGTGCCTTGTTGCATACATGATGCATGTTTTGCAGTATTACCTAGTGCCTTGTTGCATACATGATGCATGTTTTGCAGTATTACCTAGTGCCTTGTTGCATACATGATGCATGTTTTGCAGTATTACCTAGTGCCTTGTTGCATACATGATGCATGTTTTGCAGTATTACCTAGTGCCTTGTTGCATACATGATGCATGTTTTGCAGTATTACCTAGTGCCTTGTTGCATACATGATGCATGTTTTGCAGTATTACCTAGTGCCTTGTTGCATACATGATGCATGTTTTGCAGTATTACCTAGTGCCTTGTTGCATACATGATGCATGTTTTGCAGTATTACCTAGTGCCTTGTTGCATACATGATGCATGTTTTGGAATTGTTGTATTCTGTAGATTTTCTCTCTTCTACTTTGACATTAAGGAGTATTTTGTGTAAATCAATGACGCCCCCCCCAAAAAAATCAATTAAACTATTTAAATCACACTTTGTAACATAACAAAATGTGAGTATCATAATTATTTTCTCTGATTTCAGTTATTTTACATATGTTTGTGCATTAATAACTATAATTTCCATGTTAACTAATTGAAAATTAATCTTTCATGAGATTTAAAAAACAAATGCAGATCTATACCAATTTCTTTTCAATTGTACAGATAGACCAATCTTTTAAAAGTGCTTTTTTTTTTGTACTTTCATAACTACCGTGACATAGAAACTCTTATTTTCTACAGCGCAGGGGATAAAAATAACAATTTACTGCCTCTGCATCATTATATAATCATAGTTTAATATCTGTGTTTGGCTAATGTAATTACTTTCTCAACTCTATGGTTCTGGAACACTGATATGTATCATCCTGCCCCTCGTCTCTATGGTTCTGGAACACTGATATGCATCATCCTGCCCCTCACCTCTATGGTTCTGGAACACTGATATGCATCATCCTGCCCCTCACCTCTATGGTTCTGGAACACTGATATCTATCATCCTGCCCCTCACCTCTATGGTTCTGGAACACTGATATCTATCATCCTGCCCCTCGTCTCTATGGTTCTGGAACACTGATATGCATCATCCTGCCCCTCACCTCTATGGTTCTGGAACACTGATATGCATCATCCTGCCCCTCACCTCTATGGTTCTGGAACACTGATATCTATCATCCTGCCCCTCGTCTCTATGGTTCTGGAACACTGATATCTATCATCCTGCCCCTCACCTCTATGGTTCTGGAACACTGATATGCATCATCCTGCCCCTCACCTCTATGGTTCTGGAACACTGATATCTATCATCCTGCCCCTCACCTCTATGGTTCTGGAACACTGATATCTATCATCCTGCCCCTCACCTCTATGGTTCTGGAACACTGATATGCATCATCCTGCCCCTCACCTCTATGGTTCTGGAACACTGATATGCATCATCCTGCCCCTCACCTCTATGGTTCTGGAACACTGATATCTATCATCCTGCCCCTCGTCTCTATGGTTCTGGAACACTGATATCTATCATCCTGCCCCTCACCTCTATGGTTCTGGAACACTGATATCTATCATCCTGCCCCTCACCTCTATGGTTCTGGAACACTGATATGCATCATCCTGCCCCTCACCTCTATGGTTCTGGAACACTGATATCTATCATCCTGCCCCTCGTCTCTATGGTTCTGGAACACTGATATCTATCATCCTGCCCCTCACCTCTATGGTTCTGGAACACTGATATCTATCATCCTGCCCCTCACCTCTATGGTTCTGGAACACTGATATGCATCATCCTGCCCCTCACCTCTATGGTTCTGGAACACTGATATCTATCATCCTGCCCCTCACCTCTATGGTTCTGGAACACTGATATCTATCATCCTGCCCCTCGTCTCTATGGTTCTGGAACACTGATATCTATCATCCTGCCCCTCACCTCTATGGTTCTGGAACACTGATATGCATCATCCTGCCCCTCACCTCTATGGTTCTGGAACACTGATATCTATCATCCTGCCCCTCACCTCTATGGTTCTGGAACACTGATATCTATCATCCTGCCCCTCACCTCTATGGTTCTGGAACACTGATATCTATCATCCTGCCCCTCACCTCTATGGTTCTGGAACACTGATATCTATCATCCTGCCCCTCACCTCTATGGTCTGTCTGTAGTCCTCCACACTGCGGTCAGGCTGTCCCACAGGGCTCAGAGCTCTCAGGCAGGTCTGAGTGAAACCCTGCAGGTCTGCACTCAGTCTCTCATAGTTCTCCAGCTTGGGCAGGAGCCCCCGGAGCTCAGCCTCCCTCTCGGCCTGCTTGGCCTGTGCCGCGGCGTAGCTCTGGGTCAGGCTCTCTAGTGACGCCTGGAGCCCGGAGGCCGTGGAGGCGTCAGAGCTCTGGAGCAGTTTGGAGACAGAGTCGCAGGTGGCCTCCACACTTCCCTGTCTGGATAACAGCTCCTGGCGTAGTTTCTGGAACAGAGGGGAAGTGGGTTAAAATAAGCTCATGTAACACAACTGCAAAGTGGACAGTGGGGAGGTATGTATTAGATGTAAAGGGGGAAATAAATGTAGAAAACAAACAGTACCATAGCTGCAGACTGTTCTATAGTAGACTCCCTGTATTTCTACTATGGTACCTGATTCTGTGTGAGGGCGTCCTGGACAGCCTGGGCGGTAGGTTGGACGGGCCCGGGGGTCAGCAGCAGGCCGTCCAGCCAGGCTAGCAGACCCTTCAGCCCCTCCTGGACACTGACCGATTGGGCTACGGACGTCTGGAGCTGCTCAGCCCGCTCCGACACGGACTCAGACAGAGAGCTGAACCTCTTCTCCAGACCATCTGGCTCAGAGAGAGGAAGGGGGAGAGGAGAGAGTGTCGGTGTGGTTACTTTTCCCCATTACGATGTGTTTCGGTGGATGGATATAAAGATGTCAACAGAGACGGGGGTTTTAGGGATAGTAAGTGGTCATTACTGGAGAGCCACTGCATGGTCTCGGGGGATATGGAGGAAATTCATCGATATGGGGGAGTGTATGAGATATATAACAATATGGAAGGTTATGAACGGCAGAACAATAGACATTGTTGTGAGCTAGCGTACCTGCAGTGCTGGTGATCTCAGCAGCTCTGAGAGTGGGGGACTCCCGTGCATCGGCCAGCTCTCTGCCTGACCTCCTCACCTTCTCCAACTGGACTGACCGCTCCGCCAGCTCATCCTGCAACAGCTGACCAGAACACAGGGAGAAGGGGGGGGAGGAGAAATGTTGAGGTGCGGGGAATAGAAAACAACAGTGTTCCATCCCCTCTTCACAAAGAGCGAGATGCCGATAATGTCTTCGCTTTCAGTCACATGTATATACTGTATTAAATAATTCAGCCTATTTCCATACCCCATCCACCGGCGGTATTTCTATGCTCTCTCTCTCTCACCTGTACGGCCCGCAGTGTGTTCTGTAGTGTCTGTGTGTCCGTCTCGCCGCTGGGTCCGGCTATACTCTGGTTCTGTTCCTGGGCGCTGAGCCAGGTGTGGAGCGACACAGCCTCGTCCTGGTACTGCTGGCAGCGCTCCAACAGACCCGACAGACGCCCGCCCAGATCTGACGACTGGAGAGGGAAGCCAGGGGGGGGGGGGGGGGGGGGGATGAGTAGGCATTAATCGATGAACAGGTAACCATCTCTACTATGGAAGTAGGTCAACGTCCAATATCTCTACAGCCCACTTATGGTTATCGATTGATTGTTAGGTATATAAAAAAATAGATGTAAAATAATGAACAAGGCTTATATTTCAAAGGGACCTTTAACTTAACTGACTAAGGCACGTCTTTCATCCCGTCTCTTTTGGATATACCTCTACTGTGCATTGGTACACAAAGCGCAGTAGTAATGAAGAACACAATCCCCCTACTCTATATGAGACTCACCTTGGTGTGCAGCGCGGTGTAACGATGGTTGGCGTCCTGTAGCTTGCCTGTGACCAGCTGCTTGGTCTCCTCCAGGGCTGGGTCAGACCCTCCTAGCTTCTCCAGAGTCCCCTGGACAGAGTCCAGCACCTTCTGACCAGAGATGGACACGAAGCGCAGGTCTGCCTTGTGGCAGATCACATCCTCCGCCAGCTGGAAGACAACAGGTTCCAGGTCAGTTCGATACAGTCAAGAATGTGTTCAGTTACAACGTTTGAAACAGTAGACTTAGCATCTTGAGTATCATGACTGTGTGTATACAGCTGACAGTAGGAGTGAATATTGCTACCAACTGCCAATATAAACCCTGAACTATTGTTACAGTAAGCCTATATGCTTGCATCTCGCTCATGTAAATAATCTCTCTATGGCTATGCAATGTAGCTTTTCTCTAACCCACACTAGTATAGGAAAAGCCAAAATAACAACATATACCTTCCTGTGCTCTTCCAGTCTCCCCTTCAGGCCCTGTGCGTCAGTCTCTCCTTCCCCCAGGGAACCCAGCTCCCCCTCACTCTGTTCCAGCCAGGTCCCCAGGCCTCCGTGCTCCTGCAGGAACTTGGCCAGTTCGTCCTTAAGGGCCTCCGAGCGCCTCAGCCTCTCCTGGCAGGCCCGCAGCTTCTCCTGGTGTTGGGTCTGGAGCTGGTCAAGCTGGTCCCGCAGACGGCGTTTCTCCTCGGCTGGCACGGCCGAGTCGGGCTGGTCCAGGAGGGAGCGAGCGTTCTGGGACACCTGCATCAGTTGGGCCTGCTGTGCCTGGAGCTGCTGGAGCTCTGCCTGTAGAGGGGTCAAAGGTCGTATATGGTCAAGTGAGCATTAGTGAGGGTTCATCTCAATAGACTTAACAGGCTTTGTACAGACAGTGGCAAGTCAAATTCAAGGACTTAAGCACTTTTTCTATAACTTTTTTCTAAACTATATTTATTTTCAAGGACCATCAAATTTGTAATAATTAATATTATGCAATTGTTTCTAGTCGCCACAACCTCATTAGAAAAAAAAATATTTTATCACTATTTTACAAGTTCTACTCAATACTTTGTTTCATTACTTATTTACTACATACAGCAATGTTCACAATGCCAAAGTGACGCATTTTCTGCACCTTACATGGTGTGGGTTGGTTGGGTCCAGTGACGTAGTGGTAAAAAACGTGGATAAACTACACTAAACAAACATATAAAAACGCAACATGTAAAGTTGTTTCATTAGCCCAAATAAAATATCACAGAAATGTTCCATGTGCACACGCGCTCCAGCAGGTCAATTTCACTGGTCATCCCCAAAGCCAACACCTCCTTTGGCCGCCTTTCCTTCCAGTTATCTGCTGCCAATGATTGGAACGAATTGCAAAAATCACTGAAGTTGGAGACTTATATCTCCCTCTCTAACTTTAAGCATCAGCTGTCAGAGCAGCTTACCGATCACTGTACCTGTACACAGCCAATCTGTAAATAGCACACCCAACTACCTCATCCCCATATTATTACTTACCCTCTTGCTCTTCTGCACCCCAGTATCTCTACTTGCACATCATCACCTGCACATCTATCACTCCAGCGTTAATGCTAAATTGTAATTATTTCACCTCTGTGGCCTATTTATTGCCTTACCTCCCTAACCTTTTGTTTACACTGTACATAGATTTTTCTATTGTGTTATTGACTGTAAGTTTGTTTATGTGTAACTCTGTTGTTGTTTTTGTCACACTGCTTTGCTTTATCTTGGCCAGGTCACAGTTGTAAATGAGAACTTGTTCTCAACTGGCCTATATGGTTGAATAAAAAAAATATTTAAAAAAGGCTGGATTGAATCTACATTTGCCCAGCATTTTAACCATCGATGTGACGTTTGGCGGTGTCTAATCAGTTCTGTACCTGCCTGGCTGAGTGGCAGTGTGGGTGGAATGAATGAGCGAGCTCGCCTGGCAATCACTGTGCAAAATATGAGGAAATTAATTTGCCAATACTTCTTTCTAATATTTCTCATAAATATATTTGATCAATATCGGTTCTCCTCTCGCTTAACTTAAAGTACTTTTCAAGTACCAATCTGAGAAAATGTCTGATTTTCAAGGTATTCCAGTACTTGAATTTCAGAGTACCAAATTCAGGTACTCTAAGCACCTCAAGCACCTTGTGCAGACCCTGTCTTAACTGGAAAGGAGATCAGGAGAGGAAGCTACCTTAGTTTATTGGGAAGCACGCTGACTACCATTCAATAACCTGTGCCAAGCACCTAAAGAGGCACTTTTAGAAACCTTTTCTGCAGTAGTACGTTTCATTCCAAACACATTTAACTGTATACCACAACAACAAGAACAAAATGACTTTCGTAAATAAACAAGGAGAATGTCTAACCTGGAGCATGTCGCTGTGTGATTGGAGACCTCCCTCTGGCGATGTGGAGGAGGACGAGGACAGGTGGTCAGTAACGGTCATCCCAGGCTGGTTGAGTGAGGAGAGCTCCTCTAGCAGCGAGTCGATCTGGCCCCGTGTCTCCTGCAGCTCCTCTACTGCCTTCGCCTATAGGGGGAGAAAACACAGGGGAAACATTAGAACAAGACAAAACAGCACGGATCAGGGTGAGTGTATATTTCTACCAATGAAAATGCAGTCAGTGAATGAAAGGCCCTTCAGCTTTTCCTCTGGGTTAATTGCCACACTGTAGCTATTTCCATAGCATTTTCTCAGCAATCAAAACAGTATCCATAAAGATACAAATTAAACAAATCGCCGAAACCCTTACCCTCTGTGTGTTCTGTTGGACGGTGGTGCTGATGGCCGTGTCCAGCTGGACCAGGGAGGACTGGGCCGTGTCGGTTAGGGCACTGTACTGCTCCTTCATACGGGACAGTGCCCCCTGGAGGTTGGCCCTCTCCTCTGGACTCAGGCTGTCACCGTGCTCCGCCAGGAACTCCTCCACCGAGCGGATGGTCTCCGCCACGCCCTCGCCTCTGGTCAGCAGGTCCTTCTGTACTTCCTGGGGGAGGGAGAGAGAGAGATGGTCAGATATAGAGGGGTTACAGGTAGTGTAGCATATTTCTCTGGAGCAGAGTATACAAAATTGGGTAGAGAAAGGAGAACACGTTAAGACGCTCCAACAGTTTTAATGTCGTCTAGTTCCTTTAACTGTGGATCCTCAGAGACCTAGCATGGTTGAAACCTGGCTACATTAGAGGTCCGGGAGCAACTAAACAACATGTGGGTTCTCTCCTTACTTGAGACATGGAGGTGAAAATCGGAGTTTCTCACCTTTAACTCTCTCTGTTTCTGCTGCAGCACATTCACGTCACCTGACTCGGCTCCCGCTCTTTGATTGGCCAGCATGCTGGCCGCTCCAGCCAACCACATCGTAAGGCCTTCCAATTTCTGTGAGCATTCTGCCTTCTGCTGCTGCACCACCTGAGAGCCACATATGAAGGTCGAAAGAGAGATGGATGGAGGGAAAAGGAGAAATGCAAGCAAAAAGAAAGTGTGAGAAAAGTAATATGGCCCGTTTTTGCTAATAAACAGTGGCCAGTCCATAACAATGAATACGACCCCTAACATCGTTTTCCACTCAGCTAAGCAGAAGCACACGAAAACCAGATCTTTTTTTTTTTTTACACTTCTCTTCACCAGCCAATCACACTTCCGTTAAGTGCACACTTCCTTGTTTCTAAACCCGTTTAATGTCATCTGAGCACACTTTGCCAGACTTTGAGCAGGATGTGTCCAGATTCACACACAGACAGATAGATTCAGATATAGAAACAGCAGCATCATCAACAGGTCAGTCAAGCCAAAACAACGATACACAAAGACAATCAAACAAATGGTGTCCTGGTATGCTATTGGTTCCTTTCTCCCCGTATCATACAACAAGGGGGGAGAGGAAAAAAAGGAACGCGCTCAAGCCACAGCAAGGCTTCTCTGACTGAAATCTCTCTAGCCTTCTCCGTCGAGGCGCAAGCGCATTTCCTTCTGTGGCAATCTGGAAGAGCAAGGCAGACATGTTAATTCACACAGGTGTTATACAGGGACACATGCAGAGGACAAAACACGTTTGGCATAGAAGCCTGTTGTGGTGCGAGTCGTAACATCAGTCACCATACTGGGTCTTAACTTCCACAGCAGCAGCAGAGGTTGTTTGCCAACCTGATGTAAATGACAAACCCCATTTAGACGTATGGGTGGTTGTGACGTATGGGTGGTTGTGATAGTGAGTTTGCAGATATGGTAAAAAAGACAATTATTTTTGAAGTTAGTACAGAATATTTGCCTTGACGGATATTATTAATAATATGTATTTGAGTTTGCCAGTTACAAAAAATATGTGATAAAAGTGAGAATTTAAACAGTGATAGATAGCATGACCACAAAAGTCATATGGTAAAGTATGCTATTACTGATGATTGAATGTATTGAAAATGTATTTGTGAGTATTTTAAACGTGCATTCCACCACTCCAATGGGACTGTGCAACATAGCCAGCGGTTTGCCAACCTCTCTCTCCCTTGCACTCTCTCTCGCCCTTTCTCTCTCCTTCTCCTCTTCTTCTTTTTCTTTGCGCCTGCGCTGCCTCTCCTCCTCCATCTCTCTCTGGGCGGCGAGGGCGTCGGCCTTGGTGTGGGCCTGGCCAGCCGCTTGGTGGAAGCCCCTCTGGAGCTGTTGTAGCTGCCCCAGGAGGTGCCTGCTCTGTTCGGGGGCCAGGTCCTGAGCCCGCTCCGAGATGAACACCTGGATGTCAAAGGCCACCGTGTTGACGTCATTGGAGCGGGCCGAGAGAGACGACTGCAACTCCTGAGGGAGAAAGAAGAAAGTAGAGAATGAACTGAGGAACAGCTGGACTTGACACAAAGTGTAGGCTGAATCCGAACAAAGGTCAGTAATTGGACACTTGAAAGTGCACAAGAAGAGGGTACAATATAAAACTTGAAGTATGGGGTGAGTGTGCTAACCTTGCACAGCTGGAGCCGTTTTGTGAGCTGAGCAGGAGTCTCGCCCTGCGTTTGTCCATCCATTCCTGTCATTTGTGCCTCAGTCTCCTTCAGCCAGGAAAGAATATCCTCGACTCGCCCTCCAAGTGACTTCTGTTCTCCAGTCAATGCCTCCTGAGAGAGAGAAACAAACCGCAAACTGATTAGCAAAGGGTGACAATAATGGATTAAACACCAAAAACACACAGGTTTAATATATCAATCTACTATACCAGGGGTATTCAACTCTTACCCTAAGAGGTCCGGAACCTGCTGGTTTTCTGTTCTACCTGATAATTAATTGCACACACCTGGTGTCCCAGGTCTAAATAAATCCTTGATTAGAGGGGAACAATTAAAAATGCAGTGGAACTGGCTTTGAGGTCCAGAGTTGAGTTTGAGGGCACTATACTATTCTAGGTACCATTACCGTATATACGTCTCTGTGTGCGTGCAGCCCCTGCAGGATGTTTTCAGAGACCCCTCTGGCAGCCTTGTAACCTCGAGCTAAGCTTCGGCCATCCTTCTCCAAGGCCAATAGTAGCTGAGGTGGGACTTCCTGTGGGCGGGGCTCCAGCAGCTGCCCAGCAGCATCCACTGCCTTGTTGACCTGGGGTTCTAAATCCCGAAGTTCTAGATCCAAGGTCTGAGATAGAACGTTTTGTCAAATTTGAAACCTAAGATTTCAATTGTGGTAACATCCTAGATCATTAATTTTCAACAGGTACCAAATATCTTACATCTGTTTGTTTGATGATGTCATCAAGAGCAATGAGGCTGCGACCAATCGACTGTTGCTGCTGCTGCTTGACGCGAACCTCGATATGTCTCACCATAGAGAGCAGAGCCACAATTTGCTGGTCACGTTCCAGGCATTCCTGGCGGAGCAACGAGGACTAATGGAAAGGGAATGTCACATGAGCATCAGTCTGAATGGCATTTTTCCAATAAACAGAAAAATTGACATTTGACAGCTTATTATTGGGTTACACAATACAGATAATGTATGAACAAGTAGAGACAATTTGCATTTCACTTACTAAATGTATCAATTGCTTACCTTTCCCTTCTTAGCTGGGCTTTTCTCTTTCGTTATCTCCAATGCTTGGATTTCTCCATCCTCCTTCCAGCTGTCAGTTGTATCAGAATCAGGTACTTCTGTTGTATCAGATTCAACAATCTCATCAGACTGTGGGGTCTCAACAGACCAGGACCGTCCTGATTCTGTGGACTCAAGGTACTTTTCCTCTTTAGATTCAGTTTCAGTGGGACTGTCAAGTTTCTGCTCCTTCTGTTGTTTCTTCTTCTTCTTCATTTTGCCAGTGGTTTTAGCCAGCTGGGTCGCAGGTGCCACAGAGGCCTTGACCAGATGGGCGCCCGACATGGATACAAGGGTTTCAGGAGAGGCATCCACAATGTCAACACGATGGGCGTCTGGGTGGACATCTTTCTCAGGTGTACCAATCCTAAATTGTTCAATTTCTTTGCCATGCGGATCAGTTTCTCTCCCCAAAGAAATGTCCTCAGTTTTTTCCTCCAGATGCACATCGACTTGGTATGGTGCAGTGGTGTGGGTCGATCTTTGTTGATTGGTGTCAACTCCACTAGGACTCTTAGCAAAGGCAGCCATTTTGTTCATCTCGTCACCACTTGCCACCCTTGTTACATCACTGTCTGATTGACCGTCTTGCTGCTTCTCAGTCTTCCGCTCATCCCCAGAGACTGAGCTGTCAACATCAGCCGGTGTCGAATCTGCTCTAATGTGGATAGATGGCTTCTCCTCTGCCGCAGGTTTAACTTTTTCTACCATCTTAGACTTTTTGTTCTTTTTCTTTTTCTTTCCCGACTTGGTCTCTTTAAGCTGGTCTGTTAGAGATGTATCCTCCTCCTTTACTTCTTCAATCTGGTCTAACACAACCTTCTCCCCTTCCTCTTCCATTTTAGACTGGTCTGATCGAACGTTCTCCTCTTTCTCTACTTCTAAAGCCTTCTTCACTTCCTCTGCTGCTACAGTTACTGTAGAATGGTCAGGCGCAACTTTCTCCCTTTCTTCTTCTCCCTTCTTGTCAATTTCCTTGCCCTCCCTCTCTTCTGGTGAAATCTCAGGAGGACTCCCCACAGTCTTAACTTCCTCTTCGGACGTCACCAAACTCTCTCTCTTCCCCACTACCTGACGCAGTGCCACTAGCTCCTCTGCAGCTTGCTTCTCACTAACACCACGCCCCAACACCTTCCTCAGAATACTCTCTTTTGCCTTCAGTAAAAGGGCCTCTTTATCATTGGCTACTGGGGTGGTTTTCAGAGTGAATTCCACCGCTTTCCTATCTTTATGCTCCTGCTGTCCAGTCTGTTGAGAAACTGTCTCCACCCCATCTGGATCACTCTTTTCCACAATCTGCTCCACCTCCCACTTTTGCTCATCCTTGTGGACGGATGATCTCTCCTCTGTCGCTGGTTCAACCTTTTCTGCTCCTATGGGTATCTTAGACTTTTTGTCTAAGCTTTCGAGAACAGCCTTCGTTAGTGCCACTTCAGAATCGGCTTGATCGTGGATGGATGGTATCTCTTCTGTCACAGGTTCAACCTTCTCTGATGCTTTAGATATCTTGGATGTTTTGTTCTTCTCTACCCGTCTTTGAACCAAGAAGACCTTGTTCTCCGTACCCTCTCTCTCTACCTCGGGAGCATCTGCTATGGCTCCTGGTGGAACTGTAGAACCTTCCCTTACTTTGCCAATACCCTTTGGATCGCCGAACCTCTCAACAGTCTGTACCTTAGCACCTTTGAGTACAGATTGAACATCTTGCACAGGTGACTCCTCTTTCTCCTGTAGGGTAACATAACCTCCAGTGGACTCAGCACCCGTATCCTTACAATTATGACCTTTACCCTCTGAATGTACATTCTGGTCTTTGTTTTCCGTTTTCTGTATTTCAGCTTTTTCTGAGGGTCTTTGCTGAGTATCGACCTCCTTTCCTTTTCCTTTCTTCTTACTCTTCCTCTTCTTTTTGCTCTTACCTTCGGCCTCCTTAGAATTGGCTGACGCATGTCCTTGATCATCACGCTCTCTGGCCTCAATCTTTGTATCCTGCTCAACCTCCATTCTACCTTGCTCCACCACTCTCTCAGTACTGTCTTCTACCACATGTGTCTTCCCTTCATCTCTCTCGACTAGGGTAGACATGTCTATGCTGCCTGCTTGATCTCTACCTTCTCTGCCAATGGCCACTGTCAAATCCATCCGTGGTTCTTTGCCCAAAGCAGACTGCCCCTGCAACATGATTGAACTTCTTTCACCCACTGATCTAGACACATTTTTGTTATCTTTTTCTGGTGTTCCAACAGTAACATCTTGCGGCGTCTCCATCTCCTGAAGGGCCTGCTGAAGCCTTTTCTCTGCATTGTTTGTAAACTGAGCCAACAAATTGATTGACTGGTTTGACTCAATTTCCGATGACTTCCCAGCTACTGAGGCCTGTTCCTCTTCCATCTCGTCTTCAATGTAAACAGAGCCATGGTGTTGCATAGCTCCTGACTGCGTGAATGTTGCAGCTTCTAGAGTCTTCGCAATGTCCTCCGCGATCATCAAAAGGCTGTACCTTTTTTCCGCCTCTTCTGGATGCGGGGTTGGAGAAATCACTTCAGAGGTTTTGATAATTATTGGTTTGGTTTGGTTTGGCTGTCTGGTTTGGCTGTCTGGACTGGATATTGATAATGTGTCTGCAGGACTATAGGTCCCACTTGAAGAGGCAACGGGTGTTGAACTATCCTCATCGTCACGTTCTACTTCCGTGGAGCCCAAGTTGTCCTGGAGCTCTGCAGCCATTTCTCTGGATATAAGCCCATCTTTGACAGCTTTCTTCAGGCTTGAGACTCTCTGCCCAGTGGAAGGGTCAAACAAGCCCCCTTTCAGAACCTGGTTGGTGGCAATGAGCCTGGCCATATGTTCTCCCACCAGCCCTTTCTTAGAGGCTTTAGGCAGAGGGATCCTAGCTCCATTGGAAATATCAATAATCCCTCCAGTGTCTGCCTGGCTTTGCAACATTCTGAGTGCTGGGACTGGATCAACTTGTTGAGATGCAATTGCTTTAGCTAGGTTCAGGATTTCACCTGTTTGCTTATCCTGGATTCCCTTGAAAGGCTTCACTTCCAAGAAGCGCTTTCCACTCTTAATGTCAATCTTGCCTTGGTTTACAAGGTCTGAGTAAGGCACAATTTGGGCACTTTGTGGATCCAAAATACCTTCTGTTACACCTGGAGAAACCATTGCTTTCTTGGCAATGCTCTCATTTAGCAGACCATCAGAGACAGCCTCTGTCAATGTAAGTCTACACTTTAAGTCGGGGTCCAAAATGGCACCTGTGGATGCCTGGAGGAGGGCAGCATCTGGGTTTGAAGAGAGGGCTACCTCCCCCTGACATGCCCGCTCTAACTCCCACAGTTTTGGGGATATGGCACAGTCTACCAGACCTCGCTGCAAAGCATCAGAAATTGACAGTCTAACTCCAGAGTTGTGGTGCACGATGCCACCCTCCGCCACTTGTTGGGACAAGGCTTGATATACTTCCTCCTGCCCAAGCAAACCTCTTTCAAGGGCCTGCCTTAGGGGAACAGGTGACTTAGTTTTGGGATCTACAACCCCATTCATTTGCAGCTGCAATGTTGCTTTGGTGAGCGATGCATCTGGGTCTGAGCCTTTTCCACGGCATGACTTCTCCAATGCAAATAGCTTTTCTCTTTGGTCCTCCTCTATCAGCCCAAGGTTGGCTGCCAGGGTAACAGACACTTTTTTGTCTCTTCGCAGGTCAACCACTCCCCCGGAGACCACCTGGGCCTCCAGGAGCCGAGCAGCTGTGTTGGAGTCTATCAGGCCTGCCTGAGCAGCATCCTTCAGGGTACAAATCTTCCCCTTCTCTACATCCACTACCCCTGCCAGGGTCTTCTCTGATTTCAGCACACGCCACATCAGGTCTTCGTCAAGCAGACCCTCCTGCATCACATCCTCTATGCTCAGGGATTCGCACGCGCTGACATCCAGGAAACCTCCGAAAAGTCCTGCCTTGGCCATCAGCTTGACTGCAGTGTGTCCAGGGAGGACCCCCTGAGCCACGGCTTCATCTGGGAGAAGCCGCTGCCCTCCTTCAGTCAGTAGACCCCCTTGCTGAAGCTCCGAGGCCAACCTTTCCAGCTCAACATCCTCCTCAGTCTTCACTGCTGCTGCCTCTAATCCCATAACCTGGGGTAGGGTCTTCTCTGTGACCCTCGGAGTATCCTTCACAGCATAGTTAACTTCAACACTCACAGGCACACTCTCCTTTTCATCTGCCTCTGATGGGGAGATATCAGGTTCTTTGAAATATTGGGTTGGCATCAAAGTCTCTGGCTTTACCGGTGTCGAGTACATTTCTAAGGCTTCCACAAGTGGACTGTCAACATCTTCCACGAGTGAGTCCTCCTCCTTCGCCTTCCTGTGACCACTCTCTCTTGCGCCCTCTGATTCCATCGCTACCAGCCCATCTTCATACGAGTCTGTCACTTGCGTTTCCAGTAGTCCAGCTGAGGGCGGGGCACTTTCAAAACTAACCATTTCATCCTTTTCACCTTTTACTTCTCTATGTACACCTCCATCTACCTCCTCACTTATTCTAATGGTTGAGTCAAGGTCTACCTGTCCCATCTCCTTTATTCCAGTTTGATGAGCCTGCAATGTGTCAGGTGTACCATCCAATCCTTGATTATCAGCTTCTTCCACCATCTTTCTGGGATAAGTATATTCTTCAGGCAAGCTGAATATTGCACTCTTTTCTTGGACCTTTCCAACTTCCCTTGTCTGCGGAGTATCCGGCAAACATACATCTGGCGCCACTTCCATACACTCCTGTCTTTCTGTAGTCAAACTCAACCCTTCCTCAACCACTCCAGGTATAGAATCCACACTGATCAGACCAGCAGCAGCCTTGACAAGTTCCACCAGCTCAGGCTCGAGCAGCACTAAGCGCTGGCCAGAATGGGCATCCACATAGCTGTGGGTCATTACATGGAAAAGCAGGCGGTGATGTGCCTGCTCCTCAGGGGCCATTTTCTCCAGGAATGAGGGGTCACAGTTGAGCCCTGGGGAAGAGGACGGAGGATGGGATGTGCCAGTGGAGCCCCAGATTAGGCGATTCAGTTTTGGGGAACCTGACTGGTTCATATTGTGTAGCACATCTGGGATCTGAATCTCCTTCAGAATCTCAGCCACTTTGGGTTCAAGGACCTCCTTAGCCTGATTCAGGGACACAACCTTGGGGGTTTCCGGAAGGTAGAGGGCCCCTATCGCATGGCGTTGTCTCAGGATGTTCCAAGCTAGTTCTTGCGAGATTACCCCTTGTTGTAGAGCCTCTGCAATGGGCAGCAGCTCCCCTGACTCAGGCCAGAGCATCCCTATAAAAGCCCAGAGGGACTCGAGCACCAGAAGGGCCAAATGAGGTGAGAGCAGGTCCGTCTGGATGGCTTCCTCCACCCCTAGGCGATCCCCAGTTACAGGGTCTAGTATCCCACCATACTGCAGCTGGCGGGTCAGCATGGCACAGGCCAGGTCCTGGTCCATCAGATTGTGACGCACAGCCTCGTTCACAGTCAGAAGATGCCAAGAACGGGGGTCAGAGATGCCACCAGCAAACAGCTGGGCCTCCAGTAATCTCACTGCTACTTGCCTGTCAATCAGTCCCTCTTGGATGGCACGGAAGATCCCGACCTTCCTGCCAGATCGGAGACAGACTGTTCCTCCTGGCTGCTGTTTCACTGGCAGCAGATACAAGCCGGTGTCATCGCTGAGGACGCAGCGCTGCTGCAGTTCAGACAGATTCAGTTTATCGGCTGTGTTGGGGTCAATAAGCTCCCGCCGATTGACCCGTGAACAGAGCTTGGTGTAGACCCTTGGGGTCAGCAGGTCCATCTCTCCAGCACTATTCAAGGTTAGTCTACCTTCTCCTAAATCCTTCAGGCCTCCTGTGTTTATCTGCAGCTCCAGGATACGCAGCCCCACCTCCTCTTTGATAAGGCCCTCCTCCATGGCTGCAGCCACTGGGAGGAGCTGGCCCTCCAATTGTTCTGTCTGGTCGACAAGATGCAAGGCACTCTCCAGCTCTGATAGGGATTGGCTGATGTGACTATCAATCAGGCCACAGTTGAGGCCCTCTTCCAGTGATAGGCTCCCAGGGGAGTCAGGCTGAAACAACCCGCCCACGGTGAGCTGGGCCTCCAACAAGACATGGCAGGTGTCCAGGTCTATGAGGCCACGCTGTGCAGCTTGGAAGACTGGGACGGTTTCCATGGTGCCCAGGTCAATAACTCCGCCAATGGCAGATTGGCTCTGAAGATAGAGAAACAAATAAAGTGAATATTTGAGCTTCCTTCTACCTACATACTGTGTTAAACAGTCTGATGAGTACTTTGTTGAGGAACCCACAGCCCATAAGTATCCAGCAAGAAAAAAAATAACCCTTCACCCAAGAGCCATAATAATTACTTCGACATAATTATGGCGACAAAAGCATATTTCAATAGATACAATATGATATAGCATGCATCTTCTTTTTTTTTTTTAAATACATGTGTATATTCCCACATAATTTCTCTTTCGTCATGGCACAAGAACACTTACCTCTGTTCGACAAAGCACTAAGCACGCTACATAGCGAACACAAATGCAGAAAACCAATGCTACGCAACCTCCAAAAAGGGAGGTAAGGAAAACAGGAAAGAAAGGAGAGAAAGACAGATGAAAGAAAAGAAGATCTAGCTCGAGGAGGCAGGTCAGATCGGAAGCGAGCACGACTTACCGAAACGGGGCCGTCTGTCCCGTGGTGGGCACATTAACAGGCCGAGGGCTCGGCAGATTGAGGAGCGACAGGTGAGAAGCTTGGTATTAGGATTCTGCATGCCACACTCAGTTCTACCCGAGGCGCTGTCTGTGATGGCCCTGACTCACCTGACTGACTCGCCATTTCAATTGACTCCATAGGCGTTTGGACCATTCACTAGCTATGGCTGAGAGGCATTAGTTACTTCTGACTGCGGTTCATTGGCTTGTTCCAAATGTCCTCGCTCAAATCTACCCTAAATTGACTCCACAATGGACTTATCGCACCGATTCTTTGCTCACTGGCTAAGTACCAGATGACATAGACTAGCTCAACTTAAACGTAGATAATAGGATACAGTCCCTTAACTACAGTCCCTTAACTACAGTCCCTCTTATCCTTTGCCGAGAGCTGGATGTCCTTGATTCTCTTCTGGCAGCTGTTAGTGATTTTGAAGCAAAATGCTGATTATTTCACACATTAATGCATTAGACGGCACAAACATATACACACACACACACACTGTGATCTGGACACATCATGCTCAAATGGTGAAGTGGGGGTTTGCGTAGCTGGCCTCTGGCGCTCACACTAAGCCGACACTGGCAGTTAGACACTCTTTGCTGGCAAGTGATTTTATGCAACGCGTGTACATTTTTTCTTGAGAGTAAAGAACTACCCAGAAAACCACAACCATTCATTGAAGACACACTCGTGGGTGGAGATTTACGCCCACACACCAACACACTCACTCTCATACAATATATCCCCGATACTCTCGGTACATCCCCGGTACTGGCTCACACACACACATACCATCACATTTGGACTCATGTATATGGTGGGGGGGGGACATGACAGTGTGGTTGGATTTCGACTATGTGAACGAGTATGTGCACGTGTTTATGGAGAGGATGTATCCGCTTCGGAGGGGTTTATGGCTGAAACATAAAAAAGGTAGTCTACCTAACGTGCAGGGACAGCAAACAACCATTGTAATTTAGTGTAACACCTACTGACTACTAATGACTGCTCCGAAGTGATGAGGAGCATACGGAGGGAGGGGTGACTGTGAATGTGCTCTAACATGGGTGACTATCTTGTGACTATGAAGGCAGGCTGAGGGCGCACCTCCTATCAAAAAGCTACTATAGCTAAATGGTAGCATGACTTCTTCGGCTCACCGACTACTACGCCAATTGGGGGCCATAGATTAGTCTTTAAGCAGATGTGTTTGATGACGATGATGATGATGATGATGATGGGTGACACGGCTGCAAGCAGGTTGCTGATAGGGGAGGGGGGCTCACCATGCAATTACACACGAAATGGCTGTTAAACCAAACCGAGTCCATGAGGTAACAACATTCAGTATGGGGGATGATGGGTGTCAAAAAATGCACGCGTGGTGACGGGCAAGACACAGCATGCGACGCACTCTCGCTCACACACAAACGCGCTCAGCTCGTGAGCATATTCCATTTCAGACCCTCAAAATTCACAATAGGCAGACAGACATTGTCAGTGAGCAACACACTTGAACAGCAATGTCGTAAGCTCGCATTGGCAACTCCGCTAGTGAGTTTATGGCTTGAGCCGCAACCGCTCTACTCCTCCCTCTTCCCTTTCCCAGTCACCCTCCCTCCTTCCCTCCCTCCATCCACTCTACCTTTCTCTGCTCCTCTTTGGCCTGCTGTTGCACCAGCTGTTGCAGTTGGGCGGTGGAACTGTCACACAGCTGGCTGTAGGTGGCAGTCAGCTCGTCCAGCTGGGAGGTTACCTGGGCACGTTCCTCTGGGGACAACCTAGAGGACAAACGTTTCTGTCAGTTTGAACTTGTGTGTGTGGTGTGTGGATATAGGTGAGATGTTACTGAGTGCCCTATACAGTATGTGTGTTTATACAGTGGTATTAATGTGTGTAAGAGAAATCTGAACTTACTTGCTGGCCTGTTTCGACATCAGGAAGACTTGGGTGTTCCTGATAACCTTCGCCACCTCCTCCTTCTTAGCCGCTAACTGCTCACTCACGGCCTATGAACGCAACACAAATGAACATTTGAAAAAAGTAAAAACGGGTACATATATTTTATCGGCTAATAGAGTGTGATATAAGAAAGAACAGTGGATGCGTACAATATTCAATTCCATAATATACTAGATGCATTTCATATTTCTGTACCTCCTGCGCTGCGATGGATGACTCGGCGGAGGGGTCCCCTGCTCGGCCCTGGAGGCCCTTGACCCAGCCCAGCAGCTCTGACACCTGGCCTACCCTCTGCTGCCTCTCCTCCTCCACCTCTTTCTGCAGGGGGGGGGGGGGGGGGGAGAGATCGTGTCACAGATTGGCGGTACAGACAATAAATCTGACAGACACAGAGGAAGGTTGAAGACACCAGAAGAGAGAGCGAATGAAAAACTGAAAAAAGAGCGAGACATACAGTACCTCTTCTTCCTCTAGCCTCCTCAGTGCATCGCTGATGTACTTGACGTGCTGCGTCGTCAAGGTAACCAGGGCTGTGTAGCGCGTGCGCAAGTCCATGAACTGGAATGGCAAAGAAATCTCGTTGCTTGTGGCTTCGCACGATGACATTGGCACACATATTTCTAGAAATACATTAGCCACATTGTGACGCTCCCCTCCATCTCTCCTCACCTCCTGCGTGATGGCGTCTGATGAAGAGTGCATCCTCCTCCTCTTCCCGGTCGACTTCTGCGTCGACTCCACAAACGCTCTGAATGTCATCAGCTGCAGCTCGTAGTCCTGAAGGACACGGATACGTGTAACTTATTTACATCAAGCAGAAAATGACTTTGTTGTATTGTTATGGGACATTTAGTGTGGAAATTGGCTATCCAGTAGCCTACCTCAATTTAAAATATATGACACATAGCAAGAATAATCATATTTTGAGACAGACATCAAATCACATTTTATTTGTCACAACAAATAAACCACAGGTGTAGACTAACAGTGAAATTCTTACTTTTCCAAATCATCTAAAAAACGTATCTCTACATTACAATGACAAAGTGAGGTTGTCATCTACCTTCACAGAGGTGCAATACTGTTTTGAGTGCGTTTGGCACTCATCCAGTTTGGTCTGGTTCTTTTCGATGTCGGCTACTAATGCCTGAGGAGAGAATCAGGTCGAAGAGAATAGATGTTATTTACAGATGTCACTCAACCACAGTCAGATCTTCCATTAGTTTCAATCACTCTCCTCATTAGCCTATTTTAAACAAAGCTATTGCTCATCTATTTTTTCCCCCCCTTCTACCCGTCTCGCTCCGCCCCCTTCTACCCGTCTCGCTCCGCCCCCTTCTACCCGTCTCGCTCCGCCCCCTTCTACCCGTCTCGCTCCGCCTCCTTCTACCCGTCTCGCTCCGCCTCCTTCTACCCGTCTCGCTCCGCCTCCTTCTACCCGTCTCGCTCCGCCTCCTTCTACCCGTCTCGCTCCGCCTCCTTCTACCCGTCTCGCTCCGCCTCCTTCTACCCGTCTCGCTCCGCCTCCTTCTACCCGTCTCGCTCCGCCTCCTTCTACCCGTCTCGCTCCGCCTCCTTCTACCCGTCTCGCTCCGCCTCCTTCTACCCGTCTCGCTCCGCCTCCTTCTACCAGTCTCGCTCCGCCTCCTTCTACCCGTCTCGCTCCGCCTCCTTCTACCCGTCTCGCTCCGCCTCCTTCTACCCGTCTCGCTCCGCCTCCTTCTACCCGTCTCGCTCCGCCTCCTTCTACCCGTCTCGCTCCGCCTCTTTCTACCCGTCTCGCTCCGCCTCTTTCTACCCGTCTCGCTCCGCCTCTTTCTACCAGTCTCTCTCCGCCTCTTTCTACCCGTCTCGCTCCGCCTCTTTCTACCAGTCTCGTTCGGTCTCCATCCATCCCTCTCACCGTTTGTTGTGCTAGTTGTTCAGATAGGACTTTGCTGTCAGTCTTTCCAGGCTGGGTGTTTTCCTGTCTCTCAGTGGTCTCCTCTATCCAGTGGATCAGAGCAGAGTGACCATCTCTGTACTGCTGCAGGACCGAGCCCAGGGCTTCCAGCTCCCCTCGCCTGAAAAAAACACACCAACACATCACATACCATTCAATGAAGTACCCAATCAGTGATATGGGTCTATGCTCTTCTCTATTTCACATTTGACTAGAACGGTGGTTTTCAAAACCTGTCCCCATCTCAAGGAAATTGTATTGACTGTATTCATTTAAGCATAAACCTACAGTACAAATACTGAGTGAGGATTAAGCTTCACATAATACTTTTATAAAAATGATCTGACTAACTTTGACTCCATCCATCCATCCATCCACCACTCACCGTGTGTCCATCTGTCTCTTGACTCCGGCCCACCTCTCGGTGAGCTGGGCGGCTTTCTCCTGGTAGCGCTCCAGCTCCGGGCTGCGGTCTGGGTGGAGCCTGTTCAGCTGAGTCCCCGCCTCTCGGGCCTTCTGTACCTCTGACTGCAGGGAGCTAAACACCCCTTCCTGGTCCTCAAGCTCCGACTGCCACGTCTGGAGTGAAGGGGAGACGCAGAGAATCAGCACACAGATACACTCCTATCATTAGCAGACAAACCGTAATATTGGTCCATGCAACGTCTTCGTGGGCATTAATAACTTTGTCATGCGTGTGTACTACCCAGTATCTGAGTTAGTGGGATTAGTAGATAGTTTGGTCTTTCATTGTATCTGCCAGTCTCTTACCTCCAATTGTTCCCGTAGGGCCTGGATGGCATTGGTGTCGGCAGGGACGATGTCCTCCTCACTCAGCCAGCTCTCATACCTCTTCACCTGGCTCTCGGCGGCCTGCAAGCTGTACATCAGCACATCTACGGTCTTCAGCCTGAGAGAAAAAGGGGAAGCGCGTGATACTTAGTCATGTGTATTGGTTAAGAGAAGAGTATTTTGACTGTGTGTGAGCGCGTGTGGCCAACCCACTTGTGCAGGTAGACGGAGGAGAGGTTGTGCAGTCTGTCGATCTTCTCCACAGCCAGGTTGAGTTCAGAGCGCAGCACGGGGATACTGGAGGAGGTGGGCTTCTCCTCAAAGAAACTCACACAGCGACGCGACACCTCACCAAGACTGGTCCGCAGACCATCCAGGTCTGACTGCAGCTTCTGCCACCGGGAATAAGGGTTAGTCTTGATTTGTATATTCAATATACAGTATTAAGTTGAGACATGAAAATAAATGAAAGCAACTGAATAAAGTTAGTGCTGGTCTCCTTTTCGTTGGTAGATGAATAAGAGGGTTAGGACTCTGGTGACCAGCAGATGGGGCTGTGGCGCAATTCTGACCTCCTGCTCTGCAATTTGAACAGTGTTGTCGATGCTGTCACCCGATCGGTTGCTAGGGGGAGGAGTCTGAATGCCACGCATCAGCCTTTGCTCCGCCTCCTCCAGACGCAGTTTAATGTTCTGGAGCTCTGACAGGTAGGACCGAGAGACAGACTCATCCTTCTCCACTGGAGAGAGCGAGAGGGACAGAGAGCGAGAGGGACAGAGAGCGAGAGGGACAGAGAGCGAGAGGGACAGAGAGCGAGAGGGACAGAGAGCGAGAGGGACAGAGAGCGAGAGGGACAGAGAGCGAGAGGGACAGAGAGAGAGAGAAAGAGAGGGACAGAAAGAGAGAGCGAGGAGGTGATGGAAAGAGGGGGAGAGTAGATTAAAGATGAAAAGAAAAAGAGAGAGAGGAAGGGGTAGAAAAGGGGGAGAGTAAATGGAGAAAGACGGGAGCAGGAAGACAAGAGAGATCATTGAATTTCAATCCCACTTAATTGGGTCAATGCACCATCATAAAACCCTTTCATGACAATCCCCAATGTTGCCCTCAAGCCCCAAATGTGGATGAAGCCAAGACTGGGTGAAGTGGGGGGATGCACTCTGTCGATCTTCCTGTCCCCAGGCAAAACAGACACACGTTTGTCTTTTGAGTGAACGATTTCACACGTTTTCACACGTTTCATCCTGTAAAACATTCCCTGTCTTTGGTCAGTTAGGATCGCCACTATTTTAAGAATGTGAAATGTCAGAATTATAGTAGAGAGAATTGTTTATTTCAGCTTTTATTTCTTTCATCACATTCCCAGTGGGTCAGACGTTTACATGCACTCAATTAGTATTTGGTAGCATTGCCTTTAAATTGTTTGGGTCAAACGTTTCAGGTAGCCTTCCACAAGCTTCCCACAATAAGTTGGGTGCATTTTTTTCCATTCCTCCTGACAGAGCTGGTGTAACTGAGTCAGGTTTGTAGCCCTCCTTGCTCGCACACGCTTTTTCAGTTCTGCCCACACATTTTCTATAGGATTGAGTTCAGGGCTTTGTGGTGGCCACTCCAATACCTTGACTGTGTTGTCCTTAAGCCATTTTGCCACAACTTTGGAAGTATGCTTAGGGTCATTGTCCATTTGGAAGAACCATTTGCAATCAAGCTTTAACTTCCTGACTGATGTCTTGAGATGTTGCTTCAATATATCCACATAATTTTCATTCTCATGATGCCATCTATATTGTGAAGTGCACCAGTCCCTCCTGCAGCAAAGCACCCCCACAACATGATGCTGTCACCTCCTTGCTTCAGTTGGGATGGTGTTCTTCGGCTTGCAAGCCTCCCCCTTTTTCCTCCAAACACATGATGGTCACTATGGCCAAACAGTTCTATTTTTGTTTCATCAGACCAGAGGACATTCATCCAAAAAGTACAATATTTGTCCCTATGTGCAGTTGCAAACTGTAGTCTCGTTTTTTTATGGCAGTTTTGGAGCAGTGGCTGAGGGGCCTTTCAGGTTATGTTGACATAGGAATCGTTTTACTGTGTGTGTGTGTGTGTGTGTGTATATATATATAGGACTCATTTTACTGTGGATACAGATACTTTTGTACCTGTTTCCTCCAGCATCTTCACAAGGTTGTTTGCGTTTCTGGGATTGATTTGCACTTTTCGCACCAAAGTACGTTCATCTCTAGGAGTCAGAACGCGTCTCCTTCCTGAGCGGTATGACGGCTGCGTGGTCCCATGGTGTTTATACTTGCGCACTATTGTTTGTACAGATGAACGTGGTACCTTCAGGCATTTGAAAATTGTTCCCAAGGATGAACCAGACTTGTGGAGGTCAACTATTTTTTTTTCTGTGGTTTTGGCTGATTTCTTTTGATTTTCCCATGATGCACTGAGTTTGAAGGTTGGCCTTGAAATACATCCACAGGTTCACCTCCAATTGACTCAAATATGTCAATTAGCCTATCAGAAGCTTCTAAAGTCATTATATAATTTTCTGGAATTTTCCAAGCTGTTTAAAGGCACAGTCAACTTAGTGTATGTAAACTTCTGACCCACTGGAATTGTGATACAGTGAATTATAAGTTACATAATCTTTCTGTAAACAATTGTTGGAAAAATGACTTGTGTCATGCACAAAGTAGATGTCCTAACCAACTTGCCAAAACTATAGTTATTGTTAACTAGAAATTTGTGGAGTGGTTAAAAAACAAGTTTTAATGACTCCAATCTAAGTGTATGTAAACTTCCGACTTCAACTGTATGTACCCTATAAATAATTTGGATGAATCTAAATACTACCAAGCAAGTAAAGGTAAGCAAGTATGTGAGCAAAGTAAGCCAAACTCGACACTCCCTCCCAATTCTCCAACCTTTCCCATGAAACGTGCACTTACCCCTCGTGCATTTAAAACCAAAGGATTTGTGTACGCATTGGCCTCCAATACCCATCCTCTGCTTTTAAATCCAAATAAGGTGAGTGAACAAGTGCACACATCAGGGGAAAAAGGCTGGAGAACTGGGACCGAGAAACCCTATCTGTCCATCTACCCGTCTCCATGTTGACCAGCAGGTCCTGGCAGTGTTCCTGGGCGGTGTGGGCGTCTCTCTCCAGCTCGCGTCTCTCGGTCGGGGTGAAGAGGCCGCTCTCTTTGCTGTCAGAGAGGAAGTCAGCCAGGTGGGCCTCCAGGTGGTCCAGAGCCTGCTCCCTCGCCACAGGGGTCTGGGAACGTACCTGAGGGGTTAGGGGGAGAGAGGTGTACGTCAGATACATTTAAGAGTAGTGGTTGATTTTATATGCCAGTCAAAAAAAGCACGTATACACCGAGTATATACATTTCAGAAAACATGACAGGGATAGCACAATAAAGTCAGATACTTATTTCTACTGTGCTCCCTAAAGTGCTGTTGATATGTGTATTAATTAACATGCATTAAGCCGTGATTCATAGGTAATAAGTCGATATGAACACATTAGCAGATGGTGGGGAAAGAGGAAGATGTATGACAGAGGGACATTACACCATAAATGAAGTAATATGAGATAAAAGCTATAGTGAAATAAATTCATTAGGCCCTAATCTATGGATTTCACATGACTGGGAATAGAGATGTGCATCTGTTGGTCACAGATACCTTAAAATAAAATGGGCCTCGGGATCTCGTCACGGTATCAAATGCAATTGTGTTCGTTGTCGGTAGCTTATGCCTGCCCATACCATAACCTCACCACCACGGGGCAATTTATTCACAATGTTGACATAAGCAAATCGCATGCCCACACAACGCCATAAAATGTGGTCTGCGGTTGTAAGGCTTATGGTAGAGAAATTAACATTACATTCTCTGGCATCTCTGGTAGACATTCGTGCAGTCAGCATGCCAATTGCACGCTCCCTCAAAACTTGAGACATCTGTGGCATTGTGTTGTGTGACAAAACTGCACATTTTAGAGTGGCCTTTTATTGTCCCCAGCACAAGGTCCACCTGTGTAATGAACATGCTGTTTAATCAGCTACTTGATATGCCACACCTGTCAGGTGGATGGAGTATCTGGGCAAAGGAGCAATTCTTACTAACAGGGATGTAAACAAATTTGTGCACAAAATTTGAGCAAAATAAGCTTTTTATGCATCTGGAAAATGTCTGGGATCTTTTATCTCAGCTCAGGAAACATGGGACCAACACTTTACATGTTGCCTTTATATTTTGTTCAGTGTATAAGAAATAGAACAGTTACGTGGGATGAATGGAGTTGAAGACAGACAGATGAGAGATCGAGAGCAATACGATATGTCCATCATAGATGTACTGCGACATGGACAGAGAGAGAGCGCGGGAGAGAGAAATATGCTTGGAAGAAACTATAATGAAATAGACCAGTTATGTGAGAGATATGTGGTTGAAGACTTGGATGTTGACACAATGAGTTAAAACCGTGTGTCTAACCGTGTCCAGGCTCCAAGAGGACACGGTCCTGATGTCTTTCTGCAGGTAGTGCCAGGAGACCACACTCTTCATGCTGACGTGTAGATTGTGCCATAGAGACATCACGTTCTGGTACAGCTGCTCCATCCTACAACACACGGAATTACATTTCAATATACAGCAGGGTAAGGTATGAGTGTGTGTGTGTGTGTGTGTGTGTGCATCCGCCCGTGTGTAAGTATGTGTGTTGATCTGCTCATGTGTGTGCCTGCGTGCATGTGTGTGTATTTATGTATGTGAACTGTGTGTGTGTGTACCTGCTGGCGGTGTCCATGGCCTCCTGGTTGGGCGGTGGTACGGTGAAGCAGACTGACGGCACCATGGCCTCGTTTCCACTGGGGCTGATCACCTTCCATTTAGTCCTCTGAGAGTTGTCCGCCAACACACACTCCTCACCTCGGCTGATGGTGATCTATGGGGGGGGTACAGATATACAGAGAAGGGGAGGTGGAGGGAAAACAAATGGAAAGGTAAAGGTTTACGGCAACAAACAAACACAATACAAAGCAAAATGCAAACGTTCATGAGTTTAATGTGGTTAGCAAAAGCCCTAACAACTGAAAGAGACTAGAATCGACCACAAGAACCGTGCCATATTGAATCGAGCAACCATTTACAAACCGTGGGACCAAAACAGTATCCTTTGGCCTGAAAATGGCTAGATGTGCCCACACTCATTACAATATTAGTCGACATCTGGCAAACAAATTCAGAGAGCTAGGGTAGTAGCAGTTTCAATTTGGCATAGTACGGGTGTGGTGTCCGAAGTTCTTCCTTCATTATTGATTTTTTTATTAAAAATAAAGAAGAATTGTCTAGCTCAGCAAAGCGAGGTCTGTGCATCTAAAACCACTGCCCCCCAGCCCCACCCCCCTCTCACCCCATCCCCTGCACACACACAGAAATAGTGCAAAGTAAATGTACAGAAAAGCTCACGACTGCGGCTAAACTAGTCTCGCTGACTGAGTAACCTGGGGATACTGTGTTCAGTCGTGTGGTTACGTCACGCTTTTACCAACTGATCTGGGACTTCGGCTAACAATGGTCGTGAATCCAACTGATATGAAGAAAAACTGATCCTAAATCACTTGATAAGAGCGTAGAGTAACCAGGGAGTATTCAGTGTGCTGTGTAAAAGCTGAGCGCTGAGGTGAGAGAAGGTGAACATCGGGCAGTAATACCTGAGCGTTAGCCTTGACAGCCCAGCGGACACACGAGAAGAAGGGAGAGAGGGAGAGACAGAGGAGTGAAAGATGGAGGGTAGGAAGGGGAAACAGAAGGATGGAGAAGACATAAGAGAGGGGAGAGAAATATTATTTTGCGATCGTGTCATGAAGACCTTGTCCGGGTCATGTGTGTTTACTTTAAAGTGGCCCGTAGTTGGTGTCAATGGAAAAGTGTGTGTGTGTGTGTCTAGTAGTCGCAGATGAAGGAAATGAGAACAGAGGAAGCCACTCATGACTATTGAGAAGCACCCCTGCAGTAATCACTGCACCTCCACCACACCAGAATGTAATGATACCTCGCACACGTCTTACTGTGGTCAAACCGTCCCAGTCCCAGAGAGAGTCACACAGCAAGACTAAAATAGCTGTGTCCGAAGCCACCCCCTGTCCCTATGCAATACTACAGGAGTGGTAATGCAGATTGTGATTTTTGCCTGAGTCTAAACAAGTGGGAGAAATTCATCATTCCTAGCGTTTAGCTTCTCTGCTAGCGTCGCGCAGCACTTTGGGCCTGGTTGGAGACAGGCGTCGCATGTTAATGTGAGTGCGAGGTGAGTGGGGCGTCAGTGGCCAAAAGGTATTCCCTTCTCATGAATCATTACTTGACTTTGGAGTGGCTACCGTGGGCTCTTTAAGTGTTGGCTTTCCAGTATGATATAATGGCATAATCCAATGTTGCTGTGTTCTTAGCTGAAAAATAAATAGATGAAAAAAGAGGCTATTTTAATGTCCCTATGCGTAAGATATGACGGTCAAAAACATGATCACGATTACTAAGGAGAACTGAGCCCACTCTGCCAAAATCTGACCACTTATCCGTTCTCAAGCAACATAATAATGTCAAGTGATGTCATTGCAGCCTGGTAGTGCCACGAGACCACATTTCCAGAGCTCTAACGCGGGACTCTTGCAATCAACACCGTACATCTAAAACCCTATGTGGGGGACACAGTTTAAATTCACAGTTGAATAATACATGCTATTGAAGCAACTAAAAATGTTTTTTTTAGCTGACAAGTTGACTGGGTCTATAGACCAACAATGGCAGGGTGAAAGCAGTCAATGACGAAAGCTGATCGCTTGAAGATGCACCATATTGGATTGCTAAGGTGTAGGTGGTGCTGAGAAGGGTTGTGCAGGGCAGAGAAGAAGCAATTGGCAGAAGGATATAGTTTCTGTTTTCTGTATTCCTCCGTTTGTGCCTAATGAACATGACCCTGGTATTGTCACGATAGTGTGGGTGTGGTGAGGGGTGCCCGTACCTCTATCTGCCGGTAGTCACAGATGGCGTGGATGGGCGTGGTGCTTCCCAGGGTGCTCTCTGCGCTGCGGGGGCGGAGCTGCACCACCGTCTTGGCCCGGCCCACCAGGCTGGCCACCGAGCTGCGGTACTCAATCAGCTGCTCCTTCTCCTCCTGTGAGTAACAGCCATTGGTCAGTGAGGGTGTCAATCACTTAACCAATCAAATCAGTCAGTCAGTGAAGTGGTAAGCTTTTGTGATACTATAGGCCTGCACTGTTACAGTGTATGGA
Source organism: Oncorhynchus clarkii lewisi (assembly GCF_045791955.1). Classification (NCBI taxonomy): domain Eukaryota; kingdom Metazoa; phylum Chordata; class Actinopteri; order Salmoniformes; family Salmonidae; genus Oncorhynchus; species Oncorhynchus clarkii. The sequence continues at coordinate 37,138,454 of NC_092164.1, read as the reverse complement.
AAAATAATTTACATACATATTGATTCCATTGAACTCCACAGTCCCAGAATTGAGAATATACAGAATCTCCTTTCTCAGCTCAATAGCATAGCTACAGAGTCCCATTGGTGATTGTAGCTTACAATCACCAATTGGTGACACTGTAACAATGTTTGCTAGCTAACTCGGAATGAGCTTTTCTGCTAGCTAAACTATCTATTAAACATTCAACCCAGTGGCTTCCCGAGTGGTGTAGTGGTCTAAGCACTGCATCGCAGCTGTACCACTAGAGATTCTGGGTTCGAGTCCAGGCTCTGTTGCAGCCGGCCACGACCTGGAGACCCATGGGGTGGCGCACAATTGGCCCAGCGTCGTCCGGGTTAGTGGAGGGTTTGGCCGGCAGGGATGTTTTTGTCCCATCGCGCTCTAGCAACCCCTGTGGCGGGCCGTGCACAGTGCACGCTGACACAATCACCAGGTGTACGGTGTTTCCTCCGACACATTGGTGCGGCTGGCTTCCGGGTTAAGTGGGCATTATGTCAAGAAGCAGTGCGACTGGGTTGTGTTTCGGAGGACGCACGGCTCTCGACCTTCGCCTCTCCCGAGTCCATACGGGAGTTGCAGCGATGAGACAGGACTAACTAACAATTGGATATCACAAAATTGGGGAGAAAGAGGAGTAAAAAAACGTTAAATTAAATATAAATAAATGAACATTCAACCCAGTATTAGCTTAACTCCTCATATTGACATGTAGAAATACATTTATATGGACTCATTTCCTGACAGAAAGCTTCATTCTCTCAATCTATTCAATCTATCCATCTATCCATTGGTATAGCCATTACTTATCCATTGTATTATTTGAAAGAATGCATTGTGAAATGAAAGAATGAACTGTGAGTTAAATGGGTAGAGATGTATTTTCATTAGTTAGAATAATCATAAAGGCATTGCATCGGTCGAATAGTGCTTTGATGGTTGTCTTTATGGAATACAGCAAAGGAGGCATCTGTCAAAGTCCCGTTTAATCTCCCCAGTGAGAACACACACAGTATTGGAAATGTAATCAACCGCCGAATGCTTAATACCCACCTTCAGAACAAAAACACACATGCTGCCTCAAACTGAGCGCAGTGAAGTGCTCAAAATGAGGCGAGCACGTATGAAACACTCCGAGACACGCAACAAACACATCTCCATGTATGTATCCTGAGTGGCCATCCATTTCCCCCCCTCCATATAAACCACGTAATCATACTTTCTGTAGGAATGTAAACACGCACTGTAATTACATTGACTTCTCTAAGTATTATCACGGCCGCTAAAGGCACAACGCCTTTCCCTTCCATGACCGTTTACGTTTCATATCAGCCTATCCCCTCGAGTGTCTACACCTCGATCATTCCCCACTAGCCTAGACCTGCGTCAGACAACCACGTCACCCTCTCATCTCCATGTCCAGGGAGGATACGCCCACTGTTCACAGTGCTTAGGCCCGCGGAGTCGTGCCCCGCTCCAAGTGTACCATCTGCTGTGTGTCGGGGCGCATGGTGGTGGCTGTGAATCGGCAGACCAAAGTAGATTAGACGGGCCTACGCAGAGTCGATGAGGTAGCTTAAGACTTAGTGTCAACAGCTAGCCAACGTCTACAGTATTAGCATGACATTAGCCTCAGCTAGCCGTAGATAATGTCACGAAGCGAGTCAGAAGTGTCAAGGTGACGTAGCTTATTAGCTTAAAATGTGGATCAGCTATAATCACGTGCCTAAGCTTTTCACTGGCAAATACCTGAATGATTAGAGCAAACTAACCGTTAAGCTACAGAATTAGCAGGAGTTGAGGTGTTTTGACAAGTTAGTGGGGGTGCATTTGAAGGTTTGGTCCAACAACATTTGAGGGGACTAACAGTCTAGAGAACAATAAGGTCAACGTACCATAGAGTCTTGCAGCAGGTCCTCCAGCTTGCCCAGCCTGCTGCTCTTGTCACAGGTGTACTGCCTCTTTATGGTGTCCTGGAGCTGACGCAGGTACGTCTCGCAGTCCCGTGCGTCACTCACAAACTGACGGGAGGCAATACGAACACGACACACAGAGGTCAGCATCAGGACTGATACGTAATCCAGATACCAGCTGCCGGACCCTATGAGATATTCTATATTTAACCTAGTATAAAAACGCCTTGGAGTCGTCTTGTATTCAGGTTTTAGAAGATGTAATCACTTTACACTCCCAATTAAGGGCAAGTCAAAACATACATAGGTAGTCAAATAGACAAATTCATTTCATCTTGATCTTATATGACGGTGTCTATGTGAAAAGCCACAAACGACCGACATTGTAACGGACCAGGTGGGTATTACAGGTATAACGTAACAGTACAAGGTGTGACTTTGTAAAGAGACTTTGTTCAACTCTCCTAACCTGGAAGTAGGTAGTATTGTCTTTGAGATGCTGCTCCACACACACACACAGCTGGCGTACCCACTGCCACTGGGTCTGCAGCGCTGCACTGTACGCCTGGGGAGAGGGAGGGGGGGGGGGGGGGGGTAAAGGCATCAGCATGCTTCAGTTCGGCTGGCGTCGAGACGTATTCGTCTAGGCGAACCAAACGAGTGTGCTCGCATACTCCCTTAAAATGCCTTTGCTTGGAAAAAGTGATTTGTCCATTTTGAGACGCCGTAGCCAGTATACACTTCCTCAAAATAGTCTAAAATAACTCAAGAAATCTGTCATTAATTGTGATGTTTTTGCAGAAGAGATCTTCGTCGCGCAATTTTACATCTAACAAAGATGTTTGAAGCAGTAGTTTCCAAAAATGGCATGAAAACGAGTCGTCTCTCATTGACTGACAACAGAGACTATTGAAGAATCCCTACTGTTGGCCAAACACCAACTAAGGGGCATAGACTTCGACTCCGAACTTCGACTTGCCTCCAGAAACAAATATGTGTGTGCCCGAACTACCAAAAAAAAACTTCACAAAATGTCATCATAATATTTGCACAAAATCTAACGAACTGTTTCGGCTGGGAAGCTTCCTGGATACACATTTCTCAAGCTCTTTATTTGAATCACAGTCAAGCTCCACAGTCCAAACAGAGTACAAAATGTACTGACAATCTTATTTTGAGGGGAACATCGATAGCAACACTGTTTGTACTGATAAGTACTGTAGATGGCAACACAATCTTTTTGAAAGGCCATTGAACAGCCTTGATAGCTCTGTTGCTAGGCAACCTCACCTCCACTGTCTGTTTGGCTGGGTGGTTCTCCTGACAGAGCCGGTCAGCTGTTTCCTGCAGCGAGTGCATCACTTCCTGTTTCTCCTCCAGCTCTGACCTCATTTCCTGAGAGAGGATGACAGAGCATTCAGAAGAGCACCCAGAGGAATATCTCAAAAAAAAAATTGTATTCTCTGTGTGTGTGTGTCTGTGTGTGTGTGTGTGTGTGTGTGTGTGTGTGTGCATCTATCCCTGTCCACTCACGGCGTATAGCTCTCTCTTGGCATTGACGTTTGTATTGTTTTGACTCCAGTCGTAGGCCAGTTCCTCCTCTTCTCGCTCGTTGAGCCAGATCAGCTCCTCTGTACAGCGACACACAAATGCATGCAGGCTCTCCAGGCAGCGCAGACGCCATGACGAGAGTTCCTGTGAAGACAGGGGACGGGAGGAGGAAATGTTACTCGGTGTTAGCTCTATACGTCAACGAAGTGTTTCTAGGTTATTTCAGGAGGCACACACATAGACGCGCGCCCCTCGCTCTCTCTCTCCCACTCCCCAGTCAACTCCCTGCTGTGTGGTAGAAGCAGGTGCTTCTACCAGCTGCACTCGGTCTTTAACGCTCGCTAGCTCCTCTGAGCCTTCAGCAAGCGCAGTCACACCCTGATGGGATTAACGGAGAGCGTGGGCGCACTGGGGTGCACACACACACACACCCTACACACAATCTGACGCGCACACATTCACAGACGAAAAAAAGTCCTCCCCCTCACCAGTAGTTTGCAGTATAGATGCTCTAGCTTGGCCAGAGTGTCAGAATAACTGCTCCTGAAGTTCGGAGAGACTTTGGTCTGAGGAGAAAGAGATATGAAAAGCTTAGCAAAACATTATCTGGCCCTCTCGACTAGGTTTGTGACTGCCATGTTGTTATCTACTGCATACGCCCAGGCCTATTCAGTGTCTGTTAATGTCCACTTACATTATGTGTATCAGTATGTACAGTAGAAGTGCCTAAGAATGTGTTTTAGAATCTATTAGTGTGTGTGTGTGTGTACCTCGTAGTTGCGGGCCTCCTTCAGGCTGTGCAGGAGCTCCTCCACGGCAGTGTGGACGTTCTGGTGGTCCTGGAGGTTCTGCTCTACAGAGGGCAGGTCCGCCCCCCACTCGGCACGCTCCAGCACATCCTGACGTACGCACAATCAGTTCTACTCATCCATCCCCTTTCATCCATCCCCTTTCCCGTCCATCCATCCCCTTTCCTGTCCATCCATCCCCTTTCCTGTCCATCCATCCCCTTTCCCGTCCATCCATCCCCTTTCCCGTCCATCCATCCCCTTTCCTGTCCATCCATCCCCTTTCCTGTCCATCCATCCCCTTTCCCGTCCATCCATCCCCTTTCCCGTCCATCCATCCCCTTTCCCGTCCATCCATCCCCTTTCCCGTCCATCCATCCCCTTTCCCGTCCATCCATCCCCTTTCCCGTCCATCCATCCCCTTTCCTGTCCATCCATCCCCTTTCCTGTCCATCCATCCCCTTTCCTGTCCATCCATCCCCTTTCCTGTCCATCCATCCCCTTTCTCGTCCATCCATCCCCTTTCCTGTCCATCCATCCCCTTTCTCGTCCATCCATCCCCTTTCCCGTCCATCCATCCCCTTTCCCGTCCATCCATCCCCTTTCCCGTCCATCCATCCCCTTTCCTGTCCATCCATCCCCTTTCCTGTCCATCCATCCCCTTTCCCGTCCATCCATCCCCTTTCTCGTCCATCCATCCCCTTTCCCGTCCATCCATCCCCTTTCCTGTCCATCCATCCCCTTTCCCGTCCATCCATCCCCTTTCCTGTCCATCCATCCCCTTTCCTGTCCATCCATCCCCTTTCCCGTCCATCCATCCCCTTTCCTGTCCATCCATCCCCTTTCCTGTCCATCCATCCCCTTTCCCGTCCATCCTCCCTCCCGTCCATCCATCCCTCCCTCCCTCCCTCCACCTATCAATCCCTCTCCCTCCCTCCACCTAACCCCCTTCTTTCTTACCTGTGTCTCCTCCACCCATCCCAGGAGCTCATAGATGAACCGGAGACTTCCTTCGTCCTCCGAGGACGACATGGCCACCAGCTGAGAGCGGGACATGGGTCTCCTGAGCAACGCCGCCCCCATCGCCCCCACCACGCCCACTGCCCCCAGCAGGGTCTGGGCCCCCGTGGACAGGGAGAGACCACTGTCGCTCCCCCGCGGGGCCGTCCGGTCTCCCCCCGTCACCGGGGAGAAGTGGCCCTTCCTGTAGACGCTGGAGCACTGGAGCCGGAGAGAGACCAGCTCCTCGTGGAGACAGGACGCTCTGTGGAGGAGGGGAACAAACGCGTTAAAAGGGGACTTCAAAAATACACACCTTTTTCCTGTGACACACAGAACACACACATGCGGTCAAGCTACGCTTCAGGCGAGGCACAAAAGTGGATCGGCCACGACTCGACATTGGGCCTCCGCTGTTGCTGCACAGAACATATATTTTGTCAAAACACAGTACCGTCACATTTACAGAGATGCAGTATAACCAAGTCAAATTGATATGCCATTGGGCAGGCGCTTTAATCAAAAGGGTTGTACGGTCATGCGTGCATATATTTTTGCCTTATGGGTAGTCCGGGGAATCGAATTCGCTCTCCTGGCATTGCGAGCGACATGCTCTACCAACGGCCCTACACCCCTTCTCCCGCCACTGACCTGAAGGCGAGCTGCTCCACCTGGTAGTACTTCTCGTCTCGGAGGATGTTGAGGTCCAGGTTGAGCTGTCTGATCAGAACCTCACAGTCCTGCAGGTACAAGCCCAGCTCCCTCTCACAACGCACCGCCTCGCCACTCTCCACCAGGGACATGTCCTGACGGAGGGACGGGGGAGGAGAGAAGGATACAGGGGAAAAAGGGGTACAGGAAGAGGAGATGAGGAGTGGTGTGAACAGTGAGGAAGAAGAGGAGGGGAAAGTAAGACAGAGGGATAGAGAGGGAGTGGGAGAAAGGAGAGTGATGAGGAAATGAGTGAGAGACACACTACACCATATTGAAAAAAGGCATGTAGCTACCAGGTCTTGGGTTAATTCAAATTGAAGGAAATAATTATCTTCTACTTCTCAGTTTATTGAGAAGTCATTGAAAATATATACAGTTTTTTTCACATTTTGAATTGTTAGAGACAGACAGCCAGACAGACAGACAGTGAGACAGACCATCAGCGAGACAGACAGACAGACAGCGAGACAGACCGACAGCGAGACAGACCGACAGCGAGACAGACCGACAGCGAGACAGACCGACAGCGAGACAGACCGACAGCGAGACAGACCGACAGCGAGACAGACCGACAGCGAGACAGACAGAGTGTCTACTGGGTGAAATACCAAAGTGTGCCATCACAGCAGCAATATTTGTGACCTGTTGCCACAAGAAAAGGGCAACCAGTGAAGAACAAACACCATTGTAAATAATACAACCCTTATGTTTATTTATTTTCCCTTTTGTACTTTAACTATTTGCACATAATGACATTTGAAATGTCTTTATTATTTTGGAACTTCTCTGAGTGTTATTTATTTTTAATTGTTTATTTTACTTTTGTTTACTATCTATTTCACTTGCTTCGGCAATGTAAACATATGTTTCCTATGCCAATAAAGCCCCTTAAATTGAAATTGAATTGAGACACAGATAAACAGAGACAAAGAGAGACAAAGAGAGTGACACAGACAGTGAGTGACATAGGACAGCATCACTCACGGCCTGTAGTGTGTTCTTGGCCAGGGTGAGTTTCTCCTCACAATCCAGGGCCATGTTCTGGATTTTATTGGCCATCTGCAGCAATAACTCCAGTCTGGAGGGAGGGACACACACACACTATCAGCACAGTGTCAACAAGCTCAAAACATTCATTTGGTTTGTCTGAAAAGGAACCCTAAATACTAAATAGTGCACTACTTTTGACCAGGGCCTGTTCAAAAATTGTGCACTATATAGGGAATAGGGTGTTATTTCATATACAGCCAGTGTCTATGGAATGTGTTTACCGTACAACCATAAAAAACAACCTAAATGAAAAATAATCTACCAGTTAATGGCGTTAGGCCTCAAAAGCACAGTGGTAGTGTTGTTTCACACTAAAAAGCATCTACAGGGGCCACGTTTTCACAACACAGAAGAGTACAGATCGACGCAAAATAAATCCCGTGTGGAAATGCCTGATCGTAGTGAGACTTCCTGCGTTTCTGTGCAGAGATCTGCGCTCCTGCATCACGACCACGCAGCCCCTAAGGGATGTCTATAAGTACAGTGTCGGGGGGGTTAGGTTAGTGTGCTGCATACGTCTCCACAGTCTCTCTCTATAACTGCCGGTTTAAACTAGCTCTAACAGCTGTAGGTCGGGTTAAAGACGGAATCCGCAGTAGGATGAAACAGCGCCACTGCCCCCCCCCCCCGTTGTTATTGTTTCTGTTTGCCGAGCTGAGAAGCGTTGTACAGCATGACCAACAAACAAAAAAATGAAAGTGAATATGTTTTGCTCTTTTATCTTGCTTGCAATGAGAGGGAAAGAAAAAAAACTCCTTCGTTGTTTTAATATCTCAAATGGAAGTGGCTGTTTCACCACTAAGGATGGCAGCTTCAAGGTAAGTTACAGGGTTAAGTAGGTCTGTGTTGCTGACCTCTCCACAGTGGGCCGCAGGGCCTAGGTCTCTATGACTACTGGTATAAACATAACTCAAACACTAGCAGCAGTAAGGGTTAAGGTCAGGGTCATGACCTCTCCGCCACAGGGCCTCGGTCTCTATGACTACTGGTATAAACATAACTCAAACACTAGCAGCAGTAAGGGTTAAGGTCAGGGTCATGACCTCTCCGCCGCAGGGCCTCGGTCTCTAGGACTACTGGTATAATCATAACTCAAACACTAGCAGCAGTAAGGGTTAAGGTCAGGGTCATGACCTCTCCGCCGCAGGGCCTCGGTCTCTAGGACTACTGGTATAATCATAACTCAAACACTAGCAGCAGTAAGGGTTAAGGTCAGGGTCATGACCTCTCCACAGCGGGCCTCATGGCCTTCTCTCTCTCCAGCATTTCCAGGATCAGCTTGCCCCACTCCTCCTCCAGGTCGTTGGGGTGCAGGCCCAGGGGCAGCTTGATGCGCCCAAACTCCATCCATACCTTGGGAAAACAAAACATATGTATTGTAGAAGTAAAAATGACACGCCTACATATTCTTTACTCTAACATGCAAAATAATAAAAATACATTTGAAATTCTGAATTTCGTGTGCAAAGTACATGACTTGGGAGTGCAAAGGACCCAGATCTGGAAGTATGAATGTTTTGGATGCTTGGGGTTGGGAGTCATCATATGCCATTGATCAGGAGTGTCAGCAGGTCAGTGGTGACATCAGGAGAGTAGAACCGAGGGGCAATGAAAGAGGATCTGATAAAGGAGGAATTATGGTTTGTTGTCTCAAGGCAGTGGCATGGGGTTGAAATGACCGGGTGCAGAGAACAGGGTGTTCGATAACACACACACACACACACACACACACAGTACCCCTGAGAGACTCATGATGTACAATGCGGACCGCTCGTGGTGGCAGAAACCAGGTCACCTCTTCATATCTCTTTCTCCATCGTCGGCCATTGTTTACGAGTTTCAGTTTTCCAGAAGACTCATGCCAGTCTAACATGCCATAATAGGATTTGATGTTGAAATGAGGCTGTGTCCTCAGGGTAAAGGTACTTTAGTATCTGCCTGGGTATGTCGTTCCATCTCTCGGACGGTAAACCGGTGTTCACCGTCAACGTAGGTTTGCAGCTCCTGCTGTCATTTTATAATGCTTGTCGTCATTGAGCGTTCTTAATGTGTTTCGGAAATCTAAAGCCTCTCTTTCTTCCCCCCTCCACATCTTACCTCCAGCAGTTTGTAGAGGTGTTCTACGCGACCCTTCTCCAGCTCCTTGGCAGGGATCTCGGTCTCCTTGAAATGGACGTATTCATTGTAAAGTGCCTGTGGAACAGCGACAGCGTGTTGACAAAAAGGTTAGATGTCAATAACGGACATTTTTAGATCAAGCAGAAAAGTGTTAATAGTTTTCTGGGCCCCGAGTAGTAGAGCTGATCTTGGATCAGCCACTCCTGGTCTATATAATCCTATTCATTAGGATCTAAACCCGCTAAACTGATCCTAGATCAGCACTCCTACTCAAATGCTTTATAAACATGTATTTAGCATCTTTACCCACATCCTGTCCCCCTCATCCCCCCCATTGCCTCCCTCTCTACCTATCCTTCCTTCTCCCCATTTGTATTCTCTTCCCTCCATCACCCTTTCCACCTCCCCCCAATCCCTTCCTTGTACCCTTCTCTCCCTCCCCCTCAGCACCTTGAGCTCCACAGGGTCCAGTGGGAAGTTCTTGTTGGCCATTAGGGCCTTGTGCTGCCGGCTCCACTGGAGCAGCATGGAGAAACGAGAGCGGTACTCTGCCCAGCGGTGGTCCACCTCCTGATAGAGAGAGAGGGGGAAGGAGGAAGGGGGAGAGAGAGATAGAGAGGGAGGGTCAGACTGGTTCATTGACAGTCAGCTATCAATATACGTCAATGGCTGACTGCGATCAATGCAGTTCATTATTGGCTCCACAGCTTTGGCAGCATGATGTCACACAGACTGACCAACTGTACATTGACACAGTAACACGGGAACCGCCAGTGTTCATTTGTCAATTAAAAAAAGAATAATCACAAACAGGAACGTATTTAGAGAAGTCTGACAGTTTTTCTTCCCCCCACACCTATTCCTAACTTAACCTTCCAAGACTATGTGCTGTAGGATGTTGGTACCCTGCCAGGTGCTAATGTGTCTCTCTCGCTCTCCTCACTGAATGACAAATGGATTAACGGGCGATAATTGCGCACCTTACTTCACAGTTGAATTTAAATTAGGCCTAACTGAATGACGAGGGTGAAGAGGCTGATTTAATTTAGAAAGACAATAGTGTAACGATGAGCGTGTGTGTTATGCCCATTTGTCAGGAGCAAATCATTTGACCGCGCGCCTTGGGGGTTGATACCGCTCTCCTTTACGTTTTACTTTGTAAAAATATGCTGCTTACGGGACTGTTTTATTCACTATAAAACTCTATTACATTTACACATTTAAATGCAGTAGGCCTTCAGAATAACACAAAACATATCCTTGACTCTATCCAACGTCATGAGTGGGGAAACAAACGATGCCAGTCTGGCTGCACAGCCGGACCCCATCGGCACGACACCGAAACTCATTTCAAGCGTAATAAGTGACCAGATTAAATTGGCAATAATCTGCTGAGCATATTCCGTTTCTAAGACACTTAACCTTTGTCAAATAACGCACCCAATTCAAGAGGTGCAGCTCTGATTTCCAAATGTCCCTTTTCCCAAGAATATCTGTGCTGTCCATGTATCCAGCACATGACTACTGGCGCGGCAGCAGCACTGCTCTGACTGCTAATCAAAAACTAGTGTGATCATAAACCTCAAATGTAAATATGCAAATGTCTCGCCAATGGATGAATGGGCAATAGAAACCAGACAAAAGCTGATAATGGTGCTTGTGACTTCACCCAACGATGAGGAAGGGAAAGAGGGTGATTGAATTTAGAACAATAGTGTAATTTTGATTAAGAATTGTGGCCCGGTCTAATCATTTTATTATGAAGCGCAGGAAATTGTATATCATTTCCGCTGGGAGAGTCCAATCAGACAGCGAGCACCAACATACAAAGTGTGTAGTTGAAAATGGCAAGCTGAACCAAACGAAGGGACGCTCTGACAGCATTTGCAAATGCTTCAGAATTTAGATGAGTTGGAGTCAGATGTAGGATCAGATATCGACGTTGCTTATGAAGAGTCTTCATCTGATTCTGAGGTTGACTTCGAGCCTCTGCAGAAAAACCTGAACATAGCTAACAGATGGCGAGACAGGACTCTGGGAAGGAAGGCGCGGCGAGACAGGACTCTGGGAGGGAAGGCGCCGCGAGACAGGACTCTGGGAGGGAAGGCGCGGCGAGACAGGACTCTGGGAGGGAAGGCGCGGCGAGACAGGACTCTGGGAAGGAAGGCGCGGCGAGACAGGACTCTGGGAGGGAAGGCGCGGCGAGACAGGACTCTGGGAGGGAAGGCGCGGCGAGACAGGACTCTGGGAAGGATGGCGCGGCGAGACAGGACTCTGGGAAGGATGGCGCGGCGAGACAGGACTCTGGGAAGGATGGCGCGGTTTGGGCAGAAAAGAGTGACGAGTTGATGTGACATGTGGATGTTGCAGCACATCAGACATTGTACTGTTGCCGAGAGGCACAGAAAAGGAAACAGAAGGTGGTGTCTATGGAGGAACTCTAAGGATTTATGGCACTCTCTTGTATTTCCCGCGGGGCGTTCCGCGGAAAGAGCATGGATGTGGAGCTTTCCGTCTGATGGGAAAAGGTCGTCGCCCGCCCCCCCCCCCCCCCGTACCTAAGAGACCACGCCACGCAACCGC